>NC_045624.1:23112857-23755535 GCF_009829155.1 Mustela erminea
GATGAATCTAAGAGAGTTCTTCTCTTGTGGGGCAAACTCCCTGCTTTGAGAATTAATAGCTATTTTGTTTCTTCAGTCCACAAAGACGGATTCAAAACTTCTGGATGGGAACAAAACTGGCAATTCCTTCCCATTGGGAGCACCCCCTAATAATGGTGGGGTGGGTGGGCAGGCCTACTCTGGCCTTGCTTTTGAGTATTTTGATGAGGCAAGTGCTGCTTGGAGGTTTCCTGACAGTGAAGCCTCTGAGCCAAAGTATGTAGGAATTATTAATGTAGACCCAGGAATAGCTCTAAGGATTAGGCATTTGTATTCAAAACCACCTGAGGAGAGGACACCTGGCTGGCTCATTCAGGTAAGCGTCTGCCTTTGGCTCGGGTCAGGATCTCTGGGTCCTGGGATAGAGCCCCGTGTCAGGCTTCATGCTCAGCATGGAGTCTGTTTTTCTCTTTCTCTGTCCCCCTCCCTCCACTCATTCTTTAATAAATAAAATCTTTAAAAGGAAAACCAACCAACCAACCATGTGAGGAGACCCTGGGTATAAGGCATTGCACAAGGCTTTGGGAATACAAACAAAGAGATCTCTTTGTCCCCTGTATTTCTTGATGTCACTTCCTCTGTACTGGTCACAAGGGGCTAGCTCCAATTCCGCCCTTTCCTTCCAGTTCCGAGCCTGCATCATGGAGATGGTGTGTGGGAAGCCCATGACAGATGATTCTGAAATGTCCAGCTCCCAGAAAACAGAAGTCTCTTCTGTCTCTCCCAGTCAAGTTGGCCCCAACTAAGGAGCCATACTGGCTTACCTGCAGCAATTAGGATTTCTCTAAGAAATTTAGAGAAATTTCTTCTCGCTCAAAAACCAAACTAACAAATGCAGAATAAGATGGGAAGGGAATAGTGGGAATTCAGGGAGTCAACTTTCCATTTTCCTCCGCTCCTTTCCTACCTACAAAGCTATTGTTCCAACTGGGTCTTCTTCAGGTCACTCCAAAGGCCATGTCAACAATCCTCAATTTCTACTCCTAACTGGCATCATTCATAACACTTGGAGAACTGATTAAGTATGAGGCCATGATAAAGGAGTATGGATTTTTTAGTGTATGGATAAGCTACTAGGGAAATTCAAATCAAAACCACATTGCGATATCACCTTACACTGGCTGGAATGGCCAAAATTAACAGGATAGGAAATAACAAGTGTTGGAGAGGAAGTAGAGAAAGGGGAATCCTCTTACACGGTTGGTGGGAATGCAAGTTGGTGCACCCACTTTGGAAAACCGTGTGGAGATTTCTTCAGAAATTAAAAATAGAGTTACTCTATGACCCTGCAATTACCCCAAAGATACAGATATAGTGAAAAGAAGGGCCATCTGTACCCCAATGTTCATAGCAGCAATGGCCAACTGTGGAAAAAGCCAAGATGCCCTTCAACAGACAAAAGGATAAAGAAGATATGGTCATTATATACAATGGAATATTATGCCTCCATCAGAAAGGATGAATACTTAACTTTTTGTATCAACATGGACAGGACTGGAAGAGATTATGCTGAGTGAAGTAAGTCGAGCAGAGAGTCAATTACATGTTTCACTTACTTGTGAAGCACAGGGAATAACATGGAGGACATTAGGAGAAGGAAAGGAAAAGTGAAATTGGGATAAACCAGAGGGGGAGATTAAGCATGAGAGACTGCAGACTCTGAGAAATAAACTGAGGGTTTTGGTGGGGGGTGGGGGTGGGTATTAAGGAGGGCACATATTGCATGGAGCACTGGGTGTGTTGCATAAACAATGTTGGAATGCTGAAAAATATAAAATAAAATTAAGTTGTTAAAAAAATAAAAAACTTATCTTTTTTTGTAATTTTTTTTTCCTTATTGGGGGATCTGTTCTGAGATGATACATTTGGAATTAGGACAAACTTAAACACCCCAGAAATGGGAGATATAAAGAAAAAACCAAAACCTTGAGTAGGCCCCAAATATGAGTTTGAAAGACCGTCTTTATGCCACCACAGCCAATAACCTAATAGTTCTGGCAGGGACAGCCATATCCGGAAGCTCCTGAGCCAGCATGAATTATTTGAGCTCCTCCCACCGAATTTGGCTAAACGTATACATCTGTCTTAAGCTGCATTATTTAGTAAAGTTAACAGTTAATTCCCTTCATGTTCTCAAAATGTCTATGTACCTCTTAATAACATCTATAAACTATAAACCAAAATGTTCAAAAAACTTTATACTTGATGCTTCCCCTCTGAACCCCTTGAAAAAGAGCCTTGTTGAAATAAAAGTCAAGATAAATGCTGTGTGTACGTTCAGGAACGGCTTGTGTTTGGTATCAGATAATTCTGTAATGAGCAGCTGGACTCCCCTCCAGTCATACGGCCTGAGGAAAGCAAAGAAGGGAAAGAAGGGTTCCAGCTGGAGTGAGGAAGATGCCAGAGAATTTCAGAAATAAAAAAGGAATAGCTAATCTGGGAGAAAGCAGACCTTCTCTGGGATGGGGAGGAAGCATGGTAGAACTTCTAGACCTCCTTTTCTTGACATTTTATAGCACCCATCTTTCTAAGCAAGGATTCCATTTCTTAAGAGAATAAAGGACATACTCATACCCCACCATGAATGTAAACAGTTTTATTTAGAAACAGATAGGTACCTGTTTGCATTATAGAATATAAAACTTGGTTTACACTCTATAAAAAATAACCAGTATCCAAATTTAAGAGAGCTAGCATTCACAGAACACACAATGTGGGTGTGTAGCTACTGTTCACCAGCCTCAGGCTTGACTGAAACCAAAAAGATAATTCGGGGTCATCAGAGGTTAGAGTATGCTTGCTGCTGAGCACCCAGTATCCAGAACTTGCCATTTCAGCATATGAAGGTTTGCTTTCTAAGTGCATAACTTTAACATCAGGCCTGGGTTCTCTGTACCTAGTGAGCTGCAAGGCCCTCCTGCCCCTCCGTTCATGATGTGCCCTCTCTAATCCTGGGTTGATGTTATCATCTTTGATCTTCTGAATGATAAAAATGGGGAATCTGGAGAGCAGAGAATTTACATTCCCCTATACTGGGGTTAAAAAGAGTGTATCCACTCTCAAGAGCTCAATGCAAAGGCCAGGATCAAATTACGTTATAGTCTGGCTTTTAACCAGGCCAAGTAGTCCACTTCAACATGATCATGGAAGACCAAAGGATACACCTAGGTTCAGATTATAATAATCACCCAGCACCACCTGAATGTATTATCCAGAAAGATATATGAAATAATAAAGGTTAGATATACATATATTTATCTTAGTAACCTGAGGGCTAAAAAGGTTTGGAATACAATAATTCTTCTCAAAAGAGGTCCATCTGTAAGAAAAGGACCAAAAAAGACAGAGTTCGTGTTACATAAACTATGGGTAAAGATGAGTTGGGAACAGAAGGCGGCTTCTTCAGCTCTTTCTACAACGTCCCTCTCTTTGACAAGGATTGGCAACCTGCTGATCCACGATAAACTTTTTTGGGGGCAGCGCAGAGAGGGGGCAATGGGTCAAAGGCAAGAAGGTTGAGCTACGGTCCTCAAACCAAAGAGTCCTCTCAGTAGGCCCTCTCATCTTTGAGTCTGAGTTCAAGCTCTTCAGCTGACACAGAAATAGGCCTGGTAGTAAGTGGTTAGCATTCTGAGGTATGAGGATCCCTGGTAAATTCAGCAGCATGTGGTTTTTGGAAACCAGCCCACAAGATAAGAACACTGCAACCAAGCTCCTAACTAATACTGCTATTTAACCACTGTCTGAAAGAGAAAGGGAAGAGAAGGAAAAAAAAAAATCCCCAATACATTGGGAGGTTGTAAGCTTCATATGAGGTGGCCCAAATAAACTCTTTATTTCATCTCAGGGTTTCTCAAGAAAACCCTCATTTGGTGATCATTTCTCTCATTAAAGGCACTTTCAATGAAATGACATAATTGAAAAGGAGTACATTTTAACTGTAGTGAAAGCAAAATTAATTCCTAGGAACACCTGGGGAAATAGGAGCTAAACGGGGCACTTACAGTGATTCAATAGGCAAGACAGTCTTGAGCACTTCAACAGATGCACACCCTAAAGAAAGTGTGTGCCCTGAAAACACTTGTACTTTTCCCTTAGTTTTCCAGCTGTTTCTATGTATAGCTCTGTAAAGAGCTCACACTCACTTGATTGATTTTCAAGACACTGGCCCTAACTCTTCCCACACAGCTGTGCCTGGCAAAATTAGCAAACAGCTAGTCCTACTGGGAAGAAAAACACTGAACGAAATCAAGTCGAGCCAAGCTTTCTGACAGCACAGGGATCTGTCCTCGCCCAGATAATGCCACGATCAATTGCTGGACTGAGAGCAACTGAATGGACTATGTGGCCCCTACTACTTACGAAACACTTTTCAATAGGCAAGATGAAGTGTTGTCTCTCTAAATAAAATAGTGGGTGTATTTTTTCCCTTTTCTTTTTCCTAAATATCTCTTATTGATCTCAGGCTTAAAAAATTAGTTAAGTCAGAATTACAAAAATTATATGGCAAGGGTTGAGAAAGAGTGAAGGGCTAACGTCTGCCTACAGCGTGAGTTGAGGATGTTGATCCTTCATATCATACTCCCAACCAGAGAACAGATACAAAAATAAACACACCATGTTATACATAATACAAAGTGTAAATCTACAAACACAAGTGTACTAATTAGAGTTGTTCCTCAGAAGCACAGTTCCCTCCGGTACCTCGAAGAGGAGGAGGAATGGGGACGGGATGGTTTTCATTACACCTTTTCAGGTCTTACAGTTTGTAATAACAGTCTCAGTAGCGCAAACAATTTCATGTGAAACCAGAGGCTGTAAAAATAAATTACTTTGGAAGAAATGTGGATTCCTCTGTCTGCAGCTCAGAACTCATCATGTCGTACTAAGGCCTCACCAAAATCTGTGGCCTGGCTGCCCACAAACAAATCATACTTGTCAACAATCTCCTCCTTGGTAAGCTTGCCGTCCTGAAATTAGAGAGAAGAGTAAATTGAGAAAAAAACGATTTCCCATTCCCAATTTAGCAACACCACTATAAAACAAAACGGGGTTAGTCAGGATTTAAGATTCAAATTCCTACTAAATTAATGTGAACTCAACCTTCACCCCCAAGCCTCCACAACATACAAAGAGGGAAGAAAATAGCAATTAACACATTTTTCTTATCAAGAACGTTAAAAGTGGAAGGGTGGAAATAACATAGCTCAGTAACTTAATGCATCAAGCAAAATGTGGGCCATCTCCTATGTATAGGTAAGAGACAGGAAGAACTGGGGAAAATACTTTAAAGTGAATCCAGTCATTGCCTAACAGGAACAATAAAATCTGCTAACGTCCGCACGAAGTTTTCACCCCTGCTATGCCTTAGCCAGCAACAGATTCCTAACAAAGGCTGGGACACTCAGCTCAAAAATTATCTAGGCCAGATTCACAAGGGATGACCTTGGGAGTTTCCTTTTCTCACAATCTCGAGACACAGCACCTGGCAACTGAAGTGACTGCAGCAAGAACTCAAAACAGACTGTCCCTTAAAACGGCTCAGATAAGACACCGCATTTGAAAGCAAAGACTGGCCTAGACTGGAGAATGTTCAGAATACAAAACCCTCCATCTTTAGATCGATTTTCAGCCTACTCTAGGCAGAGCATTCAATTGTTGAAAAGGTGACGGCTTAGTGAGACTACCACTCTTTTTATGAAACAAATGCCTCAGATAAATGATCAAGAAAACTTTTAACAAGCTCCAGATAAATGCTGATTTATAACCTACTACAAAGAACTTAATTTTAAAAAATGTATTTAAGAAGGAAATGACCAACTCTGAGCATGCAAATGAGCCTGTAATAGGTAAAAAGCACAAAGGAAATAACAAAGGGAAAAAAGCAGAGAAAATTTCTTGGGGATCTGAAGATAACAGATGATGCACAATGGACATACGCTACATACAGAGGTTCTATCCTGAAGCCAAATGCCTCCAATGGTGTGAACACTACTGGGCATAGGGATTTCTAAAATGAGATCACCTAGCTAGCACTGCCCTGTAAATTTTCAATTGTCGACTTAGTATTTGTAGCAGACTTAGACCAATTAAGACCTTACACGCTCTATGTACCTCAATAGGAATGTTTTAGGCAATTCCCTAGAAACAGACTTCGATCACTACCAGGTTGTTTGGGCCTAGCCAGACTTACCTTGTTCTGGTCGGATTCATAGACTAGGTGCCTGGCTTCTGCCTCTGCATGATCATAGTCTGAGGGGAGGATCCAGTCTTTGGTCTCTTCCTTGTCCATCTTCCCATCACGGTTCTTATCTCGAAACTCAACAAACTGTTCTCTTTCTGTCTTTACCCACTCCGGCTCATCAGCATTTCCATCATGGCTGTACATGTCACCTGCACACACATGTACATAATACAAAAGGTAAGTTTGTCTTTTTCTCAAGACTGCCACATGGTAATCTGACTTAACTCTTCTTGCTCATCCATCTGCCTGGAACCTAGTAGCAATTACAAAGGTATTTTAGGTCAGAGAAAGCAAGGCATTTTCCTGAGGCTTACTCAATGACCTTATAACAAGAATATTTCCAACTGCTTAATATACTTAATAGCCAAAATATGGAAAGAGCCCAGATGTCCACCAACAGATAAATGGGTAAGATATGGTAAAGTCATACACTGGAATATTACTCAGCCAGCAAAAAGAATGAAATCTTGCCATTTCCAACAACTACAGAGTATTACGCTAAGCAAAATAACTCAAGAGAAAGACAAATACCGTATGATTTCACTCATATGTGGAATTTAAGATACAGAACAGATGAACATAAGGCAGGGGAAGGAAAAATAAGATAAAAATAGAGAGGGAGGCAAACCATAAGAGACTTTAAACTACAGGGAACTGAGGATGGGGGATGGGATAATGGGGAGATGGCCCTCGACACAAAGAGCACTGGGTGTTATATGCAACTGATGAATTGCATAAATTCTGCCCCTGAAACTAGTAATACACTATATGTTAACTAAACTGAATTAAAATAAAAAAAAAGAAGAACGTTTCTAGTAGCTGATTGTAATAGGAGTGCAAAGAGAATCCTTAGCCCTCAAGAAATGCAGAAATAAAGGGCAATGACTAGCGTCCAGAAAGATAAAGATTAACTTTTAAAAGATAGCTGTTCCCCCCTACATTCCATTTCCACCCAAGGTAGCTAGCTAAACGTACTGCTACTAGAAAGGTGCTATTTTAAATTCTCAAGAAAACTTTAGAAGTGTATGCTAGAAACCCAAACTGTATATAACCAATTACTAAGTACTTTTAAAAATATATCTCTAAAAATGATGGCTATATATATGCTATAATGTCCATGATCACATTTCAAAAAATGAACTTTGGGGATTATTAAATACTCAGTCCAAATGTGACTTTCCTAATTATCTTCTGAAGTTGGTTTGTTCAGAGGCACCTGCAAAGCTCAGTTAGTCAACCATTTGACTCTTGCTTTTGGCTCAGGTCATGATCTCAGGGGTGTGGGATCAAGACCAGAGTCAGGTTCTGTGTGGGGCATGAAGCCTGCTTAGGATTCTCTATCTCCCTCTCCTCCCACCAGCCCCACCCTGCAACTAAAATAAATAAATAAACAAATAAAGTTGGTTTGTTCAAATTACTTATATGAACACTATAGGCAAGAAGTTGCTATGGTACTTGAATTTTACTAGATTTATGTAAGAGTTAAGGTACTTTAAAATTCAGTATTACAGCCGAGAGAGATTCTTGACAATTGTTTAAATGTCTACTTAGGGGCACCTGGGTGGCTCAATTGGTTAAGTGTCTGCCTTCGGCTCACGTCATGATCTCAGGGTCCTGGGACTGAGCCCAAAGTCAGTCTACCTGCTCAGCAGGGAGTCAGCTTCTCCCTCTGCCTCTCCGTACCCCCACCCCCACTTGCTCCCTCAAATAAATAAATAAATAAAATCTTTTTAAAAAAAAAAATGAACTTCTACTTAAATACTGTAGATGCCAACTTTAAAATGTATAAGGGAATACTGTTTGGCAAAATTCTTTCAGAATTATGTGAGTGAAGAAGTCTGAAGACTACTGAGTTTACTACATCGAAGTAAGTGTATGTGCACTGCATACAAGGTATGGGAACACACCTAATATATGTCTAGCAGTTCTAAGGAAAGGAAGCTATTTAGTTGTGATAAAGCTAATTCATACGTTGAAACCCACATAATAGAGGTTGCTCAGGTAGCATGGCCCACACCACCGATTTGAACCCAAGTTAGCCCGCGCTTAGGGGAAATACCACCCTGCATGGAAATTTAACATATGCCAATCACAATTCTCCAATTGCACAATTGCAGCTTACCTGACCCTAGAAAACAGGAACTGCCAGACCTATAAGGAAATCCCTAGCCTTCTAGCCAATCATATCTGTTTCTGTTACTACTTCTAAAGCTTTATAAAACTCACTTTTGCCCAAAATCCCTTGGGGAAAGTGCTCCACTGCTTGTTAGGCATTGCACTCCCCAATCCGTGGACTATTTTCCCTTGAATAAAGGATGAACTTGTTACTAAACTATATTATTGTCATTTGGTATTGCTGTCTTTCTGAATTTGAGGGCTAAGAGTAGACCTTTTTTTAAAACAAACAAACAAACAAACAAAAAGAAGGAATAACTCAAAGTAGGACTTCCTAGTTCTTTATCTATGTTACAGCACATTCAGAAAATGTTTTTGTATGAGCTGCTGGACCAGCTCTCCTGCGGGCCAAGAAAAACTTTCACAGTACACCTATGAGGAAATTCTGAATTAGAGAGGGAATAAATGTGTACTTAAGAGAGATACTTCTGAATAAACAAATGAATAAAAAAAACCATACTTTTATATATATATATTTTTTCAGAGATTTTATTTATTTGAGAGAGCGAGCGAGAAGAAAAGCAAGGCAACAGAGGGAGAGGGACAAGCAGATTCCACGCTGAGCGCACAGTCTAATGAGGGGCTAATTTCATGACCCTGACCTGAGATCACTACCTGAGCCAAAATCAAGAGTCTTGATGCTTGAGCCCCTAGGCACTCTTTGAAAGACATACTATTAACAGTATTTTAAATACTATAAAAAAAAAAAAATACAGGGGCGCGTGGGTGGCTCAGTGGGTTAAAGCCTCTGCCTTCCGCTCAGGTCATGATCCCACGGTCCTGGGATCAAGCCCTGCGGGTCCTGGGATCAAGCCCGCATCGGGCTCTCTGCTCAGCAGGGAGCCTGCTTCCCTTCCTCTCTCTGCCTGTTGTTCTGCCTACTTGTGATCTCTCTTTCTCTGTCAAATAAATAATTAAAAAAAACAAACAAACCATAATTTAAGTACATTTTAAAGCTAAATAAGATTACAATAATATTGAATTTTCTATTTAAGAAAGATTTAATCCTTTTTAAATATAATCTCAAAAAATTTTTGAGATTATGTAAAAAAAATTTTTAGAGATACATAACCCCAATGCTTACAGATGAGATGAGATGATAAATAGTATTTACTTCAAAAAAATTAAAATTAAAAAAGTGGGGGGGGAATAGTTGAAGATTTAAAAGGACTGGCCATGGGCTGATGGCTGTTAGGGCTGGGCACAGGTACATAGGGGTTCATTATACTATTCTAATTTTATGTGTTTGCAATGTTCTATAACAAATTTATTTTTCATTTTAAAAAAAAAATTGTATTTATTTATTTGACAGAGTGAAGAAGCAGGCGGAGCGGAGAGGGGGAAGCAGCTTCCTGCTGAGCAAAGAATCTGACATGGAGTTCAAACCCAGGACTCGGGCGGGGATCACAACCCAAGCCAAAGGCAGACGCCTAACCAACTGAGCCACCCAGGTGCCTCTATAACAAATTTAAAGACTAAAAATACTCAACAGTGTAACTCCAGGGATGACTTATGAATGCTAAATATGAGAGACAATGACCGTCTGGTTTATGATCTCTTTCCTCAACAGGGTAGAAACTAGCACAATCCCCAGAAACTGGGAGACACTGCGGGGGAGACTTTCAGGTTCACAAAGCCCTGCATCCTCAGTGAAGTGTTTACATTAGTTGATCATTTACAAAAGAAAGCAACATACATACACACAGTTGATAGTTTTAATAGTTTCAAAATACAATTCCTCTGCCCTTGGACCTGTATGATAGAGATGTAGAAAGAAATATCTATCTCCTTCTTTGACCTCAGTGCTTGATAAATGATGGTACTTAACAGTTATAAACCTTAATTCCTCTCCTCTGAAGGGTCAAATGAGTTCCTCAGTTTTAGCAATGGTGATAAAATGGCAAAAGACAAGAACGAAAGATAAAATAATTAAATATTTAAAGGCCGAAATACTCAACTTTGAAACAGGCTCAGTAAGTGCACCCAGACATTTATTTCTGCTGTGCTGATGAACTCCATTAAAAATAATCATTTTGGTGTTTAAAAAAAAAAAAAAAAAAATCTATCTTCTACTGCTCATCTCTCTTTTCTAAAAAACTCAAAACACATCAGTGAGTCTCTGAAGAAAAGAAGGGTAAATATTCAGGGAGTAATTTAAGTAAATAACCTTATATATAAATAGCAATTGTAATTAGGTAAAAATCTGAGAAAAGAAATAACTTGTTTAATTCAAAGGACATGTTTGAAAAAAAAGGAGACAGAAGACCTAGACAGAAAACACAACAGAAAATCATGAAAAGGAACAAAGAAAGGATCTAAGAGAAATCAGCAACTCGTGGTCATTTATTTACTCACGGATCTTTTTAAGATTTTATTTATTTATTTGACAGAGAGAGATCACAAGTAGGCAAAGAGAGAGAGAGAGAGAGAGAGAGGAAGAAGCAGGCTCCCTGCTGAGCAGAGAGCCCAATGCAGGACTCAATCCCAGGACCCCAAAATCACGACCCAAGCCAAATGCAAAGGCCCAACCCGCTGAGCCACCCAGGCACCCCACCAATCTCTTTTATTCTATTCCCTACCTTCCTCTCTTGGATTTCCTAATGCCAGCCTAGGCTCCCTGCAACTCTTTACTGTCAATTACATAGGCATCTGGGATGCACTGTATCACTGCTATCCAATATGGTAGCCGCTGGCCACACGGGGTTATCATGAACTTGAAATGTGGCTGGTCTGAACTGAAATGTATTGCAAGTATAAAATATGCTTTTGAACACAGAATAAAAAAAATCCTAACTTTATATTGGTAACACATAGAAAGTATAGTATTTTCGAATATTAGGTTAAATAAAATATATTATTGAAAATAATCATGTTTTAAAGATTTTATTTATTTATTTTGACAGAGAGAGATCACAAGTAGATGGAGAGGCAGGTAGAGAGAGAGAGAGAGGGAAGCAGGCTCCCTGCTGAGCAGAGAGCCCGATGCGGGACTCGATCCCAGGACTCTGAGATCATGACCTGAGCCGAAGGCAGCGGCTTAACCCACTGAGCCGCCCAGGCGCCCCGAAAATAATCATGTTTTAAAGAAACTTTTGACGTGGCTATTAGAAAAGTAAAAAATACGTATGTGCCTCACATTTACATTTTGACTGGACAGTGCTGCTTCAGATGCTTTATCACAACCCATTATTCCTCATGCTCATCTGGCCTTAATGACACGCTAAGGGTTGACCCATGGGGTAAATTATTTCTATGCACGAAAGCACTTCCACAGAGCTTCTCAGCTTCTCCTAGGAAAAACAGTAAAAACAGACTTACCAATATACTCTTCAAGATCTATGAAACCATCAGCATTCTTATCTATATCCTCCATTGTTTCCTAGACAGAAGAGGAGACAAAGTAAGTATCTGGATGAGATTTAGGCAATACCTTATCATTCATTAAAACATAAACATATATGTTTATGTGTGGGTATGGTTAGACCACAGGAAACTGCCATTTCCCAGCTAAAAAATGGTAAAACATCACTTATTTTTTATGCTTCAACCCAAAATAACTATGAATCTTCTTGGGAAACACTGGTACCGTTTAAAAATGACTATCCCACTAAGCCCATGCTGATGTGGAATAGCCTGAGTCATGCTGAAGTCATTCTAACAGGAGATGTGACCAGTATGTCTATAACTATAGTCTATATTTTATGTTTACAAAACTATAAAGTCTGTAGTTTGTTTTATTGGTAACTGCCTTCTGTGAGAATTCTTCAATATTACTGTTATTAGTGTCTGATCACTGGTTATGGGACATTTTTAAAAACAGGATTTTTGGTTGCTGGGGGTAGGGGGTAGAGAGAGGGTAGTGGGGTTATGGACATTCGGGAAGGTATGTGCTATGAAGTGTGTAAACCTGGCGATTCACAGACCTGTACTCCTGGGGCTAATAATACATTATGTGTTAATTAAAAAACAAACAAACAAAAAACCCCAGGATTTTCTTGGGGCGCTGGCTGATTCAGTCAGTACTGCATGTGATTCTTGATCTCAGGGTGGTGAGTTCAAGCCTGACACTGGGGCTTAGAGCTTGCTTAAAAATAAATGCAAGTCATTCTTTCAGATACAGAGTAAAGAATAAAGAGGAAAAACAGTATAAGCAACAAAAAGAGGAACTGGGTTTCCGTTGAGAATCACTACTCTCCACCAACCTGTACCACTATATCTTTCATGTAGTCATACTCCTCAGGGTGCAGGAAAGCTGTGAATTCCTCCTTTGTGGCAATGAGGTCTCCATCCTTATCTGCCATTTTAAATCTCCGCTCATCTCTAACCATCATCTGTTTATAGTTAAATCCATCATCAGGGTCTGGATCATCTAGAAAACAAAACGTTTAGGTCAAATCGTAAGACTGCCACAAAACATGAAAATGTGTGGACTGAGGAATCAATTTACAAGATAAATCAAGCAATGAAGAAATAACCCAACTACATAGGTAAAACTGTAACAGTATGAAAGCATTCAGTTTTGGTAGTCAAAGTCAGGTGCAAATTGAATGTAACTGTTTGCCATTCCAATGGAACCCTGGCTCCTTGGCTATGTAACCTACTATGTGACACTTTGCTACTTTTGGTGTTAAGATTACTAGAAGGTTCAAGCTTTCTGGTTATATCTGAGAGACAGTGGTTCTAAAGTCATACTATTTCAGTTTCAATCCTAAACTACCACCTTCTAGCTGTGTGACTGTGGGCAAGTAACTAAAGTGTGCTTCAATCTACTCATCTGTAAAATGGTAACAGCAGTGCCTGCTGCTCAGGACTATTAGGAGGTGTGCGTGAGCGAATAAATCTAAGTGCTCAGAATAGTGCCTAGCTTATAGTTGGCTCTCAGTAGGGGTTAGCTATTGCTATTTTTATTGAACATTAGGCTCCCACTGAGAAGCTAGATATCAAAGACCTCCTATCTCATATTAAGGCCACTTTGATTCAAATCAACAGAATATTATCCTCTGAAGGTCACACTTTAGTTTTTTCAGCCAACTCAGAGATCTACCATGAGTTATAAGTACTGCTTGCCAACACCCCCCACTCCGCATTTCTGTAAGATTAGAGAATGCAAAACTAATCCAGAGTTATAGAAAATAGGTCAGGGGTTACCCAGGGATAGGGAGAACTATAAAGGGACATGAAGAAACTTTTTGGGTGATGGCTATATTCATTTATCTTGATTGTAGTGATGGGTCCATTGGTATGTACCTATGGCAAAATTCATCAATTGTACATTTTAATTATGTGCAGTGTATTATTTGTCAATTATACCTCAATAAAGCCATAACAAAAAATAAACATTAGATTACAACCAAATTGAAGCTGGACCTAAACATCTGTTTGCTGAACTACAGAAGCAGTAGTTATTTAGACTCTTTAAGAATCTAGAAGAATGAAACTCAGTTTAAGCTGAAAAAAATGTTAAGGAGTTATCCGTAGGAAAAACAAAACAAACAAGCAAAAAACCCCTTTCAATCTGCTGTGTGGACCAAAAGGAAACATGTGAAGACATTATGAAATGTAAAAGACATCACATTAAACCTAAGAACCAATCTTTCCTACAACATACTGATCAAATAAAAAAAGATACAACACTAGTTTTATAAAAAGACCCACAGGACCCCTTTAACAATTAACATCACACTGCTGATTGCTGATACTGTCGTTCAATCTTTCAATACATTAAGCACAGTTTAGAAAACAAAAACAAACTACTGCTATACTTTGAGAGTTGGGCAGTTTGAAGCTTCATTCTTTGTCAAGTGTCAAAATTCAGTAAGATGGCTTATTGAATCATGAGTATCTGTGATAGTCAAAACTGTAACAGGTTGAAGATGGAGAATTAAAGGAAAATATACAACTCTTTAAAGATACTAAGTCATCTCTTCTAAACAAATGAAGTTTCAGTACTAACTACGTAACAAAAATAAGAATAGAAGAGGTGCCTGGGTGTCTGACCCCAGGGTCCTGGGATCGAGCCCTACATCGGGCTCCCTGCTCAGCGAGAAGCCTGCTTCTCTCCCACTCCCCCTGCTTGTGTTCCCTCCCTTGCGGTCTCTCCCTGTCAAATAAACAAAACCTTAAAAAAAAAAGGTAATAGAAGACAACTTATACATTAAGACTAGATTCTTAACAAAGAGCCCTCTTCTCTGCTTAGGGTAAAACTTGGGGACTGCAATCATGGATATACAGAAGGATGAAGAAGGAAGATAAAAAACTTGACTTTTAATAACTAAACTCCTGTGTTTGCTGTCATTGCTTGGAGTGCCAGATCTATCCTAAGTACGTTTTCTGTGCTATCCAGCCAGTATCATTTAGGGCAGGCTCTTGATCTAGTTTTGGTACAGCCAGAATGGATCTCGGTATTTTAAAATTTTTAATTGTGGCAGAGACAGAGTTAACCTTCCTTTTGTGGAAAGCAGATTCATTAAGACAGATTTTAGTTAAAAGCTACGATGATTGGGGCGCCTGGGTGGCTCAGTGGGTTGGGCTGCTGCCTTCGGCTCGGGTCATGGTCCCGGAGTTCTGGGATCGAGTCCCGCGTCGGGCTCTCTGCTCGGCAGGGAGCCTGCTTCCTCCTCTCTCTCTCTGCCTGCCTCTCTGCCTGCATGTGGTCTCTCTCTGTCAAATAAATAAATAAAATCTTAGGGAAAAAAAAAAAAAAAGCTACGATGATTTATGCCTGAACTCAAAAACTGAATCAAGAATATACTCACAAAAAGCCCCTCAGCACTTCTGCAAGTCGCCTCATTACCTCAGCAATAACCACCCACATGCCTTGAGGGAAAGATGCCTTATAAAGATACAGCTTCTCTAGCAAGTGCTTCAGCATACGCAGTCTCAGTAGAAATACCCATTACATTGAATCATTTGACCTATCCAGCAACAGAGCTCTCAGCAGATTTCTACGCACATAATCATACAAAGAGTTTAAGATTCATTCTGGATAGCAAGTGAGTGCCTACGTAGGTCTGAATGGAGATTTATTAACACACCATTTTGTTTAGATCACCAATAGCCTACCCTTCACTCTATTTTTATAAGTCCAAATAACTCAGGAGGGTGTTGGCTTTCAGCCAGAAAGCAAGAAGCACAGGGTGCCTCTCCATCTGCACTGACTTTTAATATACATGTTCTTAATTGGGTGAAAGATATGTTTGGTTCTTGGCTAAGTGTCAAGCATGAAGAGAGACTGCCACTTTAGTCTTAGGAATGAGAACAAACCCAACACAGAAATAAAAAGTTTCTTCACTAGAAATGCATGCAGTCCTGTAACTAACACAGACAGCTGGCTATCCAGTGGGGGAAACAGACTTATTATACACTCACTGCTTGTTAATCAGTGGTGGAGAATGCCTGCTTTAACCCACAAATTTGCCTAACTTCCAGGATAAAAATGCAAGAAGAAACATTTATACATTCCCATCTCAAACTGTAACCAAGTACAGGAATCTCACTAACAAAAACATCCTAAGTCATCAACTCAGTAAGACTGCCACCTAGCATTCAGCAACAGGCAAATGTAATAAGAAAAAGAAAATTACGAACAGGTGGCCCAAGCACATAAGCTACCAAATAAACAGAAAGCAATCAAAGTCACATTTATTTGCCTTGAAGCATTTGCGTAGCAGGCTGATAAACTCATGTGCCAGAGAAAACAAATGGGAAATTTTCATTTCTAAACTTTGGTTAGCAGACATACTAAAATAAAGGAGTTAAATTTTATCAAGGGGAAGCTATTATATTTGATATTTATTTTATTAAGGAAAGACAGTCATTTTTCTATTCCCATGAGTTACAAAGGAATCTAATTTGGTTTGAATTTCAGGTCCAATACTTAAAAAAAAAGTATTTATATTTACATATTATTTATATATGATATATTATATATATTAAAAATATATATTTATATATTATTTTTAAATTCAATTTATTAATATATAGTGTATTATTACTTTCAGGGGTAGAAATTAGTGATTTATCAGTTGCATATAATACCCATCAGGTCCAATACTTTAGTGTGACTCTGTCAAGGGACATCTCAAAGTCTCTTGCTTTTGCATTATTGAAACAATGCAGCCTTTTAGACGAGATCTACTCCAAAAATGGTCTCTGAGGGATCACAGAAAGAAAATTTGGTAAAATAATATTATCTGGAATGCTAAAGATGTAGAAGATGCCAGACCTTAGAAAACCAAAATTAAATAAAATACTTAATATACACACTGAAAGTTAGTAAGATAAAGGGAAATCAGTTCAGCATTGGACTATTTAAAATAAGCACTTTCCTTCACTGAGTGACCCATTTGTTTCTTTGACTCAAGACCATGGTCTCTATCAGGCTGACATCTTGCCCCTTACCCAGGTAAGTGCCATAAGTCACGTTTCTGTACTCATCCCAGGAGATTAAGCCGTCTTGATTCATATCAAACTCGTGCCATTGGTTTTCAACATTGTCATATATGTATTTCTTCTGGGCGTGCTTAATCCAGGATTTCAGCTCCCCCTCCGTCACAAACCCATCTTTATCCACGTCTATTTTATCTACAATCATTCTACAAGACAAAACAGTTACGTTTCAAGGTGCCAGCTCCATAAGGCTTTTTCCCCCAGATAGCAGGGACCTACCTAAAACGTAGCCGTAGGTGGCATTTTTATACTCCTCCCAGGAAACGAGGCCGTCCTCATTGAGGTCATGCCCCTTCCACTGTCGCTCTACATCCTCGTATATCCAGCGCTTTTGTGCAAATTTAATCCAGTCTTTGAGTTCATCCACAGTGACAAACCCGTCCTTGTCGCCATCTATTTTACTTACAATCTTTCTGTAGAAAATGCAGAGAAATCCAGCAAGAGGTTAAAAGGACACAAGGCTCCCTCTAGACTTAAGCCAGGTGTGTGCTGTAACCAGAGGTGTTGGCCAGGGCTAAAGCATGGACATAAAAAAAAGTCTCCAAAAAAACCTTCCAGACAGGCAACCGCAAGTATTTCTCTTAAGTGACCTGTCACTGGTCTGAAATGAGCTCTCCAGATAAGGCAAGCACAGTCCACGGCTGGTGCACTTATATCCAAAAGCAAACCCAGTCTCATCCCTTTAGGGGTAGGTTACTGTCAGCCAACAGTCAGAACTCAGGAGTGACTATCCATTCCTATCTGCATTCTCCATTCTTTGCATCAAAAAACACGCAAATATTGATGTTTTTCTTTACTGCTTTTAGAAGAATCTCAATTTCTTGATAAATAATCACAATCACTGATATGGTTTTCTAAAAATTCAAAAATTTAAACCAGACTTTAAAAAATCCAGTTGCTTTTTAAAAAAAGGTTAACACTTTTTGTTAAAAATATAAAAATATAAAGATACAAAGATACAAAGATAGTTCTGGGATCACCTCAAGTTAAGATTTAAAAACAGAAGCCAAAAACCCAACACACACACACACACACACACACACACACACACACCCCCCAAAACCGAGGGGAAAAAAGTCCACAAAGTTACACAAAGACAGGAGGACTGATGCATGTTTATTCTAAAAAACAACTAGCAGCTAATTATACATTATGTTGAATTTTCACATATAACCACAAAGACAGAGAACTCTGAGGAAACGATGTGATAAGAAAGTCTGCCCCAAAATACACGAGCTTAGGAGAATGTTAATAAGCTGAGAGGGTGAGGATACAGATGATAAAGCAAAACTACAAAGCTAAAGAATCAATATACTTCACCCTTCATGACCTTTTCTTCCAGGCTTGCCATCTCAAGTTTAATTAAGAATTTTGAAATGTGTGCATGACATATAAGCTTCTAAGGATGCAACCACTCATTTATAGAGGCGCAGACAACCTATGTAGTGTCACCCAATTAAGTGGCCCAGTTTGGAATGGGAACTTCAAAACATCCAAGAGATGTGAAATCTTGGCATACTCCTATGCTCTACTATTTGCAGGATTGAAAAAGACTGTCACTTGGTAGCAAATAATGTCTTTTCCCACTCTGCATTCATTTCATGAATATTGGAAAATGATTAAAATCACAGAGTACTACTGACACTATGATAAAAGATTCATCTTGATATTGGTATGTTGTTAGCCTTAACCATCTAGTCCTTAAACTCTGTAATTTTTCGGGGCGCCTGGGTGGCTCAGTGGTTTAAGCCGCTGCCTTCGGCTCAGGTCATGATCTCAGGGTCGTGGGATCGGGTCCCGCATCGGGCTCTCTGCTCGGCGGAGAGCCTGCTTCCCTCTCTCTCTCTCTGCCTGCCTCTCCATCTACTTGTGATTTCTCTCTGTCAAATAAATAAATAAAATCTTTAAAAAAAACAAACAAACAAACAAAAAAAACTCTAATTTTTCTTCAGGGAATCTGTAATCTAGCTTTTGCTCTAAAATGTTAATAGAAAAGGTAAAGTAGTAAGAAACTCTCTCTTAAATACCCTCCTCTATCTACACAGGCACAAGACAAAAAAAAAAAAATTTTTTTTTTTCGAACTTCAACCCTGGAGAGTTTAAAAAAATATTAACACATCAAGTTATACCAGTACACTATACACCTCTGCATTATCTACAAATGAATCCAGTTTATATCCAAATGGTATTACTGACTACCAATAGCGCCACTGTACCATTAAGAAAAGGGTAAGGTATCAGAATGCCTCCCATTCTCAAATGAAAATTTTAAACTATTATAAATGGCCTAAAGAGAAGGATCATTCAGATAAAGAGGCATATGACTGCTCAAGATGGGCGTCTGTTAACGAAGCTGGCTGAACTCCACTCTATTCCCACAGACGTATCTCAAATGCTTTAACCCAGAGGTTGGCAAACTTTCTGGAAAGGGGTAGATAGTAAATGTTTCTTATTTTGTCAGCCACATATGGTTCATCACATATCTCTATATTTTAATAACCATTTAAAAATATAAAAGCCAGGCGCCTGGGTGGCTCAGTTGGTTGGCCACTGCCTTTGGCTCAGGTCATGATCCTGGAGTCTTGGGATTGAGTCCTGCATCGGGCTCCCAGCTCCACGGGGAGTCTGCTTCTCTCTCTGACCTTCTCCCCTATCATGCTCTCTCTTACTCTCTCTCTCAAATAAATAAGTAAAATCTTAAATATATAAATATAAATATATATGTATATATATATGCACGCCATTCTTATCTTGCTGGCCATCAAGCCTGTAGGCAGCTGTAAAAGTACAGTATAAGTGAGGATATCCTATTTTAGGCACTAAGCTCTAAACTCTGATCTTTTAAAACCTGTGCAAATTTATAAAGCTAATGGTGTTTTTCTCCTGTGACACTGAAGGACCCTACAGATGTAGTCATGATGCCACCAAATAAGCATTTATTTCAGGATAGACATAATGTACTTAGTGGACCTCATGTTATTTCTAAGAAGTAATACATGCCTCTACATTTCAAGAATCAAAAAGCAAATCCTTTGGGTTTTTTGTTTTGTTTTAATGAACCCAAGTAAGTAAGCTCCAGGAAGATGCATAATATTCCTGAAATTTTTAGCATGCAAAATTTTATATATATTCATATGTGTACTTTTCTGAGGTAGTCCTTTGCTTTCCTTAGACTCTTAAAGGGGCTGGCCTGTGATCTAAAGAAGGATGAGGAACTGCTCTAGTTCATTTCTGAAGCAAATATGCCAAGGATGAAAACTTTTGAGTATTAAGGGCCACCACCTCAAAACAAATAAACCTCATTTGAAGGACACATAAATGAAAATTAAGTACACTTAAGACTCCTTTGGATGGCAGAAGGAGAATACACACATAAGAAAAAATATTCTATCTGTCAACATTCTTAAGAAAAAGGGGAAACTCTATTAAACAAAATGTTTTTAAATATAACTGAAGATTTAAAAATAATGGTGAATTTCTGCAACTATAGATGTTAACAATGATCATCTCTCCTAATCACCTGCCTTCTACACAGGTGGAAGCAGGCAGCTGGGGGGTGGGGAATCTGTTGTCCCCAACCTCTGGTGTGTAGTTACCTAACAAAACAATGTTTAGAAATGCCACAATGAACAGGTTTAAAAAAAAAAAAAAAAATTCATCTGGAATCCTTACTTCCAATAAACATTATTTCTCATTATCTCCAAAATTTAGAAGCAAATACTATTCACTCATACATTTTATGAAAAGCATTGTCTTAACCATCTTATTCTAATCAAATATAGAGTCTGCTCATGTGCTGACATTTTGCTATTTACTAGTGACAAAAAGGAACATTCTCTCCACTGAAAACTGCTAGCAGAGCTCCACTACCTACATACAGCCAGAACATACTGACTGACACAAAGGCTAAATGCCTTTCATTATTTAAGAGTAATTCTGTGAATAGCCATGTGCAGACCCAAATGTGGTTTAGACATGCACATTATTATAGGTAAGACATGAAGACTGAGGACACCCTCATGCATCCCTATTTTTAGCCCAAATGTTAGCAGAGTTATAAAATTAAAATTAAAAGTGAGCATGGTCTCTTAGTTAGAAAAGCAACCTAATAGAAGACCGACTCCTTAATGTATTTGTTTTTCCTATTTTCAAATGTTTGTAGTTTCTCATTCTACGTAGCAAAAATCTTTTGAGTATTTCTGTCAGTGTTTAAGAATAAAATAGTGTATCCTTAAGTTTGCAGATAATCCAATAAAAGGATAAAATAAATTTATTCTGAAGTATCACCCAAAACAAACTGTTATGTCTTTTTTTTAAAAAAAAACATTTATTTGTTGTTTCATTTATTTTTTTTAAAAAACATTTATTTATTTGGCAAGAGAGAAAGTACAAGCAGGGTGAGCGGCAGGCAGAGGGAGAAACAGGCTCCATGCTGAGTAGGGAGCCCGATGTGGGACTCGATCCTAGGACCCTGGGATCACGACCTGAGCCGAAGGCAGACACTCAACCAACTGGGTCATCCAGGTGTCCCTCTATAACATCTTCTACTCACAGTCTTATCCAGGATGGCAAAATACTTTTGGAAATTCTTACATAATACAACTTTCCAAACAAATCTCTTAAATATAGTTCAGAAAGTTACACCAATGGTGCTCATTAAGGAGAAAATGTTCACTAATAACGCATTTCCTCAAAAAGCAAGGGTTTGGACGAGCCAAAAGAAAAAAAAAAAAAAAAGACATTCTTAGATCCTCAGAAATAATCAATTGGGATTCCACCAAATCAACTCACTAGGTTAAAAGACGCCCGCTGAGAGCCACAGAACCCAACTACGGCCCACCTGTTATTAAAACAGCAACACAGGGGCACCTAGGTGGTTCAGTTGCTTGAGTGACTGCCTTTGGCTCGGGTCATGATCCTAGAGTTCTGGGATCAAGCCCCAAGTCAGGCTCCCTGCTCAGCAGGGGAGTCTGCTTCTCCCCTTCCCCCTGCTCATGCTCGCTCTCTCTCACTCTCTCTCTTTCAAATAAATAAAATCTTAAAAAAAAAAAGGCAACTCACACTCAACATTAAGACTGTTACTTTATTGGGGTGCCTGGGTGGCTCAGTGGGTTGGGTCGCTGCCTTCGGCTCAGGTCATGATCTCAGGGTCCTGAGATCGGGTCCCGCATCGGGCTCTTTGCTCAGCAGGGAACCTGCTTCCCTCTTTCTCTCTCTCTCTCTCTGCCTGCCTCTCTGTCTACTTGTGATCTCTCTGTCAAATAAATAAATAAAATCTTAAAAAAAAAATAAGACTGTTACTTATTACAATCTTCTAAAAGGCTTTTGTTTTTAATTAAGCAAATATCTGAGAATGAAAACAAAGAGGGTGAAGGATATTCTCAGAAATCACAAACTATAGAAATTAGCCCAGGGGTCTCATTTGCAGTTTATTTTCCACTCAAAGGCTTGGCTTGAGGAACAATGAATAGGTTACAGATCATTTTTAAAAATTAAAACTATCAGGGGTAAGAGGCCCCCCATGTAATGTTCCTTTGGAAATAAGATGCATTTCAATTTGGGTGTGGTAGCATTTGGTACTTTTAAGAAAAATGACTTTGCTTTGTAGAATGAGGTAAAACTGTTAGTGGAGATATTTATGAAAGCAAGCAATTAATTAAATTTTAGTGGTAGCAATTCTGTGGTTAGCTTTCAGAAAATGTAGTTCAAAACAGTCCTACTGGGTGGCCAAGCCAGAAGAAAAAAAAAAGAACGAGCCGATTTGTAATGAAATGTAATTACTTTAGCCCCCTGAGAGCTGGTGCCTTACCCAAGCCTTTCCTTGCTCTCTTCAGGTGTCAGCTGATCAAAGGTCTTCGCTTCTTCGGCACCCAGGAAGGCATCATGGTCATAATCAAAACTCTGAGCATCATTATGAACTTTGTCGCTGAGTTGAGGCTCATGGTGTACACGGTCCTTCTTTTCTGTGGGCTTGCTCAAGGCAAAGGCTGTGCACAGGGACAGGCACATAAGAAACTGTCGCAGGTCCATGATAATTAGATCTTAAAGAAAAACAAAGGTTAGTTAATTCAGGAAACAGTGTGCTCTATAATCAAACAAGAAATTAAAAGCTCATATCCACTTATTAATCTGATATTATCCCAAATATTATTACTTAATCCAAAAAATAAGAATGGTAGAATATCACTTTCTAATATTATGGTGAGGAATTTTCACCAGTTTCCTTCACGTGATTGGAAGCTGACAAAGAATCAGTTAAAATATCCACCCTGTAAGTAGGCTCCCTTTTAAAACACATTAATCTTCTTGCCCAAGTTCTTACTACTAAAAGCGAAAAGACCAACTTTATTTAAATTCAGACCTACTGACTACAAAAAACTTTACTTTTTGTACTATATCAGGGATCTGGTCTTTAAAGCTGGCTGGTTATTAGGATCACCTAAGAAGCTTTAAAAAAATTCCCCCATTCAATTAGAATTTCTGAAGTTGAATGCATGCACCTGAATTTGTAAATGTTTCTCAGGTGGTAATAGTGATCATTAGATCAGGAACCACAAACTATTTGAGCAGATTCTTTGTCCTATATATAGCAACAAGTTGTCTCCCATATCCATGGTCAACTTCAAACCACCTTCAGAGATCAAACCATTCAAATGTGATGGAGAGCAACCGCTTCGGCATTCCTTATACTGTGTTTCCCCGACTTTCCCCAGCATGAGGATGCTTGGAGTACTGTTCAAAGCACAGACAGACCCCAGGTCCTACTCCATACCTTCAGAATCTTGGCAGTCACAGCTGAGTCTAATGAACAAGCACAAGGCTTGGACACTTTACCAAAAAATACTGACCAAAAAATCGCAGAGAGGGTGCAGAATGGTAACTTGTTTAGCATACTTTACAGATGCCCCACAGTATTGTCTATAGACAGTATGGTCTTAGAGAAAAAAACTATCAAATTAAAAATAAAGAGCAAAGATTTTCGCAACTTTCATATTTTAACTAATCTTTCACCAGTAGAACATGGATTCTGAATGCCTTCCCCCTCGCAGGGAGTCAGTTTTTGTAAATTCAGAAAATCTCTTACTCATTTCCACTTGTAACCAATGGCTCCCTTACTGGATAGGCAGGTAGTTTAGGCATGAGGCTTGTTTGTGGGTTTGTGTCTCCCCAAAAGATATATATATATCCTGAAGTCCTAACGGGCCAGCACGCATGAATGTGACCTAAGGGGCATCTGGGTGGCTCAGTCGTCAAGCGTCTGCCTTTGGCTTAGGTCATGATCCCAGGGTTCTGGAATCGAGTCCCACTACTCAGTGGGAGCCTGCTTCTCCCTCTCTTGCTCCCCCTGCTTGTGCTTTGTCAAATAAATAATATCTTAATTATCAAATAAATAAAATCTTAAAAAAAAAAAAAAAAGGATCTTTGCAGATGTAATTAAGTTAAACTGAGGTCATTTTGGATTACAGGGTGGGCTCTAATCCAATGACTGATACCCTTATAAAAGGAGGGAAATTTAGATAGTCACACAGAGAAAAGAATGCCAATAAAAAGCATCTGACCTTTTATGAATGCCGGATTAGAATGATGCATCTGCAAGTCAAGGAATGTCAAGGATTCCCGGCAACCCCAGAGGCTAGGAAGAGGGAAGGAAGGATCTTCCCCTAGGGCCTTCAGACAGAGCATGGCTCAGCCAACACCTTGATTTCTAACTTCTAGCCTCTAGAACTATGAGAGAATAATAAGCATCTGACCTTTTAAGCCACCCAGTTTGTGCTAATTTGTTACAGCAGCCCTAGGACACTAGTAAAAGGCTCAGTACAGAGGACCACTGCATCACATGAAAGGTAAATGCATTAATTACTTTACCCTAATTTGAAGATTATGCTAGCCAGACTTCTACTTCCCTAGGGATGTCACTAATGGAATCATCTAGTCCAAGGGCTCACAATTTATATGTGAATATTTTTAAAAACGTGAAAATTCTTTCAGCAGAACTTCTAACTTAGTGGTTCTGAATCTAAAATGTACCCTAGAATTACCCAAAGACTTTTAAGAAAATATGATCACTAAGTCCCACCCCTATGAATATTTTTAAAAGGCAGCCAGGCTGTGAACCACTATTTTAACTAACCTCTCAAATAGCCAAAGTAATATCTTAAGAAATTTGACCTGAGGGATGCCAGGGTGGCTCAGTCAGTTAAGCATCCCAGGGTTCTGGGACGGAGTCCTGCATTGGGCTCCCCGCTTAACATGGAGTCTGTTTGTCCCTCTCTCTCTGTCCCTCCCCCTGCTCATGTTCTCCTTCTCTCTCAAATAAATAAAATCTTAAAAAAATAATAATAAAGCCGCAATCATACAAACACCCTATCTTGTTTCTTCCTGATTAAGAATTATTTCTCTTAGGGGTGCCTGGGTAACTCAGTTTGTTAAGTGCCTACCTTTGGCTCAGGTCAGGCTCCATTTCTGCTTGTGCTCTCTCTCTCGACAAATAAGTAAGAAAAAGCTTGGAAAAAAAAAAATCTGACCTGAAAATATACTTAATATGAATAAACTCCATATATCTGATCCTGCCTGAAAGTACTGGGAGCTAGAATGAATTGTTCCAGGGGATAAAGAAATTAAGTATGCCAATAGATTAGACATATTTCAGTGTATGTTTTTCTTGTAATCCACAAATAGTAAAGGAAGTTACATTGCATTACCTTGGATTTATAGAGTCCTTTGGATTCAGTAAACTAAAGAAATGCTTACAACAACTAATGGTGAGCATGTTACATTAATATTCCTTAAAAGTTGGAAGAAAGCAAACAGAGAAATAGGTTTAATCCCAACACAACCTAGAGAGATGATTATACAAAAGCACAACCTGAGGCTGCCATGAATAACTTTCAGGCTGCAAAGCACATAAGGACACTGTATTCCATACCTGGAAAAGCAGTGTAGTGCGGAAGGGGGAGAAGGTCCTGAAATGGCAGAGGAGTCATCAACAGACTGTAGAAAATATTCTATGTAAATAGGACAGCATGAGTAAGTCAAACACAAACACGTCTAAGGAGATGACAGGAAGCAGTCACTCCTGGGATGCCCATTCTCAAAAAAATACTCTTACTGGATGGTTGGTAGGACTGACGAAAACCCGTAAGAAACAATGTGAAAGCATGACCATGAGACTGCTAGGGAAATGGGAAGAAGGTGGGACTTTTCCTAAGTTGTTCCCACCAATGTCAGAACTCAGCTATGCTTCTGAAACTTTATCAGTATTCTGTTTCATGCTATCCCATCAAAACGCCCAAATATGTATACAAGACATGTGCACAAATATATTCCATAATGAACGTTTATAATGATAAAAAAAAAAAGGAAAACAAACTAAACCAGAGAACTAGTAAATACATATTAAATCTATATTATGGGAGACTACACGAAGGTAGAAGGTGGATCTATTTACGCTGAAATGGAGAATTCATGAAGACATGTTAAGCGAACAAAAGAGCAATTTGCAAAACAATGTTAAAATTTATGTAAAAAGAGAAACCAAACAACCTCTGAGGTTGTTTTTATTTGTATAAAATAGAAGACATATGTACAAAATTGGCGTGAAGAATAAACATCTATATGAAAAGAGCTGTAACCCCCAGATTCAAGGGAGAAGAGAAGGGGTGGGGTGGTGAGGCTGGTGTGGAGTGGACTTTAATATTGTACTCTGTAGTCTATATTTGGTAAATGAATACAAACTGTGTACCACCTCTGTATATTACTTTTTAAATATTATTAAAACTCTTTTCAATACTAGTTGCAAAGAAAACATTTTCAAGCTATTTCTCCAGACTAAAAAACGAGACTGAAGAAAAATCACATACCTTGGGGGCGCCTGGGTCGCTCAGTGGGTTAAAGCCTCTGCCTTCGGCTCAAATCATGATCCCAGTGTCCTGGGATCGAGCCCCACATCGGGCTCTCTGCTCAGCAGGGAGCCTGCCCCCCCCCCCCCCCCCGCCTGCCTCTCTGCCTACTTGTGATCTCCGTCTGTCAAATAAATAAAATCTTTACTCCCCCCCCCCAAGATTTTATTTATTTGAGACAGAAAGAGAATGAGAGAGAGAGAGAGAGCATGAGTGGAGAAAGGTCAGAGGGAGAAGCAGACTCTCTGCCTAGCAGGGAGCCCGATGTGGGACTCGATCCCGGGACTTCAGGATCATGACCTGAGCCAAAGGCAGTCGCTTAACCAACTCACCCAGGGACCCTCACATATCTATTCCTAAGACATAAACTTTATTTTTCTTTAAGATTTTTTTTTTTTTAAATTTAACAGAGAGAGAGAGAGAGAGATTACAAGTAGGTGGAGAGGCAGGCAGTGAGAAAGGGAGGGAGAAGCTGGCTCCCTGCTGAGCAGAGAGCCTGATGCAGGGGTCGATCCCACGACCCTGAGATCATGACCTGAGCTGAAGGCAGAGGCTTAACCCACTGAGCCACCCAGGCGCCCCTTAAAGACATAAACTTTTTAAAGTAAAACATGCTGCTCTAAAATAACTCTTCAGCTTGCCCTTCAATAATTCAAACGATCAATCAAATCAGCAAACAGAAGAAAATTAAAAGATTTAATGGCTCTCTTAAATGCCAAAATGAGTATGCCTTTATTTTAGGGCAAAATAAAACTTCCATCTCAAACTACAAACAATTCTCTAGACCAATAAAACTCTTTAAGGACAAGAAACAACTCTGTTATTTTCCACAATAAATATCTATTTTGTGATACATCCAAACAGTATCTGTATGTTAGTGGTTTAAAAAATCAAGTAAAATCAAGTCACTGCAACAGAAGATTTTCTTTATGCCTATTAATAAGGAAACTTCACATTTAGGAAAATTTTATATATAATTATTTACATCCTCAGAATAAAATGCCCTAACAATTCTTGCATAATTCCATGACAACCCCTGCAAACCCCAAATGTTACAATAGGAATAAATGCCAAAGCCCATTACCAAGGCTGGAAAAGATACTGTACAAAGTTTTGATACTTGTAACATACAGAAATTAACAGTAGCTCGCTGATTTAGAGGCAAAACTACATTTAAGTTTGAAGCTTAACATCTTGATAACAAGGATAAGAGAATTCGAGAGTAAAAGAGCTTCTGCCTTTTTATTTTTTAAAGATTTTATTTATTTATTTGACAGAGAGAGATCACAAGTAGGCAGAGAGGCAGGCACAGAGAGAGGAAGGGAAGCAGGCCCCCTGCTGAGCAGAAAGCCCTATGCGGGACTCCATCCCAAAACCCTGAGATCATAACCTGAGCCCAAGAGCTTCTACTTTATCATCTATCCATCCCTTTCCCTTTCTCTTTCCATTAACCTTCCAATCCCATGCCTCTAAAGGCTCCTTTCCCTATTCTTTTTTTTTTTTTAAGATTTTATTTATTTAACAGACAAAGATCACAAGTAGGCAGAGAGGCAGGCAGAGAGAGAGGAGGAAGCAGGCTCCCCGCCGAGCAGAAAGCCCGATGTTCATGACCCGAGCTGAAGGCAGAAGCTTCAATCCACTGAGCCACCCAGACGCCCCTCCGTCCCCTATTCTGTCAATCAACACTTATCAGGTCTCCACAATCCAAAATCAGTCTTTCCCAGACCTCGCTATTCATTCAAGGTTGCCCTTCCCTTTGCTTCTCGCATAGGAGTGTCTCTGTTGTTACCTCTGATCCTCACTACCTACTGCCACCCTGAAATCTTTTTTTTTTTTTTAAGATTTTATTTATTTGTCAGAGAGAGAGAGAGAGAGAGAGACAGAGAAGAAGTAGGGAGAGCTAGCTACAGGCAGAACAGGCAGAGCA
The DNA here is from genome assembly GCF_009829155.1 of Mustela erminea. Lineage (NCBI taxonomy): Eukaryota > Metazoa > Chordata > Mammalia > Carnivora > Mustelidae > Mustela > Mustela erminea. The sequence goes on from NC_045624.1 coordinate 23,141,590, forward strand.
GGCAGAGGGAGAAGCAGACTCCCCACCAAGCAAGGAGCCTGATGAGGGACTTGATCGGAGGATCAAGTCAACCGCTTAACTGACTGAGCCACCCAGACATCCCCCGAAATCTAGCTTTCCATCTACCACTGATGAAACTACTTAAAAAGGTCACAAGGACCGTGTGATGGAAAAGCCAATGGTCCTACTTTCATCTCTCTGCAGTGGACAATGAAAAACCCTGCGTTTTAAATAACTTCTAAAAATAAATAAATAAATAACTTCTAAAAAATATACACTCTTTGTACCCACCTATAGTATACCGACTCCTGACTATCAGAAACTTTCGCACAGGCCTCTTGTTCTGACTATAGACACTTAAAAAAAAAGACTGTACTAGATTTATCTAAATCCATACAGTACATAAAAATGTTCAAGTAGAAACAAAGGATATCCCCCAAGACAAAGGTTATTTTATATGGGAAGATGTGAGAACAGTATAAAACAACTTTTCACACAAGGTATTTGAAGAACCACGTTAGTGCAGTTATTTCTGAAGCATCTCTATCTTTTCAAACTGAAACCAAATGATGGAAGACTAAATGGCCCTTCTCTTTCTCCTTCCCTCTTCATCACAGCTACACATCAATGGAAAACAGGATATCAGGAAAACATAAATACTTAGTTGCATGAACTTTTATCATGTGATCTAGAAGGTAAATCAATGGCTGTAGAAAAAGCATCTCCCCATCTCCTATTTCTCAAATGACCTCTAAGTTTCTCTTTCCAAAATTCTGTCTCTCCTTCGCCAAGGGTAACATCTAATTTTTTTTCTCAAAAAAAAAAAAAAAAAAAAATTAGGGGCGCTTGGGTGGTTCAGTCGGTTAAGTGTCTGCCTTCTGCTCAGATCATGATCCCAGGGTCCTGGAATTGAGCCCCATGTTGGGCTCCCTGCTCACTGGAAAGTCTGTTTCTCCCTCTCCCTCTGTCCCTCCCCTGGATCCTGCATGTGCGCTCTCTCTAAAATAAAATAAATAGAATCTTTGAAAAAAACTCTAGACCTGTAGTGTTCAGGATAATAGCTATGAATCACATGCAGCTGGCTAAGCACTTGAACTGTGGCTGGTGTAAATTAAGCTGTGATCAAATGTTACACTTTACAAAGAAAAATGGCATTCTGTATGTACTGGATTAAATTGTTAAAATCAATTTAATCTGTTTAACAATTTCAGGTGAAACTATATTCATGTGACATGTACTATATTTCTACTAGATAATGCCTTATTAGAGACATAAATTAAACAGAACAGGAAAGATATCACATAACTATCATCCTTTTGAAATATCTCACCAATAATGGTCTTCCACAGTTATTTTCATGGACTGCTCCAGTTAATTTATAAGGAGAAAAGATTAACAGCAAAAGCCTAAATTTCTTTCAATAACAAAGACTAGCCTTAAGAATGAATTTATTTTATCCATTCAAAAATTTCCTTGAAAGCTCTAAATTCTTGCCATATCCCTCCCTTTGTTCCCAGTCATTGGTCACAGAACACTGAAATTGTTCCAGGAAAATTCAGATGTCTGGATTAAATACAACTTCTCAAGAACATCAGCACTGAGTGATCCCACAGGTATTTTGGTTGACCAAAGACCCATTGCTCAAAGTTAACAAGTGGGAGAAATGGGTGTGGTAGTAAAATTCCAGTTCTCTGAGCTGGATAATCAGCAAAAAAAAAGGGCAATCCTCTATAATGTAGCAAAAACAGGATCTCACTCCCTAAGTGTCTACATCATCTTGGGTTGGGGGAACAGCCTAACAGCAGTGTAAATGTACTAAGGCTGTTATGAATGTTATGAAATATAGAAATTAAAGCTATCTGTTTCTTTGACATTCCTCACTTACAATTTTAGTGCAAGCACCACAATGGATTATCACATCCAAGGAATAATGTCATCCTTTGTGATCCGGTAAAAGTCATAATGAGAAACCATTTGTTCAATATTTCTCTAGTGACAAAGCAAATTTACATCAGATCATGAATACATTCTAATTAAATTATTTGTGGTACTGAGAACACACATTTATATGACAGCTGAGAATACAAAAACTGCAAAATTTGCCTAAAGAAGAGCTTTGAGAATGACAAACCATTACTCAGGTTTCCTTAGTTTTATAACCAAAGCAGCTCAGTACAAACTTTCAAATTTTCTCGTTACAGAGTGAAAACATTAAGAAAAAAGTTCTAAAAACTCTGGGAGAAAAAAGTTTCCTTTGAGGCTGATGAAACTTTAACACATAATTAATGGCCATAGGAATGCCTTGCAAAATGCAGAGATAGGAGTTTTGTTTTCTGGTTGCAATGCTGCAGTGCATGCTTAACACACAAGAAGTCCTTGAGAATTTGGTATTTATTTTAGCTCAAACTCCCTTTGGTGCCAAATGTCTATAAATTTTAAAGTCCTAGATGAAAAGACTTATCTACGACAATTCCTCCATCTGGAAGTAATCCGTACCCATTCCTTTCAACTTTTATAAAACTTGTTTGTACCACTCCACAATAATGATCATAGGGTACTTTAAGTTGTCTCCTTAGCTCCCCTATAGACACTACATTTTTAAAAGGCAGGACTCTCAGCTCTTACAAATTAGTATCTTTCTACAGTTCCTAATACAATGTCTTGCATTTTTTATATACCAATATATTTTACTGGATTAGTTGGACAGTACTTGGCAGCAAAGCAGTTCCTGCCTGCTCTCCAACCCCCAATTCCCCTTACTGGAACTGGCTATCAGGCAGCAATAGGCAAAGTGTTATTTCAGCTGTTTTAACTCTAATACATAAATTACAACACCAAGCAACACCCGTATTTAAGAGTTCACGAAGGATCTAGGATGTTACAGCCTACCATCTCCAGTGGCTATCCCTGGCTACACCTCTGTCCTTCTAACACCCCGACATACCCACGTTATAGTAAATTTGTGTTAATATCAGTTACCTATCTCCTGTACTAGTGTAACATATAGAAAATGCCACAAATACATATCTTGTGACACATCATTAAATGAACAAAGCCAACAATTATATTGAGAGTTATCAATAGGAGTTGATGTCAAAGCTGCAACCAAGTACCATTCACTTAGGCATGCCCAATTCACCTTTATCAGTTCATGGTCCTCCTAGTTGCAATCCCCCCCCTCAAAAAATCCTACTGGAGACCCCTGAATCACTGTAAAACTCAGATTAGGCCTAGGCAACTCATCCTCTACCCGCAAATACAATTTACAGGTTTGCACTATAATACTTAAATTCTTCAGCGAAGGCCATTGTTACCTGGTTAACTAAATTCAAGGGATGAAGTCAGACATGTATTTGTCTTGTGTATTCCACTCTCAGGCAAAAAATAAATTTATCAGAGATTACACGTCCTCTACTTCGCAACTACTGAGCCGTATTAGAAGCAACCTTATTCCCAATTCATTAACGTTGACTTTATGGTACATGCCACCAGGAAGTGATCGCAATTCAATTCTCAGAGACATTACTCTGGGAATTTATACAATCAAGAATTGAGATCCTACAACTTTAGTAGGAAACTTTTGCCGCGGTGCAAAAGCTGCTTTCAAAACTACCGACCACCTAACTATGCTCTTAATCAGGGCAGCTGTTGGAAATTAACTTTACTTCTCCACACAGCATGCCAAAAATGAGAACTAAGATCTACACAGCTAAAAGCAACAAAAAGGGTAAAATACAATTCCCTACTAAAGCTTTAAAAATTATTTCCCGTCGCTGACAGAAGTATGCAGCCAAACATGGAAGCTCGAAGCAGTCAGCTTTTCTTTAAAATTGTATCAAAGTTTTTTGTGTTTGTTTAATCACACAGTGTCTTCCGACTTTCTCCCCTCCCCCATCCCCCCGCCCCGTTTCTACACCCTCAAAGTCAGCGAACACGACTTTCCTGGCAGACGCACCCTCCTCTCGGGATGTGGCCTTGGGGCAGCGCTGGAGGACACAGGTAGGCCGGCTGGTGGGAGGTGGCAGAGAACTGTTACAATAACACTACCCCACCGCTCTCCGCCCTTCTGTAGGCAAACAGGAGGGACTCGGTGAGAGACGGGGCCCAGGCGCGGACGTGGCGAGCCAGGCACAAAACAGTACCCCCCATAACGCAAAACCCGGAGCCGGAGTTCCCCGAGACCCAGGCCCCTTCCCAGCGCTCGCGGGAGGGCGAGCAGCGGCCTCCAACTCAGACGGCGCGCGGAGGGCCCCGGGGTCGCAAGCAGGCTCAGGGCCCGTACCCCGCGCTAGCAGAAACAAGGGCCCCAAACGAAGGGGACCTATGCCGCGTCGCGAGCGAGGGCCGAGGACAAAAAGAAAGCGATTAAGGACGAGGCTGCAGAAGAACCGAGGGCCGCTGTACCTACCTTTCCTCGTAGCGCCCACAGCCCACGGTCCCGCGGCCGCAGCTCACCCACCGGCTCAGCTCACGCGCGCAAGCACCGCCCAACCGGAAGCAGCTCCGCGCCCCGCTCCCATCCGCCTCGCCGGCAGCCTTCTGACCAATCATCAACGAACCCGCCGCTGACGTGCAGCATTCCCGGACATCCATTGGCTCTACAGTCGCGTAACCGGGATTGGCTGGAAAGCGCCACGTCCCCGCGAGCGCGCCGAGTGCGTGGACCGGATTCCCGCCCAACCCGGGTTCCCGGCCCTGTGGGCATGGCGGGTTCCAGCCCCTTACTCCGGGTGGCGTGTGCGCGCTGCTGTCTGGCGGCCACGCCCCGGTTCACAGCGCGTGACTCGGCCTCCACACGGCTTTTTGGTTACCCTTGTAGTTATCTTCAAGCCCACAAGCACGCCGAGCCGAATTAATTCGACTCTATCAGTCGCCAATTGTATTAACAATCCCAATTTACTTCCCGTCATTGATACCGCCCTGATGTAGCCTTCGAGAGGCTCTTCACTCGTTGGCTCCAGTGTAACTTTCAGCTTTATCTCCTACCAGTCCCTCCCACTTGGCTTTTGCTCTGTCCACCACCTCTCCTTGTTTCCTAACAACCCGCCCTTTCACATCTCTTTGATCTGTATTTGATTTGATCTGTCTTTATCAAGTGATCTCCTCTGCCAGGACTAAGTATGTTTTTCTGATTTTCTGCCGAATGAATGCCAGTAGAAGTCCCGGTTAGCTTTTGAAGTCATTCCTGACCCCGCTAGACACAATTCCTCTTTTATTTGCCTTCCTAACACTTTGTATCTTCAATACACTTTGCCAAATTTTGCTATGAAAAGCTTTTTATCGATATGTCCTCCTCTAGACTAAGCTCCAGGGTAAGGAGCTGCCTTATTCATCTTTTTTTTTTTTTAATAAGAATTTGTTTATTTATTTGTGTGTGAGAGAGAGAGCCCAAGCAGGCAGAGGGGCAGAGGGAGGGAGAGAAACAGACTCACTGCTGCGTAGGCAGCTGGAGGGGGGCCGGATCCCAGGACCCTGGGATCATGACCTAAGCCAAGGCAGACACTTGACTGAGCCACCCAGGCGCCCCTGCTTTATTCATTTTTTTAATCTACAGCTCTGACCTTGCTGCCCAGTTCACAGCAAAAGCTCAATGATTTGGGGCGTCTGGATGGCTCAGTGGGTTAAAGCCTCTGCCTTCGGCTCAGGTCATGATTCCAGGGTCCTAGGATCGAGCCCCCCCATCAACTCTCTGCTCAGTGGGGGCCTGCTTCCTCTCTCTCTCTCTGCCTGCCTCTCTGCCTACTTGTGATCTCTGCCTGTCAAATAAATAAAATCTTTAAAAAAAAAAAAGCTCAATAATTTCATGAACTGAATGGGTAGGGCCCACATCATGTCCCTGATTTAAGAGGAATACAGGAAATTTTTCACTTATTCAATTTCATGCATGAAATTCAAACATTGACTACTATGTTTGCAACACAAATGGAACATAAACTTACTCTGTTCTTAGCACATAAAGCCTCATGCTTTAACATCCAATTGAAGCAAGTAGTATGCTGATGAAAGCTTTAAATACAAAGCAAGTTAACCCACTTTTTTTTTTTTAAAAGATTTTATTTATTTTTCAGAGACAGAGGGAGAGAGCGCGAGCGAGCACAGGCAGACAGAGAGGCAGGCAGAGGCAGAGGGAGAAGCAGGCTCCCTGCCGAGCAAGGAGCCCGATGTGGGACTCGATCCCAGGACCCTGGGATCATGACCTGAGCCGAAGGCAGCTGCTTAACCAACTGAGCCACCCAGGCGTCCCAAGTTAACCCACTTTTAAGTGCCAAGGAGACACTGACAACGAATGCTTTGGGAATTCAGACAAAAGAGTGACGGTGACCCTTGCTTGTAATCCAAGAGGTCTTCCTAAGAAGCTATGACTCAGACTGGACTAAGGAATTCCTGAATGCAACTATTTAGCAACAGCAGTAATGAGGAACAAGAGAAGGTGGGGGACAGATTGGGGGGTAAGTTCTTAGGCCAGGTAGGGGATGGAGGAGGTAAAAAAAAAATGTGGGGTTGGGGCATGAAGAGAAAGCATAGATGTAAGTTTCTCTGAGTAGTATAAAGTCTTAATCTGAGGACCCTGAGCGGAAGGCAGAGGGAATTATGGGTCTTTTGAAGGTTTCTAAATTTGTGCCTATGTGGGAGGTAGAATGAGATTGAAAATTCTAAGTGTTCTCTCTAGGAGGAGTTCTTTCTAATAGGGATTAACTATAGAAGAGACTGCATCAGGAAGTGTTTTTAACACTTTAGGAATTGCCTCCTTGAAGTCAAGCACCGTGGCAGGTGCTGGTAAACCCACAATGAATAGAACATGGTCCGAGCCCTCAAAGAACTGCAGTCCGATGGGAGAACCACCCATCTTGGAAGTGTCCTAGAGGAAGCTGGATAAGGCAGTGGGATTCTGCCAGTGATGGGACCCTCCACCCCTGTGATTCCCTGTGGGTAAGAGCTTGGCCTAAGGCAGAGCAAGGAAAGTGGAAAAAACTTTTATATACAAGAGGAATTTTTAAAGTGGAAATAAGTCCTGACCTTAGTGACTGCTTACATGAAAGAAATGAAGGAACACTCAAAAATTTATACTATTAATCGTAGGAAACTGGGAGAATGAACTAAATGGGTGTAAGAAAAGAGAAATGAGTTCAAGACATGGAGAGCCTAAGACAATGGCAGAATATCTTAGAAGAGTCAATAGGGGCCTCTGGGTGACTCAGCTGGTTAAGTGTCTGCCTTCAGCTCAGGTTATGATCTCAGGATTCTGGGATCAAGCCCAGCATGGGGCTTCCTGCTCAGCAGAGAGTTTGCTTCTCCCTCTCCCTCTGTCCCTCAACCTGCTTGTTCATTCTTTCTCTCTCTCCAATAAATAAAGTCTTCAAAAAAAATTAAAATAAAAAGAGTTATTAGGCTGGAGGAGATACTCAGAAGGATCATTGACCAGGAAGCAGCCAAGCCAGCCATGAGAATGAGTGAGCTGAGGAAAGAAAAGTGCATTAACCCTCCAGGGAGCCCAGGATTTAGAAAGTAGGTGGAGGAGGAAGAGGACTTGAAGGGTGACACACATAAGAAATGTCACCTTGGGGCGCCTGGGTGGCTCAGTGGGTTAATCCTCTGCCTTCAGCTCAGGTCATGATCTCGGGGTCCTGGGATCAAGCCCCACATCCGGCTCTCTGCACAGCAAGGAGTCTGCTTCCCCCTCTCTCTCTGTCTGCCTCTCTGTCTGCTTGTGATCTCTCTCTCTGTTACATGAAGAAATAAAAAAAATCTTAAAATGTCACCTTAGCTTCCCCCAAAGCTCATGAGTCCCAGTTGCTGTCTCTCAGAGAAGTACTGAGGTACTGTTTATGGCAAAAGGCTGATGTTCTTCAAGCATGATGTTCTTCAGTGCTCCTGAACATTTACTCCACAAATAAATGGATTGTTTCCCATGTACCAGGCACTGTTCTAGGCATTGGGGATACAGCACTGAACAAATGTACCGAACTCTCTCATGATGCTGATATTCTGGTATGTAGCCAACTGTCCAGATAAAAAAGCAAAACATAGATAATGGGAGGTAATGATAGGTACCAAGGAATAAAATAAGGCAGGGAAGGAGAGAAGTGAGGGCTGGGACTATCCAGGATGGTGTTGCAATCTTTAAAGAGTGGCCAGGGAAGGTTTATAAAGAGGAAGACATGTAATACCCAAAGGTGGTGAAGAACATTCCAGGAAGCGGGAACAGCAAGAATGAAGGTCCTGACCTGAAGCATGCTTGGCAGTGTTCAAGAAGCAGTGGGAAGCCAGTGTGGCTGGACTGTGGTAATTGAGTAGAGAAAATGAGGTCAGAGAGGAAGGAGCAGAGATGTGGACAAGGAGCAGAAGGACACCATGTAGGGCCTTTTGGCTCTTGTAAGGGCTTTCACTCTACTATGAGGAGGACTATGACTAGGACATGGAAGAGACTGGCTGTTGACCGGACTATTTCCTACTATGGACATGGCTGGACTACAGTATGGTTGGGTAACTGAGCTCTGGCCAAAGGAAAAGTAGCAGAAATGATGTCTACCACTTCCAGTACTGGTCTTACAGACCTGCTATGAGCCATTCTCCAAGCTCTCTTTCTGTGGCAACCCTAGAAATCATGTAGTACAGATGGCCCATCACAAGACGGAAGGAGCCCAGGTTCTTGTGGAAAAACACTCACTGAACAGGAACAACTTTTTTGGACTTTTTCTGAGTGAAAAATGAATTCTGTGGGTTATTTTCTACCTCTGATATATTGGGATTTATCTCTTTCAGAGCTAACATTACCTTAATACAGATGGGAAGACATTGGAAGGTTTTAAGTGGAAAAGTGACATGATCTAACATTTTAAAGGGGTTACATATGACCAAAGGGGGTGAGATTAGAAACAAGCCACCCATTTAGGAGGCTTTTGCAACAATCCAGGTGATGACAATGATGAGGATGGCTTGGTCCAAGGTGGTTAGCAGTGAGAAGTGATCCTGCAGATATTCTTCTGAAAGTAGCTTAAGAGGATTTCCTAATGGGTTGGAAATGGGGTGGAGAGAAAGAGAGAGTCAAAGATGACCCCAGAGTTTTGAGAAAGCAGAAAAATGGAGCTGCCATTGACTAGGATAGAGAAGACCTTGGAAGGAGCAAGTCTTGAGGGATAATATTAAAAGGTTAGTTTTGGACATGTTAAGATGCCTATTAACTATTCAAATAGAAATGTCAAGTAGGCAATTGGATGTGTGTCTGTGGAGTTCACAGTGTTCTGGACTAGAGATATAAATTTGGGAATAATTGGCTTATGTGTGATATGCAGCCAAGAGTTTTGATTTGGAAATGGTAGAAGGTGTTGATGAGAATGAATCAGCAAAGGAAACTGAGAAAAGTCAGTGAAGGAGGAAAGCCAGGAGAGTGTAGTGTTCTAAAAGTCAAGTGAGGAAAGCATTTCAAGGAGAGAGGAGTAGTCACATATGTCACATGCCGGTAACAGTGAGAGGAGGACTGATTAGCCATTGGCTTTAGCAACGTGGGGATCAGGTTTGGTGGGGTAGTGGGTGCCAAAACCTACCAGAGGGGTTCAGGAGAGAATAGGAAGCAAGAAATTAGAAACCCATTTAAGGAATTTACTTTAAAGGAGTGGAGAAAATTGGAGCAGAGGGGTAGTGGGGCTAAGGAAGGTTTTGTTTTTCTTCTATTTTAAAATGGAAGAAATATGTTTAGCAGAAATACCAGCTTGTTGCAGATGGAAAGGATCTAGGAGTGAGGATAAAATTGATGTAGGAAAAAGGCAGAATTGCTGGAGCAACGTCCTTGAGTAGAAGAGATAGGATAGGATCTAGTACAAAATGGAAGGAGTTAGACTTTGCTTAGAACTGACACGGTTCTTCCACAGTAATAAGGAGAGAAACTGGATCTACGGGTCTGGTTCCAGGTAAGTGGTGGTCATGGTGGAGAGAGCTTGGAGTTCCCTTTCCATTGCTGTGATGTTCTCAGTGAAAAAGGAAGCACTGGGAGGCACTGGGGGTCTGAGGGAGGAGAAGGTGTGAGGTAGCCATTCAGGAGAGAGAACAGATGAGGGAGCATAGTGTGATCTCCAAGCAACATTGAGGACTCTCCCGAAAACTGAGATGACTTTGAGGTAATACAGGTTAGTATATCACGTGGTTTTCTCCAGCCAAGTTTAGCGGCATGATGCAGGCATGGAGTTGGTGGAGAGTTGGACTTGGCCAAGTAAATAGAATCACGTGGAAGAGACACAAAGGTGTTGAGGGTGCATGGAAGGGAATGGTGAGAATAATGACTGATCATGGAATCTAGGCTGAAGGGGAAGGAGATGACGTGAGGAGTGAGAGGGACAGTGAAAACCCAGAAGGAGCAATAGATTGTGGGATTAGTGGGTGGAAGGATTACTGGACTCGGGGAAAGACAGGAGGTAGTGGACCTGGAGAGAGGCATTCATGGAGTGGGGTGCAGTGATTAACGACAAACTCTAGGATAAAATCACAAGAGTCAATGGCTGATGAGGGTAGTGGGCAGGATTACTGGGGTACAGCAGCTCAAGGAACCTCGACCAGGGCATGGGAGGGTTCATCTAGGTGGATACTGAAATCACCAACAATTAGGACAAAACCCGTCCCTAGAAAGAGTGATGGTGATCCAGGACCTTACCGTTTAGCCGGTTTAACCCTTTTAATTACTCCAGTGTTGGAAAAGACCCTCGTAGCCTATCTTAAATCAGAGCAAGACATCTGAAAAATTGGAAAGTTGGTTGAAATATTCATGGTCTATTTTTTACTGAATGTGAAATATAGTGTATTTTATTTTTTAAATTAAAATTTTAAAAAAGATTTTATTTATTTATTTGACAGACAGAGATCAGAAGCAGGCAGAGAGACAGAGGAGGAAGCAGGCTCCCTGCCGAGCAGAGAGCCCGATGCGGGGCTCAATCCGGATGTGGGGCTCGATCCTGATTCGGGGCTCAATCCCAGGACCCTGGTACTGTGACCTGAGCCGAAGACAGAGGCTTCAACCCACTGAGCCACCCAGGTGCCCCTGAAATATTGTGTATTTTGAATAAAATGGCCAGTCTGTGAGCCATGAGACAGACACTCCTTGGTGACTCCCTTGATCTGTAATTTGTGAACCTCTGATTTTACCTTTACTCTAAGCCTGGAGCCTCTGACTTACTTATGTTTTGAGGTAGGACCTCCTCTCTGTGGAATCACTGGTTTCATAAGCACTAACAAGGTATGTCAACATTTAAAGGGGGTATCAGATGCAAAAGAAATTGAGCTAGTGTTTGTAGGACTGAGACCACAGCCAGCTTAGAATGTTGGACCACAAAAGAGAAAGTCCCCCTACCTCACACACCTTGTCTTAATACTGCCTCCTGAGGAAACTTTCTGCAGCCTCAATCCCAAACCTTCATTTGAAACACCAGGGCCAGGCTAGCAAATCCAAGTTAGGGAATGTGCTTAGGAAGAAGATGTAAAGCTTGAATCAAAAGAGGGACTAACAACAACAAAAATAAAAAAGGAAAAAAAGGAAACTTCAGGAGAGGCCCTTGGCTGGAATTGTTTTTAGTCCCTCATAGTTATCCAGAATAATTGGCACAGAGAAGAAAACACATTTGTTTGAGTATATGGCCTTACTTTCAAGTTTTAAATTAGATAAATAGAAGCTTCGTGAGGCATCTCTCAGTGGTGTATTTCTTCTCTTTTCCTCTTTGGCTTCTCATTCGGGTCCCTTCTGTTTATTTCTGTTACCGCCTTTCTGTGAGATCTCCCCTCTCCTCTGACTTCCTCCCTCCACCTCCTCACCACCGCCATTTTGTTCTCTTCCCCTCTCCGTCAGTCCTGCTTCCCTTTCCTTTCTTCTCTTCATCTCCATCACAGCTTCCTGTGTCCGCCCTGGCGGTGATAACGGAGGTGAGGTAGGACGGTGGTGGTGTGGACCAGAGTTGCGTAGAGGAATGATGTTGGAATGATGCCCTTACCCGGAGCCATGCTCCCAAATGGTTCTCCAAGGAAAGGCTATGCTGTCAGCATGAGGAGACTCTTATTTTTCCTTAGTTGTGGCTTTCTCCTTCCCTACATCAGACAGAGTCCCTCAGAAAGCCGAATGTGAGTGGTGTTGGCGAGGGCCGCATAGATTCTCCCCAGTGCGCAAAAGGGGTTCAGATAGAATTTCCTGTTAGCGTAGGGGAGAAAAATGTCCAATGAGATACAGCTTGCCTAAAAAACTTGTCTGTGGACACAAAGATACTTAAGGTAGTTTTTTAATTGTCAACTTTTAATAACAGGCATCTCATAAGGGTAAGTGTTATATTGATATTATTTGGCTGGAGAAAACACAAGCCACGCCTCCCTTCTTTAGAGATCTCCCTCTGGTCAGACAGAGGCACATAGAAAGTACTTAATGAATATTGGCCAAATGAATATATGGATGGGGATGAACATTTGGCACATGGGAAAATAAGGCTGGGCTCCAGAGAAGTATCACCCCCTAGCCCACACTTTCTGGCCTAGTTCCTTCTCGTTCATTCTGTGACAGAAGGTTGGGGCTCCCCAAGAGCTCTGGAAAGGAAAAGGAAGAACCAGCTTCCCACTCCCTCAAAGAAGCCAGAGGGAGGGACTGTGCTGCGGGAGGAGGACAGGAGGACACAGCCCCTCCCACACAGCGGGAAGAAAGCAGGTCTAGCCACAACAGTGTTGTCCTGGTCTCTCTCCCTTCAGAGCCACTGGTAAGAACTCCCAGGGGCCTCTAGCGGGGCTCTGGAGCTGCCACATTTAGGATTTCACTCAACCCAGTTGGAGGTAGAGAAGAACCGGGAAGGAACAAACAGAACTAAGGTGGCTTTGGCTGGCAACCCCCACTCCCACCCACCACCTCCTGGAATCACCCCCAGGTCCCTAGGACCTGAACCCAGGCCTGAAATGGGACTCCAGGGCTGTCCCATGAAGACGGTCAGATTATTTCCAACACAGTACCTATATGAGCGGGGCCAGCTGTAGCCCCGTGGAGGCTGCCAGGGTGCTGAGGAGTGAAAGGGGCTGCGGCCCAGAGGGGTTCTCTCTTTCCCACTCTCCATAAGTGAGCGAATTTCTCCAGCTGAGGTCACGGATGCAAGGGATGCCATCCTCTCTGTGAGTCTCTCTCTCTAGGTCATAAAGGGAATGCATTTGTTTGTACCTTTAATTCACAGAGCAGTCTTGCAGTCATGGCCCAACACTGGTGGGGTGCTTCTTATGAGCCAGGCGTGGTCCCCAACCATCATGTGCTTTAAAGCTCTTTTAATTCTCACAAGGAGCTGGAGAGATCAGCGCTGCTGTGGTCCCCATCTTACTAGGACTCTGAGGCCCAGCGCAGTTAAGTCACTTACCCAGGGTCATATAATGAGGAGTCAGAGCCAGAATTCAAAGCCAGGCAGTTAGAGCCCATGTTTTAACTATTCTATGGTTTGAACCAGGCAGTGCCAGTAAAAGGAGGGAACCACATGTGGCTTGGGGAGCATACTGAGTGAATTTCCCGAGGAGATTCGGCTAGCTGAACTGGCAATGGCCTTGAACCCAGATGCCCTTCAGCCTGAGCCTGTCCTCAGTCCACTTGGCTTCAGGTACCGTAAAGGTGGCTTGCAGCCCAACAGCTTTGGCATAACCGGAAGCGTGTTAGAAATGCACAATACTGACTTAAAATCTGCATTTTAACAAGATCTCCAGGGGGCTGCTTGCACACTATAGTTTGGGAAGCACTGCAGTAGGGCCACACTACCCACTGATGGGGGAGTTGAAAGGTTTAGCCACACAGGTAAGCCTTGGGACATTGGTTTTTCTTTTCATCCAGAAGTTCCGAGAGGTTGGGGTATAATTGTCCTTCCAAACTCAAAGGGTATATTATCTGGACCAAAGAGTTGAAAAAGGGTTCCTTCAGTTCCGAGGAAAGAAAGGGCCCTGGGGACATCCTAGGATGATTCACTGAAATCAGCCTTAGGACAGCATGGGCGTCATAGTTCCCGTGAAAACACATACCTCATGATTCTGAAATTCCAGCTGTTCTCTCGAGTCCTAGAAATAAGTGTGACTTATTCTGTCTTCTTCAACCATAATCTCATGGAGTATGTTTTGAGTGTGTGTGTGTGTGATGGAATATTTGTGTGAAAACACTAATGCATCATCATTGTATCATTGCTCACATGACATGAGAATGCATTCTCAGGCTTCGGGGATTATGGACCCGGGTCAGCTTTACCCACCATTTAGAGCAGGGACTGCATGACCCGGCAGCCTCCAGGCTGAATTCGCTCCCCAGATAGGTTGTGTTTGCCCACTAAGTATCAGCCTGGACTGTGTTTTAGTTTTTATGGGGGAGGGGCTGTGTTACATAAGAATCCAGATTTTTGGCTTTTGTTGAGAAATCAGAGTATCTGGCAATACCAGGCTTGTGTTCCACCATGGTGAATACTGAAGGCTTCATGGAAACCTTCACTTTCTTGATGCTACCCTCCCCATCACCTCCTACTGCCTCCTCAGTGCTGAAACCAAGGGTCAGTCCAGCTGGGGTGTAACTCACAATGGGATGGAGAGAAAAGTCAGCCATTTCTTACGGGACACCTAGACTCCCTACCCATTCGTAGCACCTGCAGACATTTGAGTTGCAATCCCTGGACTGGACGAGAGTCGGCAGAGCTTCTCTGAGATCTACGCATTCCTCTAAATTCCCTAAATATAACACGATATTCTGGCCACCTCCCGAACCAGTTGGGAGGAATAATTTATTAGTGCTGTGGCGCGTGGATGTTTCTCGAGCTCCCTTTGCGTTCCTAATCCTGGGCTTGCCACTGCAGATAACTCAGAGGCATGAGAAGAATGAATATTGGTTGAAGAAATGAGGCTTAAGCCTATGAAACAAGTAGGGAATAATGGGAGAGAGGTTATGACCAAGGAAGGATACGTCTGGAAAGATAGGTAGGATTGCCGGTGGAGCATCAGCGGGAAGGAGCAGACGGGATGAGTAACACACGGGGAAGGAGAGCTAAGGCTTACCTAGAGCAGATTTGGGCTGGAGAAAAAGATGGGGCACAGGGCTTCTATTTGAGGGGGAGAAAGGGATCAGGTGAGATGGGGAAGGGCGGGAAGTTTGCACAGGGTCATGCATGCCAAAAGGCGTGGATTTGGGGTAAACTAGAACCTGGCAATATCTAGGGAACCGGCTGCTCTTTCCAGAATGTGTCATGCACTTTCACACAGACTCTGACTCTCAGAAGGCTCAGCCTCCTCTTCTTCGGCTGGCCCTGCCTGTAGCCCTCCTCTACGACTCAGCTCATAGGCCCTCCCCAGCAGTCTCCTGCGGGGAGTGAGGGACCCCTGTCTTTGTGCTCCCGAGATACCCCAGGTATGAGTTCTGAATGTTTCCTAGAAAGAGAGGTTTTGTGATTTCAGGATCTACCCATCTGACCACCAAATTATAAACCTTTTTTGAGGGGATACTATGTCCTCCTCCATTGGGACTTCACAGTGTTGGGCACTTGCCAAGGGCTCCCTGCATGTTTTGGCATGAGTAAATGAATGAATGAACTAGCAGAAGATTACTGGACGGGCCAGGCATGTGGTGATAAGGCGGATTAGGGTAGAATCTGTGGGAGTAGAGCTGAAGGAAAGCATATCAGAAACATTTCAAAGAGAGAAAAAGCTAAGACTTGCTACCAAGTTGAGCATGGGGGCCAAAGAGCCTGGAGGAAGTCAGACTCAGGTATGGAAGGACAACAGAGATCTGGGGACGCTGGGACGGGGAGCTGGAGGGGACCTTCTTCCTACATCTGTGGGGCAGAAAGTTCTCCGAGACGTGGGTGCCCTGTTCCCTCCGTTACCTGAGCTGTCCTTTTTGGTCTGTGTCTTTTTGCTGCTCCTGGAACTCCAGCCATTTCAGGATCAAGGAAACGAAGGCCAAAAGGAAAAGAACAGAGCATGAAATTCTCATTTCAAATCTTGTTTCTAGTCATATTTTTCTTGATGCAAAAGCTTTAGAGGCAGATATAAATATGAAAAAGGCCCGCTGCGGCTACCCTGGTAACAAAGTACCAGAAGAAAAACTAGGGAAGGGGGAGGGGAGAGGGGGATGGGGTGGGAGCAGAGCCCTTGCTGCTGCTTTTGCTGAGGAAAAGTGGGTGCGACTCCATCTGTTGGGTCCTTTGTCTCAGCCTTTCATTTTATTTGCTGTAAGTTGCTTGTTGTTGCCAATGTGCAAAAACTGATAGAATTGTGACCAGACTAGAACCTGCCTGGATGAGGAGAGAGAAACCATCACTGGGGGCTTCATTCTAGGAACTTAAAGAGACCAAATGTCCGTCCAAAGCAATTCCTGAGAGGACAGTGAAGCAAAAATTCATTTCTCCCTGTTTCTCACAGCCCTCTGATCCATTCAGGACATGACAGCCCAGATGAGGTTGCCTCAGTTTACTGGCCGGCCTCTTCACACCTAGGCTCCCTCCCTTCAAATCAACTGTCACCTGGACAGCCAGCGTCACCTTGGATCACGTCACTTCCCAGTTTAAAATGAGGCTAAGGCTCCCACTCCACTAAAGCCTTCATTCATTCACAGGGCTTCCCAGGCCCTGGCTCAGTCAGCTCTGCCCACCTCTTCCATCCTCCCACCCCCGCCATTTCTGCACTGGCCCACCCTCCCTTTTTCTAAACTCACCCATCTCTTCCTCAGGATGAAGCCTCATTTGTTCCCTCAACCTCTGCAGCTTTCTCCACCCTTCCTCTGGGTAGAGCCTATTTCTCCTTCTGGCCTTAAGTCCCCTCTGACCTTCCAGAAACATTAAAAGTTGCCTGTGCCAGAGATTGACAACAGGCCCCTAGACCCCCTTCTTCCTTCCTTCTGTGGGCGGCAGAACCTCTGACTTTGCGTTGGGCACGTGGCTACACACACGCTGGTGAGTGCATTTCCCAGCTCCCTTGTAGCTGGGTGTGGCCAAGTGACTGAATGGTGGCCAGGAGTATAAATAGAAGCAAACGGTAATGACAAAAGAAAAATCCATGATTTCAGATTTTGAGAGGGTCAGTAAGTTGCTTCAATATATCTTGCTCTACTAGAGTCCAGGGGTCTCCAGCTCAGCAATGTGACCTCTCACCCAGAAATTTCTTAACTACAGACCTCTGTAGTTAAGCCTTTGATACATACATAGAGCGACAACTTCCGGTATAAATTCTTAGGCAGTGGGCAACAGACACATCTTTCTCTTGCGCGAATACTTTTCTACTTCCAGCCCACGTTTGAGTTAATAATACAAGTTAATATTTATTGAGGATTTCCTCCGTCCACCTCTGAATCTGCTGAGGAGCATGCCAAAGACTGATGTGTATGAGCTCATGTCACCTTACGCTATCTGGGTGAGGCTGGCACTACTATCATTTATTTCCATTCTGCAGATCTGAACCCTTGGGACCAGAAAAGTGAAGCAATGGGCCCAAGGGCTCACAGTCAGAGCAGTGCCTGGGGCCCAGGGCTGGGTGAGCTCTGAACCACTGTAAGAGATTGTCCCCTCCAACTCCGCTGGTTCACTCCCGACACTGAGAAAAAGGCCTTTCTTTCCTCTCCTCTTCTCTCCTCTCCCCTTCCTCCCTCCCTTTCTTTCATTCTTTCTTTCTTCTCTCTCTCTCTCCTTCCTTCCTGGTTTTTCTCTTCTGGTGACATTTCCTAACTTACTTCTGTCCTCCCTTTTCTTTTAAACCACAAATCAAGATTGCCAGGGACCCTGATTCCCAATCATCTTTGCCCTCTGGTCGCAGTGCCCTGTGTTCTAAGTGCTCTCAATGCCTGTTAGCCCTAAGGCACCTGCACATACAGGGACATTTCCTCAGGCACAGAGAACATGGGCTGGTACCATGGAGTTTTCCAGAACAGATTATCCATTTAGAAAGCAACCACAGGAGCTTCCTGAAGGCTAAGCAGAGGCTTAGCTAGCCAGGGGAAGAGGTAAAGGAACTCAATGAGTAGACAATGTTTTCGCTTTTTCTCCCTAAGGACTAGGAACAGGGTTAGAAATTAGGTTTTCCTTTCCCACCTACGCTACTAACTTACTCTTCTTATCGAAGAGTTACTTTTTATTTTGTACAACATTCCTCTGGAGTCGGGCCCACCGTGCGGGCTGTGTGGGGGAGACTAAGGCAAAGAGAACTGGGTAAAGGTTATTCTGAGTCAAGGATAAAACCTGGATCCTGAGTGGCAACATTTCACGCTCCTCCCTTTGCTTGGTTTCTGGATCTTAGGGCCCAGGCCTTCTGGGCTGTGGCAGGGACGGGAGGCTGGCCGATTTAAGGCACATACCTGAACTCATCGTGCTGGTGCAAGTCAGCAAAAATCTGAGAGAGCGCCTCACTCTCCCCCTTGGCCATCAGCTGCATGAGGCTCTCGCTGGGCTGGGAGACTTGGGGTTTCTTCTGTACTGACTAGATGGAGGAAAAAAACAAAGCCAGGTGGTTAAGGGCTTGGGGTCTCTGCATTTTCCTAATCATGGTCCAGACATGAAGATGCTGGAACTGGGGCTCTGCCTCTGGGCTGCTGGGTTAGCTGCTCAGAGGGGCCATTCTGAGGCCATCTCTGTTTGTTTCTGTCCCCTGAATTGTTATAAATAGCCTTTGGTGCCTTAAGGATAATACTGTCATTGAAAACTTTAGACGTAATTTAGTAGATCATCTATTCGTCTTTTTTAAAAATTTTATTTATTTATTTGACAGACAGAAATCACAAGTAGGCAGAGAGGCAGGCAGAGAGATGGGGGAGGCAGGCTCCCTGTTGAGCAGAGAGCCTGATGTGGGGCTTGATCCCAGGACCCTGAAATCATGACCTGAGCTGAAGGCAGAGGCTTTAACCCACTGAGCCACCCAGGCACCCCTAGATCATCTATTCTTATGAACATACCTTCATATGTTCCTGAACAGCCCATTCTTAAAAATTTTAATAAAGCTTCTGCTACTTAGTTTTATATTTAAATGTAGGGGGATCAAATATCTGTTGTAGGAATTCAATAGATGTTTAAAAAATTACTTTCTCGGGGCGCCTGGGTGGCCCAGTTGCTAAGCAACTGCCTTTGGCTTGGGTCATGATCTTGGGGTCCTGGGATGGAGCCCTGCATTGGGTTCCCTGCTTAGTGGGGAGCCTGCTTCTTCCTGTCCCTCTGCTGCTCCCCCTGCTTGTGCTGTCTCTCTCTGTGTCCAATAAATAAATAAAACCTTTAAAAAATTAAAAAAAATAATGACCCAGCCATTACTTTCCTTAGAATCTACCCAAGACAAATGAAACATACATCTATGCAAAAACTTGTACACAAATGTTCCCATTATAGATAATAATAATATTCATAATATTAATAATAATTCATAATAATCAAATTATTCATAATAATCAAAAACTGGAAAAAATCCAAATGGCCAACTGGTGAATGGACAAACAACACGTGATATACCCATACACCAGAATGCTACTCTGCAATGAGAAGGAAAACGATAGTCTGTGACTGTGCAGAAGTGGCCTCATGCTACAATATAAATGAGCCTGAAAAACACCACGCTGACGGAAGGAAACCAGGCACAAAAGGCTAGTATCGTAGGATTTCATTTATACAAAATTTCTAAGAAATAAGAAATTATCGAGACTGCCTACGGCAGTGGCTGCGTAGGGCAGAAAATAGGGATATTTGAAGGACTGTACATGGGCACAAGGGAATTTGTAGGGCGATGGTTGCCCAACTCTGTACTGTTACTGAGAACGCTGTGCGGTACATTTGAAAGGGCTGGGTTTTATGGCCGTAAATTATGCCCCCAATAAAGCTGATTAGCAAAGGTCTAAGGCAGGGATCGCCTTCACGGTGTGCTCACCTATGAGCTCACCTACCAGCACACCTAAACTCCACAGTTTGGCTCTGGCCTTTGCTAGAGGGGGCAATGGTGCCCACTTACGTGAGAGTCTCCCGAGGGGCTGCAGTTGATCCTGGGTACCAGACAGTGAGTGAAAAGGATCCTTGGGTCCTTGGTGGTGATGGACAGCCCCGTATGCAGAATTTGCACCAGCCGGATCCAGAAGTGGAAGACAGTCTCAGGATGGTCCTGGTGGAGCCTCAGGTAGTAGATCTTCTCGGTGACTGTCCTCAATCGCAAGATGCGTTGAAGCCGGTCACAGACCTGGAACTCCACGAACTTCAGTGGGAGGATCCTGAAGCCACAAGAGAAGACACACCGTGGCAGCTCTGTGGCTTCTGATCCAACCACGTCTTCGTTAATATGAGGAGTGTCTCCTACAGGACTGAGGCTTTCGGGGGTAGGAGAGAGAATGCTCAGCACCGTGGTGCTCAAATTTGCCGAGACCAGATTCACCTGGGGAGCTTGTTTAAAACGCAGACACCTGAAGAAATCCCCTGCAACTCAGATTCGGTGGATCTGGGGTGTCGCCCTGAAATCTGCCATGATTCTCAGGCTGGTGTTCCCTGGGATCCTGCTTGAGAGAGATAGCCCTGGGGTAAGGTGGCTGGGTAGCAGGGGTTTCCAGTTTCTTTCTTGATAGCCTAAAGGAACTGCCCTTCTCTGCCACAGAGTGGCGCTGTCTAGCCTGTCTGTTCATTGACCCCAGTGCTTTCTCTACTCTTCCCAAAGGGGTTGGGAACTGGGAGAAGGAACTGGGCTGGGCTTTCTATAGGTAGGCCCAGAACATAGAGGCGAGGTTTATCATGGAACTGACATGGAGAAATGAAGGGTTTGTCTGGATTTCTGGGAATCTCTAGAGATTCTTGAGATATCCTACAGATTACTTATATGAAAAAGGGCTGTTTCTTCCCAGAGGAGTCTGAGGTCACTGTATGTTACAGTTTTAAGGGAGACTTAGCTCCACTCGTTTTACCAGTAGGAAAACTGGGATGAGGCAGATAGCCTTGAGACTCAAAAATGATTCGAGTCGTTGGCTACCGAAGACTAGAACCTGTGTCTCACATCTAGTGCTCTATCTGCCGGACCTCACTGCTTCCTTGCCCCTTGGCCCAAGGCAGGAAGACTTCCTATGGATTCAGTGGGTGAGAGCAGCAAGAAGGAAAGTGGGCATGCTGACTGGCTTCTCATTGCTGACCACATAACACTTCTCTTTTCCGCCCCATCCACCCCGCAACCTTGGCCTTAATGCTTCCAGTGCACGATCTGTCTTGGGCTACTGTTGTCTAAAAAAGTAATGTCACTGCCAGTTACTTCTCCGTCTCTCCCTACTTTGAGTTGAGTCACAAAGCAGCCTCTGCTTTGGGTCCACCCCTCACCGCATTCATCCTCTCTTCGCATCTCTGTTGCTTACCTCTTCAGCTTGATGTTTGGGGCCGTAGATGGTCTGTTCCATGTCTGGCTCTGTCCCTGGTGCCATTTGACACTAGCCATGAGGAGGATATTGGGAAGGGGCAGGCAGGGCACGGAGGAGGTTACCCCAAGGGCCATGGTGTTGGAGGGTTTGTAGATGTCTATCCAGTTCCTGCCCTTTCTGACCTGCAAAGCAGCCCGAGGGGCACAGCCTGAGCATTGGGCAAAAGCAGCAGTGTATTCTAGGAGAGGTGGTCTCTCAACCTCAGTCCTATCCACATTTGGAGCTGGCTAATTCTTTGTTTAGGGGAGGGGGCTTTCCTGAGCAAGACAGGATGGTTACCCCGTCTCTGTCTCTATGCACTAAAGGCTAGTAGCAATCCTACCCCTTGCTGCGCCTCCCAAGTTGGGACAATCAGTAGTATCTCCAGAGGTTGCCAAATGCCCCCTGGTGGTGGCCGCTGAAATCAACACTTATTGAGAACCACTGTTTAAACCTATATGGCTTCAACAACTGGAGTTATTTACCCCAGCTCCTGTTAACAATTGCCCACAAGAACTATAACCCAAGAGTTCCTGGTCCTGTGTCACATTTCTGTGACTCCTTTTCACACTGCTTCCTAGATTTGCTTTGAAAAATGTGTCCTTACCCCATTCTTTGAGGGACCCTATTGTTTCCTGCACTTCCCCTTGCAGCTCCCAAGGTCTGTTTATTCTGGGTTCCATTTGGCCAGAGGAAAGGAAGAACAGGCAAGGAAATAAAAATGCACAGAGAGGCCCCGGGGTGGCGCGGTTGGTTAAGAGGCCGACTCCTCATTTTGGCTGAGGTCACTATCTTGGGGTTCTGGGATGGAGCCCATCCCACCCCCTAGTTGTGGGCTCTGTGCTCAGTGGGGAGTTTGCTTGAGATTCTCCCCCCCACATGCAGTGCACTCACTCGCACATGCTCTCTCTGTCTCAAATAAATAAATAAATCTTTATTCTTTCTCTCTCTCTCTCTCTTTCTTTTTTAAAGATTATATTTATTTGACAGAGACAGCAAGAGAGGAAACACAAGCAGGGGGAGTGGGAGAGGGAGAAGCAGGCTTCCCGCTGAGAAGGGTGCCTGATGAGGGGCTCAATGCCAGGACCCTGGGATCATGACCTGAGCCGAAGGCAGATGCTTAACAACTGAGCCACCCAGGTGCCCCAATAAATGAATCTTTTAAAAAAAAATGCCCCAAGTGCTCGTTGTACTTGTGCCTTTGCTTCCTGGCTTCACATGTAACAACCAGCTTGGTCCAATCCCTTTTATAAATAGAGGAAACTAGGATTCAGGGCATGCAGATCATTTGCACAATGATGCTCCCTGACGAGAAAGCAGAGACCCTGAGCCCTGGTCCCTCTCGGGGCCCTGCTCCTGCTCTTTCACCAGTCAGCATTTCTGCTACGAAGCCTCCCAGGGCAGCCCCCTTCACTTGCCTCCTCTTTGTTCCCCTCTTGGGCCTGACAGCCCGGAGAAGGAAGCATACTGAGGGGTTCGGATACCAAGTCCTCTACTCAGAGCAGAGAACACCTGACCTCTGTCCCCACAATGACAAGTGTCTGCGGAAGAAGCTCTGTGGGGGGCTCAGCAAAGTCAGGGTCAGCTGCATTCCAGGCCCACTGACTTCGCCTTGCCTCAGTGCTCACTCCACTCCTGGCCCCGGGACAGACTCTCCCGGCCACATCTTGGGAACAAGTTGAGAAGAATCAAGGAGTGCCATTGTGAGCGACCCAAGGGTACCTGGACAAAGTTGCTTTCAAACACCACTGAGTCCGGAAACAGGTTGAATTCTGGAGAACGAAGCATCTGGCAGAGAAGTCCCTCCTCCACACCTAGGCCTACTCCAGGGTTTGGCTCCCCATCCACGGACAAGAGGCCCCTGACTTCTTCCCAGGCATTCAGGGAAGGGAATGTTGGAAAAGATCTTGTGACTTTTACTGTCTTCTTTGATTTCCACCAAGTCTTTCTCTGTGGAACTGATGACAACATTTCCGCACATGCTCAGGGGCCTGCTGCAAGTTTGGCCTGGTATCTCTCTCTTCCCTCCTGGCCCTGGGTGGCTGGCCAAGGCCTGGGACCACCAATCAGCTCACAATACTGAATGGATGACATCATGAAAAAACCAGGGCAGGCCTGTGGGAAAGGAAAATGCAGGGGGGTTTCTCTTTTCCTCCAGAGGGCTTGTTTCTGCCCTGATAGTCCCCAGCCCCTGTCCGGAACCCGGGGACATAGTGCCCCCAGAGGTTGCTGGGAAGGGGATGACCGCTATTCAAGTCCGCTTCAGGGAGCCAGGCAGGAAGCAAGGAAGGAAAGCTGCTGGGAGGGTATTTTCTTTCCTGCCTTTCAACCCTCCCTTACTCTTTTCTTTTTTTTTTTTTTAAAGATTTTATTTATTTATATGACACAGAGAGAGAGACAGTGAGAGAGGGAACACAAGCAGGGGCAGGGGGAGAGGGAGAAGCAGGATTCCGCCAAGCAGGGAAGCCGATAAGAGACTTGATCCCAGAGCTCTGGAATCATGGCCTGAACGGAAGGCAGCCGCTTAACTGACTGAGCCGCATGGGAATCCTTAACTCTCCCTTACTCGTAATGCAACCTACCCCAAGCAGTTTCAAGGGCTGTTGTCTATTTCAAACCCCGCCATTCCCAGCTGTGATGAGGCTGTGTTTATCTGGAGGACACTTACCCGTTTTGGAAGGAATCGCAGGGCTCTGCTCCGCGCTCTGCTCTGCCTGGGTGGTTACTTTTGCAGGTCTGTTTCCCTCAGGAGGTCACACTGAAGGAGGAGTCCACGTAATTAGTTTCTTCCCCAGAGGCTGGCTCTGTGAGGGTGCCCAGCAGAGAAGAGTGGAACCGCGCTGGGGCAGTTCCGCTAGATCAACAAGACATTCCCCCTCTCAGAGAGTGACAGCATTCCTCAGCCTGGAGTCGGAGGAAGCAAGAGCTCCAAACCCTGCAGTGGCTAGGTCAAGGGCAAAGAAGGAAGCAGGCTGACCGCTATTCAAGTCCGCTTCGGGGAGAAATCATATTCTAATTTGGACGAAATTCCGGAACTTACTAAGCTATGTATTATCAAACCAAAATAAAATATGATCAACTCAGAAAAGTAATCGGACAACCAGTGCATGTGATGTACAAGCGTGAAGAATTACTTCTGCATTTCGTTATCAAGTCAGAGTGGCGGCTGAAAGGTCTAGAGGCTTTGCTGACCTGGTTCCATGTGCCCCTCACCTGGTGGCTTCTAGTTTGCCCGTTCCAGCACCTGAAACCACTCTCTGGTTGGTAACGCAACTGCCGTGTTCATGTTCCTTGTTTTCTTCTGTTTATCATGTGGGACAAATGTCCTCTATGGAATGGTCTCTAGGGATGGGGTCAAGAGACCCCGTTCTGAGGTTGACATTTCTCTGGAAGCAACACACAGTCCAAAAGTGATGGCAGTTAACACGCTGAGATGAATTGAACTTGCCTGCTATGGTCTAGCTGATTGGTCTAGATATGTAGTTTGTATGTATTTGGCCATTGAGACAGCCAGAAGTCCCCTTCAATGGGGAAGATGGCTTTTTCTGTTTTCTCTGCAAGCCTGTTTAGCCCATTTCTGTGGTATGTGGAAGAGGTTTAGTGCCCAGTCTAGAAAGCTAATTACGAGGAAGTGAGCTTTCGGCACTAAACAGAATCTAAAGCAATAATCAAATGTCTTTAAGATGTGTACCCTTCCTACTTGCCCCCCTCAAGCCTCAAAAGCTAGCACAACAAATCTTTCTAAAAACCATCTTATAGATGCTCAGTTGCCTTTTTCAATATCCATTCTCTCCATTTCCTTATTAATGGTGGAATGTCTGATCTTTAGTCGGGCACAGTTTTCTGGAATAAAGATTACATTTCCTGGCCTCCCTTATAGTTAGGGGTAAGGCCATGTTGTGGCAACAGAGATGTAAGCGCAACCTGCATCTGTGGTGAAGAGACATAGGAGGAAAAGGCATACTTTCTCATTCCTTATTATTTTTTTCCTTCTGGCTGGAATAGAGATTTGACAGCTGGATCTTGAGCAGCCCCATTGGGCCATGATGTGACATTCCACTGATGGTAGCATAGAAAGATAAAAGAGCTCCAGTTCCTTGATAATCATAAAATAGCCATACTAGTCCTTCCTGGACTGTGTACCTCCAGACTTCCTTTATATATGAGAGAAATAAATTTGGGTTTTCTGTTATACCAAGTCAGGCTTAAAAATTGCTGATATAGGGCACCTGGGTGGCTCAGTTGGTTAAGCATCTGCCTTCGGCTCAGGTCACGATCCCAGGGTCCTGGGATCGAGTCCCGTATCAGTCTCCTTGGTCAGTGGGGAGTCTGCTTCTCTTGCTGCTCTGCCCCCCCCACACCACCTCAGTGGTCTTGTCTCTTTGACAGTGTTGATAGTACTTTGGTTTGAGGCTAAAATCACTTAGTAGTGTTGAGTATCACTTCAAACTTGCTCAGGAGTGACCAGGATACCTGATTGCATATTCAGTTGGGGCTAGACCAGGGTGCTGTGGAGCTTAGAGCTTATACAGTTTTGGAGACACTTAAAAATAAAAATACTGGGAGTGCCTGGGTGGATCAGTGGGTTAAAGCCTCTGCCTTTAGCTCAGGTCATGATCTTGGGGTCCTGGGATCGAGCCCCACATTGGGTTCTCTACTCAGCGGGGAGCCTGCTTCCTCCTCTCTCTCTGCCTGCCTCTCTGCCTACTTGTGATCTCTGTCTGTCAAATAAATAATAAAATCTTAAAAAAATATTGGATAGTTGGGGCAGTAGGGAGTTATTGTTTAATGGGTACAGAGTTTTAGTTCAGGAAGATGACAAAGTTCCAGAGATGCGGGTGGTGATGCGCCCCCGACAGTGTGAATGGACGTCATGCCACTGAACTGGACATTTGAAATGGTACATTTCATGTCTATTTTACTACAGTAAAACATTTCCAAAACATAAAAAGGAAAATAAATATGGTATTACCACAAAAATATGATAAAACATTGCCAGAAGCCCTCTTAGGGGCCTGGGAAGTTTCAGTGTGAACAAAGGGCCCTGAAGTATAAGCTTTATTATCTTCATGGCAAATCTGTCCCATTTAAATCTATGTCACTATTTTTAAAAAAAACTATTACATAAGCAGTGTATATGTGCTTGTAGAACATCAGAAAATAGAGACAAGTTTAAAAAACAAACAGCATATTCTTACCTCCCAGAGAGCATCACTGCAACAACCATGGATGTGCGTGTGTGTGTGTGCGTGTGTGTGTTTGTGAGACAGAGAGAGAGAGAGAGAGATTATGTTCTAAAAATTGTTTTTAATTTTTTTAGAATCTGTATTATTTAACCAACACTTTTTTACCTTTGTATTTTGGTATACTTTTATCTCATCTCATCTAATTTCTAGGCCATATTAAAATTTCTCCAATTAACTCCAGTTATTCTTACAACTGATTTATTCATATCAGTATTCAATCCAGGAGCACACATCCCCCTTAAGTTTATTTTAATCTAGTACAGTCCCTTTTTTAGGACACTTACTAGTGGAAGCAATTGAGATCATTGTCCTACAGAATATCTCATCTTCTGGATCTATCTGGTTACTTCCTTGTGGTGTCTAGTTTGCTTGTCTAGCTACTATTTTTCCGTGAAATAGAATTTATATCTAAAGGGTTGATGGAGGGACACCTGGGTGGCTCAGTCATTAAGTGTCTGCCTTCGGCTTAGGTCATGATCCTGGGATCCTGGGATCAAGTCTTATGACAGGCTCCTTGCTTAGTGGGAAGCCTGCTTCTCCCACTGCTTGCTGCTCTCCCTGCTTGAGCACTCTCTCTCTCTCTGACAAATAAATAAATAAAATAAATAGATAAAATAATAAATAATAAAAAATAAAGGGCTGATGGATTCAGGAAAGTTTTGTTTTTTAAATAGCCACTATTTCTTAGCAAAGAGCTATCATAGGATCTATGTAAGATATTACCCTTCTTTCCCAAAGAATGTCCTAGGAAAATATGTTAAAAGAATATATCTCAGAAGAAAAATGATAGCAGGAAATAGAATAAAGTCCTTGACAAGAATCCTCTCTGTACCATCAAGGGACCTTATAGATCCCATGAAACAAGCAAGTAGACAAACAAAATTAGAGATACCAAAATAAGATGAAAAGGGGAGAGCATGTAAGGAGAAAAAAAAAAGAAGAAAAACCTGCTCAGTATCTGACAGTCACACTCAGTATCTCACAGTCACATTTCCACAAAAAATGGAGGTGATATGACAGCAAACCGAGTCAGTGACATGGTCAGCAGGTCAGAGACTATCACACTAAGTATAATAAAGAAGGGCAAGAGATGAAAAGACTGGAAAGAAAATGATGGATGTGGGAGACATTTATGTTGACCAAACATACAGCTAGAGTCCCTGATGAAGAGGGAACAAATGGAATTGAAAAAGTAGTCAAACATGTAAAAGAAAAAGCCATTTCTGAAACATAAGACCCAATTTGGCACACAAATGGATTTACTCTATTCTAGGTAAACTGAGTAAAGAAACCACTGAGACCAGTATAGCTCTTGGGAAGATGATAAATCTTAGCACAACAAAAGCATCTTACTACAAATATCTGGATAGAAGAAGCAGACAATCTACCAAGGGGAATACATTTTTTTAAAAGATTTTATTTATTTCTTTGACAGAGATCACAAGTAGGCAGAGAGGCAGGCAGAGATAGAGGGGGAAGCAGAGAGCCCAATGCGGGCTTGATCCTAGGACCCTGGGATCATGACATGAGCCAAAGGCAGAGGCTTTAACCCACTGAGCCACCCAGGTGCTCCTACCAAGGGGAATAAAATGAGACTGGTTCCAGACTTCAGCAACTTTACATGGGATGAGAAAATGAAATGATGTGAACCAATAATTCCACAAGCAGGAATTACATTTACATACAGGAATGACATCCATTCAAGTATAAAGGAAGCCAACATAATCTTAAAATACTAAGCACACCAGAATAAATAAATCCATAAGCTGGTTCTCGGGGAAAAATTTAGACTATTAGTGACAGTTTAATTTTTTATAAAAGGAAGACGCAGAACATATGATTTGAAATAAGAAAACACAAATAAGTACAAATAACTTCAGGATCCTAGGTAAAAGTAATGACATGAGGCTTACATGAATTACTTATTGTCTAGGTAGTCAAAAGACCTCAAAATGTAGTGACTTAAAATAGAATTTCGATTTGCTCTTACACAGTAGTCCAAAGACGGGCAGTCCTGGGCTGGTGGAGTATCTCTGCCATTGTCAATATGTCACTATCTGTCTCTGGGTTTCAAGGTGGCTGCTCCAGCTCCTGCCATCACGTTTGCATGCTGGCCAGTGAGAATGGGAGGGCACACTCATTCCTTTTAAGGGCATGACCTAGAAAGGGCATAATCACTTTTGCTCACATCCCATTGGTCGGAATTCAGTCACATGGCCACACCCAGGTGCAAGGGAAGCTGGGAAATGTAGCTTTTAGCTGCATGGCTATGAACCCACCCAGAACTGGGGGGTTCTGCTATTTATTATTTAAGGATGGGAATCCAGTATACAATCAGCAGCCTCTGCAAAGAAGCCATGTCCCAGAAATGCTCCCTCTGACATTCACAGTAAATACATTAATCGTTTTTTAAAAAATTTAACTAGTAGCAACCTAACAAGAGGTTAAGTGGTGGCCAAAAAACAGAACAGAAAATCTGAGTATGGCCTGATACCAGAGAAAGAAAGCTAGTTAATATAATTGTGTGTGTTCTCACAAATTACCCACACCAACTCCTACCCATCCCCCCAAATTGGAGAGGCAGCCTGAGGGAGTGAGTAATCAGCTCAAGGGAAACAAGAGAAAAATTTGCAAGAGGAGCAGTCCCTGTTGAGGCAGAAAGCTCAGCTGGGCTCTCTGTTCTTTAGCTCTTTGAGCTGAATTGACACATTACCGCATGAGAGCAGGATAAACCCCCAACTAGAGAAGAGGACATTTTTAAACTCTTCCAGGAGAGAGCACAACCAGGTCCTCCTCACTAGACAGATGGTCCGAAGAGACTGGAGATGAGAAGTGAATCGGGGTGAAGGTCGAAGAGGCAGGATGTGGCTTTGGGGCTGGAGAGGGGTTGGAGGGAGGGAGCCTCAGGCAGGGGTGATGGCGCAGACAGTACTGGGGCGCTGTCCAGGACTTGCTTCCTTGAGAGCTCAGAAGGTGTGGGACCAGCAGAGCAAAGCAGCTTTGAGGAGCTGCTGCAGGGAGAGGTGGGAGTGGAGAGAGCAAAGTAGGCTAAATGTTGCTGTCAAAGTACCATCCAAGTACCGTCAAAGTTAGGAGCGCAGGGTTGAGGAAAATGTCAACGCTCCAATATAGTGCTTCTCAACCTTGTCACACCCAAATCCCCTTTTCATGACTAATACATTGTAACTCCCCCCTTACCTTCTGAAATAAAATTCGTGATTAAAACCTAACTATATTTTACTTATTTTTAAAATTTTATTTAAATTTTTTATTTTATTTATTTTAAAAAGTTGATTTGCTAGCCTGGCTGTAATATAAAAGAAAAAAATACTACAATAAAATAATATGTGTTCCAATATTTAAATGCTGGTGCATGACTCTATTAGAGGTCAAAATGGAATATAGTTAGAAAATCAGAAACTTATACCCAGAATGCAGCAGTTACCAAAAACAAAACAAAACAAAACAAAAAACCCACCATCACCACCACCAACAACAAAAAACCTGTAAAGGTCTATTGAACTGGCTACTTGAAAACAGTAAAACCCCACTATAAATTGATAAGTGGGATTCCAAATAGTCAATAGGGATGGAATGGTGTTCAGTGAAGTTAAGGAAATACTTGAGATTAGCCTCCTCAGCCATGAGGTCCCAGCCGCAGTGGGTCGCCACCTGGTGGCAGTTATCCACTCTGCTACCTAGATGTAAAAAAGAATGCCGATTCTCGGGCCGGCTTGGCACCTTAGCTTAGCAGCTAGTGCGCTCCAAGTCTGCATCCGAAGGTCTCTGTGATGACGCTGACAGGAATGGGCATGACGGGGACTGACGCCTGTGAGAAGAGGCCCAGAGGCCATTGTCCTTCTGCCCTCTGGACTTTGAGAATCATGCGCTGCCCCGGCCAAACTGGGTTTTACTTTTCTCCTCTGTGAAGTATAGTTCATCCTAACAGCTATCTCATGGAATTATGAAAATCACATTAGATTGTTGGTGAGGAGACACTTAAAAATGCAAAGCATTTACAAAGGGAACGTCCTGGGTGCGCGTGTGTGACAATCTCAGGCCACTAGTTGTCTGTCACATTCTTCTTGCATCTAGATATGCCCCTCGAATGGCACTGAAGTGACAGAAATTCCTTTCCTTCTTTGTGCAAGGCAAAATGCCTGACTGGAGACTTTAGGGGGGCTGTAAAACCATTTTAGAACAAACCATCTGTGACTATTTCTTTGTATGTCAAGGACACATGGTCTGTTTCCTATTGCGACTATTAATATTCAAAACCAGTGTTGTGTTTGGGCAAAATTAGAATTTTTAGTGATATTTTAATTAAAGAAACATTATCCACCCCCAGTGGGGAAATTAATTTATCCTAAGTCAGGCAGGAGGCAGAAACAGAGCAAAAACCGGAATAGCCTCCTCTTAAAACATCTCTAGATTGTGGTATT
This sequence comes from Mustela erminea, assembly GCF_009829155.1. NCBI lineage: Eukaryota > Metazoa > Chordata > Mammalia > Carnivora > Mustelidae > Mustela > Mustela erminea. The sequence goes on from NC_045624.1 coordinate 23,172,627, forward strand.
TCGGGTTGTTTCAAGTCATAGTGTCTGTAAGTGACCTTAGCTTTAAGAATTCTAAATGTTCTTTTTTAAATGCTTGTTTTATGAAGCTTTACCACTCTCAGTTGTTTCCCTGTTTTGAAATCATAGTCTTGTGTATTTCTCAAGATCGAACCCTCATGGGCTTTAGGGTTTTTTGTTTTCTGTTTTAATTGTTTTTTTAGCAGGGTAAGGAAGACTTTATTGTGGCAGGGCGGGGGAGGGGGTCTCAGTCAGTATAGGGACAATTGTGATGGAATTTTGCAATGGGGAGAGGCCTTGGGCTCAATTCCCAATGAAGCTGGGGGCAAGTGGGAAGTATAGCCGAGGAGGAGGCCAGGGGTCTCTGGAAGAAAAATTACTGAGGAAATGTCAGGAGTAATGGGGATTTTTTAAAAAAGATTTTATTTATTTATTTGACAGAAAGAGATCACAAGTAGACAGAGAGGCGGTAGCAGATTGCCTGACGCAGGGCTCAATCCCAGGACCCTAAGATTATGACCTGAGCCGAAGGCAGATGCTCAACCAACTGAGCCACCCAGGGGCCCAAATAACACTAGAGTCTTAATTGACCAGCCATTTGTTATTTTTCTTATGATGTATGAGGACATTTGTGATGCATCTCATTCCATCACATATTTCAAGTGGGTCTGTCTTAGTGTTATTCCTGGAGGACGTTTTCTCTTTGCTCGGAATTCCATTTCGGAAACTTGAAGATATGTTCCTACATTGTTCTGGTGATGGTTTTTGCAGATGTCATAGCCTGGTGGGCTTGGATTGACCCTGGGTCACAATGTTTTGTTTCTTTTTTCTTTTAAATTGCATGTTTATTGGCTCTTCAAAGCTTTACTGATCGCTTCTGTGGTGTTATTTTCATCTAAGAAACAGTTGCTGATAAATCAATTTTATTTAGTTTTTATTTTAAATTTTTAAAAGATTTTATTTATTTATTTGACAGTGAGAGAGGGAGCACAAGCAGGGGGAGTGGGAGAGGGAGAAGCAGGCTCTCTGCTGAGCAGGGATCCCGATGAGGGGCTTGATCCCAGGACCCTGAGATCATGATCTGAGTCAAAGGTAGGCACTTAACTGACTGAGCCACCCAGGTGCCCTGAGAAATCAATTTTTTAATAAAGATTTTATTTATTTATTTGACAGAGGTCACAAGTAGGCAGAGAGGCAGGAAGGGGGGAGCGGGCTGAGCAGAGAGCCCAATGTGGGGCTTGATCCCAGGACCCTGAGATCATGACCTGAGCTGAAGGCAGAGGCTTTAACCCACTGAGCCACCCAGGCGCCCCCTGAGAAATCAATTTTAATCATAAATCCATTCAGCAAAGGCCATAGTTTCTTCCTGTGTTGGGAAGCAGTGCGGGGGGGTGGGTCGCAGGGGTGGGGGTGGGTGAGACATTGTGGGCACCAGTGCTGGCTATGGCAGAAATGAGTTATTTAACACCCTTTGATTGGGTGTCTAGCAGGAACCAGGCACTGGAGGACACACAAATGAGTAAGATACCAAGGGCAGATGTATCAGTCTACACAGCATCCACTTTTCTGGGAACAGCCCCACATTAGTTAGACTTCATGGCTTTAAGCACAGAAACTGACAGGTCAACCTAAGCCAAAGGGAATTCATCGGAAAACTACTGGCACATCTTTACCACAAATGGAAGTGAAGGGAACCGGGCTTGGGGGACAGGGAGGAGCCAAAAGAGAAGCAATAGACTGGATGGAAGCCCAGCAAGGGTCACGCAGCCAGGCCGGCCTGGTCATGGCTCTGGCACAGGCTGAGGGCCTGTGGATGGAAACTTACCGAGAGGAAACTTCAGGAGTAAGGGAGATGATACTCCTGCTCAGGATATAAAATTCAGCTAAGTCCTTACAACCGACCTGAAGAGTTAGCAGAGGGAGTGGTTCTGGAACTAGGAGAGTGTTGAGTAGAAGAGGCCACCATGAAATGAGCGATCTCTTTCTGTTTAGGGACACGGCCCACCATGATGTGGGTAACAAGGGCCAAAGAAAAATTAAATTTCCTTACGACCTACAGACCACTGACAAGCCCTTGAAACAGGCAGAGCGACATTTCTCTAGGGACTTAGCTTCCTCGATGTTACTACTTTGCTCAGGGCAAAAGTCAGTCTTAGCTCCACCAACAGGATCCTGAGTCTACTTTAACATATAAAAATTCCTTTGGAAACTTCCTGTATCTCTACCCCCCAAGAGACATGTTCTCAATCATCCCCCAAGCATATGGCCCACCCATACACATCTGAAGGGTCTCATGACTGAGTTTTTACTAGACAGTAATAACTTTTTCCTAACAATCTCTATCCCCCTCAAGATCCTGGAAACCTTGCTTCCCAAATTCCTTAGAGACTTATGCTATCCCCAACCCCCTCCCAACCTGAAAGTATATAAGGGATCACTCCACAGGACCCCAGTGCAGCTCTTTCTGTCCACCAGTCCTGTCCCCATGCTTTCATAAAACCACCTTTCTGCACCAAATACATGTCAAGAATTCTTTCTTGGCTGTCCGCTCTGAACCCTAACATCTTTCCTACATCACTCCTCCCGTGCCTACAAGGGAGGCTGTCATTATTTTCACCCCATTCTCCTCTCTCCCTCTGATCTCCTACCTGGACTTCCACTGGCCAAACCCACCTGGACTCCAGAGGCAATGGGCCCTTTGATGTAGCCTAGACAGATCAGCTTGGAAAACGGGCAGGAACCAGAGGAGTTCTGGGGCACAGAGAATGGGGAGAAAGGAGGACTGGATTTCGAGGGAGAAAGGAAGATAATTGGCACACACGGAGGTACAAGGCCCAAGCTAGGATTCCTGGGACATTGAATGCTAAATGGAAGACACAAGAATGGAAAACTTGGTGGGGACTTACTCATGCCAGCGAGTGTCTCCCAGAGTGTAGATTAAATCCAAGTCCTGGGTGCCGCCCTGGGTCTGCCCCTTCTGGCCTTCCCAGTTTCTTCAGTGGTCTCTCTGATTCAGTCATTCTCACATGGACAGAAGGACATACAACCCAAGCTCTTGCTGCCTCAGAGTCATCCTTGTCGTTTACACATGAAGAACTCTGAAATACAGTTTGGTACCAGAGAGGGGCCTGCAGGTTACAGAACCCTAGGGAGCTTATTACCCCAAAGAAATGGCATAGATTGCATCAAGATTCCATCATATTCTGGGGTGAGAACTTGACAATGGTCCACAGCTCATTAAGTGACTCCTTGAGGGTAACTAGGACCATTTGATGACAGAGTGTATCTGCTGCAAGTAGGTACCTGCTGCCTTAGGACAATATAAAAGAAATGGATTCCAGGACACTGGAATACAATGGGGCTTCAGGGTGCCTGGGGGGCTCAGTCGGTTGGAGCGTCTGCCTTGGGCTCAGGTCATGATCCCGGGGTCCAGGGATCAAGCCCCATGCTGGGCTCCCTGCTCAGCAAGGAGTCTGCTTCTCCCTCTGCACTCCTCAACCCCTCAGGCTCTCTCTCTCTTAAAAATAAATAAATCTTAAAAAACAAACAATGGGTGCTTCCGATGACACTGAATAACTTAAAAAGAACAAAAGTTAAAACACTGAGATTTGCGTCTCTGGGTTATTGAATTTCGAAGGCTGTCAGGTCCCAGCTTCCATCCAGTCTCTCTCTCTCTCTCTTTTTTTTTTTTTTTTTAAGATTTTATTTATTTATTTGACAGAGGGAGAGAGATCACAAGTAGGCAGAGAGGCAGGCAGAGAGAGAGGAGAAAGCAGGCTCCCCGCCGATCAGAGAGCCCGACGAGGGGCTCAATCCCAGGACCCTGGATCATGACCTGAGCTGAAGGGAGATGCTTAACCCACTGAGCCACCCAGGTGCCCCTCCATCCAGTCTCTTGTGTAAGAGAGGCACAAGGCGACAACAAGACTCCATCAACTGCCACAGGGATAGCAGAGAAGACCCAAAAGACCCAAACCCTCGGGTCCTTCTGAGCAACCCCCCACTACCCATCCCAAGGGAGAGGAAGACTTTCCTTCCTTGCAGGAGGGCACTGAACATTCCCCTCCACGTTACTGGGCTGGTAACCAGAATTCATCGCCATGGTGCCACAGTGGGTGTGGGCAGATAAGTATGGGGATCAGCACAGGGAAGGGAAAGTATTCCCCCAGGAGGATGTATTGAAGAAACTGGGTAATTTCAGTCTGTACAGTCGGCAAATACTGATGAGAATAACTTTGAGGCACTCCACCGAGGAGGGAGAGCATAATTTTAGAGAGGGCTGATTTTACTGATGTGGATGTTCTTACCAGAGATGACATCATAATTGTGCTATGTCTCACAGCGCTGTATATTTCTTACAGTTTGCTGTGTTGGCCAAAGCAAAGCTGAATCCAGCCTGGTTCACATTAGAGAACAATGAGCCACCAGAAATTCCTTGAAGCGATGTTGAAAAAGGAATTCAAAGCCTTCAGGAGACAAGAAAGTTGACTTTGACTTGGATCTGTCATGTACTTACTGTTGCCCTTGCCTGACACAATCCCTTTAGTAGGTCCTGAGTACTTGCAGGGCTCTCCAAGGTTTTGAGAAAGCACTAGAATGTTTAAGAGGCTCTTTTTAAGCTAGTGAATGGGCTGTGCAATCTCAGTGGAAAAAGGAGAAATCTGGAAGCACTCAAGGACCAGAAGCATAGTTATGCATGGTCATCAGAGCTGAGGATGGGTTGACCTTTTGAGATTCTGTGCCTGTGGTTATTTAATCAAGGGTGTTTGGGGACATTGTTCGTGCCTTCGGGCTGCCTGTACTTCTTTTTTGGCATTGATACATTGTGAGTTTTGCCTCCTCAAGGGGAAGCCAGACCTAATGCTCTCAGCCTCCCTTTCAGTTAAGGAGTATCTTGTAAGCTGAATTCTGCGGAACAGACTCAGCTGCCCTGAGACCTTGACTTGGGTTTAAGCAGCATAAGGAAGCGAGCTAGCACTGTGTAGGGACATTTCCCCCTGGGGTGATGGGGGAGGGAAGGGGACAAGTGGCAGTAGAAGCATCTGATTTTGGAAGGCAGGGACGGCAGACTCCAGGCCAGGGTCACTGGTGGAAGCTGAAGTATGCGTGCAAGGTATGGTAGGGGGTGTTTGTTGAAGAGATCCTAAAGCGTGGGCGGTTACTCTAACGGGCTGTATAAGCCTTCAAGCCATTTCTCTCTTGCCTTTCCAGAGAGTCTGTCAGCTACTGGATATCCTTTGAGCTGTTCGTTTTATGCTTGAATTAGTAGTGAGAGTTGGCTGTTGACAGCTAGAAGATCAGGCCTGAGTTAGGGTCCCTAGGAATAAAATGGAGAGGCGATGACTCGGGTCATTTGTATCATCAATGGAAAGCTGTCTCTAGTGGATACAGTTAGAGGAGCCGGGCTGCTCACACTCCTCGGTGTACAGCCGGTGCTCAAACCCCAGCTCCCTGAATGAAGGGAAGACTGGGATCCCTAACCAGGGACCCTATTACAAGCACCATAAACCACCTACCATGAGTGTTCCTCCTAGACGTCCCCGAAGAGACCTTACACCATTTACAGTGACACTGTGCCCTTGTAAAAGGGAAACGCAGAAACTTTCAGGGACCAGGGGCTGCTGACTCTGAGTTAACACCAACGGGGTACCCCAAATGCTACTGTGTTGTCTACCCATTAGAATGGGATCCTTTGAAAAACTGTTTCAAAAGGAATACACTAAGTGTAACACCATCTGTCTAAACTCCTCTTCCCTCTCCTGAAACATGCAAGGGAGCAGAACAACCCACTTGGACCTTGAAATCTGGCTTACTTAGCAAGGTTGTGCGGAGACGCTGGAGGCCCACGGCAGAGGGCCTCTCTGAACAGAGCGCAAAGAGTCACACTGTGGTGGACATTTGTTATTATCAGCCACCGGACATCTGTTCTCCTAGCCGTTCTTTTGTGGCACCCCTCCATTTCCCCTGAGAACCCCCCGGCCTGCTGCAGCATGGGTGAGATGTTTGATTATCCACCCTTACCTGAATCCGCTGAGCTCTTCTGATGTCGGGCCATTCAGCTCTGGTGCTGGCTCTTCTGTGAGCTAACTGCTGTCCTTCCAATAAATTCCCTTTGGTTTAAATGAGAGTCGGCTCCTTCTCTGGGGCAAAGAAGTCTAATATGAAGTGGTATCCGTTCTTAAAGAGTTCCTAGTCCCACCAAGGAAACAGACCCTTAAACAACTCTAAGGGTGTGAGAAAGGTCATGAACAGGCACACGCAGGGACAGAGCATGGAGATCTCGCAGGAAGGGCAAGTATCGCGAGAGCAACAGACAGACACGCAAGGGAAGTGACGCGTGTCCGGCGCCGAGCGAAGGACGTGCTACATCCTTGCAGTAGGGAAGCTCATGGCGCATTTAGGAAACAATAAATTTCATGTGGTGGGAGCGCGGGGTGCAAGGGAAGCAGCCTCTGGGGAGTGGAGAGGCTGGAGGGATAGGCCTGGCCATTTCCTATCAAAGAGCTTGGTTTTTAATCAAGGGTGAAGCTGTGGTCAGATTTATGTTTCAGGAAGATTGCTCTTTAGCAGTGCAGAAGGGAAACGAATTGGGAAGAAATCAGAGTCATCGGACTTGCTCCCTATATGACCTTGAGCAAATTCTTGAACCTCTCTGTGGTTCACGTTCACATAAAAGCTACCAAGAGGCTCTCCTCCCAATGACTTGTAAGGATTAAGTAATCTTTGTAAAGTCTTAGCATAGGATTTGGCACATGGTAAGTTGCTAATGAAGTCCGCTGTTACTGTTAAAATGATGAGAGCTTGGGAGGCCAGCTGGGATTATTACCGTATTCTAGGTGAGAGCGGATGGAGTCATAAACCAAGGCAATGGAAGTGAGGGTGGAGAGCCCTTAAATGTTTGTAAGCACTCCCTAGCAGTCGAGTGGTTGGCCATTCATGCAGAGACATGAGAGTGGCGTGGGTACGTATTGATAATGGTGCGAGGACCACAGGCATAAATTGGAAAGTGAGGTCACCCTTCACATCAGCCTCTAAGTTCTACTACTAGATGTCCCTCATCAGCACCAGCAATGTTCAGCTGGACTATAACAGGCTGCAAAGAAATGTGTTTTGTTTTAACTTATTGGAGACAAGAAGAAACCCACAAACATTGGGCAACCTCTCAGCTCCTGTCTTTTCTGACGGGTCTGGCCAGGATTTAGTGCTTAGTCCACCCAAGCGCACACAGGAGGGGATGGCCATGTACTTTCTCCCTCTATCGCTCTATTTCCTACAGTGTGAACTCTAGGAGAGAAAGTCCTCCAGCCCTGATCTGCAGGCCCGTGGTTCAAACAGTGTGTCAACTTTAATGGCTTTCTTGTGTTTCCAGCTGTTTCCTCTGGACTGGATTTCTTGGCTTGGCTTAGCTGCTTTGGGGTTTCAATGGAGCAGACAGAACATTTTTTCCCACTTACTTCCCTAAAGAGTGAGCGCCTGCTCCTAATTAGTCCATCCCCAGTCCAAAGCCCCACAGAGCACAACCTATAACAATTAGGAATTCACTTGGAGGTTTATTGGTGGAAGAACAGAAGCACTTTGCTATAAACACCATTATACCTCTCCCACGGTCTTGGGCCCACAGTGGGAAAACAGCATTACAGGAGGTTGTATCAAGTTCGCTGAATGAAGTTAGGGAAGATCACCCTGTTTTGGCTTGGTGTCAGGGTCCCAGAAGGTTCTCTCCTAGGGAACTGGCAACAGGAGCTTGCAGGAAGTGCTCATCTGGATTTTCTTGTTCCCAGAGACTGTGGCTCAAGGCAGCTCTCATGGGTATATTCAAGTTGACCGGAGATGCCACTCGGGAGGGTATCTTATAGCTGTCCAGATTGTCTATTTTGATGGCAATGTTGGTGTTACTGTTGGAGCCCAGGAATTGGGGGGTCATTGAAAGCAATAAAAGAAAAAGCATTGTTAAGAATTTAAGAACCATTTTTAAATGCTGTCTTTTCCAGAAAAAGTGCCTTGAGCATAGCGACAGCATGTATATGTGGTGCGATGTGTCAAGAGTGACTTGAGCAGAGAAAGCCGAGCAGGAGGGAGGCTCCAGCTCAGGCCTGCTCTGCTGGACTGGAACAGAGACCCCTCCAAACCTTAAGTGTCACTTTTATGCGTTGAGAACCTCATGCATTAGGTAAAACTCGAAGGCAAGATCTGAGCCCTCTGGGATCTGCCTGAGGCCCACTCTAACTTCCAGGCAGCAGGATAAAGCTGAAGAAAACCTTAAGACAGTTCTCCAAGGGGCAACTGGGTGGCTCAGTTGGTTAAGCAACTGCCTTATGCCCAGGTCATGATCCTGGAGTTCTAGGATCGAGTACTGCATTGGGTTCCCTGCTCAGCGCAGAGTCTGCTTCTCCCTCTGACCTCTCCCCTCTCCTTCTCTCTCTCTCTCTCTTAAATAAATAAATAGAATCTTTTAAAAAAATGTTTTATTTCTTTATTTGACAAACAGAGATCACAAGTAGGCAGAAAGGCAGGCAGAGAGAGAGGAGGAAGCAGGCTCCCTGCTGAGCAGAGAGCCCGATTCCCAGGACGTTGGGATCATGACCTGAGCTGAAGACAGAGGCTTTAATCTACTGAGCCACCCAGGTGCCCCATAAATAAAATCTTAAAAAGAAAAAAAAAAAAAAAAGACAGCTCTCCAGAACAGTAATAAATTAACAAAGTCACAGCCACTTACTGTGTCTAGAAAAACAGAGTGTAGCTTAATTTTTTAAAATTTTGTAAGCTTTCCTTTTATACTTTCATTTCTCTTAAGGCATGATCTGCTTTGTTATTCTCTCTGGTGTATTAGGCTTCGTTTTGGAAATAATTGTTTCTTTAAAAGTGTATGATTCTGGGGCACCTGGGTGGCTCAGTTATTAGGCGTCTGCCTTTGGCTCAGGTCATGATCCCAGGGTCCTGGGATCTAGCCCTGCATCAGGCTCTCCCTCTCCGACTCCCCCTGCTTGTGTTCCTTCTCTCGCTGTGTCTGTCTCTCTATCATATAAATAAATAAAATCTTTTTTTTTTAAATCTGATTTTTTCCCTCAGTTTCATCACCACATTTATAAGTCTTTTAAGTCCTGGGTTGTGTTGCTTTTTCATATATTCTATCACTTTCTTCATTTCTTTCATCTCATTTTGAAATGCTGGGTTGTAGTTTTCATTTGTTTAGCAGGCACGTCTTTTTCATGTGCTTGCGTTGTCTGTAAGCATTTATTATGCTTCATATACTCCTTTTTTTCCTTATATAATTGTGCGTGGGGTTTGATTACTATCCTTTTCTGACGGGTTTTTTTTTTGTAATTTATTTTTATTTTAATTTTTTATTTCTTTTCAGCGTAACAGTATTCATTGTTTTTGCACCACACCCAGTGCTCCATGCAATCCGTGACAGTTATTTTTAACGTGAAATGGTTTTCCTGAAGTTTTGGATTGAGGGTCAAGGTAGCTTTCTGGTTCGGGCTCCAGAGCTCCCTCTTGTGTCGCTTTTGTGAAGTGTTTATGGCCTTAAATTTTCTATGATTTGGGGTGGGGGGGGGGCCTGTGTTCCTCTCTCCTGTCTTTAGCTTTAAAATAAGCCCTGCCCAAGAGGACTCCCTTAAAGGGCAAGGGGGCTGTGACAGCTACTGCCTAGATGGCATGGATGCTCGCAGAGGCAGGGCCTGAGGGGGGCGGTGGACGGATGAAAGGAAGCCATCAGAGCATCACCAGAGTTGCAGTGGAAGGTGAGTGGGGCATCAGGTACAGGGCTCTAAAGAACCCAAGAAAGCTCGTAAGAGAAAGAGAGAGCTTTAAAATTAGGAAACAGAACAAGAGGAGTGACAACCCAGTTCCCACAACGGAGGACTCTCTGAACACGAGGCCAGGCTGAGGGAGGCTGTGAACAGTTTAGAGTTTTGATAATTATCAGGCACCAGACATTTTAATTTCAGAATTGACACTGCTTTTGCAATTTAGAGGGACCAAAGGGCCTTTTATATTCTGAGGGGGAGCCCATATGCTTATGGAGGCTGTCAAAGAATCAGCTTTTATCTTGGGGTAAGAAGAAAGCTTCTCCCACTGAAAAAGTTATAAAGGGAAGACAAAAATAAATTAACATTTTGATGATACGCTTTAAGTTATACTTGTTCAGCATATTGGTTGCATGATCCTGCTTTTGTTTTCCATCACTTATTGCAAGAGTACCATACAATGGCTTAGCAAATGGTGTTGGAGCCATCTCTGCTTCGGGTTATTGTCTATTCTGTCAATTTTAAAGAACAGATAAGTGAGGCAAAGAGAATTCAGAATTGTCTCACCCAGGGAACCCTGGTGAACTGGGTCTGGAGACCGTCAATATCTAACTCCCTGAGTCTGCTTTATTAGCTTACCCTTCTTTGAATTAATTTACTCATCCCTCATTCCTTTTATCGAGCACTGCCTACGAAAGCTCTGCAGTCTGCCTAGGAAATATTCAGACCCATCAGCCATAGACCCTGTTTCAAGAATGGGCTTATCATAAAACTGAGGGGAGAAGTCAGACACATAACTGTCTAGAATAAAAGAAGGAACTGGGCTCATTTGGGGGAGGGTGTCCGGGCTCATTTGGGGGAGGGTGTCCCCGACCCCAACCACAGCTCAGTGCCCGGGAAGGGATGTTGGAGCTTCCTATGTAGAGGGTACCCACCAGTCTGCTGTGAGCTGGGGTTTTCCTGAGATATTCGAGAAACTGTCACTGGTCTGCTCGGCCGCCAACAGCCTGAAGTTTTCGCTGGGCTGAGTGGATGATGGGAGGCTGCTTTCAGGCTAGGTGGAGAAATTGACAAGTCAAGAGGACCCGGTCTGTACTCTGAGGGCCATGGCTGCCTCGGGCCAGAATCTGGAAGGAGCTCACAGGAATCTTCCAGCCTACACCTGGACACGTTCCTTAAACATGAAGCTCCAGGATCATCAGACCATAGTTGCCCCCCAACCCCCGCCCCTGGCAGGATCACCTCCTCTCTGATGAGCTGTCATGGCTACTGCTCCAGGACATTAAGAAACCAGGGCAGGTGACTTTGAAAATCAGGCATAGTCTACCTAAAGCTTTCAACTAAAACAAGAGGAGGAAAGTGTCTAGATTCTGCAACCTGAAGGTATTAGGCAATCCAGCCTATCAAACTCTTTACTTCTGTGCCTCTACCCTAAGCAGGTCCAGGAAAAGTCTTCTGTGTGTCGAAAGGTGTGGGGGTATGGTGGGGGGAACCTCAAACTGAAAGGGAAAAGCAAATCCTTGGGGGGAAAGATTTGCAGAAACTTGTGATTAAAGGTTTAAAATTCTTGATGTATAAAAAGCTTTATTTTACAAATCAATTTAGAAAAACACAAAGCTGCCAATAGAAAAATACCAACGAACACAATAGACAATGCAAAAAAAATATATATATATATAAATACATATATAAAACAATGTTCAAACTCACTGAAAATCAAAGAGCTGCTACTTCTTTTTGTTTTTTTACCTACCGTGTTAGAAAATTTATTAAAATATATACTTCTCAATTGTGATAAGGACACAGACACAGACACTCATTGCGGAGACTATACTTTGACCTGAGCTTCCTGGAAATAATGTGGCCAAATATATCAAGAGCCTTAAAAATGATCCTACCCTTTGAATTCTGCTTCTAATAAACTATCCTGAGAAAACAATCAGAAATGTGGACCATACACATACATGCTTGTTTTAGTATCACTTACAAAAATGAAAAGTTAGAACCAACTCTAAATGGCTGATAAGAGAATGGGAAAGTGAGGGTTTTTATTTTTTAAGATTTTATTTATTAATTTGACAGAGATGACAAAGATCACAAGTAGGCAGAGAGGCAGGAAGGGAAACCCCATGCGAGAGCCCCATGCTGGACCTGACCTGAACCACAGGCAGAGGCTTTGACCCACTGAGCCACCCAGGCGCCCCTCGGAAAGTGAGTTTTAATGAATTCAAACAACTACTGAACAGCATGAAATTATCAAAATGATGTGCATAAATGCTTCTGATATAATCTAAGTTGGAAAAAAAAGCAACATTCAGAAACACATTATATATTTAATATCCTCAAATATATAAATTAAAAATTAATTTTTAAATGGAAGACTGTTAAGAAAATGAATGAACATAGGGGTGGGAGAAAGAAAGGCAAACCAGGAAACAGACCCTTGACTCTAGAGAACAAGCAGAGGGTTGCTGGAGGGGAGGTGGGGGGGAAGGGATGGGTCAAAAGATGATGGGGATGAAAAAAAAAAAACAGATGATGGGAATGAAGGAGGACACTTGTGATGAGCACTGGGTGCTGTAAGTGATGAATCACTAACTTCTACACCTGAAACTAATATTACACCGTATGCTAACTGGAATTGAAATAGAAACTTGGAGAAAGAAAAATAAATGGATAAAAAAATTTTTTTAACATTTTTTTAAATGATTTTATTTATTTATTTGACAGAGAGAAATCACAAGTAGATGGAGAGGCAGGCAGAGAGAGAGAGGGGGAAGCAGGCTCCCTGCCGAGCAGAGAGCCCGATGCGGGACTCGATCCCAGGACCCTGAGATCCTGACCTGAGCCGAAGGCAGAGGCTTAACCCACTGAGCCACCCAGGTGCCCTGAATAAATAAATTTTTAAAACCTTGATTAAATGGAGTCCTAGCAAATTCATTTTAGCCTCTAACCTTTAAAGAATAAATGTTTTCCAAGTTTTAAAATACTCAACAACGTGAAAGCACATGCACAATTCTTCAGTTGAGATGAAGAAGACAGCATAACTTAATGCCAAAACCTAATAGAGATCAAACAAAAAAAGAAAAATAATAAATAAAATGGAAGACTGGAAGGAAATATGCCAGAATGTTCTAAGTGATTGCTTAGGGTTAGAGAGAAGTGGGAGTGGTTTTTCTGTGATTTTCTAATTTTCTTTAGTGAGCATTTTTCTATATTAATACTGGAGATAAAAAAAAAAAAACACACAGAAAATTTTTAAGTGAGTAAGGGTGCCTGAGTGGTTCACTCTTTAAACATCTGCCTTTGACTCAGGCCCTGATCCCACATCAAGCTCCCTGCTCAGTGGGAAGCCTGCTTCTCCCTCTCCTAGTCCCCCTGCTTGTGTCTCTCTCTGTCAAATAAATAAATAAACTCTTTAAAAAAATTTTTTTAAGTGAACGAAGTACTTTATAGCGCTTTTTTAGGAAAAGTAAATGAATTCGCTCTTTATGTCTGTAGACCTGAGTTTGGTGTGTGCTGTCATTGACCCTTGAAAATGAAGTCTGCCTCCACAAGAGTAGGCTTTAACACCCACCAGTCCTCAGAGGCGCTGTGCTCCCCATCTCCCCCCCACCCACACCGCAGGTCTTGACATGAGGCCCCACTTACTGTTATTCTAGTGGAGCTGCTGGACATTTTGGGCACCAGGCAGTGAGTGAATTGGATTCTTGGGTCTTTGGTGGTGATGGACAGACCTTTCTGCAAAATTTTTACCAAGCGGATCCAGAATTGAAACACAGCCTCTGGGTGTTTTTCGTGGAGCCTCAGGTAGTAGATCTTTTCAGTCACTGTCCTAACCCGCAGGATGCGTTGGAGCCGGTCACAGATTTGTAGCTCCACGAACTTCAGGGGGAGAATCCTAGACATGATCAGGAAGTTCCCATAGTGAGGAGCTCACCCATTCAGTCAAGCATGCTGTGCCTACCTAGCACTTGGCCCAACCTCACTAGGCTCCCTCCTCTGCCCGGGGCCACCCCGGGGAGGACCCTCCAGCTTTCCCACCCCTTCCAGCCTCTCCCTCCAGCCTTTCTTTACCTGCTGAGGGTGACCACGGGAGCACAGTCAGGAGTGCTCCAGGAGGAAAACTGACCCTGGGGCCAGGTGACATTGGCCATCAGGAGGACGTTGGGGAGTGGCAAGGAGGGCACCGAGGAGGTCACCCCAAGGATCACAGTGGTAGACCCTTCATATACATCCATCCAGCTGCCAGGCTTAGTGACCTAGAAATCAGCCCCAGGTACATGGGTTAGAGAGAAGCAGAAGACAAGGGTGGAAGAAAGGAGGTGCTAGAAAGCGGCACGTCAGCTTGATGACATGCTGGGAGCTTCTGAGCTGTTTGCCAGTGTGTGGCACACTGTCCTGGGCCATGACCAACTTCCATCTTATTTGGGGGTCTCCCCAAAGAGACCAGCTCACTGGTAACAGGAAATTGGGTTGCTCCTCTTTGTATCCTCTGCATGATCTAGCTTTAAAGATTTTATTTATTTATTTAGAGATGGTGGCAGTGGGGGGGGGGGCGAAGGGGAGGGAGAGGGACAAGTTGACTCCTGCGATGGGCGGGGAGCCCAATGTGGGGCTCCATCTCATGACCCTGAGATCATGACTTGAGCCAAAATCAAGAGTCAGATGCTTAACCCACTGAGTCACCCCCAGGGCCTTTGCATTATGTAACTTTTAAAGGAGTGTTAGTAAGAAAAAGCTGAGAGGCTTTGAAATTTTATTCCTCCATCCTTGGGTAGAAGAAGGCAACAAGGCTTCTAATGATCTGGAAGGAAGACTGTGTAAAGAGAGTTCCAGAAGGGGAGGAGAGTGAGGAAAGAGCTGTTGAATGGGGAAGACCCAAGAAGCCCAACATGAGGGAAGTATGGGGAACTTCCTGCAAGGTGAGGGGGGGCCTAGCTTGTTGCTGGATCTTGAGTGAAATAAGAACCTGTTCTCTTGCAGCATCTGAGGCTGGGGCAGGACAGGAGCCTGGATGCTTGACACTGGGCCCAGTGTCTCAGCTAAGACACCCCCTCCTCACTGTCCAGGGTGGGCAGAGAAGCCTCCGAGGAACTGCAGGGACCAGGGTAAGGAACAGTTGAGGGGGGACCCCTATGTTCCCAAGACCAGAGGGCCTTCTCCCAATGTTCTAGACTTTGTAGGACCATCAGAACCATTTCACAGCCATGGTGGAACTGGGGACAAGAGGAATGCCCCAGGAAGGACTGAAATTTAAGTTCCCACAAACCTGACTAGAAGGTGCTCTGAGAAAAGTGAATTTTTATTTTGAAGGAAGAATTTTATTTTACTTTTTTTTTTAAGATTTCATTTATTCATCAGAGAGAGAGCAAGCACAAGCAGGGGGAGCAAGCGACAGGCAGAGGGAAAAGTAGGCTCCCCACTGAGCAAGGAGCCCGATGTGGGACTCCATCCCAGGACCCTGTGATCATGATCTGAGCCAAAGGCAGATGCTTAACCGACTGAGCCACCCAGGCGCCCCAACTTTTTTTTTTTTTTTTTTTTTAAGATTTATCTATTTGAGAGAGAGTGAGCTTGAGTGGGAAGGGCAGAGGAAGCCGGGGAGAGAATCTCAAGCAGACTGTGCTGAGCGTGGAGCCCCAAGCTGGGTTCGATCCCACGACCCCGAGATTATGACCAGAGCAAAAACTAAGAGTGGGACTCAACCAACTGTGCCACCCAGGCGCCCCTCAAGTAAACGTTTAACCCCCCATGGGGCAGCTTGGGCAGGCAGGCTTTCCCCCTCCCGGGTACAGTCTTGAGTTTCCTGCTGCCTGAGTCACTGTGCATCCACCCAGAGAATCTACACAGTTTTAATATCAGGTCAAAGAGAACATGTTAAGAGAATAAGTCTCTGCCAAAACATCACACCCCAATAGAAATGACTGGAATTTGGTATCCCGAGACTGGATCTCCCATGTCACTGTTCCTTCTCCACCGAAACTGCGTGAGGAAGGAGCACGCCCCCCAGGCTGCTGGCTGGTGGCCACGCTCTGCAGCCCCCTAGGGCGGCTCAGGAACCCAGGAGCGCCCGGAGCCCTGAATGCCTGAATGGCTGTCTGAAATCTGAGTGACCCCGTCAGGGAGTAGCTCACTGTTGCGTGAAAGTGTCTCCAAATTAAGCTCAGATCGTCTCTACTGTCTCCTGTAAGTCCTCGCTGCTTAGTGACGGAGTCACACGGATTCCTGGCTTCAGACCCTCCTGTGCATTTCAGCCTCTTGCCTTTATCCTGGGACTTGAAATCCCTTGGCCTGGAATGTCCTCCCCCTGCCCTTCCACTTATCAAAGTCTCAATGGTACCTCGAAGAATGGCTTAACCCACCTCTTCTGGGGAGCCTTCTTCAACTGCCGAAGTCCCAAGAGTGTTCTGAACTCTCTAGACACCGGCGCCCCCTCTCCCTGCTCATGCCTTAGGGATCAGCTGGTCCAAACCACCTGACCAGAGCCTTCATAGCAGCTACCATTTTATTTATTTATTTATTTATTTATTTATTTTTAAGATTTTATTTATTTATTTGACAGACAGAGATCACAAGTAGGCAGAGAGGCAGGCAGAGAGAGAGGAGGAAGCAGGCTCCCTGCCAAGCAGAGAGCCCGATGTGGGGCTCGATCCCAGGACCCTGAGATCATGACCTGAGCCGAAGGCAGAGGCTTTAACCCACTGAGCCACCCAGGCGCCCCGGTAGTAATCTTTATAATTCTGCCTGACTCAAAGCTGTCTCTAGCTGGCCATGAGCAACTCTGGGAGTTTTTCCCTTTATATCTACTTCTTGTCTTCTTGTCTATATCTATATCTTGTCTATCTTCTATATCTACTTCTTGTCATACTTGTCTCTACTTCTTGTGTACCCAGGCGCCCCGCAGTTACCATTTTATAACATGACCCTTGAATTGACAAATTCATAAGTTCCTTGGCCAGGGACACTATCTGATCTCTCTTTGTGTCTCTTGCCCACAGAGGAGCTGGTTCTGGCATACCTGCAGAGACCCCTCAAGTCCCCACTAGACCTCTAGAGGGAGTCAGTCAGCCCCTCAATGAGATGTCATACTTTTTTTTTTTTTAGGTAAAATCTGCCCCAGTGTGGGACTTGAACTCACCACCCCAAGACCAAGAGTAGCTTGCTCCACTGACTGAGCCAGCCACACACCCCAAGCTATATTAAAATGATTGCCCCAGGCACGTCTGGGAGGTTCAGTTGGTTGCATGGCTGCCTTCAGTTCAGGTCACGATCCCAGGGTACTGGCATTGAGTCCCACACTGGGGACCCTGCTCAGGAGGAGCGTGCTTCTCCCTCTGCCCACTGCTTCCCCTGCTTGTGCTCTCTTGCTCTCTGTGACAAATAGATAAATAAAATCTTAAAAAATTAAAAATGAGAAAACCCCAAATGATCACCCCATACTCTCAATGACCCCATGCTTCCCAGTCCAAAAATGCTCACTTCCATTGGCCAGATCACCATCCTTTAGGGAATATGGAATCTGGGCAAGGCAGATTCTAGGAGCTTGGTTCTCAAACAAAGCTACTTCTAAACCATCCCAGAGAAAGGAGGTTGGATTTCAAGGCAGGGATTCTGATAGCAACCTTCATTCCCTCCCTAGTGGCCCTGGGAGAGTGCCTATGGACCGCCTTTGGAGAGTGGGCTCTGATGTGCCCTTTTGCAGCATATAAGTCTGTTTCCTGGAAGCACAGGACCTGTGGGGAGCCCCATGATGCCATAGACACAAACTGGGCTGAACCTGGGATCCAGACCCTCTGATTGTCTCCAGCCACAGCGGCTTCCTTCTCCTCCCCAGGGCTTTCAGAGGCTATGGCAATTTTGGATCAACCCTTGGGAGGAGGTTTTGGAAAGGGAAAGGGAGCAGGCTCTGAGCTGCACATGGGTACCTGGATAAAGTTGCTTTCAAACACCACCGAGTCGGAGAACAAGTTGAATTCTGGAGAATGAATCAGTTGACAAAGAAGGCCATCTTCCACCCCAAGTTCCACTCCAGGGCCTGGTTCCCTGACCTCAGGTGGAAGGCCCCTAATTTTACTCATTGGTTCTTGGGAAGAATGAGCTGGGGACCATCTCTGGGGCTCCACACAGACCCAGCCCAATTCCGAGATGTTGGTGTGACCACTACTCCCCCCAACCTCCACAGCTCCACCTCCCCTCCTGACTTACAGGCTGTCCACCAGGCCAGGGAGGGCCTGTCGGCTCACAATGGCAGGCATGACATCAAGGAATGTGATGGGTAACAACAGGAAAGCAAAAATAAAAGAGGCAAGGAAGGACTGGGCCGGGGGGCGGGGGTTTCCCTCCCCTTTCCTACACACTACACACTATCAGTAATGTAGTCTTAGTCCCTTTTTCAATCTCTCTGTATCCATGAGGGAAAGGACTGCCCCATGCTTATGCCAAGAGAGCAGTGAGCTGACCAGAACAGCAAGGCAGGCTCTCAGGGAACCCACGGCCTTCAATCCTCTCCCCCCATGGGGAAGCCCCTCACAAAAACTTTCTCTGAGCAAATTAATTTCCTGAAGTTAGGCCCTCACCTGGCCAGAGGAGCTCAGGACAGAGGCAAGCAATTCATCCCAATCTTTCCTACCCCATTTCATGGGATAAAATGAGAATTTTTTTTTTTTTTTTTCTAAACCAGGCTGTTAACAAAGCAAAGAGGCTTATTTATTTTTGGAAACAGCGGGCAAATGAGGAAGTGAGGCCTAGTGGTCTGCCAGAGCTAGAGCAAAAGAGATCTTGAAAACGGTTAAATTTTCAGGAACTTTGCAGACTGTTGTTAAACACAGCCATTATTAAAAATTAAATTACATAAACTTACACTTAAATAAATTATACAAAAGCAAAGGTCATGGCCCACACTCCTCTTCTGAATTATTTTACTACTCTCTAGAGGTTCTTTACATCTCTTGTACCTTCAGGGTAGAAATACTATATAATGCTGCACTACGACTGCCTATCTCTTCTCCGTGTGTGTTCCGGAACTTCCTGTTGGTCACTTCCTTCAAACCCACTGTGCTGGGACTTATTCACACCAGGGAACCAGTAAATGTTATAAATTACGCCTTGATGTATTGTTTTGTTGGCTGTCTGAAGTTACAGAGAAATGTTAATGATGCAGTAAACTTAAAAGTGTCTGTAGCTGTTACAGATTTGTCTGTAGACACAAACAGATCTGAGGAGTTTCCCAGTATATTGAAAGCTACTGTCTTGATTTAGCAAAGAAGTTGCTTAAGTCAGCAGATGAACATGTGAAGTTCCAACATACAACTTGCTTAGTTCTCTTTCATCTCAGTCGTTGATATAAGTGGAGGAGTCAGCCAACACTTATGTCAGAACAACACTTGTTTGTCAGTTGCATAGGCTGGCTCAGAATGCAAGAGTTTGACAAAAATCAGTGAAGGATTTCTGTGCGAATCAACTGCCTATATGAAGTGTACAAGAGTACTATATGTTTTATTGTCAGTTATAAAGTGTGTGCTATACATACTTTATGTCAGTACATTGTTTTTTAAAGATTTCGCTTATTTCAGAGACAGAGTGAGCAAGTGGGGTGAGGAGCAGAGGGAGAGGGACAAGCAGACTCTGTGCTGAGCTCAGAGCCTGATGTGGGACTCAATCCCACAGTCCTGAGATCACAACCTGAGCCAAAATCAAAAGAGTCAGATGCCCAACCGACCGAGCCACCCAGGGGCCTCAATGTTGGTAAAATTTTAGAGAAAACATATATAATTATATGTAATACATATTTGTACATATAGGTATATATACATGCATATATATTATACATACTTGTTATAATATATAATTAATATAATTACTATTTATAGTACATAATATTGAATTATAGGGTATATACTACATAATTATATATTATATGCTATATTATGCTATATAGGTAATAATGATATCTAGCATGTGTATTATGTATGACTATGGTATTATATATTATATATATTCCCCCTCGGAGAGCTGGTGTCAAACATTTACTAGCATAGCACTGTAGTGGCACCAACTCCTCTCCTCCCCTCGCAATCTATTTTTGGCATCATGACAAGAAAAATGCACTCAAAGATTTCTTCAGGTTGCATGAAGTTGAGGAGGGGGCAGAAAATAGTTATCCCTCTGACTATGACTGGACAGTTACCAGGCTCTTTCACTTTGGTGTTTATACAAGGAGCAAGCCAAGGAGGTAAGTCAGTTCTCCCATGTCTTTTAAACTCCCAAGACACACACTGGGGCAATCCTCCCATGCTTGGGGTTAAATTTCCTGGTGATTCTCTTAACATTAAGTGGGAGGCCTGCTTCTTACTGGTGTTTTTCCAAAGCTGATGCCTACATCAGAGGCAGAGGTTTACATCTTAGTGGCTTATTTCTTCTTAAGACTTGCTCATTAGAAGAAAAAATATTTATTTTTTTATTGATGAGAAGTCTATAATACTGGAAATTCATATATTCAAACAATCTTCAAGGTCACTAATTTTCCTTTATCACAGTACTTTTTTTTTTTTTTAAGATTTTAGTTATTTGTCAGAGAGAGAGTGAGCACATAAGTGGGGTGGGGGGGCAGGCAGAGGGAGAAGCAAGCTTCCCACCTTGAAAGAGGCCCGATGTGGGACTCTATTCTAGGACCCCAGGATCATGACCTGAGCCAAAGGCAGATGCTTAATTGATCAAGCCACTCAGGTGTCCCAGTACTCTGTTCTTGGTATTTTTTTCCTTATCTTGTAAAAGGTTAATGTCCATCAATAGGGCACCAGTTAAACTATGAAACTTCCATACGATGTAATGTTTTGTAGCCATTAAAGGAATAAGGCAACTTTATATATACTGATAAGGAATGATTACTGAGACCTATAAAGCCAGAAAAAGATGAAGAACAGTATATATAAAATGCTATCACTTGGGTAAAAGGCATTAAAAAATATATATATATATACTCATATATGGTTGAAGATGCCCAGAAAATTTCTGGGAGGAAAAAAAATGTTGACTGCCTTAGAAGGGGTAGGGCATTGGTAATGGTGGTAGAAAAAATGACTTATTTCTCACAAAATACCTTTTGTACTGTTTGTACCATGAACATGTTTTTCTTTTAAATAAATTTTAAAATAAAAAGTATTAAAAAAGAAATTTCCTACATATGACTCTACAAATTGGAAGAATCATTATTAGCTCTAAAAGTGGTCTGACCAGAGTTGTGGATATGTGGTCAGGGCTATATCGGACATACTGTTTACCTCCTGAGTTAAAGACATATATTTGAAGAAATAAGGGCTGGAATTTTTCTAAATATAGTAAAAACTATAAACCTACTGCTATACAAAAAGTAAGTAATTACTAGAAATTGTAAATATATGACTACACAAAAATGTTAAACATTTTTTATTTTATTTTATTTATTTATTTGACAGAGAGACAGAACCATAGAGCACAAGCAGAGAGAATGGCAGAGGGAGAGGGAGAAGCAGGCTCTGCTTCTGAGCCTGAGCAGGGAGCCTGATGTGGGGCTTGATCCCAGGACCCTGGAAGGCAGACGAAGGCAGATACCCGACTATCAGAGCCACCCAGGGATCCCCATGTGTAGTAATGTTAAATATGTATACATATAATTTTTAAGGTTCTTTAGCTAACAATTGACTATTTAAAAATTGTAACAATGTAATATTTAACATCAGGTTTAGAACATATATGTAAGTAAAATATATGACAAGAATGACACAGAGGATGAGAGCAGAAGATAAAGGTGTAGTATTGCATAGCTCTGACATTATACACGAGATAGTAAAATACTATTTGAAGTTACACTGTAATAAGTTAAAAGATGTCTATTGTAAATCCTTGAATACAGGAACCATTAAAAAATTAGAGATGTATAGCTAATAAGTCAATAGTGAGGATAAAATAGAACACTAAAAAATTGATAATTAACCCAAAAGAAGGTAAGAAAAGAGGGAAAATGGAACAAAGAACAGATGGGAAACAGAAAATAACGAGATAGAAAATTGAAACCTCATCTTACTGATAATTACACTAAATATAAATGGCCTGAACATTCCAATTAAAAAATGAGATACCGCTGGTCTGTATAAAAAGCAAGGCACGGGGCACCTGGGCGGCTCAGTGGGTTAAGCCTCTGTCTTTGGCTCAGGTCATGATCTCAGGGTCCTGGGATCAAGCCCCACATCAGTCGCTCTGCTCAGCGGGAAGCCTGCTTCCTCCTCTCTCTCTCTGCCTGCCTCTCTGCCTACTTGTGATCTCTGTCAACTAACTAAATAAATAAATAAAATCTTTAAAAAAAAAAAAAGCAAGGCACAACTATGTGCTATCTATAAGAAATCCACAATATATAAAGACACATAAGTTAAAGAGACAGAGTAAGATAAACTTTGCAGCCAGTAATCATAAGTCAGTTAGAGTGGCTATATTAATACCATACAAAGAAGACTTCATGACAAGGAATAATACAAGTGATGAAGAAGTACAATTTTTTCTAAAGCCTATTTATTTTGAGAAAGAAAGAGACAGCATGCCTGCAAGCTGGGGGAGGGGGAGAGGGAGAGACAGAATCTCAAGCAGACTCCATGCTGAGCTCAGGAACCTATGTGGGGCCTGATCCCAAGACCCTGAAATCACAACCAGAATGGAAATCAAGAGTCAGACACTTAACTGAACTACCTGAGCACCCCAAAGAGGTTTTAAATTTAAATTAAATTTAATTTAAATTCAATTAATTAATATATAGTGTATTATTAGTTTCAGAGGTAGAATTCAGTGATTTATCAGTTATATATAACACCAGTGCTCATTATACCACATGCCCTCTTTAATGCCCATCACCCAGTTACTCCAATGTGCCACCCTCATCCCCTCCAGTAACCCTCAGTTTGTTTCCTATGATCAAGAATCTCTTATGGTTTGTCTACCCCAAAAAGGGGCATTTTTAAAAGAAAAGGAGGTCAATTTAAGAAGACATAACAATCCTAAGTGTATATGTATCCAATAACAGAGTTTCAAAAAACATGAAACAAAAGCTGATGCAACGAAAGGAAAAAAATAAACAAACAGATAAATAGAGTTGGATATCACATCCTTTCTGAGAAATTCACAGAACAAGTAAACAGGTGATCAAGAGTGATACAGAACACTTGAATAACTATCAACTAAGTTTATGTTTATGGTTTTTTTTTGTTTGTTTTTTAAGAAAGAGAGAGAGCATGCCTATGAACTGGGGTGAGAGAAGCAGAGGGAGAGAATTTTAAGTAGGCTCCTTGATCAGCACAGAGCCCAATGCAAGGCACAATCTCACAATCCCGAGATCATGACCTGAACCAAAATCAAGAGTCAGATACTCAAGCAACTGAGCCACCCATGTGCCCCACTTTATGTAATTTTTGTAAAAAAAATTTTTGTATTTTGTATACTTTCTATAAAAAATATTCTGTACACTTTTCTATAAAACAGAACACTCAGAACCCAAAGAATCCACATTCTCTTCAAGTGTGCACTGAACATTCATTAAGATATATCAATGTGCTGAGCTATAAAAGTCTCAATAAATTTCTACTAGTTAATATAATAAAGGGTATGTTCCCTGACCATAATCAATGAAATTAGAAACAATGAAATCAATGAAAGAAAAATATTTGGAAAATGTTCAGGGATTTGGAAATTAAACAGCCTACTTCAAAGTTAATAAAAGAGCAGTTAAATTTATAGAAATTGAGAAACCTATAGTTAGTGAGATCTAGATAAAAGGAAAAAATACACAAATTGCCAAGAAAAAAAAAAGAGGAACCATCACTGTGGATCTTGTGGATTTTAAAAGTATAATAAGGAGGGGCACCTGGGGGGCACCTGGGTGGCTCAGTGGTTTAAGCCTCTGCCTTCAGCTCAGGTCATGATCTCAGGGTCCTGGGATTGAGTCCCGCATCAGGCTCTCTGCTTAGTGGGGGGAGTCTGCCTCTCTTTGCCTCTCTGCCTACTTGTGATCTCTCTCTCTCTCTGTCAAATAAATAATAAAATAAAATAATATTTTTTTAAAATAAGGAGGAGCACCTGCGTAGCTCAGTTGGTTAAGTGTCTGCCTTCAGCTCAGGTCATAATCCCTGGTCCCAGGATCAAGTCCCGCATCAAGCTCCCTGCTCAGTGAGAAGCCTGCTTCTCCCTCTCCCTCTGCCTGCCACTCTGCCTACTTGTGCTCTCTGTCAAATAAATAAATAAAATCTTTAAAAAAAAAAGTATATTAAGGAAATAGTTTTAACTTAATGCCAATGAATTTGGCAACGTAGGTGTTCTATGTAAATGTCACCACATAGATATTACTGAAACTGATTTAGAAAAAAAGTGACAAAAACTGATTTAGGAAAAACCAAATATATATTCATAGAAGAAACTGAATTTGTAACTATCTTGCCACCAATAAAACTCTAAGCTCATATGGCTTCACTAGAGGAGTTTATTAAACTTTTAAGGAATAATCTTATACAAACTCAGGAAATAAATAGGAAACAGTTCCCAATTTCCCAACTCATTTTATGAATCCAGCATTACCAAATCAGATAAAGACAATACAAGTAAAGAAATCAACAGACCACAGACCAGCATTAAACATGAACATAGATAAAAAATTCTTAATTGGGACACCCGGGTAGCTCAGTCGGTTAAGCATTTGCTTTTGGCTCAGCCATGATCCCAGGGTACTGGAATGGAGTCCCATGTCTGGCTTCTTGCTCAGTGTGAAGCCTGCTTCTCCCTCTGCCTGCTGCTCCCCCTGCTTATGCTCTCTCTGACAAATAAAATATTAAAAAAAGAATTCTTAATCAACAATAACAAAAGGAAAGATATACTATGTTCATGGACTGGAAGATTCAATATTAAGATGTCAGTTCCACCACAAATTGATCTGTAGGCTCAATAAAGTCCCAATTAAAATTTCAGAAGGAGGGGCACCTGGGTGGCTCAGTGGGTTGAAGCCTCTGCCTTCAGCTTGGGTCATGATTCCAGGGTCCTGGGATGGAGCCCCGAATTGGGCTCTCTGCTCAGCAGGGAGCCTGCTTCCCTTTCTCTCTCTCTGCCTGCCTCTCTGCCTACTTGTGATCTCTGTCAAATAAATAAATTAATTAAAATTTTTTTTTCTGAAGGATATTATAAATAGAACTGGAAAAGATTATAGGCATTTAAAAAATAAAATTTCAAACAAGTAACACATTCACAAGGTACAAACAATATAAAGTTTCAAAAGGGACAGTGAAGAGCTCCTTCCCACCCCCATCATTGGCTCAGTTCCCACCACACTTCCCTCCAAATGAAGCCACTATTATTTTTCTTTCTATCCTTTTAGAGAATGTTTAAGCATACTTATACCAGCATTTACCATTTAACTTTTCCTGTCTCTTCTTACATAAGTATTAGTACACTATTCTAATATGTCTTATGAATAAAATATTCTTCAATTCAGATTTCCTCAGATTACATAAAACTACCTGCTTTTATCAATTAGTTAATTCTCCATTTCATAATGTTAAGCAATAGGGAAAAAAGGGTCCAAATTACACTCATACTATTACAATATAGAAATGCCCAATGTGTATGAACAAAGTCTAGAAGGAGACATAAGAAAAAGTTAGTGTTCGAGGCACCTGGGTGGCTCTGTGGGTTAAGCCTCTGCCTTTGGCTCAGGTCATGATCTCAGGGTCCTGGGATTGAGCTCCACATCAGGCTCTCTACTCAGCAGGGGGCCTGCACACACCCCTACCCTTTCCCTCTACCTGCCTCTGTCTACTTGTGATCTGACAAATAAATAAATAAAATCTTAAAAAAAAATAAAGAGCTTTCATATGATATTAGCTCTTTTTTAAAAAAAAGTTAGTGTTCAAGTGATGAATTATGAGTTAAATATATGTATTTTCCACATAAAGCAAATCCAATCTGAGGCACTATTGATGGTCTATGGGCAAAGCAGTATGTAAACATTGCTTAAGTTACAGTCATTTCACAATTTTGATTTGCTACAATAGGTTTTCTCAGGAAAAAAAAAAAACACCTCATATGTGTCCATACAAGAATTATGTAGGGGTGAAAAAGCACATTATTGAATGTATTTTACTATCTGCATTTTGAAGAGTTCCTCAAAAAAAGAGAAATCACATTGTAGAAAGAGCTGTAAACCAGCAACCAAGAACCCATTAATTCAATGATATTGTCTAAGTTACTTAGCTTCCTTCTGTTTCCTCTGTAGTAAAATGAAAAGATCTATGCTGTTCAATACAGTAGCCACTAGCCACATGTGGACTACTGAGCACCTGAAATGTGGCTAATCCAAATGAAGTATGTTCTAAGTGTAAAATGCCAATACGAATACATACTTAGTACCACAAAATGTAAGGTATCTATCTCATAAATAACTTCTTAGGTTGATTACATGTAGAAATAATATTTTTAGTATATTGGGTTAAAGGTGTTTAAAGTATTTTGCTGTTTCTTTTTAATGTGATCACTAGAAAAAATTTAAATAACACATGTGGCTTGCATTATAGTTTTATTGGATAGTATTAGACTAGATCATATCTTCCAACCCTTAATATTGTGATATCTATCATAAGCTTTAGAGGCAGGGCCTTCAAATCTGTAAAGCATTACACAGTGTGTATTTAGTGTCTCCTTCTTCCTTAAAACTCCACTAGATGGCACTAGAGCAAAGGCCTCAAGCTAATAAGAATTTAAGGTTTGTACTTTCTAAATATGCAATAAGGCTCCTTTCCATGTCTTGGCTCACAAATCCCTCTAGTAGGTAAACCCTTTCTGGACATGGCTACCTGCTCATTTCTTAAAATTCAGATCCTCTAGGGGCGCCTGGGTGGCTCAGTGGTTTGGGCTGCTGCCTTCAGCTCGGGTCATGATCTCAGGGTCCTGGGATCGAGCCCCGCATCAGGCTCCCTGCTCCGCAGGAAGCCTGCTTCCCTCTCTCTCTCTCTCTCTGCCTGCCTCTCTGCCTACTTGTGATCTCTGTCTGTCAAATAAATAAATAAAATCTTTAAAAAAAAAAATTCAGATCCTCTAAGAAGCTTTCCGTTTAACGTGTGCCTCCAGCCAGCAGATAACTTTATGTACCCACAACCTATACACATTTCTATCATGGAACCATGGAACGTTATTGGTTTACATGTCTGCCCCCCCCCCCACCACTACTGTCTTAAATATGTTATCTCAGGGAGGGAGTAATGAAATGTGCAGTAGCTGGTAGATGCTAAAGGCAAATGCATCCATCAGGATAAGCCAACTTATATTGCAGGTGCTTAACACAATAGCGGTTTCTTTCTTATTTACCCTCCATGTTCATCAGGGATCAGTCAGGGCTCCCCTCCACTGCATCCTCACTCTAGGACCTACATTAATGGACCTACATTGGGAGCACTGCTAGTTAGTAGAGTAGAGTGGAAAAGGTTAAAGGTTTTGGAGGTTTTTAAACCAGTCCTCAGTGTTAAGGACCTACTTAGCAAGAGGCTTTCATTAAAGTTAAACTGTCCCTGCTCCCCTTCCCCCAGGGGATTCACTTAAAAACAAGTCCCGGAAACCAGCTCCAGGTAACTAAGCCCAGATACAAGGGTGGGTCAGGCCAGGTGGAGACATCCAGTCAGTGGGGGGATGCATACTGTCTCCCTGGTTACCAAGGAGTATGGGCCCCACCCTTTGGGAGCCTTTTGGGTGCCAATCCCAACCAAGGTGATAGGCTAGGTCAAATGACTACTAGGATAAATTGTAACTCAGTTGGTCACCTAGCATCACTGTGGAGTTTCCTGTGTGTGTTATAATCTCATTGGTCACCCGTGTGTGGCCAGGCCCGACCGCATGGCCTTTGCCCTTAAAAGCTAGAGTGTGAAACAGAGAAGGGTCAACCGTCTCTTGTAAGAGGTGCGTCCCTGGACGTTCGGTTAGATTCTTGATGCTTGGTGCAAAATAAAGCTTTGCTTGACCTTCGCTTTATATCAGTCTTGCTCCTTCAATCGGACACATTATTGGGGCATAACACTCAGGAGTTCCAATCTAGAATTGACACAAGTTACTCCCACTCACAACTCTTCGGTCAGAACTAATTCATGGCCTTGTCCAACCACAAAGGTGTCAGGAAGTGCATTTCTATCATGTGCTTGAAAGACAAGGGCAGAAATATTTGGAGACCATTAATGACCCTTCTAGTCAATAACCATTTAGTTCACTATCCCTCCTGCAGCTCACTATCCCTTCTGCATTCACCATACCTCCCCAAAGAAGACAACCCAGTAAAATTCCCTTCAGCTACATCAAGTTCAAATTCAAGAATCTCTGAATGATGCACTATAGGCTTTACATCACTTTCCGAGGTGGCTTGAGATGGAAAACTACACACTCAAAAGACAAGCCCTACACATCTAATAAATATTGGTAGAATAGGGACAAGATGAATGCACTAAGGGAGAAGGGGAGAATCAGGAAACACAGCAGCCTAGTAATCATGATAAGCCACAGCGCAGATGTGAAGAAGGTCCCTTAACCTTGGGGAAGGGAATATTCCTAGATTAGGCCCTAATTTTGCTTCCTGGGAGCACAGTCTTAGGCAACTCTTCTGCTTTTAAGCTACTGAGAATTCAGAATTGTTGCTGCGGCAGCATAACCTAACCTCATGTGTCCTTGAATGATAAGGAGAGAGGACTATAGAGGTGGGTGTTGCAGCAAAGGGATGATCTTTTTAAAGATAAGAAGAGGGCAACTCGTGTTACACAGCAGCAAAGTATTTGGTAAAACTGTTACCTGCAGTAACAGAGAAGACATACTTGATCTAATCTATCTAAGAAGTTGAGAAAAGTCAGAGAACAGAATTTTAGCAGCCTGAATTGGATACTGTTGGTCACTACTGACAAAGCACAAGATTAGTTCAGATAAGAACTGAAATGGCCAGCTTGCAAGCAGGCACAAGGGCTGCCAAGAAAAATCAGTGGGTTTACAGGGCTCACAGAAGCTACTGCTTCTCATCCCTAACTGGTTAACAGATAAAGCTGAGAAATGTTTGCAAGAACAGATGCCATTTTGAACTCAGCTTTGTAGGTAGGATGACTGACGGACTGTGTTGGGGTAACCCAGACCTGTCCCAGGCTTAGCACTGAAAATACTGCATCCCAGAAAATCCCTTTGCCAGGGGAATGGGGACAGCAGGTCACCCTTTTCATAGGAAAGATGAGAACAAGGGTATGGCCATCACATCTGTTGTTAAAATCTCCAAGTAGGTTCAACTCTCTTACAGCGAAAATCTCACAGAAGTCCTGGCACTCTGTGAATCATTTCAATTAAGCTGCTTGGGCAAGAGCCTTAAGGTACAGCTCTCCAGCTTAGATACCCCGAATGAGTTGGAGGTGTAAGAATGAGAAAATTGTATCAAATTTAACTAGTATGTTCTAGGATAGCTACTGGCACGTTTAAGTGCCTGAAATCAGAGATGAAAAGACAACCTAATCTTTTACTGTACTATGCTACTGAGATGAGCCACAGAACCCACAGACATCCAGAGGATCAGGGGCCAGATCGCACCATGTGTCCAGAAAGTGGGAGCTGGAAACACTTGCTAAACAGCACTATTGACCACCATAGTGCAATAAATAGAAGAGATGCCCAAACCACCAGCTTCTAAAGTAATGGCACTTAGGCTCAAGAACAAGTCAGGAAGCAAAAGTGGCTTAGTAGAGGCACCATACTACATTTCTACCTTTTGAGGTAAATCAAATTCACCATACGTAAAATGACACACATCAAGAGAGTGTGAATGCACTTAACATGGAGTAGGGCATAGAGAGGAGTAGACACAGGCAAGGGAAAAAACAAAAACCCCAAACCCTCCATTTCTGTGTAAAAGCCAAGCTGTGAATTTCTGGGAGTGAGCAGAAATAACCGTCTGTGAAGTGTGGACATTTTACCAGCCTACCTGGAGAACAATCAAAATTGAGCACTCATTCTGGTGGCTAACAGGATAGAAGAAAAAAAGCCTATTGGGCTGATAGTCCTCTTTCCCCCAGAGACTGAGGTGGGGGGTGGGAATACTAGAAGAAAATCCTTTTTTTTTTTTTTTCTTTAGAAATGGAGAGTCAAGTGAAGACTAGAATATTCTTGGCCCAGGCTCATTAAACTGATGGATTCAGGGCAGACCCAACTGCCCTTGCTTCCAAATTCAGGTTTATTTACATTATATTCTTTTTTTTTTTTTTTTTTTTTTTTTAAGTAAATGCTATGGTGTGGAGGCCAATCAGAGCCTTCAACTCACAACCTTGAGATCAAGATTCAGATGCTTAGGGTGGCACCTGGGTGGCTCAGTGGGTTAAGCCTCTGCCTTTGGCTCACTTCAGGATCTCAGAGTTCTGGAATCAAGGCCCGCATTGAGTTCTCTGCTCAGTGGGGAGCCTGCTTCCCCCTTTCTCTCTGCCTGCCTCTCTACCTACTTGTGACCTCTCTCAAATAAATAAATAAAATTAAAAAAAAAAAAAGATTCAGGTGTTTAAACAACTGAGCCACCCTGGCGCCCCTACATTATGTTTTAAACAAAATGTTTTTCTTTTTTTTAATTTTATTTATTTATTTGGCAGAGAGATCACAAGTAGTCAGAGAGGCAGGTAGAGAGAGAGGAGGAAGCAGGCTCTCTGCAGAGCAGAGCCCGATCTGGGACTCGATGCCAGAACTCCGAGATCATGACCTGAGTCGAAGGCAGAGGCTTAACCCACTCAGCCACCCAGGCACCCATTAAACAAAATGTTTTTAAGTACTTTTCTGCTCCTGAGTTTTTAAGATGTCAAACCCCAAATCTAGGAACTAAGATCCTTCCCTACCACTGATTTCAAAGGCAGAGGCCACTGACACATACTAGAAGTATATATTCAATTTTTATTTCATTAGAAAAATTCATTTAAGCCACATGGTGGCCATAACGCAGGCTTTGTCATCCTTCTGCCCCCTTCAGACCAATATGCACGCACACATGCTCTGTTGGAGAAAGGACTCTACCATGTGAAAAAATGAGAGGTGGACACTATTTCATCATCCCCCTCCCTACAGCCAACCCATACACCACTTCAACTGTCGTCCAGACACAGACAAGCTCTCATGAAGAGAAGCTGACTACCACATAAACTGACCATAAGACACCCAAGCCCGAAAGAACTCTTGGCCGATGTTGACGAAGCAGAGATGAAGACAACACCATCTCCCAACAGCTGAATATAAAGCACAAGTCCCTAAGAGGCATCAGAGCCATGTTGCTAAGGACACCAGCACGTACAGCAGACCCTGGGGAGAACAGTGAAAGCATTCCATTGCAGTCAGAGGCAACCCACTAACACCTGTATATTAGACAGGCTCTTCTTCCAGGGCAAGAAGCATCCAGGTGGAGGCCCTTCATGGGCCTGGTAACAGTTCTGGTAACACCGAGGTTCTGAGCTTTCCTGCCAAGGAACTGGACACCTGCCTGTTCCAAGGTTACAGCTGGTGGAGAGAGGGCTTATCACACCCCTCTGGATGGATGGTCTGGAACACCCTTGGGGGCTCTGTGCTGGCTGGTTGACCTCTGGCGGTCCAGGAGCTCCCAGGCAACGGGCTCTGCAGTAAGCTCCCCAGGGACTCCATCAGTCTAACGAAGATGGAGAGCAGGGTCAGCACCACACCTAAGAGATAGAAGTTCAACACAGGCTTCATGGCTGAAAGGACCCCTCTCCTCTGTAGAGCAGTAGAGTCTTCACTTCTCGAAGGTCTCTGGATACTAAGGGAAGAGAGGTGAGATTAATCTACAGCCTTTTGGGATATGCATGCTCCTAGTCCTGACTTCTATCTTCCCATGAAACAAAGGGTGAGGCTCAGCCAGTCAGGAGACAGAGACCAGTAGATGTTCTTCTGCAACAGAATCTCTAAGCATATTTACACTGTAAACTCCATGGCTGCAAAGCTAGTCTTGCTTCCTGGACTAATCCAAGAGAACTCCTTAAAATTTTGACCTCTTCTAAAATAAAACCTTTTACTTTTGCCAGGTACATCGCACAATCCCTGTGCCACAGTCCAGGGACCAAAAACCTTCCTGAACGGAGTCTTTTTGAGGGGGAAGGTAAGGACATGCCCCTGAGAAAGCACCCTGCTTAGGGGCTTCTCCTCACATCTCAGTCAGGTTCCAGTCCATCATAAACTTTTTGGTAAAGCCAAAATAATTCTAAGACATTAAAATCTATCAAGTTCAGTTATTTAACAAACACACCCTGAATACCTACAACGTGTTAAGGCACCGAGGAAGGTATGAGGGCCGGGATCCGGTAGACATGAACCTTGCCCTCACGGGGCTTACCATCTGGGCAAGAAATTAGGCAGTCAGACACACAACACGCCAAGTGCTGTGATACAAAGGGTGCTTTGGGAGGGCAGGACTGGGACGCCTAACCCAGCACTAAAGAGCATGGGGAGAGCCACAGGAAACATAGGGCCATCCCTGGAAACAGGGCAGGAGAGGCTGATTCTGGACCCAGACGGAGACCGAGCGAAGCGCAGGAGCCCAGGAGGCGCGGACCCAGCCCGGGAACCCCCAGGCGGCCGGCGGGGCAACGCAGCCTGGGGGAAAGGGGGCGGAAAGCCGGGGAAGCCCACACGGCCGCTCACCTCCAGGAGGAATGGCCAGCAGCGGCCCGCTCGCTGTAACAGCGCGTCGTGCAGAAGACCGGAGAAAAGGCAGCTCCCGAAGAGCGCTAAATCACAGCCCAGACGATTCTCTGAAGATAAAACCGCAGCCGGAGGTAAAGAGCGGCAGAACCACGGGGCCCACGCGGCCCTCTTAAAGCCCCGACCCCGCTCCGACCCCTCCCCGGCCCTTGTCGCGGAGCGGCGCACGCGCACTCGGGCCGCACGCTCCGGCCTGACGCACGTCCGCGGCTCCGCCCCCACGCGGGGGCGGTCCGAGGTCTGGACCCCAGTGCACCGCTGCCAGTTTGACTTGTTTCGGAGAGTAGCCGCCTTGGAGCTCTGAGTCACTGATGTCTGCCATAGGACTAGCGTGTGTGTTAACGCAGACCGTCTTTTTCTGCCACGGGAAACGGGAGGGAATCAGCACATTTACTCCCACTCCAAGTGGGTTGGAGACACATCTGAAGTGTCCAAATCCAGAGGTTCTCCGGTCGGAAGAAGGCAGAGAAGGGCTCCCTTACCAGACGGTCCAACAGAGCACAGATTGCCAGAAGGCATCAGATCCCCACCCATTGCCCCCACCCCCAGTATTTAAATTCCCGCGACTGTAGAGCTTTCTCTTTCTGGAAGTACCAAGATTCCGGGCACGCGCCCCGCCCTCTCATTCCAAGTGAGGTTTAATTTGCCATTGATATCACTGGAAGGGCGAGGCCGTTTCACATCCTATTATGTGCTGCTTTCTACGAAAGTTTGTCCTGTGTAAGGTGAGCTACTCAGCGGGCACTGGCGTCTGTGCCTGACTGCACGAGGCAAGTCACTTTGTACTCACTGGGCCTGTTTTCTCACCCAAAACGTGGCCACTAGATGTAGTTTTTAAGAGATAATTTCAGGCAGAACCAAAGAGCTAAGACGTGACGATCGAGCTTCATACCTTGACCTGGGGGCTGGGAAGACTTACTTAGCAGCTCTCCACGGCCCCCCACCTACCCCCTGCGAATCTAGAGAAATGTAGAGGTTCTGCTGTGAGAGCACCCAATGGCGGATCTCAGGAAATTGAGTCCTCGGGAGACTCTGGGAAGGAACCTCTAAGGCTGTCAGCGGTTTCATAGTTTTCCTCCTGGGGAGGAGGAGGGCACTGGACCAAAGCGCTAGGGCACGTGACTCTGGGCAGGTCCATGGAGCTGTAGGATCGGCGGTTCCATATGTGGGGGTCAAGTGCCGAGTTTAGATGGGCAAGAACCCGGGAACTTGCACCGGCTCCGCGATTTTGAAAAAAAAAAAAAAAAAAAAAAGGACGGAAGAAGCAGGATGGGAGGAGCCAAATGACAACAGCGACCTTTCCCCTACTTTCTCAGGCTCGAGGTCTTGTTTTTCCAGGAGGAGCGGGTGAGGAAAGGAGAAATTGGGGATGGAGACGTGCGGGCAGGCAGGCACTTAAAAACTAACTTGTCTACTTAGCCCGCAGGAATTTTTGGTCTTTCCTTACATTAGAGTTTTGTCTGTTTTTGTGCTGGACTCAGTGACGCTTGCACTGTTGTCAGGAGACACTAGGGCTCTGAAGTCACACTGACAGATGTCCCAAGGACCACTACTTGCTAGTTGGGGGCTTTGGGCAGATCCTTTAACCTTCCTGTACCTCGGATTCCTTAGATGTTATATGGAATAGCAAGAGTCCTTAACAGGAAATTAAATGAATTCATCCTTGTAAAGCACAAAGAATGGAGCCTGGCACATAGAAAACATTCCAAAGGGCTAACATTATCTTTATCATCGACTACAAAACTCCCCAAAAGGGGCTTCGTTCATAGTAGCCTATGATTGGCGTGTGAACCGAGGAATTCCACAATAAACCTTTGGGCCCTGCTTACTGTGAGCTCTAAATTATATTCACACAGCCCGAAGGAAGAGATGGGCTCTCCAACAATTCCCTCTCTCCCATAGTCACTGTCATTGCCTAAATGTCATGCCAGCTGAAGTTAACCAGGGTTTGGGTGAATATAGCCCTATGCTTCCCATCTATTAAGTACAAAGATTATCTTTATCATCTTTGGGTAGGTACTGGGCACATCTAAATCAAGAGTCGTGTCCCATCTCCACCACCTTGGCCAAATTACTTAATCTATTTGAACTTTAGTTTCCTAATCTGTAAAGTGGAAAGTAATATACAAGTAATATACAAGTGAATACAAGTAAATGAATAGGAGCTGCTCGGTAAGGTATGGCTATTGAGTTACTAAACCGTTTAGAGGCAGGTTTTTGTTTGTTTGTTTGTTTGTTTAAGTAATCCCTGACCAGTGTGGGACTGAAAAGATTCACAGGCTCTGCCAACTGAACTGGCCAGCCCCTCTCTCTCCCCGCCACCACCGCCCTCTGCAAGTCCTTATCCTAAATCAGGTTGTCATCTAGTTGGATAAGTAAGACCTACAAAAGATAACTACCAACCCAAGGCACTTGAGGGATAGTGGTTAGAAATTAGATTTGAAGGTGAGTCCTGCTCTGTGATTTGCTTGTCTTTGTCCTTGGGTTCTGCTTTCCTCAGTTCTTCTTTTATAAAATGGGAGTAATAATAGTTCTAAACTACTAAGACTATTATGAAGATTAAATAATGGATGCAAAGAACTTAACATAGACTAAGGGCAGAATAAATGATGGTTTCTAAATCTAATTAGCTCCCAAGGTAGACCTCTGTGAATGGACTGCAGGGCTTCAGGGGTGGAAGTAGAGAAAGAGAGAGAACTGGGTGGGAAAGAAATACGAAGGAAGAGCATAGCTAGGGTGACAATGGTCCGCTTGGGGATCTGGGATTTTAGCATTCACTGTGAGTGGAGGGAAGACTGGGGGCAAAGTAAGCATTCACCAGATAATTGACATGCACCAAGCATTTTGCTAGATATCTTCCATGATATTGTTTAACTGAATTCCCTTAGCAACCCTGTGTAGCAGGAATTAGTGCCTCCCTACTTTGTTAACTGTGCTTTTTCCCTTCAGCTAGTCTTTTACTCATCCTTCATATCTCAATTCATTTTTTATTTATTTTATCTTAATTTTTCATATCTCAATTCAAACATGTTTCTTCAGGCGACCTGAGTGGCTCAGGTGTGTTCTCTCTCTTTCTCTCTCTCACTTACATACTCTCTCTCTCTGAAATAAGTAGAATATTAAAAAACAACAATAACAATACAATACAAAAAACATGTTTCCTCTGGGAACCCTTTGCTGACCTTCAGACCCTTGCTACAGGCTATAGTGGCATGATATACATGATACACGTTTCTCTCAATATGTTACTTTACCCTGGTTGATATTAATGTCTGCTTCCTCCTCAAAAGCCTGAAAACATCAGTGAAAAGAGGGTCTAGTCTGATTTTGTCTTCATTTCATCCTAGCACTTAGCACCACACAGTAGGCTTTCAATAAATACTTGTTGACTGGAGAAATATATGAACAAATGAATATTTTACTCAGCATCTTCAGTGAGTCCCCATTGTTCCACCAAAGAAGGGAAGAAAGGACCTTAAGACAAACCCTCTTCAGGGTCTACCTCCTCTTTGGGAACGGCTAATCAAGGAAGGCTCCTTATGAACCATATCCTTAGTCCAAGCCCCTCAAAAAAATTGTTTCCATAGTCAGCCCACACAGGAGTACCATACTAAGGAGACAGTAGCCTCACGAATTTGATCTTAAGATCCTGGGTCCATTTAAAGGACGTGTCCTGGGATGCCTGGGTGGCTCAGTCATTAAGCATCTGCTTTTGGCTCAGGTCATAATCCCAGAGTCCTGGGATCCAGGAGCCTCTTTGGGCTCCCTGCTTAGTGGGGAGTCCACGTCTTCCTCTCACTCTCCCTCTGTGCTCTCCCTCCCTCTCTCTTTCTCTATCAAATAAATAAATAAAATCTTTAAACGAAAACAAAAGAACAGGGGCGCCTGGGTGGCTCAGTGGGTTAAAGCCTCTGCCTTCGGCTCAGGTCATGATCCCAGCGTCCTGGGATCGAGCCCCACATTGGGCTCTCTGCTCAGCAGGGAGCCTGCTTCCTCCTCTCTCTCTGCCTGCCTCTCTGCTTACTTGTAATCTCTGTCTGTCAAATAAATAAATAAAATCTTAAAAAAAAAAAAAAAGAAAAAAGAAAACAAAAGAACATATATGCCCTTTAACCTAGAATATCACTTCAAAAAATGATCATTACAGAAGAATTACTGCACGTGGAGAATGGATTATTTGAGGCGGTTGCTACATCACTGATGAAATACGAAAGACCAGGAAGAAACAGAGCCGCCTAGCAGCAGGAGGTGGTGCAGTAAACGACCGACCAGTACCGGGATTTCACACTCATACAGTGGGTTACCATAAAGCCAGCCCAAAGAATAAGCAGTTTTGTGCATACTGACATGATCTCCATAATATATTAAGTGGGAAAGCCAAGTGTATAGGGTGTGTATTACATGCTACAGTTTCTGTTAAAACTGACTCCCAAGATAGGATGTGGGAAATGAGATACAAACGGGGCTCCTGGGGGACTCCGTGAGTTAAGTGTCCTTTTCTTGATTGGTTCAGGTCACGATCTCAAGGTCTTGAGACTGAGCCCCGTATCAGGCTCCACGTTCAGCAGGAGGTCTGCTTGAGATTCTCCCTCTCCTTCCCTCTCTCTCTCTCAAATAAACAAAATATTTTAAAAAATGAGATACCACCTCCTATCCACCTCCTGTTGGGAGGTATTGGGAATGTAAAATGGTCACCTGTTGGGGAAAACAGTTTGACAGTTCCTCAAAAAGTTAAACATAGAGTTGTCATATTATCCGATAATTTCACTCTGAAGTGTATACCCAAGAGAACTGAAGACCTACCTTCACACAAATACTTATATACAAATATTCATGGCAGCACTATATATAATGGCCCAAAAAAGGCCCCAAAATGGCCCAAATGTGCATCAACTAATGAATAGGTAAACAAAATGTAGTACAATGGAATATTATTCAAGCATAAAATTTAAGTACTAATACATGCTCTAACCTGGGGGAACCTTGAACACATTATGTTAAGCGAAAGAAGTCAGAAACAAAAGGACGCATATTGTATGATTCCATTTATATGAGATTGTTCAGAATAGGCGAGTCTATAGAGACAAAAAGTCTGTTATTGGTTGCCAGGGGCTGGAGGGAGTGGGGAATGAGGGTGACACCAAATGGGTACAGAGTTTCTTCCTGGGATGATGAAAATGTTCTAAAATTAGACAGTGGTACTGGTTGCACAACTCTGTAAATATACTCTACACCACTGAACTGTACACTTTATTTTTAAAAATTTTAAGAAGATTTTTATTTATTTATCTGTCAGAGAGAGAGAGAGAGAGAGCAAGCACCTGAGGGGGAGTGGCAGGCAGAGGGAGAAGCAGGCTCCCCACTGAGCAAGGAGCCTGATGGGGGACTTGAACCCAGAACCCTGGGATCATGACCTGAGCAGAAGGCAGACACTCAGCCGACTAAGCCACCCAGGCATCCCAAGAACTGTACATTTAAAAAAACATGTGAACGAGATCTTAATGAAGCTGTTATTCTTTAAAAAGGAAGGCATATTAAAGACATCTTCAGCTGACAAACAAAAACAGAGTTAACCTCTATAGACCCTTACTAAGGAAACTTTTCAAGCAGGTAAAAAGAAACCTGAACCCAGAAGCAAATAGTGAGATTCAAGAAGAAATGGTGAGAAGACATTGAGAAAAAGTATGAGTCCTGAAAACTATGTTTCCAAGCTGGAGGAGAGTAGGACGCACTTCAACAGAGGGCAGCGTGGAGATCGGAGGGGTCCTCTGTGGGAGGAGATGGCACCAGAAGGATGGATGGCATCTGAAGGAGGAGATGGTGGTGGGTTCGTGAAGAGAGCTGTATCAGTGCGAACGTCCTGGCTTCAGCATCACAACATAAAGATCCAAGATCTTAAGTTGAAAACAGTGAGCAGAGAAAGCTGAACAAGTCTTATTGGGGAGGAAGGGAGATATTGATTAGTTTTAGACATTTTAAGTCTTTATTAAAAACGTACAGGGCAGCACTTCCTGTTCCCTTTTGAACAATTTGGTCTTCAGGCCATTGGGTGGAACAGAGCAGGTGTGCCGCAGTGATGGAGAGGACCAGTGGCCCAGAGTGGAAATCTCTTTTATTCTCTGCTGTATCCTCAGCGTCTGAAATGTGTTCAATAAATATTCGTGGAATAAAGGGATGGATGAATGAATGAATGGCTCACTCTCTCACTTCCTTCCAGACTCTGACCAAACGTCATTTCTCAGGGAGACCTTCCTAATCATCCTATATAAAACAGACCCCCATCCTGTCCATCTCCCTTACTCTGCTTCGTTTTTTTCTTCATAGTACTCAATACCACCAAACCTCTCTTATATTTATTTGTTATTCACCCGTCTTCTCTCACTAGATGGTAGCTCCTTGAGGACAAGAATTTGGACTATTTTGTCAATTACTACGTACCTAAACCCAGAGCGCTGCCTGGCATGTAGTATTGGTGTACAGTAAATACTTATCGAATGAATAAATGATTTTTTAAGAAAAAAATCAGCTCCTCCATGATCAGTTCTATTTACCTGTAATTGTTGCACAACATCTGAACAATGATTATTTCTCCCTGATATGGTTGAGATTTTCTTCCCCCAAATTTTCTTGCAAGGTGCATGTGTTACTTCTGTAATTAGAGAAAAAAAACCTTTAAAAATGTAAACTAACATTTTGAAAATTAATTGCTTGTGCAACATTGTGACAAACAGCAGACATGCAACGAGGGAAAGACAGCCAGAGGAGTTGGGATGGGGAAATTAGGTCAAGAGCAGTGGCAGTTGTGGGGGTGGGGGATTTTATTATAAATAACTAAAATCTTAAAAAAAAAAAAAAAAAGGCTCAGTGCCAGTGCCCTATAGACTTTAATGGACTCTCAAAAATGTGTGAGATACAGAAAAGAAAACACATTGCTTCAAGATTTTTTTAAAAGATTTTATTTGTTTAATTGACAGACAGAGATCACAAGTAGGCAGAGAGGCAGACAGAGGGAGAGAGGGGAGCAGGCTCCCTGCTGAACAGAGAGCCCAGTGTGGGGCTCGATCCCAGGACCCTGGGATCATGACCTGAGCCGAAGGCAGAGGCTTTAACTCAATGAGCCACCCAGGTGCCCCTGCTTTAAGATTTTTTTAAAGGCAAAATTAAAAAGATTAAGCACTTAATCGAAGGTCCCCAAAATATGACATTATGTCAACCAGAAATTTCAACTCAACTCGATAACTTTAAATGGGGGTCATGGAAGTGTTTTAGCCTCCAGCACACATAAGGCATGTCTAGGGCCTATGGAAGTTCTTAAAGTGGGTGAATGGTAGATTATGAATTAGTTTATAGTTTCCTATAGTTTGCAATCTCCTCCTATAAGCATATATGGTAAGAAGAAGAAAAATTCAATGAATTTTGAAAAAGCATGTGAATGGAAAGGCTGAGGAGGGACACCTGGCTGGCTCAGTCGGTCAAGCAAGCGTCTGCCTTAGGCTCAGGTCATGATCCCAGGCTGCTTGGATGGAGTCCCGGGTGAGGCTCCTTGTTCAGTGGGAGTCTGTTTCTCCCTCTACCCCTCCCCCTGCTTGTGCACTTTCCATCTCTCTCTAACAAATAAATAAATAAATAAATAAATAAAATTTTTTTTTTAAAGCCAGGACAATTTAGGGTGAAGAGATCCTGTTTCCTCATCTTAACAAAGGCTGTGGACTACCTAGTCCTCCAATTTCTGTAGGTAAAAATAACCAAAAGGGAAACCAATTCAAAACACAGATTTCAAAAAGTTTTCTCATTTGATGCTGTCCATTAAGTCATGTCCATCCAACAATGAGAATAAAACTGTGTGTGGACATTGTGTTCCCTCTTTCCTTCATGGAATCATAAAAGTATTAAATATTAAGACCTGAAGGAAGTCTTTCATCTTCCTGTCCTGTCGTCTTGGCTATCACAGTAGATGGAGAATGGGGAGCCCAGGTCAGCTGTGACCCGGTCGGACACAGAACGGAGTGAGCTTCCTGCTGCTTAGCAAGTGGCTACAGGAGCTCGGAGAGGTATCTTGCTGTCACATCAGGGAGATGGAGGTTGAGCTGGAGGGCTTGGAAGGCAATAGGGTTCTCCTGATTTCTGTGCTATTTTCATTCATAATTGCAACACCTACTTCCCCCTCTTCCATGTGTGGCTACACACACATATGCCCTATGTTTCCATATATGTGTACCTAAGGACACATTCTCTCTCTTCTGTCAGGCTGACACCTTTCCCCCAGACACAGATGCCCAGACATTTCTGGCCCCAGCCGTCTAACTGCATGGCTCTCTTCTGCGTCGGCTAGTGGAGGGCAAGGGGACTGCCCTGCAGCCTCTTATTCCAGCCAAGAAGGGCAGAAGCTGCTGCCAGGAAAGACAGTCTGGTCAGAATTCTCCTCTCCCTTCCCCCAACGGTGGTGGCCCAGGCAGTCCTGAGACCTTGCCCCCACCCAACTCCAACCTCCCAAGCCTTCCCGCCCGCCTAATGGGTCTTGAAAGGCAGCTAATCCACTCAGTCTGTCAGGTTCCCAGCTCTCTCACTTGGCCCTAGAAATCTCCCCAGTCCCCCAACTCTGGTTCTTTTGTATATTGAAGTATCCCTTCCTGATGTCATAGCATTCAATGTTTTGCCTCTCAGCTAATAAGCATGTTCTGTCTAGAGAACCTCCAGTACTGTTCTTAAAATGTATTACATGAAAAATGTATTACAAACATTTTACTTATTCATTGATTTCCACTGTTACATTGTAATCACTTTGAGAAGAAGTGTTCTTTTAAGATTTAAAAAAGATGTGGGGCGCCTGGGTGGCTCAGTGGGTTAAGCTGCTGCCTTCGGCTCAGGTCATGAACTCCGAGTCCTCGGATCAAGGCCCGCATTGGGCTCTCTGCTCAGCAGGGAGCCTTCTTTCTCCTCTCTCTTTCTGCCTGCTGCTCTGCCTACTTGTGATCTCTCTCAATAAATCTCTCTCAAATAAATAAATAAAATCTTTAAAAAAAAAAAAAAAACCAGACAGGCTGAGCTCCATAATGCTCGAAATTTCCTTTTGGCAGATTAGATTCTAGAACTCAGTCCTCTTATGGTGTCCCGGCAGCCTCTTGTCCTCTGACTTCTGGAGTAAATTCATAGTTGTCCCCTGCCTCTTCTGTCCTGCAAAACAGGGAGAAGTCAAGGAAAATGAAAAAGAAAGGGATGTGGAGAATCTCTTCTCACAGAAAAGATAATGTCGGCTTAGGGACTCATGAAAGATGGGGGGCACCCAGAAGATTGAGCCTGGTGTGTAATGGG
Organism: Mustela erminea; assembly: GCF_009829155.1. Lineage (NCBI taxonomy): Eukaryota > Metazoa > Chordata > Mammalia > Carnivora > Mustelidae > Mustela > Mustela erminea. The sequence continues at coordinate 23,214,446 of NC_045624.1, forward strand.
ACATGCAGAACCCTTGGGCTCTGAGTGTGTACATTAGGACAAGTGTGCGCACACTTGGGAAACTGTATCATCAGTGGCCCTCAGCCTGCTGATGTTCTCATTGTCGATGGGACTCCCACAGCCCCAGAATGCCTGGGTGTGTGGCTTTCAAGGCCTCCTGGCACAGGTCACTTAGTCAGGAGGTATGTGACTATTGTTGTTTTGTGTACCTGAAACTATGTGCAGGGCTTGTCACTACAGGAAGTTCAAGTTTTTTGATTGGAAGAGTGAATCATCCAGTACCTAGTGGACATGGGCTGCCCGCAGTTCCCTTACTTCTTCCAAGCCAGGAAAGGAGGGAAGTCCCTCCCCTCACCCCCATACTCCCAGAGGCCAGCACGCCTGAACATCTCCTTCCCGCAGAGAGAATGCATTGTGAAATCAACCCCTGAGGAGGAGACATCACTGCAGACATCATTTATGAGGCCCTTGGGGAAAGGGCACAAAGTTGAAATCATTCCAGAATCTGGAGTCAAGACAATGGCCTGGAACCAAGCTCAATAACCAAACTTGCATTGCTAAGCTCCCAAGTTGCATTGCCTGATTGACCAAGGAAAGGACATTTTCTCGTGCCACACAAGACTGAGAAGCTGCTGCTCTCCTCAGAGGCTGGATTTCAACAAAATCTACTCCCGAGGCTGGGCTCCCCTGACCTGTCAGGGCAAGACAGAGCTGGTCCTAGCTCTGCGGGGGATACTGTCTTCTTCCCCAAGGCTGCTGTCCGCTGCTGGAGCTGGATTTCCTCCTCAAAGGGTGGGCTCACCTTCTAACCTCTTCTCAGGAAAGTCATATTCCTGCTCCCAAAGCAGGAAGCTCATCAAATATATACCTCAGATTCTTCTGGCTGCTCTTCCCAACCTGGGATATGTGACTCTCCTGTCAGAACATACAGCAATCCCTGTCCTGCCCTCTTGCTTGTCTGAAAAAGGTCAAACCCAGCTCTGCTGCTAGGCTCCTTGCATTTTCTGACTAAGCCTCCTTTCTCACACACCTGTGGTCCACTTATCCTCATGCGCCCCCAGGCTCTCTTACAAAATTCATATGCTAAGTTCCAGAAGGGACATGGATTTGGCATCATTATTTTTCTATTAAAGATTTCTTGTTGGGATGCCTGGCTGGTTCAGTCGGAAGAGCATGCAACTCTTGATTTCCAGGTTGTGAGTTTAAGCCCCATGTTGGGTGTAGAGATTACTTAAATAAATAAAAACTTAAAAAAAAAGATAACTAGTTTTTCTTATCAATTTTCCAAGTTCTTGCTATATTAAGAAGTTGAGTCCTTTCCTATTGTATTTTGTGTAGAGAAATATTTCCCAATCTATTTGCTTTTAATTTTGTTTGACTATTTTCCTCTTTTTTACACTCACTTATTCAACAACTCTTTTTAAACATCACCAAGAATAAGCACTGGGCAAGGCATCTTGGAGCCTGAACTACTTACCTTTGGGGCCCTTCCTCCTACCTACCCTCCAATTATTCAACTTACAGGTCTAGAAGCTTGATAGTATAGTCATACTTTCGGTAGTTTCACATAAGTAATAAAAAGATAAAAATTAATTTAAAATGTATAATATATGGTTAATAAAATAACTCACTGTGAATAAAACTCACATGAAATTGACCTATAGACAACTTATTAAATAACTTCCATTTATTAGGGATGCCTGGGTGTCTCAGTCAGCTAAATGTCTGCCTTCGGCTTAGGCTGTGACCCCAGGGTCCTGGGATCGAGTCCCACATCGGGCTCCTTGCTCAGTGGGAAGCCTGCTTCTTCTTCTGCCTCTGCAGGTCTCCCTGCTTGTGCTCTCACTCACAAGCGCACTCTTTCTCTCTAACAAATAAAATCTCAAAACAAAACAAAACAAAACAAAACACCAAACTTCCATTTATTAGATCACAATAAAACCCCCAGGTCTTGTGCTAAATGGTCAATGAGTACTTTCTTTCTTCTGCATAAATGTCCACTTGGGGGCCCAAAGCACAGCAGAAAGTAGCTTGGGGCAGTAGAAGCAGAGCTGGCTGGGGGATCTCCAAGGCAAGCATCACCAAGTCCACAGGCTCACTGTTCTCACTGTCCCTACAGGAGGAGATAGGGACTGCATTTCTTGTGTTGGGTATTTCTGGGTTAAGAGCATCAGATTCCAGGTCAAATGGAACCTGAGTTGAAGCTCAGCTCCACTACTTATAGACAGGGTGACCCTGGATAAGCTACTTAAACTCCCTGGGGTCCAATTTTCTCATTAGTTGTCTCTCAATGGGTGTGATGATGCCCCCTCCCCCACCCCCGAAGACTGTTCTGGAAGAGTAAATGAAATTACGTAGGCAACGTTTTGGGCAGTGTTTGGCATTGAAATGCTCAATGACATTGATTAGATTTTATTCTTATTATTACCACTATTATGATTCTCCTTATGTTGTATGCCAGAGGTTGGTTGTATCGGGTGCTGTGGATGTAGCAATTAACAAGACAGACAAGGTCCTTGCCTCGTTCTGCGTCCAGGGATCTGATACCCTGATTCGGCACCGCACTACCGTCCTTGATCAAACAAGGCTGAGTTTTGCAGCACCAAACTCACAAAGTCATAGATACGGCCTCCTATCCCTTCTTGCACTGCCTTGTTGAGAAAGTCACATTAAATCAAGGAAATCTCAGACTATAAGTTCCTCGACGGCAAGCAATTCACTTATTTCTTGTTCCACCGAAGAGCACAGTACATGTTTGGAAAATGACTGGTGTCCTTCTGTGAAGCAGAAAATCCGGACATGAACAGACAGAGGGAAGATGGCCATACAAAGACAGGGAGAGACTGGAGTTGGAACTGCCATGAATCACAGGAGTGCTTGGGTTACCAGAAGCCAGAAGAGGCAAGGAAGGATTCTACCCTGGAGCTTTCAGAGAGAGCATGGCCCTGCTGCCACCTTTGGATTTCTGGCCTCCAGAACTGTGAGAGAATAAATCTCTGTTGTTGTTGTTGTTGTTTTTAAGCTTTTATTTATTTATTTGACAGAGAGAGAGATCACAAGTAGGCAGAGAAAGAGAGAGAGAGAGGCGGGGAAGCAGGCTCCCTGCTGAGCAGAGAGCCTGATGTGGGGCTCTATCCCAGAACCCTGGGATCATGACCTGAGCCAAAGGCAGAGGCTTTAAGCCATTGAGCCACCCAGGCGCCCCAGATTGCTGTTTTTTTAATGGTCCTTTGTTAGGAAAGGACCTAGGAAAATTACACAGATGGGGTGGAGTGGGGAGTAGATAGGGGATGAAAAGGATTCTGACACAATGGACATCATTTACACATTTGCAGGAATGTCAAATTAACTCATTTTAGGACACCAGGAAGCTATGTTAGAACATGGGGAGGAGAGGGGAATTAAGTTGTGGTGGCAGTGTGGGGGGTGGTGTGGGGAGATGGATAGTGTTATGGGACACTAGGCGTCTAGGAGTTGAGCATATCTGGGGCCAGATCAGGGGCACACTGAGAGCAGAGGCCCAGGGGAAGGCAAAACTCCTCAGAAGAGGAGTTTTCCCATCAGTCTTACCCAAGGAGTAACTCTGGGGACAGGGCACATAGGTGGGTTCCCAAAGGCAGGGGTCTCACTCTTTTGACACTGAGGACTCCTTAACTAGCTTCATCCATAAATGTTTCAGTTTTGTTGATCTCCCAGCAATTTGTCCATTAGCGGTGCTGATTAACAAGTGATAACTAAAAAAAAAAAAAAAAACAAGTGATAACCAATAATAATGTATTTGCTCACTTCAACATTTACTGTATGCCAGGTTTGTGCTCTAAGGTGGTGGTAGAACCTGAAGGTTATGCATTCTCTATGCTTTAACAGCTCAAATAATTTTAGTCAAAATTAAGTCACTTGACATTTCAGTTCACCTAGGAACCCTAAAGAGAGGGAGGGTATGGGTTATATCAGAATTTTTTCAATATCGAAAATAGTCCTGGGAACTTTTTAGCATCAATAGGCTGATTTCCTAATTCTGAAGGGTGAACAGAAAGCAGTCTTTTGTTTTCCAATTCTGTAAACCCCACATAGAGATCACAGACCCTACAATACAAATAACATAAAAGCAAGATTTAATGCCATTCCCCATAGACCTTCAGACACAGAGGCAATCACAAAATAGAGCAAACAGAAAAACCCCAGAGGGCTACAAGTGTTGACAAGGATGTGGAGAAATTGGAATCCTCAGAAACTGAGCCTGGGGATGTCAATGATGTTGCTGTTTTGGAAAAAAGTATGCTGGTTCCTCAAGAAGTTGTGTATGGAGTGACTATATAACCTAGCAACTGTACACTCTAAATGGGTGAATTTTACTATTTGCAAATTGTACTTGCTCAGTAAAATAAAATCTCAAGCGCTAATGACGAATGATGTCGAACATCTTTTCATATGTATATAAACTATTTGTACATTTTCTTCAGAGAAACGTCCTTCTGCTCCTTTACTCATCTTTAAATTGGGTTGTCTTTTTGTCATTAAGTTGTAAGAATTCTTACATATTTGGGGTATAAGTTCCTTATCAGATACATGGTTTGTAAATATTTTCTCTCATTCCATGGGTAACTCTCACTTTTATTTTTATTTTAAAAAATTTATTTGGGGGGTGTCTAACTTTTAAATGCTAGTCTGGCAAAGCATAAATTTTAGTTTTCTGGTTATTTGTTCTTAGACATTTAAAGTACTATTCCTTTGTCATCCAGTTTACATTAATGACAGAAAATGAGGACTCCTGTCATTCTCTGATTCTGGACAATTTTCAGCCACTATCTCTAAGAGCATTTCCTCTCTTTATTCTATTGTCTCCTTATAGAACACCAGTTAGTCCTAGCATTAGTCGCTCTGGTCACCATCTCTCTTAACTTTTCCATCATACTTTCGCTCTCTTTGTCCATCCCTGGACAAAAAGCTGCCTTCTGTGTAATTTTTTAGATTTTTTTTTCAGTTATTTTGTCTTCCATTCTGTGTAATCTGCAGTTTAACTTGCTTGCATAGTTTTGAATGTTGATTATTAAGGTTTTCATCTCTTGACACCCCTCAATTTGACTTGTTTCTCAAACCTCCTTTATCTTTTTTGATAGCTTATGGTTCTTTTTTCAGGTTTTCAGTTTCTTCTTGTTTTCCTCCAAACATTTAAAACATTCTTTTTTTTTACGCTATACCTAATAATTCCATTATCAGAGGATGGAAAAGGTCTTACATAGCTGTTCATTGGGTATGCTGATATTTGTTCACAGAGGCCTTTTTCTCTGTTTTGCTTTGTTTTGTATTTGAGCTTTATTTGTCCAAACTTCTTTGAGGGAATCCTGTGGAACCTGGGAGAAGGGGCAGCCCCTCAAGAGAAACTTTGTGCAAAGCTTCTTTAAAGAAACACCAATCATGGGGATGCGTGGGTGGCTGGGTCAGGTAAGCATCTGCCTTCGGCTTAGATTATGATTCCAGGGTCCTGGGATCAAGTCCGGCATCATACGGCTCCTTGCTCAGTAGGGAGCCTCTTTCTCTCTCTGCCTGCCTCTCCCTCTGCTTGCTTTCTCTCTAACAAATAAATAAATAAAATCTTAAAAAACAACAGCAACAACAACAACAAAAAAACAAACCACCAATCAGGGGGCACCCAGGTGGCTCAATCAGTTAAGTGTGCAACTTTTGGTTTCAGGTCATGACCTCATGAGTCATGGGATTGAGCCCCAGAAAGGGCCCCTCACCTATCTGGGAGTCTGCTTAAAGATTCTCTCCCTTTGCCCCTTCCCCAACTAGGGCACGCTCAAGCATGTGCTCTCTCTCAACAAAACAAATAAAAGCTTTGAAAAAAAAAATCTTTCCAAAAATTTTTTTAAAGATTTTATTTATTTATTTGACAGACAGAGATCACAAGTAGGCAGAGAGGCAGGCAGAGAGAGGGGAGGGAAGCAGTCTGCCTGCTGAGCAGAGAGCCCAATGCAGGACTCAATCCCAGGACCCCGGGATCATGACCTGAGCCGAAGGCAGAGGCTTTAACCCACTGAGCCACCCAGGTGCCCCAATCTTTTCAAATTTTTGTTAATGTTTCCTTTTGTGTTTTCCCAGACCAGACATAGTATACATTTTATTCTTATATTCATCCGAAGCATGTGATTCCAAATTCCCACAGGAAAAAATTTTTTCAAGTCTGGAACATAAGAGTTAGATACATATCTCTGATCCCTGCCTTTGTTAATGGCCTGATTTCTCCTGGCCCATCTTCCTTGAGAGCACAGCCCTGAGGGCCCCAACTCTTTACCAGGTTTGGTTTTTGAGATTAGCCAACACCCACTGGACAGCCCCCGCTTCAAGGTCACTTAGAATCTTTTTGATTTTCAGATTTCTCTGCTCTTTGTTTTGTATATTTGTCTTCTGCCTCTATAGATTTCCCTTTCTTTTTTTCTTCAAGCTCTGCTATGCATTTAAAAGAATGTTTATATTTTTGGTGTTTTGTATTTGGAAGATTGTCCTATTACCTGGTTCTTATATTGCCTGAATTAGAACTCTCAGGGAGGTAAAAATGCCCAAATAAACACACGATTTCTAGTGTTTGCAGCCCCGCAGAAGACTTCATTCATGCGCTCCAAAAGATGAGTTAATCAGACAACAGAATTCCTATTGCTGGTAGATGTTAGATGTATGACTTCACCATCTAATGTAGAATATTGACCCAACCAGAAAGCAGCACCCTTAAGAGGGGTTTGAAAAAAATGAAGTCAGGGTGGTTCTGTCAGTTAAGCGTCTGCCTTCAGCTCAGGTCAAGATCTCAGGTCAAGATCTTGGGGCCCTGAGATCCAGCCCCACATTGAACTTCACTCACATTGGGCTTCCTGCTCAGCAGGGAGCCTGCTTCTCCCTCTCCTTCTGCCCCTCCCTCTGCCTGCGCTCTCTGTCAAATAAATAAATATATATATTTTTAAGTGAAAATCAGTGCTAAATCTTTCGAGTAGTCAGGAGGGGTGCCGTTAGAGACAAAGGCTGGTCTTTCTGAGACCTTGAAATTAATTCCCTTCCACCTAACTCTCCTATGTGGGGCTCTGGAGGAAGGCATGGGAAGCATAGTACCCGACATACAGTAAGTGCCCAATAAATACTTGCTGGCTAATATTGAATGTATAACTGAGTCATTGTGTCACAAGACAACTCCTTGATTTTCTGCAGTAAATTTCTCTATGAATTGGATCAGTTCCAGGCCAGTGTTGGAGAATGAGTTTGTTAAAACACTTACACAGAGAAATAAAGCACATTGGGGTGGTTTATAAGAGATAGCCATTTCCAATTAATCAAAATACAGAGTGTCCTTGGGGTTGAATGACCGGAAAAAAAAAAAAAAAGATGGGGGTATGAATTGTGATGTGTTCCTGAACATGTATGAAGCACCCGTTATATACCATTATTATTCAGAGTTCTCCCCGTGTATCAATTTGCCTAATCCTTCTAACCACCTCAGGAGCTGAATGTTGATACAATCCTATTTTATAGGTGAGGAACTGAGACACAGAGAAATTAAGTAACTTGCTGGTGAAAGATGGAGCTGGAATTGCAACCCAGGCAGTTCATGTGCTAACCCATTAGGCCATAGTGCATCAGCTGGGAGCTGGGTTCCTTTACACAGAGCTGTATATACTACTCCATACAGCACGTCCTATGAAGCCTCTGGGCCTTGCCTGTGTTCTTCTCAATGCTTGAAATGACATGTTCTTATTTACCCCAAAGATACAAATGTAGTGATCTGAAGGGGCATGTGCTCCCCAATGTTTATAGCAGCAATGTCCACAATAGCCAAACTATGGAAAGAGCCCAGATATTCATTGACAGATGAATGGATAAAGAAGATATGGATATATGCCATGGAATATTACTCAGCTAGCAAAAAGGAGAAATCTTGCCATTTGCAACAATGGTAAAACTAGAGGGTATTATGCTAAGGGAAATAAGTCAATCAGAGAAAGACCATTATATGATTTCACTCACATGTGGAATTTAAGAGACAAAACAGGGGAGCATAGGGGAAGGAAGGAAAAATAAAACAAGACAAAATCAGAGAGGGAGACACACCGTAATAGACTCTTAATCATAGGAAACAAACTGAGGGTTGCTGGAGGGGAGAGGGGTGATGGGGTGATGGACATTAAGGAAGGCACATAATCTAATCAGCCCTGAGTGTTATGAAAGACTGATGAATCACTGAACTCTACCTCTGAAATGAATAATATACTGTATGTTAATTAATTGAATTTAAATTGAAAATTAAAAAAAAGAAAAAAAAAGAAAGAAATTACCTGTTCTTTCTTTATCTGGGGAATCTTTATTCATCTTTTCAGACTCAGCTGAGATTTTTGGCCTCTAGGAATTGACTCTACTTTGAATAAGGGCAACAAAGACAAAGGGAAAGGGAGGGATCTATATTCCATGACTGAGAAAACAAAAACCAGTAGATTTCAATTATATGAAGCCAAGAGGCAGAAGTCCATGTTGCCTCCTGGCCTGTGGCTCTGGGGGGCTGGGCTGAAACCTTATGTGTGTGTGTGTGGGGGGGGGAGCGGTACAGATGGGAGAAGCCATTAAGTCATTTTTCTTTTTTTAAGATTTTATTTATTTATTTGACACAGAGAAAGAGCACAAGCAGGGGGAGAGGCAGAGGGAAAGGGAGAAGGAGGCTCCCCACAAAGCAGGGGAACCCAGATATGAAACTCCATCCCAGGACTCCAGAATCATGACCTGAGCCAAAGGCAGTGTCTTAACCAACTGAGCCACCCAGGCGCCCCCTATTAGGTCATGTTTTAAGAGTTTTAGGAGACGCTCTTTGTATCCAGCTTGCCTTTCATTAGGGCAGATTTATCCAGAAAGGAAACTGAAATTGTTGGTAGGAAGCTTCCTCTCCTCTGTTCTATATGATTTGGGTGGTGATACCAAACCCCTCTGCCCAAATGTATTTTCCTTTTTGGATGAAATCCCTACCCTTTGGGGTACAGTATTGTGCCCTGAAAGGCACATTTTACAACCAGCTATTGAGTTGGGACTATGAGCCAGCAGGGAACTAAGCAATCTTCACAGCAATCCTAAGAAACAGGTACAATAATAATTATTATACATCTTACATATGAGGAAGCTGGCTTCTGAGAAACAACCCTCACCTAGGGTAACCCAGATTGCCAGATGGGGACTCAAACCCAAGTTAGGAATCCACGTTAACTCTCCTTCGCATGGCCTCTCATTGATGCCTCCTGTGTATATACCCCTTCCCCGTGTTTCCTGAGAGTGGAAGGGGCCACGGGGAACCAATTCTTTCCTCCTGGCTGCGAGGTTCCTTTACTGGAGAAGTTCTGAGTGGGCAACGTGCCACTCTTTTGGATGCAAGGGCCTGGATGATACTAAGTTTGTTCCAGGAGGGAAGGGAAATCTCAGCGAGGCCCTCTGACTTGCTGTAGTCAAGGAGTGCCTTCTCTGGCTGGACCGCAGGGTGGGGGGCCATGACCCGAGGCTCCCCTCTAGGCTGGAACTCGCTCCCCCGCCCCCATCGGCCAGTCGGTTGTCTGCCCCCACAGCACCGCCGCGGGGAGTGCCCAGCGCGGAGGAGCCGGCAAAACCCTGAGGGCGGCTCCCAGCCCCGAGCTGACCCCAAGCGGGGCTTCCCCGCGAGGCTGACTCAGCCGGAAGGCGCTTGTGCTCGCCTTTCCCCTGGAACAGACAGACGCACAGACGTGGCAGGGAGAGGCAGTGGACCCCAGGGCCCAGAGCCCCTGCTCCCCTCCAGCGAGGCCGGCAGGCGGATTTGGAGGTGCTTCGGGGTACCAAGGACTCCCAGTCACCTCGGATGCCACGGCTTCTTAGCGGGGGTGGGGGGTGGGGGTCCACCAGTGCTTGTCCTAGATTGTCCTAGATGGTTCCAGAACTCAGGGAGACGGCTGCTCCGCCTTCCTGAGCATAGCCGCACAGCAACCTGAGGAGAAGCCCTAGCGAGCCCTTCGGACCTGGGCCAGAATTGTACCTCCCCTTCCCCAATGCCCCGCAGGGTGTCAGGGTCTAACCCCCTCCCCCAACCAGAGGAGTCAGTGTCTGTGTGACAGGTGTCCGCTGGCATTCTGTGGGGACCTGGCCTCGTCAGGGAAGTGAGTGGGCAGGAAGGAGGTGAAAGGTCCCTGTTCAGCTAAGCCTCCACCTGAACCCATGAGGTCAGCAAACCTGGGTTAGGCAGGGAGGGTCAGAGTGAATGAGTCTTTCCCAAAAGCTGTGAAGGGCATAGGTCTTGCTCTAGTCACAAGCAGGTCAAGGGCTGAGCCTTCAGCTGGAAGCCAGTGCCTTCTGAGAAGCAGTGTTTCCTCAGGGGCAATTTCTATCCTGACTGCTTTTGCTTCTATTAATTTTTTTTTTTTTTAATATGATGAAGTTGGCCTTTTAGGTATGAGGTAACTCAGAGTCCCAGGGTGAGGATGGGGTGGGCATCAGGACTGGCCCGGGATGCCATGCCCAGAAGGCACTCTGGGGACATCAGATAGCAAATATGTGGAGACTGGCTGACCTAGCACCACCCACCCCAACCTCCTGTCTTGCCCAACCTGGAAGCTCCAATGGTTTAAATAGAATAAGTGAAATCATCTTCTCAGCTCTGGTCAAAGTCCTGGTGTTCAATCCTCAGCTAAAAAGTAAATATTATCTTTGCCACCTTTCCCAATGCTGACGTTTCTGATGGAGCAATAAGATGTCTCCAGGCCCCTCAGACCCAGCATGGGAGTGGTACCACCTTGCTGTGTCCCCTCATTTCTGTCGCATGGCCTCCGGAGGCTGAAGGGTTGACATTAGCCCTGCCTGACTCTGGAACTTTCTCATTAGGGCTGCTAGGACCCAGTGCATGACCATAGCTAAGACACAGGAGAACCAAACCTCCAGTCAGGACTGCCATCTCGGTAGGACACTAGCCTGGGATCACGAGACTCTTACGGAGTGAGTGTCTGGATGTAGCAAGAGAGTAAAGAAGAATGTGGCGCTCACGCTGTAGTGTAGTGAGGGTCCCCTCACCCACACAGACCCCGCGTCAGCAAAGAATCCTTCCATATGGCAGGAACTCAGTAAATAGTTGTTACATGAAAAATTTTGGGCAAGTTTTAGACTCAAAAAGACTCCAAAGTGGTCATAACCATGTCCCAACCCTCTGCACAATTGTGAGGTACACCTGAGTTTTTTCTCCCCATTTTTGCAGATGAGGAAACTGAGGCTCGTGGACGTTTTGTGTTGTGCCAAAGAGCACAGAGACAATTTGTGGTTTTGATAGTAATGTTTAGTTTAGGTCTGCTCTATCATTTCCAGGTTGACTCCTAAGTCAATGTTTGGCCTCTAGGACAGGACACAGAAGTAAAGCCCTGATGGAGCCCAGTCAAGAAGAAAGGTTACACCTTTAAGACTCTGGGGTCAGACTGACTAAATTCAAATCCTACCTCTGCACATTTACTGTGTGACCTTGGCATTTGCGTGGAGACCTCAGTGTATCGGTACCTTTTTTAAAATGCCAGAAATTTCCCTTTATTAAGTAGTCAGGTCCAAACAACTTGTAAATATTTATATCCTAATAATGCAGACATTTGAAAAAATAATAACATAAATTAAAAGAAAAATATTTCCTTTTTAAAGATTTTATTTATTTATTTGTCAGAGAAAGAGAGAGCACAAGCAGGGGAAGTGGTAGGCAGAGGGAGAAGCAGGCTTGCCGCTGAGCAAGAAACCAGATGCAGGACTCAATCCCAGGACCTTGAGATCATGACCTCAGCTGAAGGCAGACACTTACCTGACCCAGCCGCCTAGACGTCCCCCAAGAAAAAAAATATTTTAATTAATTCTTAGATTGCCACAATTACTAATGGAAACTGTGACTTTTGGGTGTTGCTTTGCTTCTCTAACTTTGGAATCAGATTGAACACGACTACACTCAATTTATGTTTCACACGTACTTCAGGTAGAAATGTTTGGCTTTGCCAAATAAGTCACTGAAAGGAATGTAGTGCCACCTACTGTAGAAAGAGTGAACTGCCTTGACCTAGTAGCTCACAGGAATGTTGACAGATGTCGAGGATTAACTGGTCTTGAATTTTTTTTTCCTTTTCTTTATTTATTTGAGAGAGAGAGAGAGAGAGAAAGAGAGAGAGAGAACACAAGTTGGGGTGGGAGGGGCAGAGGGAGTTGGAGAAGCAGACATCTCTCTGAGCAGGGAGCCTTGCTGAGCAGGGAACACAACCTGAGCTGAAGGCAGTCACCCAACCCACTGAGCCATCCAAGTGCCTTCCCCCTCCCCATTCTTGAAAAATTTCAGATATTCTGCAGAACCTCTCTGTGGCAATTTGGAGAACATTGGCACACAGTCTGAGAATTGTGGTATTAGACAGCATCGGGATCAGCTGGGCAATTTACTTTTCTGTGCCTTGTTTTCTTCACCTGCAGCCTGGGGAATAACACCTAGCTGATGGGTTTGTGATGAGGTTGGCAAGAGGTGTTTGTAAAGCCCTTATGCTCTACATTTGAATCACATGAGCAAGTTAATAAAAATTAGAGATGCCTGGAACCCTACCCACAGATTCTGATGTAATTGAGTAGGGATGGGGGGAGCGCAGGCATAAGAGTGACTTTTTTAAAGTAACCCATGAGATTTTAATGTGTGGCCTGAACTGAGATTCACTGACCTAGCACATAGTGAATAGGCTATTTAAAAAATAAAAATAATATTGTCATTATGGTCAGGCAGAGAGAACACAAACCCAGAAGGCCTGGGTTCTGGAACTTTTTTTCCGTTTAGGGGCTGTGTGTCTTGGGCCAATCACTTGCTGTCTCTTGACCTCTATTATTCCATGTAAAATGGAGGATAATAAGTGTGTTCAGTCTTAAATCACAGGGTTATTGCGAGGTAACATGTGTGTGAAACTGTTATTTAAACTATGTGGCACTCTGTAGAAGGAAGGCACTGCTGGGCACTAGAAAATGAGATCCCAAAGAGTAACAAAACCCCAGAAAACTTGAGGGCCGCCGCCCTCTGTCAATGTGTGGGCCACAGACCCACCGCTGAGAAGATGCAAATAGATGCAAATAGTGGGGTTCACCAGGGCGTCCTTCTCAGCTATGGGAAGCCAACAGCCTTTTTTAGAGGCACTGCAGTACTAGAAAGTGCCAGAAGGGGGCACCCTTGTCCCAATCCCAGACACGGGTTTGAGTCTAACCATTCAAACCAATTTGTTTTGAAAAAGTTTAAGTGAATAAAAGTTTAAACTTCTAGATGTTATTTATCTGTATTGTCCATTGTACAATAACACATCAAGTAATTACAAACTCAAGAACTAAAACAAGAACAAAATGTAAAAACTAAAAGAAATGAAAGCTGATTGTTTCTTGCTTAAGGCTTTTTGGCAGTAGATCTTAGCAAAAGTTTTCTGTAGATTTGTTTTTAATCACCATTTGGACTTTTGATAATTACATCCTTTTGGTACTAGGTTTATATTTCAGCCAGGCAGAAGAGGTGTGCCCATATAATGAAAACGATAACAATGAAAGAATTATTTCTATAAGAGACAAAGGACTAGTTTTAACCAATGAATAATAATACCTTCATCCTTTCATTCCGAAGCCAAAGATCAAGGGAAAATAAAACCCCAGAACTCACTCTCTGCAGATTTGTATGAAAATGCACAGGACTTTCATTTAGCTCCAAGTGTCATAATAATAGCTACTATCTATTGAGCAGCTACTATGTGCCAGGTGCTTCCGTTGCAAACCGCTATTCCTCATAGCAGAACAGAAGTTATGATCACCCTCATTTTCCAGATGAAGAAACAACTCAGAGAGTTTCTGCCCACAGTCCCACAGCTGATATGGGGGAAATCGGGGGAGGCCTTCTGTCAGCCAAGCTCTTGGCAATTCACTACACGACCCAGCTGTTCTAGTCCACGTGGCTTTGGCTTGAAGACTCTCTCCTACACCGAGTCCAAGGTCGCTGGCAGGACTGTGTAAAGGAAGTGTCTTTCCCTGCAATTTCCTGGTCTATCCAGTACGTGCCGCCCTGTAGCTTTAAGACCCTGAGGCTCAGATGGGGCCTGGCACCCCCCACCAACACACACATATACACATACCCCACCCCAGGAGAAAGGGCCTTGCCCACAGTCACAAATCAAAGGAAGTTAGGACATGGCTAGCAGAACAATATGAATCTGAGGAATGAAATAAGGGGCAGAAGGGTTGAATTTTCAGTCCATTGTTGGACCTTAATGGAAACGATGTTTATAAGCCATGCGGGCTCTTCCTGAATCTGGAAAGAAGGGCAGCTAGGGGGCCTGTCTCTCTAGTCCCAGGGGCCCTGCCCCCAGCCAAGGCTTTCTGTGGTAACTGTGAAGAGGGTGTGGAAAATCCTGGAAGGGACTACTCTTTAGAAACATGCAATGTTTTATAAGAACTCCTTTCACTTAGTGTTATCCTATACCTTCTAAATAAGCAGCAATTGTCTCTAAAACATACAGTAGATATTAAAGCCATTCACCAAAAATTTCCTCGTCTCTGCTTTCTGGCCCATGGTAGGATTGCACTGCCTGGTCTCTGGTCCCCGCGGACTGGTGTGGCTGTGGACTGGTTATGGTCAAGGAGACGAAAGGGAAATGGTAGCATCGCTTCTGGCCTCCAGTGCTTAAATGTCTTTGTAAGCGCTTCAGAGCTCTCCTCCTGGTAGCAAGTGGCAATGCTCCAAGGTAGAGGCTCCTCTGTCAGCCCGGGTTTGGAGTGAGCAGAACGTGGAGGAAAGGCTCCATCTGACCCAGTGGACATGCAGAATAAATGAGAAAGAAAGCTTTGTTATTTGAAGTCCCCGGAAGCTGGGTTTTGTTGTTGCTGTTCTTAGTGCAATATAACCTGGGTTGCTCTCGCTGGGAAAGGGTGTGCGCCAGCTCCCCATCACTGCGCTCTGGGTCGGGGGGCGAGGGTGGTGGTGGTGGTCGTAAATGAATTGTTCAAGGGGCAGTATGTGCAGAAGAGAGGGGATGGGTTTTGGACATAGGTAGATTACAGTGAAACTTCAGCTCTGCCGCTCAGTATATGTGGGATTTGAAGCAAATTTATTTTATTTTTTTAATAAATAAATTTTTAAAATAATGGTGCCTTATTTATTTTTTATTTTTTTAAAGATTCTATTGATTTAGTTAAGAGAGAGGGAGTGAAGAGAGAGCACGAGCGGCGGGGAAGAGCAGAGACTCTCCACTGAGCAGGGAGCCCGATGTGGGACTCAATCCCAGGACCCCGTGATCGTGACTGGAACTCAGGGCAAACCCTTAACTGACTGAGCCACCCAGGATCCCCTTGAAGCAAGTTTAAAAATGCTTTTCCTACATGCTTATTAAAATGACAAAAAGACCAACAAAACCCCTGCCCATACCAGATGCTGGTAAGGATGCAGAGAGATTAGGACTGGGATGGGAAATGGCTTGGCTACTTTAGAAATTAATTTAACAGTTTCTTAAAAGATTGCATGCAGACTCTTGTCCCATCAATCCCATTCTGGCAAGAGAAACGAAGCCGTATATTTACACAAAAGCCTGTGCGTGAATGTTTATAGAGGCTTTACTCATAACTGCCAAATGGGGTTCGGTCGTGAGTGGGTGAGCAGCCTGTGACCCGGCCACACAATGGAATGCTACTGAGCAAAGGAGACGAAGGAGCGACCAACACGGGACACGGGCAACAATGTGGATGGATCTCCTGCTACGGGAAAGAAGCCAGACTCAAAGAGCTACGTCCTGTGTGACTCCACCTTTAGGACATTCTGGAAAGGGCAAAATGACAGGAACAGAAAACAGATTGGGGGCTGCAAGGGACCAGGGGTGCTGATGGGGAAGGGGTCTGTCAGCTACAAAGGAGAACTGTTCAGTATCTCGATTGCGTTGAGGGTTCCATGACTCTAATCATGGTCGAAACTCAGAACTGCATCTCAAAAAGTGTGAATTTTCCCTTATGTAAGTGAACATATATATATATATATATATATATATATATATATATATTTTTTTTTTTTTTTTTTGGTAAGTGAACATTTTAAAGTGAGTGAAGAACTAGACAGAAAAGGCCATGCATTGTCTGATTCTATGTATGTGAAAAGTTTAGAACAGGCAAATTCATACTAACAAAGTAATTTGGCGGTTGCCAGAGCTGGGGTGATGGAAAAATGGGGAGTGACTGCAAATGGGCTCGGGTGGAGGGCTTCTCGGGGTGAGAAAAATGTTCTGGAATTAGATACCACTGATAGGTGTAGAACCTTGTGGCTACACTAGAAAGACTGAATTGTACATTTTTGGGGGGAATTGTACATTTTTAACTGGTGGAGTTTTATGCTCTGTGAAAGGTATCTCAATTTGGAAAAGTGAATTAAAAAAACAAAAACAAAAAGAAACCTTTCTCAGCTAGGTTCCTCATCTGTGAAATATTCCTAGTTGACAGGTTGTGTGGAATGGGTTTCATGTCCATAAAACCACAGCCATGTTCTCCCCAGATGTTCATGACCACTGCCTTCTGGGATTCCCCCTTTTTTTTTTTTTTTTTAAGATTTTATTTATTTATTTATTTAAAAAAAGTATTTATTTTTTATTTATTTGACAGAGAGAGAGAGATCACAAGTAGGCAGAGAGAGGGGGTGGGAAGCAGGGAGCCTGATGTGGGGCTCGATCCCAGGACCCTGGGATCATGACCTGAGCCAAAGGCAGAGGCTTAACCCACTGAGCCACCCAGGAGCCCCCAGGATTCCTGTTCTTGCTTAACCACTCTGCATGGCTCTGGGGGAACCAGTTTGCTTCCCTGAGACTACCATTTTCCATTTGCGAAAGAAAAGAGCTGGATTCCACGAACTCTCAGATTCCTGTCCCCACCCCAGACTGGCAAAGACCCGTACAGTACTCCTTGTTTGACGAAACCCCAGAACAAGAATTTGTGTCCACATGGTTCTCGGCATTTCTCAAAGACCCCCCCGAGGAACTTAGCTCATTTGTGACCTCACCTGGCGTCTGATGGTCAAGCTTCAGAAGAAGGAGCGATGAACCAGCAGGAGGCAGAGGCTTCGTGCTTGGCTGGGAGCCAACACAGACTTGGGCCCAGGGACCCTGGTTCAGAGCTGCTGCTGAAGGTCCCACCTGCTCACACTGTTTGGAGCACATGGCCCCAAGGTCAGGGCCGGGTGCCAGGGCTCACTCCCCACCTCCTCCAAGCCAGCGCTTCAGGGATGGTGACAGAGCTGCTGGGGCTCTCAGTGGGCTGGTCATGGATGCCCCACTCCGTTGCCCCTCCCCCGGGAGCCTCAGGTTTCCAGGGACCACAAAAACCCACTCTGGTGCAGGTCGGTGTTGATGTCAGTTTTCCAAGCTGCTTCCTAAATCTGCTCTCAGTCTTGAGAGCATTCTTGGTTTCATTGGCTAGAAGTGAAACAGCGAGGTCTTCCAGCATTTTGGGGCCTATAGGCAAGTAAGAAGCCCTTTTTCCTATCTTCACTGGATATAGAGAGAAGGAGCCCTAGGGCAGCCTCTCTTTTCCTCTTGCTCTCTCTTTTTCTTTTTCTTTTTCTGTCTCTGTCTCTCTTTCTAACTCTGTCTCCCTGTCTGTCTGTCTCTCACAGGTACACACACATTCATAGACCTGTCTGGAAGTGGGTGGGATTGTGGCAAGGGTTCTGAAGCTCTGGTAGGGGAGAGTGGAGACTGTGTATGGCCTACAGTGAAGGGTGATAAGGAGAGAGAAGGGGGCATCGTATTCCAGCGAGGTCTCACTCTGGCCTGTGGTCATCAGGCCCACCTTTGTACCTTCAAGGGAGTAGAGGTATTGCCTCCCTGGTCTTATCCCCAAGATTGCCCTTTCTGGTAATTGGGTGCTGATGCCCTCCCCAGTGGCTCTGGGCTGAGGCACCGAAGGGAGGGGAAAGCGGTGCTGTGGATACAGTGCCCGCCTGTAGGTAACCAGGTGGGGCTGGAGGCCCGCCTGGGGCCCTGGGGATCTGCCAAGAGGCCCGAGTCTCCAGCAGGAAACCCTGGGCAGCCCTCACATCCACCCTGAGGACTGAGCTGTGATCCAAGCTGGAGTCTTTGGGGGAGGGGTGGAAATAGGAGAACCCATCGTTCCTCTCATACCTGTCTGAATGGTGCCGGGCAGTGAGTGGATGGGGCAGGAGAGAATACAGTGTGGGATCCCACAGGGTGAGAGCAGGGTAGAGAGGTAGCACCCCCAGATGTGCCCTTGGACAGATAAGACAGGTGGCAGGCAATGGTTGTGGGGATGAGGTGGGCCGGGGACCATCACTCTGGGGACTGTCCTTCTTCCCCACTAGCAGCCAGGCCTTCACCCCCGAGACAGAGGCCCCCCTTCACGGCTCTCACCCTGCCCTCCGTCCTGCCTGCCCACTGTGACCTGGCAGGAGGCAGGAGGAGGCAGGGGCCGAGGCAGGCGGGGAGGAAAGGAGGGTGCTTTTGGAACCTGGCCCAATTGCCCTGCTGGCCTGGACAGGGACACTTTCCCCTTCCTGCCCTCCTGGCTTCGCAGGGAACTGAAAGCACCGCAGTAGCCACTCCCCGGGCCAGCCAGTGCTGTGACCAGGGTGGGGGCTGGCCCTGGTGCCCTGGGCCCACACTGGCACCACCATTGACCTGTATCCCTTTGCTTTCCAGCCTCGGGCCAGAGGCAGGAGTGGGTTGGGGTGAAGGCCGGGGTTTGTTGTGGCTGTGATAATGTCAGGGCCTCCCAGGCAAGAGAAAAGTGCACTTTGCACATTGCTTACATTTTTCTTACAAAGCTGGGCTGAGAAAAGCTGGGAAACAAAAATGAGAGAGAGTGGGAAGACGGTCCCTAGTCTGTGCCCCTTGGGGGATGAAGCGAAGGGCCTCACAGGGGGCATCCAGGCCAGAGGATGCTGAGGGGCCCAAGGCGTTGCTGTGGACTTGACATAGATCTTTCCTGAACTGGTGACCTCCAGCCACCACCCCTCTCCACCCTCACCTCTACACCAGCCTGCCTAATGCCAGCCTTGTCTTCACTGGGGATGCAAAAGCCTGCCCTATCTGGGTGACGTGCGGCCAAGCTGTCAGGTTACATAAGCCCTGGAGGCCAGGGCCGGGACTAGGAAGGGTGTGGGAGAAGAGTCGTAAGGCTAGCACGTGGGTCCTGCTTCCTCCCGTCAACCCCCATGGCTTGGATTTGGCTGGTGGTTGGCAGGTCTGGGGCTCCAGCTCCTGCAGCACCTCCAAATGCTGATCTCCACAGGCGGCTCCCTCTCACCTGACCTTGCTTGAGTCCTCGGTGTCCGGGGCACAGATGAGTGACTCCTTGCCTCTGAGGAGCTGGTGGGCAGCCTCTGGCAATGCACTTGGGACCTTTCCTCAAATCCCAGGCTCTGCCTCCTGTCCTCCAAGCTAAAGCGTCTCTCCATCCTGTTCTGACCCCGCTCCTCCATGCTTTGCCTCCAGTCCCTTCTCCTCTAAATGGAAACTGGAGAGGAGAGAGGCACCAGGCAGTCAGGAGAACCTCTGCCCTCCTGGCACCTTTGCCCTATGTCTCTTTTGATGATCCAGGTGGGAAACTCCTGGTTCTCCCTTTCCCTCCACCACCTGAGATTCCCACCCCCTCCCCGTCCCATTTCACCTGCTCCCACAACCCTGAGAACCCAGCATCTTCCTCCTTCCCCCACTGTGCTGTGCTTGTTGGCTCCTTCTTTTAGGGTGGCCTGGTGACCATGCCACAGCTGACCAGAAGCGTCTACTGACCAGCTGGCTTCTCTTCCCTTGGTTTGTCTGTGGACAAACTAGTAATTGTGTGTTTTGTGCTCTGCAGAATGTGATTCTATTTCTACCAGCCTCCTTCTCTGATTTGATAAACGTGTGAGTGCGTGTGCTTACATTTCTACAGGTGTCCTTTCAAAGAAAGAGGCGGTGATATTCCAGAAGACCAGTGGGATTCAGGACAGAAGGAAGCCTTGGTTTGGGTGATGTCCCCCCAAATTCCATTTGGCTCCCGGTAGAAGATACGTCAGTACTAGGTGGGGCCCTGGCTCAGGGGAGCCGCACTGCCGTGGGGAAAGCCCAGGGCCCGAGGATGGGAGGCCTGGCTGCTCCCCCCAGCTCAGGGGACATCACAGGATCCTCTCTTAAGCTTTTCTATGCTTTGGTTTCCTCAGGAGTCGCAGGGCCTTACCACCACCTGCCTGACCCAACCCTCAGACTGTGGGGTAGAGATAACGCTCCCTCCAGGCTGGCCTGCTCACTCCCTGTCAGCACTTTCGCCCATGCCATGTTCCCTTTTTGGAATGTCTCCTCCGGGGGCCCTCTTTTCCTAAATCATAGCTTCAGAAACCCAGGCTGGTCCTTTTCCTTCTGCGAAATCTCCGATGATTCCTGCTGATGGTGTTGGGTTTCTCCTTCCACCCTCTGTAACCCTCAGAGCTGGCATTAAAAGGAGCAGGTAAATTGCCTTATATCGGGGACTCTCAACCTCACCGCTATTGACATATTGAGCTGGATAATTATTTGCTGTGAACGATTCTCCTGTTCATTTTAGGACAGTTAGCAGCATCTCTGGCCCGTTCTCAGTAGATGCCAGCGGCACTCCTCCAGATAGAACAACCACCAATGCCTCCAGAGATCACCAAGTGAACCCCCGGGGGGGGGGCGGAATCAACCCCCCTGTCCCGCCCCAGTTGAGAGCCATTACCTTATATTGTTATTTAGCTTTTTTTTTTTTTTTTAAAGATTTTATTTATTTATTTGACAGAGAGAAATCACAAGTAGATGGAGAGGCAGAGAGAGAGAGAGAGGGAAGCAGGCTCCCTGCCGAGCAGAGAGCCCGACGCGGGACTCGATCCCAGGACCCTGAGATCACGACCTGAGCTGAAGGCAGCGGCTTAACCCACTGAGCCACCCAGGCGCCCCTGTTATTTAGCTTTTTAAAAAATAATTCCTATTTATTTATTTTTAAAGGTTTTATTTATTTATTTGACAGAGATCACCAGTAGACAGAGAGGCAGGCAGAAAGAGGGAGAGGAGGAAGCAGGCTTCCTGTGGAGCAAAGATCCCAACGCAGGGCTCTATCCCAGGACCCTGAGATCATGACCTGAGCTGAAGGCAGAGGCTTTAACCCACTGAGCCACCCAGGTGCCCCTGTTAATTAGCTTTTAACATTTCATTTTCCCAGCAAGATTCCTTTGTATGCCCTACTATGCCAGGCACTCTGTTACACGCCATGTGCTCCAGTTAACATGCTTTCTCAAATGCAAGAAGTGTGAGTAGAAGTGATTATTACAGCTTCCTATAAGCCTAGGTACACTTTTATGGGGTAGAGACATTCACATTTGCCCCTAAAAGTCAGTCCACTCTCTTCCCGCAATCAGATCTTGAGGAACAACCGTTAGCAAGAAACTTTGTGATGTCTACTATAGAAATTTACTAGTGGGACCCATAACAAAAATATTTCCAAGCTAAACTCTACTTCTTTCTTCTTTTTTTATCTTTAAGATTTTATTTTATTTTATTTTGGAGAAAGAGAGAGAGAGCATGAGCAGGAGGAGGGGCAGAGGGAGAAGCAGACTCCCTGCTGAGCAGGGAGCCTGATGGCGGCTCAAGCCTAGGGTGCTGGGATCATGACCTGAGTCAAAGCCAGATGCTTAACGGACTGAGCCACCCAGGCGCCCTGAACTCCACTTATTTCAAGTAAAACTTCCTTAGATCAAAATCTGGATCACAAAAGAATTGGAACCATCCTTTGAAGTTCACTGCAAGGGGCCCGTACCTTGTATTAGATTCTCTGCTAATGGTGTCCGGTTCTGTGGGAGTGGAGAGCAGATGAGAGTTACTAGGACAATATTTAAGGGCTCAAGGGTTGGAGGAAACAAGCCGCGGGTCTTACGGAGCTCCACCAGTTGTCACTTTCTCTCTGCGGACAGACTGCTTCACCTTCCTGAGCGTCAAGTTTCCTTGCCTGAGAAATAGACACAAATGATGGGAAGCAGGATTGCTGAGAAAAGTATAGGCTTAATGTAGTGTCTGGTTCATATAAACTCAATGTTGGTCTTCTCTAATTCAAGGGCAAGTGCTGTATCTAATTCCTCTGTGTACCCCTCTGACACCTGAGCACAATGCTTTGCCCATAGTAGCACACCACACTTTTTAAAAAAAATGTTGAGAGCGATACTCCATACCTTTTTTTTTTTTTTTTAAAGATTTTATTTATTTGACAGACAGAGATCACAAGTAGGCAGAAAGGCAGGAAGAGAGAGAGGAAGGGAAGCAGGCTCCCTGCTGAGCAGAGAGCCCGATGATGCGGGGCTCGATCCCAGGACCTGGGGACCATGACCTAAGCCGAAGGCAGAGGCTTTAACCCACTGAGCCACCCAGGCGCCCCATGATACTCCATGCATTTTTGATGAATGGACTATGCACTCAACTTCAGGAAGTCTAGGAGATGAGGGAGTACAGACCCATCAGCACCTGGGATGACCACCCCCCTCAATAGGTAGCCCCATGTTAGTTGTGTCCTAATCTTATACATGTATTTGACTCGTATACTTTGTTTTGAGCTAGAAAAGGCTTTCCACAAGATCTGACCCAATACTCTCATTTCTCAGCCGAGGAAAACAGTCCCAGTGGGGATATGGATACATAGCTCTTTCAGGTACAAACAACTGAAAAAGTCCTTTGTCCTGCTGGCTTAGGAAGATTAAGTCATTTTGCTTTCCTTACGGCTTCTTCAAATAGTTCCTCTAGACCAGCGTTTCTCAACATCAGCCCTATTGACCTTGGGACTGACTGACTCTTTGTTGTGAAGGGCTGTCCTGTGCCCTTGAGGACGTTTAATGGCACTCTGGCCTCTACCCACTAGATGCCAGTAATCCACCCTCTTCTCCCTTTGTCTGAACAATCAAAAATGTCCCTACACATTGCCAAATGTCCCGGGGAGAACGAACCACTGGCCCAGACATTACTGAAGGTAAGATCCCTTCGTATGAAATGCTGCGGCCCTTGGGTTATCCCATCAAAATGTGATTGTTTTAATGAATCCACCCTCTTCTCCCTTTGTCTGAACAATCAAAAATGTCCCTACACATTGCCAAACGTCCCGGGGAGAATGAACCACTGGCCCAGACATTACTGAAGGTAAGATCCCTTCGTATGAAATGCTGCGGCCCTCGGGTTATCCCATCAAAATGTGATTGTTTTAATGAATAGTTTGCCAGCAAATTTCATTTGTAGACGGCAAGCTCTGGAGAAAAGACAGAACCACTCTGCAGCCAGCGCCAGGTCTCAATCACTGCTCAGAGTCACTTATTCCATACGTGTGTCATTTATTTATCACCCTGCCTACTTCCAGTGGACTTTGAGATGGAGCCTGACTTATGTTCTTCTCTGAACAAGTTGCTATGTTCTGTGTGCTGCCCAGGAGTCTGGCTGTGGAGAAGGGTCTCCTCTCTGTCAGAGCCCCTCTCAAACTGTACTCTCCCTGCCTGTCTATCTGTCTGCCCCAGTGGCCTGTAAGGGCCACCGCTGCAGAGACAATGACCATGTAATTGGCACTTGGGAAGTGCCCAATAAACATTTGTTGAAGGAACGGTGCCATAGAAATTATAATATGTTGCACTTAGCTGTGAGTCAAAAGTTTAGCTACAACTTGCTTCGTTTACAATAACCATTGCTTATGTTTATTAAGAACTCACCAGAAGGGGGCTTGGGTGGCTCAGTTGGGTAAGAGTCTGACTGTGGCTCAGGGTCATGATCTCAGGGTCCTGGAATCAAACCTCAGCAGGGAGTCTGCTTCTTTCCCTCTGCTCCTCCCCCTTCCCCTCTCCCCCTGCCTCTCCCCCTACTCATGTGCCCACGTACCCATGCTCTCTCTCTCTCTGAAATAAAATCTTAAAAACAAACAAACAAAAACCTACCACAAGCCAGGAACTTTATATGTTTTTTCTCCCTAATAGCAAATCAACGTTAAAAGGTAGATACTACTAACCCCATTTGAAAGATGAAGAAATTGGTTCAGAGAGAGTTTATGACTTCAGGGATTATATAGTAAGAAGTCCATATGTGGACCTAGGCTCACCGAATAGCCAGTCCTAGTCCTAGTCCTCTCTGATATATTAATGCTCCTGTCTACAGTCGTAAACCTGTGTGTTGGCTCTTTCTGTGAAAAGAATGATTAGTTCATGATTAGCTACCAGAGAAATGACTGTAATCATTGTGTACAGTTAAGATCGGTCTACCTTGGGGCACCTGGGTGGTGCAGTTGTTAGGCGTCTGCCTTTGGCTTAGGTCATGATCCCAGGATCCTGGGATGGAGCCCTGCTTCTGGTTCCCTGCTTGGTGGGGAGCCTGCTTCTCACTCTCCCACTCCCCCTGCTTGTGTTCCCTCTCTCGCCGTTTTTCTCTCTCTGTCAAGTAAATAAATAAAATCTTTTTTTTGTTTAATAAATAAAATCTTTTAAAAAAATCAGACTACCTTGCTTCTCTGAGAGATCTGCAGGACCATGGAAATAATCTTGTTATACAAAATTGTCTTAGTCCCTTTGGGCCACTATAACAAAAGTACCATAGACTGCGTGGCTTAAACAACAGTTTAGGGTGGCTCAGTTGGTTAGGTGTCTGCCTTTGGTTCAGGTCATGATCCCAGGGTCCTGGCTGCTTGCTCAATGGGGAATCTGCTTCTCCCTCTGTCTGCTGTTCTCCCTGCTTGTGCTCTCTTTCTCTCTGACAAATAAGTAAAATCTTAAAAAAGAAGAAACAAAACAAAACACCAACAGCAGTTTATTCCTCACAATCTGGAGGCTGAGAAGTTTAAGATCAAGACACTGGCAGATTTGATGTCTGGTGAGAAATTTTTTCCTGGTTCATAGATACTGTGTCCTTTTGTGGCAGAAGGGGTTGGGGTGCTTATTGGGGTATCTTTTATAAGGACACTAATCCCATGACCTAATCACCTCCCAAAGTTCCCACCTCCAAATACCATCACCATGAGGATTAGATTTCAATATATGACTTTTGAGGGGACACAAACATTCACTCAATAGCAAAAATATTGTCTATAATGGCATTCATGGTAACAAGATTTTCATGTGTGGCCAAGAATCAGAGAAACCGTGCTTTAATCCTAAATCTGGGGAGTGGGTGTGCACATGTATAGGAAAAGATACCAGACAGGATAAAATGCAAGATCCTACCACTGCAAAAATTCAATTTCCTTTGTGAGATGGTTGCTGAAAAGTCTGATCCACAACTCTGCCTTCTTGAAATACATCTTAACTCCCCCAGTCATTCAATGTTTACCATTTGCTCTCTTGAATTGTCAGATTTTTTTTTAACTATACAGTATAAGAATTGTCAAGTGTTTATTTTCTGTCTACTCTGTCTCCTCAAAGAAATTGCCTGAAGGCAAGGGACTCTTTTCTTTGCCATCTTTGCTATGTGCGCGTTCATTGTTGACAAGAATAATAACAGTGGTGAAATAGGAAGAGTTATGCCTTCTAACCAGTAAATGAACAAGTTTGAGCACCTGCGTGCTCAGCCCCACTACGTGGTTATGGGGTACCCCCAAAAGAAGGCAGACAAGGCCTTTTTCCTTAAGGATCCTGCAGCCTTATCTGTTCCTTCCTCAGGTAGTGACAGTTAAAAGCTGAGGAGACTTATTTTCCTCTGGTCTAAGGGAGTCTGTTGAATAGGTAAAGGGAGGAGGCAGTAGGCAAAGGGAGATGGATTATCTCCCCGCCCATCTTGTCCTAGTTGAAGTAGGTCTGCGGCTGGCCCGTAGGAGGCGCTCCAGAGGACCATTCCATCAGTCTTCCTAAGCGCTCGGCTCCTTTTCTTTTCTGCTTTTCCTAAGAAGGAGCCAGGACAAACTGGAAGGTCTAGACTGAGGGGAAGGTGATGGGGCGGGGGTGGGTGGGTGGTGTGGCGTTCCTTTGCAGTTCCACCTCCATCTCCTGGTATCCGCTCACTGATCCCGGGACGCCAGAGACGGGCTGAGTCCGAACACCCGCTTACCGGGCTGGGCGGAGCGCAGTGCCAAGACCGAGCCTTCATCCCTTGATGCCCCGCCCCCTACCCTCAAGCCCCACCCCGGCCCTCAGGCCCCGCCCCTTCCCCGGCCCCCGACTGGGCTGCGCTCACTCCCCAGCGGGGGCCCGGGGAGCCTCCAGGCGGAGCGGCTCCCGCCCGCCCTGAGCAGCGGCCTCCGCATGGAGGGGCCGCTTGCTCCACTAACGGGGTCGGGGCCGCTGCCGCCACCGCCGCCGCTTCGGGGAGGCGGAGCCGCCGCCGTTCCGGAGCCCGGAGCCCGGCAACACCCCGGACACGAGACGGCGGCGCAGCGGTACAGCGCCCGTCTGCTGCAGGCCGGCTACGAGCCCGAGAGGTGACGCCCAGGGCAGAGCGCGCGGGGCGCATCCGGGGCGGGCGCGGTGGCTCCGGGAACCGGGCGACGCTGCGGGGGAGGGGAAGGGCAGGCCCTAGCACCCTTGCCCTCTAACTGCCTCAACCCCTAACTTCCTGAAACCGGGCTCAGACGCCAAGCACCTGGCTTTGGTTGGGGGATGCAGGCAGGCACTGGGCCAACGGTTCGGTGCTGCGCCGCGTCTGGGAGCGGGGTAGAAAAATGCTCCCTGAAATCTTAGCCCTGTGTCGGATTTCGGTTACACACCCGACGGTACCTGGTCCAAGCGGCTCCAGCTTCTGGGGGTGGAGACAGTGCTTGCTGGAGTCCCTGTCCAACTTTGTTTGCTCCTCCTGTAGCCGTTTCCTCCTAGAACTATCTCCAGAATCTTCCTGGCAGGTGTCAGTGTCCGGATGGATGCTTCCTCAGAGCGCCCGTGAGGACACCGCCCCCTCCTCACCATTCACTCATTCACTGAGGTCTGATGAGGCCGCCAGTGCAGCTCACCTCAGGGTTTTTCTCCTAACCTTCAAGACGCCCTCTTGCCCGTAGCCTGCTGGGGTCTGTAAGAGTCACTGGAGGAAGAGTGGGGGTGTTGAGCTGGGCCCCAGGGGTACTGGCTGCAAAGGAGACAGTGGCTAATCTCTGGATTGTATCACAGCTTGAAATGCAAACCCGCTGTCCTGGTCCAGAGGATTTGGACTTCTTTCTCTGCCCCATCTGTTGGTGCTCAGCAGCCTGGGGAGGTGACCTGGAAGCTGAGTTTTGTGTGTGTGTGTGGGGGTGGCCTGGGGGAATTAGCCCCGAAGCTCTGCACAGGGGCTGGCAGCTTATGTAAGAACTTTTAAAGGCTTAAGGGGCTGCTGGGTGAAGCCTGCCCCCCCCCACCCTTGGCAGGCTGCCTCTCTAGAATTGACTCAGGATTGGCAGCCCTACTTCCTCCCATCCTAGAAATCCAGCTCGTGGGGCTCAGGGTCCAGGGTTATAAAGGGAGAGGCCAGAGGAGGAGAGGGAGCAGGCTGGGGCACTTGCAGGCTTGATGCGGGTTACGCAGGTATTGCAAAAGTATCATTTCAGAGCTCAGACCGGGGCCATGAAGAAGAATTCCTTTTCCTCCTTGTACTTCTGCACAAAGGGGCATCCCCACCCCCCACCCGTCCCTGAAGAACCTGTGTCAAACCTGAGCCCCAGCCAGGTGGTGTAATGAGATTCCAAACCTGCTCGCTAGACCTCCATCTGCTCTCACTGGCTTAGAGCTGTGGGAAGACGACAGGGTTGCATAGAAAGCCTGGGTCCTGGGTTTGAGGCTAGTGTTACTGTTCTCTGGCTTGAACTTGTGTGACCATGTTCCTTGTTCCAGCTCAATGCCAATGTTTGTGTTACCTCTTCTCCCCATCCCCACCCTCCCCTCAAAAGTGTTTTGAAATCTTGTCCCTTCAAAGGGCCCCAGACCAGGCAGAGGGAGACCTCTGGCTCCCTGCCTGGCACTGTTACCCTGTGACCCGAGACCCTGAAGAAGGTGCTTAGGCCTGTTCCTCTGCCCTGCTGCCTTCACAGCTGCTAGGTGGGGAGCCTCAGGGGACCAACAGCCCTTCCTCTGGCTGAGGAGGCCCACTGGTTGCCTCGGAGTCTCCTCCCCATGGAGGAAGCAGCTGGGGAAGATCAGGAAGAGGGAGGAGGAAAGCCACGGGGATGGATTAACGGGCTCTGGAAAAGGACAGCCTAACCCAGGGCTGAGCCCAGGAGCTTAGAGTAATGAGGAGCCCAGACAGGTCAGAGCTGGAGGGGGTGTGGGGGAGCTGGAGAAGGGGCATAGGGCCATTCTGTCATCACTGGGAAAGTGACCCTCCCCATCACTCAGCCTAGCAGCCTCCTCTCCTGGGTCCAAGTTCTAGTCTGGGGCAGATGTCACATTCATTTCATTTGAGATACCAGAATCCAGCTGCTGTCCTGTGCCCCAGGTCTGGTGGAATCCTGACTAGTACCCTACCCATTTCTGACCCTTTCCTTAGGAGATAGTGCCCCAGAGCATGTCCCTTAGAGATCTAGAGAGACCCTTAGAGATCTAGAGAGATCTAGCAGTCTCAGCTGCTCTTTGCCTGCAATGCCATTCCAGCCCTATCCTATGGCTACAAAGGTGCCCCCAGAGCAGCTCTGGGTGGCCAGGGTCATTTCTCTGGCAGGTCTCACTGTTCTGCCTCCAGGTGGCCAGTGGCAGGTCTTAGTTCTGTGCTCCTCAGGATACCCTCACTCCCCCATATGGTGGTCTGTGATGTTCCCATCACTCACAGTAAGAGGAAAGAGGGCACTGATTGTCTGAGTCTCTTCCAGCACTCCTCACGGGTCTCATCACTTAGCTCTGTGGGAAGGTCCCCCTCCCATCTGCACACAGATGGAACAATCTGGCAGGGTCCTGGGGTGTCACTGGGGGAGGCTGGGCATCCCAGTGAGCCTCCCCTGGGCCTGGCTGCCACCAAACTGTGGCGCAGTAAACAAACGCAGCCTCCCAGGGCTGGGGGTGGGGGGGTGGGGGGGAGGAGCACCACAGCCAGCCAGCCACCTTGCCAGGAAGAGGACTGTGTCCCTGCCCTGCCTTTTTCTCCCCTTACCAAGGAGTGAGCTGTGGGGACCACAAGAGACCATGGAGTTTGGGGGTCAGGGGGGAATTTGCTCTCTAACTTTTGATCAGGAAGTAGCATTAGCTGTGCTGGTCATACAGAGAGAGAGTCTGCCCCCTGCTACCCCACCTGTCCTCATGTGAATCAGTTTGCTACCAAATGTTAGTGCCCCCATGTAGAAATCCGGGTCTTGCTGGGCCCACAGAACCACCAAACTTCTCTTTGGGGAAATCCTCAGAACTTCCCTAGCTTGTCCTAATTTGTATGCATAGTTGCCTAAGCCAGACCTGTGATCCTCCCTCACCTTCCTAGGGCACTATCCTCCCAAATAAAAACAAACTTTCCCCTCTGGGGTTAAAACCCTGATGATTATACACCACTTTCTGAGCTGGGGACAGGGATGTCGGACAGAAGCATTGGATCAGGAAGCCAAGGCAGTACCCATCCTCCCTGGCTTCCTGAACTGAAGGTTTTGCATCTGTAAAGTGGGGCTATCTAATAGTTGGCAGCTGAGGGACTGTAGAGTAAATGTGATCATTTATGAAAAATGCCTTGTAAATTGCAGAGGGCTTCAAGGCCGCCCAAAGGTCAGGGAACGTCATTGTTGAGATTGCCTGCCCCCTAGGCATGATGTTGGGGGAGATGGGGAGCCTACAATCACAAACTCCAGTATGTTGGGGAGAGGTGAGCCCACACCAGTTCCTCAGGGCTCCAAGTACCCATCAGAGAGCCCTTCCTTTGGTCTTGGGTAAAGGCAAACCATGTTAGAGGTATCCCTGGGCTGGGGAGTTAGGACAAGAGGAGACGAGGACCCGATGGCTGGGGGAGCCCAGATTGGGGCCACCCAGGTTGGGAGTGAACCGAGGGGCGCGTTGCAGGGCAGGGGAAGGGGGTGCTAGGAGGCGGGACCACAACTGGTGGAGGGGGCGTGTCCCGGCCAGGTTCAGTTCCCTCCCCCCACTGGATCCACACTCCCTCCCCCGCCCCGTACGCGGGGCTGCTGTGCCACTGCAGGCGGCGGCTGGGCCGGGCTCCGCGGGGCCTTTGTGCGGCGCGGGGCGGAGGCGGCGACCTCCCCGGGGAGGAGCGGGAGGAGAGGGCGGCGCCCCGGGCCCGCCTCGCCGCTGCCGCAGCCCCCGCCCCCGGCCAGCCTGGCCCGCGGCGGCAGCGTGGCCGCGGCGCGGCGTCAGCACAGCAGCGGCGACAGCAGCGACAGCAGCAACAGCAGCGGGGCGGCCCGCGCGGGTGTTTATGTCGGGTCGCGGTGTCTCCCAGCAGCATGGCGGACTACCTGATCAGCGGCGGCACCGGCTACGTGCCAGAGGATGGGCTCACCGCGCAGCAGCTCTTTGCCAACGCCGATGGCCTCACTTACAAGTAAGCGCCGGGGAGAGGGGGAAGCGGGGGGAGGGGGTCGGCGCGCCCACCCCTGCGCCGCGATTCCCCCAGCCCGGGGCCCTGCACGTGCACCGTTGCCCCCTCTGCGACGCCCGCGTTCTCCGGCCCCGATTCGAGTGACTTGGGGTGGGGGTGGGGGGACCGGGCAAAGGCAGGAAGGAGGCCCGCGCTGAGAGCAGACGGACGTGGCACAGCGACATAGCGGGCCCTCCGTGCTGTGCCCCGTTTATGGCCGGATCCGGGGTCGGCCTGCCCCCTTTCTCCTCTCGTGGGCATTTTGACCCCATGGAGGGGCCTTGGGACGGGTGGGAAGTGGAGATGTGGGAGTTATGGAGAGACTTTTTCCAGACCTTGGTCCAGGACACCCTCTCGCTCCCAGCTCCCAAGAGGGTAGAAGGGACCCTGGAGTCCAGCTAAGGCAGCTGCTTGGGTGTTGCCTCCAGGAGAGGCCCGGCTGGGCAGTTGGGATGGCTCCTTTTCCCCACAGATCTGTCCAGCCTTACTTCCACCTGTGCCCTGCCCGCCCACTGGTTAGCACTCGTGCCCCCTGGGCGTGGGTATTTTGTGACTACCATCCCAAGCCCACCCCACACGGGATTTTGGAGGAGGATGAGACCTCACCGTTTGCCTCTGGCTTAGTTTGCTTTTCCATGGGCCCTGGGCCAGTTGTCCTGTGGGCTGCAGGCCTGGCACTAGCTCCTCTACGGGCTGCAGGATTGTGTCCATGCCAGCAAAGAGCATCAAAACCTGGGGCTGGGAGGAGTGGGGATGCTGGCAAGTCAGAAGAACCCCAGTCCTGTCACCTGCCAGTCCCTGCCTTCCCCTGGAAGCATTCTTGCTTGGCAGGCAGTTTCCCTAGACACCAGGATTCCCAGTCATTCCTGTGTGGCCCCCTTGCCTGGCCACAGCTGGGGTGTGGGTCAGGTGAGAGATGTAGATAATGCCGAGACAATGTCCGGGGGCCCAGACTCCAGCATTTCTCCTCCCGCCTCTCCATGAACCACAGAGGCCTCTTCACTGTACAGAAGGGCTGCCAAGGGAGCAGGGAGGTTCTTGATTTGTCTGGGGGTCTTTGATGAAGGGGGAGAAAGTATCTCTTTGATATATTGTTCGCTGGAGTCTTCTAGGAAAACTCACTAGGGAAATTGCTAGGAGTTTCTCTAGGTCTGGGGCAGGTTAAAGACCCCACCTCTCCGAGCCACCCTGGAGCTTTTCCTTCCTGCACTGGGGTGGGTGCCGGCTGCTTTGCTTAGTCCTGTTGGGAGTGTTCCTGAAGTATGGAGCATTTGCTTTTGGGTGTGTCCACCAAGGCCCTGTGATTTCAGGCAGTCTAGCCCGTGGTGGGGGTGGGGTGGTGGCTATAGCACTTTTCTGTGCCATACCCCTGCAGGTGTACACGCTCCTTCTCGGGTTTGCTGTGACCAGGGCCCACCCTAGTGTGGGCAGCTGCCACGCTCTGACCAGGTGTCCTGGTCCTAAACTGCTGGGAAACCCCCTTCCTCCCCTTTTCTGTCCCAGGCCGTGTCTGTGGTGTACCCCACTCCAACCGGAGTGGAGTCCCTGCTCTGTCCGAACACGCCCCACGCTCAGTGCCCTGGGGTCCCTCCATGCTGCTCTGAACCCGCGTGACTCAGCAGCCCCGGCCCTGGGCTGAGCCACTTGTCCTGTGCTTTGAGGTGTTTATGCCATGCTGTGCTACTAAATGGTTTTCAGGTTCATTCCGCGTTTGCTGACTGTCTCCCCCTATCAAGATGGAGAAGTGTTCGAGGGTAGGCACTGTATGTACTCTGTGTGTCATTACAGGGACTTCTGTGTCCCTCGATGAACTCTGAGTCCTGAAGGCAGTGGGCATCTGGGGCCAACCGCCTTGGTGGCGCCCCAGTCCACAGACCTTCCGCTGGCTTTGGCTTGAGGTTTCTGGGCTGGAGTCCACCAGATGCTGGTTGGGAGGGCAGGGGGTTGCTTCAGCCCTGACCAGGGAACGACGTGGATCAGAGGGCTCCAATCTTTGCCCCTCCTCCCACCCACAGGCTGCCTCCCCTAGGCATGGTAGGACCTGCCCCTTTTGGGGACCCCACCCTACCCCATAACACTCACTTTTCTGTCTCCACAGCGATTTCCTGATTCTCCCAGGATTCATAGACTTCATAGCTGATGAGGTGGTGAGTACCTCTTCTGCTGACCTGAGGGGAGAGGGACCATGTATGTGGTAGAAGAGGCTGGCTTCTTGTTCAAGGGCAGGGTGTGGGAGAGACTTATCTTGGGCATGTAGCCTTTATTGCTGCCAGAGAAACTGGCACAGAGTAGTGGGTCATGTCTAATGGGGCAGAGGCAGCTGCGGGGACTCAGGGGTATGCTGAGCAGTGCGCCTAACACGGGGCAGGAGGGCTGTCGCTGACGGAGCTCGAGGTGAGGTTCAAAAAGACCCTGGGGGCATGGGCATGGGTGCGGTAGCCCTCTTACCATTGCAGGGAAGGATTGGGTTTTGTCTGAAATGCTGAGCAAGGACATGACACAAGCCAATAAAATTCTGGAGACTTTGGATGAGGTGGACAGACTTGTTTGTGGATCCATAATGCAAAGGAATTGGCAAGAGGATTTGAAAGAATTAGATTTTGGACAGATACAAGGAAACTTGGTGCCTCGCTTTATTGGAGGGGCTCAGCAATGAGCCAAGAGAATGGACAGTGTTCTTTACACAATTAAGATATGACAAGCTCATAGAAGCCAAGGGGTAGGTGCTGATGAGTATAAGTTGTTTCATGGAAAAGTTAGATTATTCTTTTTTTTTTTTTTTTAAGATTTTATTTATTTATTTGTCAGAGAGAGAGCACAAGCAGGGGGAGTGGCAGGCAGAGGGAGAAGCAGGCTCCCCGCTAAGCAAGAAGCCGGATGGGGGACTTGATCCCAGGACTCTGAGATCATAACCCAAGCCAAAGGCAGACGCTTTTAACCCACTGAGCCAGTCAGGTGCCCCAAGTTAAATTATTCCATAATGAATTCATGCACGTTAAAGAAATCGTTTTTTTTTTTTGTTGTTGTTGTTGCTGTTACCGATGTTTATTCAGGTCTGATCCTCAAGAAAGACCAAAGGCCAGAGTGTGCCTGAATCAGTCTTACATCTGGGAGACTCCTGTCTAGCCTGTGTAGCCAGTGCTGATGCGGACAGAGTTGGGGGGAAAATTTGAGCTATTCTGAACATGCACCTGGCGATGGCGACCAGGATGTCTTGGTTCAGCTGTTCAGTTTAACAAAGTTTACCAAGCCCTCTGGCTTGATGCCGGACCCTGGGCAGGGTGCAAAGAAGAAAGGGATGAAACGGTTCCCTCCCAGCCATCAAGGGTCTCCTTGTCCTGTGGCCTAGGTCAGGAAGGCTGTGTGGCTCTTCTTCTGTGGCATGATGGGAGAGAAGAAGGTGGGGTTTTCTAGACTGCAGGGCCATGGTTCTGAACCAGGGTCTGTGAGATGGACTTCAGGGGCCTATGAATCTCCAAAAATTCTATACCAAAGTCTGTGAGAGCTTGGGAGGCTAGAATCCACGAGCCGTTGGCCTGAATCTCAGAGGCAGATTCCTCCCCAGTGTGTGTTTGCCTCCCTGACCTTTCCCCTGAGTGGCAGCCCCTTGGTTCCCTACTTCCACGGATGTCTGATAGACTCCTTCCTGTGCCGCCTCCTCCTGGTCACAGCCTCTCCCGCCTGGCCCGGCTCAGCCGCCTGCTCGGTGGCCTCCCTGCCTCAGGCCTTGTTATGTAGAGTCCATTCTCCACATCAGAGCCTGAGTGACCTCTTTAAAACATGAAGCAGAGCATGTCTCTCCTCTGCCTGAGACCTTCCTGTGGCTTCTCATCTTAGAGACATATCTAAGTTCCTCTCCTCTCCGTGGCCTTCAAGACGACACACGCTCACTGCCCACCCACCCCCCCGGCCTGCCTCTTGCCCCTCATCCCCTGCTGTCGCCCTTTCTACCGTGCTAGCCTTTTCCTGTCTTAAATACACCTCAGGAAGACTGGGAACAGAGGCCAGGTTCACACTCACAGCTCCCTCTGCCTGACACGACAGTCCCTCAGACTCTGACTCGACTAGTTCCCACTTGCCACGTCCCAAGGAAGGATCTTTTCCTGACCACCACATCCTTCTTGCCATGGTGACTTGGCTTTGTTGTCTCTCTTTGGAGCCTTTATCTTGACTGAAATAATCTCATACATGTTGTTTTCATGTTTGTTATCTTTCCAAGTAGATTGTAACCTCCAGGAGGGACAGCAGGGACCTTACCTGCCTTGTCCACTGCTGTGTCTGCAGGCCCATCCTGGTGTCGGGGACCCATGGGAGCTCAGTAAATGTTCGTTGAGTGAATAGTAAAACTCTTCACCTAGACCGTGCCTCTATTCTCAGGACCTGACTTCAGCCCTAACTCGGAAGATCACCCTGAAGACGCCACTGATCTCCTCCCCGATGGACACTGTGACAGAAGCCGACATGGCCATTGCCATGGCTGTGAGTCAGGCATCAGGGTGGCGTCCCTGGGGTGGGTGGGCTGAATGGGAGGCTGGATTCAGAAGTGGGGTTTGCAGAGCAAGAGGGCTGAGCCCTCACTCTGATCGTGCTTCCCTTCCACCCCAGCTGATGGGCGGTATTGGTTTCATTCACCACAACTGCACCCCGGAGTTCCAGGCCAACGAGGTGCGGAAGGTCAAGGCAAGTACTAGGCCTGTCCCCGGAAAGAATATGTGACCCAGCCGCCCCCTCCTTTGCCATCCCTGCAGGCTGGTGCATCCCCTGGCTGACTGCCGTGGGGTCTTGTCTGCCCTTCCCCACACTGGGCATACGGGGCCCAGTCCTCGTTTGCCCATTGCCCCCTCTCCCCATTGAGAGCCCAGGCTCCCCTGTGGCTTGGCTGTATGCCGCCTCCATCCTTCTTCTAGCCTTCTCCTTCCCCATCTCTCCCCACAGAAATTTGAACAGGGCTTCATCACGGACCCCGTGGTGCTAAGCCCTTCACATACTGTGGGTGACGTGTTGGAGGCCAAGATCCGGCATGGCTTCTCTGGCATCCCCATCACAGAGACAGGCACCATGGGCAGTAAGCTGGTGGGCATTGTCACCTCCCGAGACATTGACTTTCTTGCCGAGAAGGACCACACCACCCTCCTTAGCGAGGTACCTGCAGGGGGAAGGGAGGACCTCACATCCTGGGGCCTCAGGCTGGTGCCTGTGACCAGGGACCAGAGGGAGGCCTGGCTCCCTTCTCTCTCACCTGCCAACCTGCAGGCAAATGTTCCTGGCTCCACAGGTGATGACGCCACGGAACGAGCTGGTGGTGGCTCCTGCCGGTGTAACCTTGAAAGAGGCAAATGAGATCCTGCAGCGCAGCAAGAAAGGTACGCGGGCATGGGCAGAAAGCTCCAGATCCCCCCAGTCTGGCTCCTGGTACCCCAGGCCAGCTCTTGCTGCAGACCATTGTCTTGTCCCAGCAACCAAACTGGCCGGGCCTTAGGGAAGGTTTGAGCAATGCCAGGTTAGAGCATGAATCCTGAGGTCCTTTTCCTGGCATAGGAAAACCTGTTCTTATTCAACATCTTCACACTATGTCTCCCCATAATGCTCGTCCTGTAAAATGCTCATCACAAACACAAAAAAGTCTGGAACATGCTGCTTTCTATCTCCCACATTCCATTAAAAAAATTGTATGTCCACTTATTAAAGGCCCTGAGAAATCCTGCAGTTAAGTTTATTTGACATTGTAGGTCCTTATGGGAGACATTAGCAATGCCTACCTGGCTCCTACTGGGTTATTTTCTGGGGGTGATGTTGGAGAGGGTATGTGTTCCTTCCTGCAAGACAGCCTTACATTTGTGCCCTGGCTAGGGGTTTTCGACCACTGTGGCCTGTGGCCTAGCAGGTGAAAGGCTGCCAGTGCTCAGGGGCCACCCACCCAGCCTGGTTAGGCCACAGGGCAGGAAGAGCTCCGGAACCCACTTGGCTAGGAGGTTTCTTTGCTTCCTGTTCCTGGGAAGAGGGCCAGGTCCCTAGGAGCATTTCCTGGGTGGGTGCTGTCACCTAGTGGCTATTTTGGGTACTTCAGTAGAATCTCTGACCTGGCTCTGTTTCCTCCTCGAGGTCCCCCAGTCCCCCAGTCCCCCAGTCCCACTCCGGCCCCAAGAGGCCTGCTCCTTTACCGAACGTTTGCATTACTCATCAGGGAAGCTGCCCATTGTCAACGATCGTGATGAACTGGTGGCCATCATTGCCCGCACTGACCTGAAGAAGAACAGGGATTACCCTCTGGCCTCTAAGGATTCCCACAAGCAGCTGCTGTGTGGGGCGGCCGTGGGCACCCGGGAGGATGACAAATACCGCCTGGACCTGCTCACCCAGGCAGGCGCCGACGTCATAGTGCTGGTACGGGCACCGCGGGGGGCACGGTGGTTCAGGAGAGGAGAGGCTCACGGACACCCGGGTTTGCCTCCAATGACGCCTGAAGCCGGGATTGGCAGGGTCACTGGTCCTCTGACAGCTCAGGCCCTCCGCACCCTAACACTCAGAGCTCATATTCTTCGAGAACCTCCCGCTCGCCAGGTCCTGCACTGAGACCTTTATGTGGATGAACTCATTTGGTTCTCACCACAACTCCCGGAGGGTCAAGACCACGCCCACCTGTCAGAGGAGGAACCCCGGGGTGGAAGGAATGCAGTGGTTTCATCTGGTAGTGAGTTGGTGGGAACAGGCCATGGCCCCAGGCAACACCTGCTTGCTGTGAGGACCAGTCTATACAGTGGCTATGCCTGGACCCTCTCTGCTCTGAGACCATAAATTGGTGGCGTTCAACCTTTGGGGGAAAGCAGGCCTCTTGGAGACTCAGTCTGCTGAGAGCTGTCAAGCTGTTTGCCCAGGGAGAAGAAGAAAGAGCTTTCTCCTAACACTTTTCATACAGTTTCAGGAGTTTGTTTGCTCATGACCCCCTTCCTCCTATGAGGACTCGGCCACTGAAGCCTGAGCTTTCCTGTCCCCCTTCTCGCAGGACTCCTCCCAAGGGAACTCTGTGTATCAGATCGCCATGGTGCACTACATCAAGCAGAAATACCCCCACCTCCAGGTGATTGGGGGGAATGGTGAGTGCAGGGTCCCCGTCAGCCCCCAGCCCTTGTTCCCTCGTTGTGTAACTTTCCCTCTGTCCTTCAGCCTCTCTAGGTGATGGCATTGCTCCTGCGTGGGGGCAGAAGGCTGAATGAATGGGCTTGGTCGGTGGGGGGTGGTGAGGAGGACTAGACTGGGGTCCCAGGCAGCCCCAGAACAAGGCAAGGGCATCCCATCCTCACAGTGTTTCTCTTTCCCTGCTTCTCCAATCCCTTGTCCCCACCCCTTCAGTGGTGACAGCGGCTCAGGCCAAGAACCTGATTGATGCCGGTGTGGACGGGCTGCGCGTGGGCATGGGCTGTGGCTCCATCTGCATCACCCAGGAAGGTAGGTGTCAGGAGAGCGATGCCAACAAGAATGCCCCCCGGGCCTTCTGCAGGCTCTGGGAACCCACTCATGTCCCACAGATGCGTGCTGAATGCTCGCTGTACCAGGCCTCTTCCCAGGATGAGGGGTGCTTCAGGGGTGACTTGGGCTCCAACTCTGTCTCTTTGGCCCACTGACTTGGGGGAGGCAGGTGTGAGATCAGGTTACTGTGAGTTTTGGGGTATGTGCCAGCCTGCTTCTCAGATTCTGGTCCAGGAGGCCCAGTCCAGAGGACCAGGGCTGGTGTGAATCCTTCTCTGAGGGGCTCTCTGGAACCCAGCTCAGAGCTGGGATCAGCTTTGTGACAAGGCAGGAACTTGGGGATGTGGAGATAGCATGTCCCTGAGTGTGTAAGGACATAGGAGCTTATCACCGTGTGGCAATAATGGGGGACGGGGATCCGGCTCAGTCACAAAGCCCTTTTTCGGGGTGTGCTCCTACCCATGAAGTGGGGGAGACCCTGCTGTGTATCTCCGTGTGGTTGAGGGGTGCTCCCTGGAGGCTGGGGTCTGACTTGTAGGTCCTGGCTTGGCCTGAGGGGATGTATCTGGCCCCTCGAGGGAAGGTCATTTCTCCACACCACCAAGTGACCCATTTGGTCTTGGTCTTTTCTGCCCAGAACGTCTCCTCCTTTTGGTCTTCAGAGCCTCTGCTTTTAAGTTTTGAGCCTTTGTCTTAGCTGACCACCCTGGTAAAATGGGGGCCTTCCCTCGGTGACTTGACAAACTGAGCACCTGCTGTGTGTCAGGCACTGTTCTAACTCTTGGGAGGCAATAGGGACCAAATCAACCACAGGTACTTCCCGAGAAGGCCTCTTCTCCACTGTACCCCACTTCACCTCCATCCCCAGGTACATGCTAGTTCCTTAGACTTCCCACTTAAAACCTCATACTTAGAGACCCTGGACAATTAAACTCAGAGAAACGCGCACCTGTATCCCAAAGGAGGCTGTGAGTACCTCACCCTGGGAACAGGCTTCGCAAATCACAGAGGTCGAGAGAGAGACCTTGAGCCTGGGAACCCCCTCCCCCAGACCCATGTGCCCCGGTCTGGGGGTGGGGGCGCTCTACTCTGAAGGCCACCAGAATCCTGCAAGGTGCGAATGTTCTGGGTGAAGTGGGCCAGGTCCCTGGGGTGCTGTTGCCCCTAGTGTTCTTTGCTGCCATCTCTCTTGTGCCTCGGAAATACCACCTAGCCTGGTCCCTTTCCCCACGCGGAGGTGGGGCACACGGAGAAGGGGGCTTCTCCCTGTGTTGCTGCTGGAGCTCTGATGGGTATCCCCTCCAACACACAGTGATGGCGTGTGGTCGGCCCCAGGGCACTGCTGTCTACAAGGTGGCTGAGTATGCCCGGCGCTTTGGAGTGCCAGTCATAGCGGATGGTGGCATCCAGACCGTGGGGCATGTGGTCAAGGCCTTGGCCCTGGGAGCCTCCACAGGTGAGGGGGCTCTCCTGGGGTCGGCGCGTGGAGGGGTGGGTGGCCGGGAGGTGGGCAAGGGCAATAGGAGGTCTGTGGGCCTAGACACACTGACCCCTCAACTGTCGCAGTGATGATGGGCTCCCTGCTTGCCGCCACCACGGAGGCCCCTGGCGAGTACTTCTTCTCCGATGGGGTGAGGCTCAAGAAGTACCGGGGCATGGGCTCCTTGGACGCCATGGAGAAGAGCAGCAGCAGCCAGAAACGATACTTCAGGTGCCCCACTGTGGAATCCCGGCCCTGGGCAGACCAGCCACAACCCTCCTGCGTCCCCACCACCTGTGACTTCCCCATGTGGTGCCCGGTCCCCACATGATAGTTCTGGAAACAAAGCACAGGGTACAAGTAGTGGACCTGGGATGGTCCCTGGGCCGTCTGACTCAGAACCCAGGGAGGGGCTGCTCTTGGGGGCCTTCTGCATGGTGTCCCCTCTGCTGGTTCCCTCAAGAGGCAGGGTGGGCTCCCCCGAGCCAGGGGGCCGCTTGGCTTAGTGTCTTTGACCTCCACGCAGTGAGGGGGATAAGGTGAAGATCGCACAGGGTGTCTCGGGCTCCATCCAGGACAAAGGCTCCATTCAGAAGTTCGTGCCCTACCTCATAGCGGGGATCCAACATGGCTGCCAGGATATCGGCGCCCGGAGCCTGTCCGTCCTGCGGTGAGTCCTGCGACTGGGGCTGGGGCCGTTGGTTGGGGGCACAGGTAGGGGTCCCTGGGAGGCTCCCGGCTCCTTCCTGCTTCCTCTCTCTCTCTCTGTCCTCGGTGTCCCTGACACTCTCCACCTACCTGCCCACAGGTCCATGATGTACTCAGGAGAGCTCAAGTTCGAGAAGCGGACCATGTCGGCTCAGATCGAGGGCGGCGTCCATGGCCTGCACTCGTAAGTGTGGCAGCCTCCTCGCCCCAGCTGGCGGGCACCGGGTCGGGCAGGTGGGGCCATGGTTCTGAGGCCAGGCTGAGGTCTCAGGGAACCCGTGGACCATCTGCTCCAGGGACGGTGCTGCCGCAGGAGGAGCCCATCTCCCTCCAGGGCTGGGCCCACTGTGGGACCCTGTCCTTTAGCCCCCAGTGAGTCAGGCCCTTCTGCTCCCCTCGGGCGCCTCCCCGAGCAGGACATGGGAGGCTGTGGCCGCTGACCCCTCCTGGGCTCCCAGTCCCTCGCTTGCTCAGCAGCTTGGTGGCTGGTGGCAGGGGCTGGTGGCGCCGGGCTCTTGCTGGTGGCAGCATCAGGCAGGCAGGCCAAGGCTGGCGGCACACGCCCTCTGGCGGTGACAAGGGCAGAGCGACAGATGCCAGGGCCAGAGCTGGGGCGGCCGTGGGTGGGGGCAGTGCTAGTTGGCAGCGGTAGTCGCAGAGGCATGCGTCCCTGCCCTGGTCGAGAGGGCCTACCCCCCCCAGACACCGGCGGGCGTCTAACCTGTGTCTCTTTCTGCCCCACCCTCCCATAGCTATACCTTTCTGCCGTGTAAGTAACCGCGCTGCCCGGGCCAAGCGTAGAGTAGAGCAGGGGCAGTCTGGGTGGGACCTGGGTTGGGGGCAGGGGCTGCTGGGTCGGGGGTGGCCCTGGGGTGTCAGCAGGGGACATGGACCCTAGGACCAGCACTGAGCTGGGGACAGCCAACCGTGGCCTCTCCTCCAGTGGAAACCACCCCTTCTGGGGTGCAGACCCATGTCCCTGACCACAGGCCGCGGCTACCCTGTCTTGGACTGGACCCAGTGACCACCTAGGCCTAGGCCGCTGTGTGTGCAGGGGTGGGGTGGAGATGTGGGCGGCGGAGGTGCAGCTCGGTCTGAGCTCGCTCGTGAGGATGGACTGTGTCTTCATAGCTCCATAGCTGCATCTCCGCCCCCAGCACTGAGGACAGTCCGCTTGGCCGTGGCTGTGGCCAGAAGGAGCATGGCTGTCTCTGGACCTGGCATGGTTCTTTCAGGAGCCTTGGCCTGGGGAACACAGAGGCACAGGGCCTGCTCTTTCCTCCCCCACACCCCCCATGTGGGGGTGCCCTGGCAGCCCAAGGCCTAAAGGCAAGGGGATCTGGGAAGGGAGCAGGGTCCAGAAACCCACTCTTGGCTTCCCTCTTGCCTTGTCCCTACAGTTACGAGAAGCGGCTGTACTGAGGATGGTGGTGGAAGCCGGGGCAGTGGAGGGGGTGCACCCCAGGGTGCCCCTTTGAGCACCGCCTCCCTCCATAACTGAGTGGTCCATAGATTTGCACTACGGATTCCGCAGCTCCTTTCCAGGGAGAGAGGAGGGAAGCCCTTGAGGGTCTGTGGCCCCCTCCTGGCCAACCCCTGCAGAGTTCGGACTGCTCCCAGGGCTCGGCTGCCCTGGGGGTCCTCCTAGGTTCCCCCTCCTTCAGTCCCCCTGAGCCTAGCCAGCCTGGGCTCTCAGGCCGTGTGCCTGCCTCAGGTCTTTCTCGCTGCAGCCTGCTCCGGCCTGGCGCCCACCCCTGGGGCAGGTGGCCCCTCCTGGCTTCCGTAGGGCACCTCCCTCCCCACCCCCCACCCCGGAAATGGTGCTCTCCTGGCCCTGCCTCTGGCCTTTCTTGGGCTGCTGCCCCCTCAGCCATGTGGCACTTCTGGGCTCCTGACCTAGGCCAGAGGGAGGTCTCTGCCCCCTTCCCCTGGCCCTAGGCTACCCGGGCCCGGCTCCTCAGGCCGCTGCCCCCACCCCCACCCCTGGCCCTGGCCCTGGGGAGGAGGCTGCCCTTCATTCCTGACTCACCGTCATCCCCAGGTGTACCATTCCTGCCCTCTCCTCTCAGCTGCAGTCGAAGGCTTTAACTTTGCACACTTTGGGGTCACAGTTACGTCATTGTATATTAAATAATCGGAATAAATCAAGAGGTCTTAATACCTCTCCATCCTGTCTCTGCCTCTTGTCCACTGGGCAGTTGGCCCCCATCCTGGTAGCTCCAAGCCCCCATCAGAGCCGGGCTGGGGTGGGGTTGTGCAGGGCTGGGGTATGGTTGGGGGACACCAGGCCCAGCCTCCCCAGGAAGGGGAGGAGGGCATTGTGGGACTCTAGGGGGGCGTTGGCACAATTGGGCCACATGGCCAGGCAGAGGGGTCTCCCAGGCCTGGGCCTACGCCGGCATATGCCCCTGCTGCCTGGGGC
This sequence comes from Mustela erminea, assembly GCF_009829155.1. NCBI lineage: Eukaryota > Metazoa > Chordata > Mammalia > Carnivora > Mustelidae > Mustela > Mustela erminea. The sequence continues at coordinate 23,256,990 of NC_045624.1, forward strand.
CACCGAGGTCGCAGAAGACAAATGTCAGGAGTCTCCCTGGTGGCCGACCACAAGTCCCCACTGCGGCCTCGCGACCACCAAACGGTGCAGCCCGGACACAGGTGGGCGCAGAGTGGGGCTGCAGCCCTGACCGGCACCTTCATCTGCAGAGACCCATGTGTGGGTACCGGTTGGAGGGGCCCAGCTCCCACGGTTGGTCTGCTCTCAGACCCTGCGTACCAGCCTCAAACCCCGCCCTGTGGGGACGGCACCTAGGCGTGGGCTGCTGCATCTCCTGGGGGCAGCAGGGGTCCTGGGGCGTTCCCCTTGCCTTCCTCTGCCTCTGTTGCAACTGGGAATTGGTCTCACAGCCAAGCCACCCAGGTACAGACACCACTGAGGCGTGTAAGCCAAGAAGATGGCCCGAGTGCTCCAGGGGCAGGAACGAGCAAAGGCTGTAGAAACAAAACCCAGTTTGTGGCTCGTGAACAGCTGGAAACATTCCCCTGACTGTCGGGGAGGGGCTGCCTCAGGACCTGCCGGCCCTCCGACCTTTCCGGAAAGAGCCTCTTGGTGGTGGTGGTGGGGGGCTAACCTTTCATGGTGGCTTCTTCAGGGGTGAGAAAGAAAGAGCTGCTGGGCAGGACTGTCGCGGGGGGAGGTGCTGTTCAGAGTCAGTTGAGTTGCTGCGAAGTGACTGGGTCACTGAGAGTCCGCAGAGGCCTCGAACCCTGGAGTCTGTGGCCTCAGTGAGCACCTAAGAGTCCAAGGTGACCCAGCTATGTGGGAGAAGGATTCACGGATACCAGGGGATGGTAGAAGCTGCGAGGGATGGACCAAAACGAGGCCGTGTCTCATAGTTTGTCCTACACGTCAGTTTACAAAAACCGTACAGGAATCGGCTTGGCCAGATCTAAGGGTTTTTAGAGAACTCTGGAGTCACTCGGCATCAAGGGTGTGAGTGGTTCAAAGGGAGAATTTTCCTTCTGTGCTAGACCCCGGCGGTCCATTGGAGCTGACCAGGAGAATGGGTTACCTCGGATCGATGACTTTTCTGTTACTTGAGGTGTGTTAGCCTTACTTCGGCACTCCTAGAGGGAATTCAGGCATGGTGGTCCTTAAATTTTGGTGCATATCCAACCCCACCGGAAAGCTAAGAACAAACCCCGAAGCCTGGGCTCCCTGAGGTTGGACAGGGTCTGGGCCTCTGAGTTATCACTCAGTCCCTGGAGATTCTGACACATTCCCAAGCTTGAGAATCACTGTTGTAAGAAATTGGAGAATCCAGTTTCCGTGATTTCTGAGCCTTGCCAAATCATGTGCCATGAGGCCTTCAGATGACACGGCACCCACTTCGTGACCTCATTGTAGCAATGTGAGAGAATGTGTGGAAGGTTCTGGGCGCTCTGTAAATTAGTCTTAGCACACCCTATTTGCCCTCCCCTTCTGCAAAGGAACAGAGGCTAGAGATGAACGCATGCCAGGCTGGCCCGGACAGTACACTCAGGCCCAGGTGGGACAAGGGGACAGTTGCTCTAGGGAGGAAGGCCACATCATATGGACACTCCGAGGTGGTCCAGAGCCACATTTGGGACAGATGCAGATCACAGACCCCACAGTCAGCAGGATGTGTCCACCCGCAGTCCAGACTGGTTCGTGAGGTGCAGGTGTCCCCTCACCTAGACCTGGCACCCTCGCCCAGCTCTGTGCGGCCCAGGGTGCCTGCCACCAGGCTGTGGAAGATGTGGCTGCACAGGCCCCAGGACTCGCTGCTATGGCACCCCAGGTCTTGCCTCATGAGCAGTTGCATCTGTGCAGTGAGCTGGCCAGGGTCCCAGTGGTCCACAGCGACACCAGCACCCAGGTGACTCACCTTGGGCTCTGGTGCTGGCACAGGAAGTGGCTTGGCACACTCTCCGTGGCCTGCACCTTGAAGCCACGGGCCAGGGAGAGCAGCAGTTTCTTGTTCTGGCTGGGGCAGGAGCAGAAGCAGCAGCAGCTGGCGGGGGCCCAGGGGAGGTGCGGCTTGCAGTGCAGGTGAACAGAGCCCGAGAGCTGGGGGGTAGCCGTGCGGCTGTGGCTGGCCCACCCTGGAGGACAGATGGAAGAGTGGTGGGTAGCCCTCGGCTCTACCTTCCCCCTCACATCTGCCAGCGGAGGGCAGGGCTCTCAGACAGCTTCACTCGTAGGTAGCTCAGGAGGAGCTGCACTAGCCCTCTGAGGGCTCTTTCAGCTTCTGTGCTTCCAGTGCTGATCAGGAAGTGGGCAGGCAGCCATCCAGGAGAGGGGTCAGCACCCCAGCTGTGTACGACTCCGCCACCCTCAATTCTTCCTCCACCCCATCTCCTTACATCCAGGAGTGGGATCTAGAGAGGAAGAGGGGCCAGCCCTGGGGAGAAGGGGGGCACACAGTTCCTCCCTCCAACCTCGAACTAAGCTTTTTTGTTCCTTCAGAATTCCTCCTGGCGTCTGAGAGCCGCACTCCGACCCCAGCCTCTCTGGGTCCGTGCCTCTCCCCACAACTTTATACATGGACCCCTCCTTACTCAGGGGCTAGGAGCAATTCTGTCCACCACCCCGCAACCCCAACGGCACTGACCAGGCCCCAGCTCCCAAACCCTGCTCCCCATACCTGTTGTCCCCGGGATGGGGCCCCTCCCCTGCAGAGTGTGGGAGTCACTTTCACCAGCCTCCTGTACCTTCCTCCCAGGTCAGTTCCAGACGGAAGATAGGCAGGGTCAGGCACCGGAGAGACCTTGGTCCCAACCTTCTGCCCCACCCCTTCTCAAGGCCATTGGCAACAGCAGTCGCTGGGCTGAGAGCTTGGTGTCTGGCTCCCAAGTGAGCCGTGCTCCCCAGCCCAGCTAGTCGGAAGGAGGCAGGTGGGTGACAGGGTGCTGTATTAGCCTGGGACAGGTAGAGACCAGCCTTTCCCTCTCTAGGTGCCTCAGTTTCTCTACTTAGGAAGAGGGAAAAGGTGCCTCAGTTTCTGTTCTCTTAGGGAAGGAAGACCCCCACCCCCTGCACGTCAGGCATCTCAACGGCTTCCTGTTTCTTGACTCCGCACATTGGGTCCACTTCACCCTTCACCTCTCAGGGCAGGGTCATCTCAGAGTGGCCAAGGGCAGGTGGGGGCTGCCTCAGGTGGCAGACTAACTCAGGAGACCTGGTCTCTCAGAGTAGTTTTCTGCTTCTCTCTCTTTTCTGCCCCCTGGGGTTGGTCTGAGGCAGGATCATCTGAGGCAACCAGAGCTTTCTCTGACAAGCTGTCAGGGTGGGTGGGAGGATTCTCAGGGAAAGCCAGGAGAAGGGAGGCCAGGACGAGGCTCACCCGGGGTGGAGAGGCGGGGAAGGAAGAAGGGAGCCAGAGGTGGCTGTGATGTGAGGTCCTTGTCACTGTGATGTGAGCCTGTCACTCTCCCACTCCCAACTCTGATGTCTTCCTCCTTACTGCTCCTTCCCTGCGAAACGGGCTGGGGGTGGGGGAACAAAACGTGTTCTGGGCTTCAGGGAATCAAGAGGAGGAACTTCATTTGGACTTGACGCCACCAGGAACCCTGCCCCCCTCCGTCCTTCTATGTGGGTAAGGATGGTCCACAGTACCTCTAACTCCTTTCCATGGCTCTTGCCTCTGGGAATATCTAGGGACATAAAGGAGAAAAGGACTTTTTACGGTGGAGATGTTGGGGGTAGAAGAGCGGAGGCCGTCGCCTTCCCTGCTTGGGAAAGGAAGCAGGAATCCCGGTTCCGCGGGCCTTAGGAGCAGTGTGGCACTGCGTCCAGCAGGTGGCGCCAGGACCCGCCGACCTGTGAGACCTCGGGGACCCTGGAGTGGGGCAGTTTCCTAGGCAACAGGCAGCCTTTCTGAAAGCCCTGCCCTTGGCAACCATTCCCTGGTTGCCAGCGTCCCCAGTAAAATTTGGTTTCTGAAGGACAGGAGGAGCACGGGAGTAAAGTAATCTCTCAGAAAGGAGAGAAGCTGGGTGTGGGGGGGGGGTAGTGGGGGGCGGAGAGGAGTCTAAAAGGCCTGCTTTCCGCCGCCATGTATGACCAAGCAGCAGTCTCTGTGGTGGGTGCATCTTATCCTCAGCAATCCCACGAGGTGGGAGCAGCACATATTCCTTGATTACCGACGGGGAAAATAAGGCCTGGGGAGACAGCGACTTCCCAAGTCGCCAGACGGCAAGACGTGAGCTCAGTTAGGAAGCAGGGCCTGCCCAGGTGTCCTCCCTTCCATTCCGCCCTACCTCCTGGGGAGCATGGTGTCCCAAGTCCCTCAAGGAAGCTGGCAGGAGGGGGCTGGGGACCGGGAGCAGTAGGCGTGGGTGAAGAGAGCTGAAGACGAATCTGCCCTTTACGACAGGGCTGCTACCTTGGCCCAGCCTGCGTGGGGCACCCCTCTGCTCAGGGTTCCCCTGACCTTACACTGAGGCTCCCCTCGGTCTGAAGCCCACAGAGGTGGAGGGGAGGGGATTTAGGAATTCTGGAGCTTCTGTGAACTTTCTAGGGAAACCGAGGACAGGCAAGTGGTCTGAGAAGGACGAAGCTGGCGTCCAGGACTGTGCAGGAATGGATTCCGTGTCAGCAGTTGTACAGAGAAAGCCGGCTTCAACTGGGTCAAGGGACAGATCTGGAAGATTCAAATTCAGTTCAAAGATCTGATCTACTCTCACAGTGTTGTGCTGGCATTCACCTGCTTGCTGCACATGTCCGTCAGGATATCGAATAGGATCTCGCCCTGAACATAATCATGAACGAGCACCGATACCTGCGAACCAGAACAATCCAGTCGGAGTCTATGTCCAACAGCAGGGGAAGGCCAGTGTCCCAGCTCGAAGACAGGCAGGGAGAGCAAATTCTCTCTTACTCAGCCTTTCTGTTCTATTCAGACCTTCAATAGATTGGATGAGGCCCACTCACATTGGGGAGGGAAATCAGCTTTACTCAGTCTACAGATTCAAATGTTAATCTTACCCAGAAACACCCCCACAGACACATCCAGAATAATGTTTGACTAACCATTTGGGCACCCTGTGGCCCAGTCGAGTGAGCACATAAAATAAATCACCACACGTCCTCACCATCGTCCTGGACCTGATCCTCCTTAAATCGACCCCATTTCAGAAAATAGCAATTCTCTTCTTCTGGTTGCCGAGATAAAAAACAAAAATCGTGGAGCCACCCTGCACTCCTCTTTCTCTCACGTTTGTGTTAAATCCATCAGCAAATCTTGTTGGCGAGCTTCCATAATGTGTCCTCGGTCTGGTCACTTCTTCCAGTCTGTCCCCCAGCAATGGCAGTCCGGGCCACTGTCGTCTCTTGCATTGGTCTCTTGCATTGCCTAGCCCCCGGTGTTGCCTCCCTACAGAGACTTCCAACATAATGGCCTGGGTGGTTCTTTTCATGCTTCTTCTCAACACCATCTGGTGGCTTCCCCAGGGGTGAAAGTAAAATCCAGTGTACAAGGCCCTTCACCATTTAGTCCCCTTTAGCAGACCTTGCTTTCCATCTGTTTCCCCTTGCTAGTTCTGTTCTAACGACGCCGGCCTCCTTGCTGACCTCAAATGCTTCCACCAGGCCTGTTCCTTCTGGGTCCCCCAGATATCCACACGACTCACTCCTTCACTGCCTTTGGGCGTCCGCTCCAGCAACTGGTTGGACAGACCTTCCCTGACCCCATGCACAGAACAGCACACCACTCCCCTACCTCCATCCCGAGCACTTCCTTTTCCTTTTCTGTTTTTTTCCATAACACATCACAAACATACTCTGTGTTTGCATATATGGGATCTGTTTTCCTTTGTAATGTCTTCATCATGGAAAACAGCCTTGCTCCGAAATACCTGTTGAATAGAATGAATGAAAACATAGAACTCATGTTCGTCACCTAATGCGAGTACCGCAAGCAGAGGCGGCAAAGACAGGGTTGATGCTACGCTGGGCACTGTGTTTCATGCATTAGATCATTTAATACTGCCGCATGTCCTAGAGGCTTATTACCATCCTCTTTTCTGGAGGAGAAAGCAGGCTCAGAGAGGGGAAGTGACTTGCCCAAGGCAGCTCAGCTACTCCACCACTGAGACAATTGTGACCCAGCCATTTGCTCTCTGACCCCAAACTCTGTATCCCTCCCTCTCTCCCAGGGGAGCCCAGGAGAGCCCAGGGCCAAAGAAGGAAAAAGAAGAGGAAAGGAATGCTCCTGCCCCCTCTGCAGAGAGATAGAGTAGGGCTGAGCTGGTGGGGCCCTGGGTGACAGGAACCTTGCCAGCCCCTACCGGCCTCCTCCCTCCACTCCTGTGGCCTCTACAGCCCCAGGGCTGATTGGGCTCCCTCCCCTGGCACCAGCCTTCTTTGCCACACCCCCACCCTTGCCTGGGGCCTGGCTACACAGGGATCCCTTTCTGGCCCAGTGAGGCATGTAAGCCCGGGCTGACAGGCGTCCGGATGCCAGGGCAGCTGTGGCTGGCCAAGGGTGAGGTCACGGGCTGAGCACTCCATACCCAGCCCTTCTCTCTCATCACAGGCCCACTCCTTGCCCTGCCCAACTGCAAAAACTCCTCTCCAAACTCCCTCCTGCATCAAAGCTTTGCCCCCGTGGGCTCTGATCCCTCCTGGCAAGGCGTCTTGTATGAGTTTACTGTTGCTGCTGTAACAAATCACTGCAAACAGAACGGCTTAAAACAGCACATGTTTATTAACTTACATTTCCGGAGGCTGGAAATCTGAAGCAGATCCTCCAGTCTGCACTCCTTCTGGAGGCTGGAGAGGACAGTCCTTTATCTCGTCCAGCTTCTAGAGGCCACCTGAATTCTTTGGCTGGTGGCGACTTCCTCCCTCTTCAAAGCCGACAGCTCAGCGTCTTCTAATCCCCTTGTCTTTCTGACCTCTGCTTCCGTTTGCACGTCTGCTCTGACCCCGACCCTCCTGTCTCCCTCTTATAAGGACACTTATGATGACACTGGGCCCACGGGGATTATCTCCCCATCTCAAACCCTTGACGGATCCACACCTGCAAAGTCCCCTTTGCCATGCAAGGTAACATATCTACAGATTGTAGGGATTAGGATGTGGACGTGTTTGGAGGTCCATTATCCAACTTTCTAGGACCCAGTGAGGATGCTCACTGCCTCCACAGCTGAGGGGGTATTTATAGCACGTTTACCAAGGCCTCACTCTACTCCATGCTGAACCCCATCAGTATTATCTCACCGTTCCTCGGAGGTGGGCATGGATCCCCACAGTATAGGTGAAGAGCCCAGCCAACTCCAGAGCCTGCGGGCTTGCCTCCATCCCAAGGCTGCCTCCTCAGACTGGAAATGAGCTGCTTCCTCCAGGAAGCCCTTTGCTTTGGCTCCAAGACCTGGGGGTTGCATCCTGGTCTGGCCTGGAAGCACCTTGAGACCCTCAGGGCCCTGGTGTGGGACACAGGAGGGACGTGGGCAATGTTGAGTTAGAAGGAAAGATGGGATTTGTGGACTGGGCTTCAGGGACGGGCTCTGCAGGATCTATGACCCCCGTCATGGGTGTGTAAGGTTCTGTGTCTGTCCATTTTTCTAGGCAGACGGAGCAAAATTCCCACCAGATTCTCAGAAAGGGCTTAATTCTCAGAAAGGGCTTAATTCTCTCCGAGGATTAAGAAGGCCTGCTAGAGGGTCTGCTCCTGCTTCCCCTTCCCAGGCTTCCTTCTCTGAACCAGCTCAATGCCAGGGTTCACTCAGCCCCAGCGGCCAGGGCCAGGGGAAGCTATGGGGGGGTGCTGGGATGCGGGGCTGGTCCGTGGGAAACGCAGAACAGCATGGTTCGCAAGGACTCACCTTCACTCTTCTCCTCTGTACCCATTCAGTGATTCCATATTCTTTCGATCTTATAATATACCATTGTCTGCCCTCCCTCCCATGTTACTGACCCCTCAACCTCGCCCCGGTCCCCTACAGGCACACTGGTTGGGAGGACACGTTCCTGCTCTGCTCTGTTCTTGGCAGAGTCTGGCGCTTCAGGAAGGCGCACAGTCCTCCCCAGGAGACCAGGATGAAGCAGGCTTTCCTCACCCCTGGTTTCCCTTATCACCTTCCAAGTCCCTGCCTGCCCTGAGTCTCCCAGCAGCCCCATCCTCCAAGCTTTTCCTGTCACTGCCCTTGCAGACATGACTTCACCCTCCTATCAGCCCTGGCCCAGCCCCGAGAGAAGGGGTGGAGCACTCTTCACAGCGCTGGCAACGGGACTGGAACACAGGTCTCCTGGCTCCCCCGTAAGACAGCTTCAGATGCATTGTGAGGATCTCAAAACTGGGGATGGAGTTTGATGAATGCCTCATTTCACCTTGTAAAACAACCAGTGTATTTTAAGCAATCTGCTCTACGAACTGGAAGCAACGGAATTTGCTGGTTTGCCCTCTTCACTTGCGCCCTTCTTCCTAGAGGTTTCGCAAAGGAGTTCCTCCATTTTCCCTCCTCCAGGCAGCTGACCAGGGAACAAGCCTGTGCCAGGAGCAGGGCACAGGGTGCAGAAACAGAACACCAGTCGGTGCACCCACAGCCTGCTGCCTATGCTCACTGCCTCCATAGCTAAGGGGGTATGTACGCAACATTTACCAGGAGCCTCGCTCTGCTCCATGCAGAACCCTGTCAATATTATCTCGCACCGTTCCTCGGAGGTGGGCGTGGATCCCCACAGTATAGATGTGAAGTATATAGTGGGTCCCCGCTGTACAGTGAACTCCCCACCCACTGCCCAAGAGAGAGGACAGGAGAGGCGGGCGAGGGAAAGAGAAACGACCCAAGGGCATCCAGAAGAGTTCGTCTCTTTTCTCTCAGCAGCTCAGCCACATAGAAGGTCCCCTCCCTCACTCCCTGCCCAGCCCAGGCCCTCTGGGAGGTGAGATTTGAGTGTCCCCAGCATCAACTTCGCCATTTAGCGATCCTGATCCTGCCGTTTACATAACCAAGGCATCGAGTCTCAGGAAGCAGGGGAGGAGGGCTGAGATGAGGAGCAAAGATTGGTCTAAGCTTCCTCCCCAGCCCTTGGAGGTGGAAGCAGGGATGAGGACAGCCTGCCAAGGAGAGCTAGGGGAATGGGACCTGGGCTGGGGCTGCTGGCTCCTCTTCTGGCCTAAAGGGGGGTGGTGCTCCCTCCGCTGACACCCTGATCAGGCCTCACGGGGTGTCAACCTAGTAGCTCCATTGTCCCGCCTCAGCCCTGCACGCCTCTCCGATGCTCCCACCTGTCCCACCTGTCCTCCAAGCCTGGGAGGAGTGGGGAGGGGAGGGTCATGGGCAGAAGTGGCTCAGGGTTATGGGTCTCCACGCCGCTGCCAGGGGGAACAGCTGAGTTCTCTGGGGCACTTGTGGGAAGCCTTCAGGCTGTCAAAAGCCAAAGCCCAGCTGAGTTTGCTCCAGTGCATTTGTGTGGGAGGAGGGGCTTGTGGCCCAGCCGGGGACCTGTCCCCTCACGGCCACCCCCATCTTGTGCCTGGGTGGTCCAGAGGAGGGGACTGCGGCTCCTAAGCAGCGAGTCTGCTTTTTCACAGGGATGTGAGAACCAGGACACTTTTCCCTGGGGCCTCCTCTGCCCTATAAAACTTAAACAGATCAACCTTGCAGATGGCATCCTAGCTCCTACCGGCCCCAACCTCTTTACCTCTCTCTGCTGGCCAGCGGGGATCTTGCAGCCCAGCCCCTGGAAGGAAGCCTCCTCCCGGAGCCACTCTCATCTCCCACTTGTCCCCACCACACTCCTGTTCCCGCAGCCCCCACCAATCTATTCTGTCCACTGCCCCCCAACTTCCCCCAGGTCCTCATTCCCTGCAGCAGCTTCATTTCGTCCCTTCTGGAACACGGTAGTAAGCCCTGGCATGGTATTTCAGTGTTCAAAGCACGTCATACATAACTGATACATAACTAACTGATTTAGCCGTCTCAGAAAGTTTATGAAGGAAGGACCATTATTATCCCCATTTTACAAATGAGGAATCTGATAGGCTGGCAAACAATAGGGTTGCGTTAAGTCTAAGGGCTGAAGAAACAGGGAGACACAGACCCACCAAGCGGACACTAGGGAACAGCTGTCGTTGTCAAAAGATTAAAACACTGTTTTGTTTTGTTCTTTTTAATTACAAAATAATGTGTGCAACAGACCTCCCTGACCCCAGCCCTATCCACCCGAATCCCCAAGAGCTAAAATCACAAAGAGATGAAATGCAGGGACTCACTGGAGGGACCCTCCACCAGCTCGCCCCAGCTCCCTGACCCTAGGAGCCAGCAGCAGGAGGGAAGAAGGATGGGGAGCAGAGCAAAGTAGGACTCCTTGGTCCCCATCTCCATTCCCCAGCTCTTCTTGCCCTCCCTGCTCTGCTTCCTGTTCCTTTCCATTTTCCTTCATTTCTCTTATAGACAACAGGCAGTCACCTGCCGGCACCAGCCTTCTGGACCCTGAGAGGATGCTTTGACCTCCTGGGGGAGAACTGTCCCACAGAGCTTTTACGTACGGTTTCCCCACATTGTGTGTATTCATAAACAAGGGCAAGGAGCAAGAATAACCTAACTGGGAAAGGAAAGGATGGTCTTGTACTAGGCAGAGACTTCCTGGAGAAGGGAGGCTGAGCAGAGCCCCTGGTTCTTGGTATGGCTTTGGCTCCTCGGAGAATTACAAGAACCTTTTCTGGAAAAGCCCGTGGGCAGGGTCACAACGGGGTCCTGGGAAACCCAGAGCAGTGGGTTAGAGGCTAGTGTGTCCCCCCAGCCCTCAGAGCTCTGTGCTCTCTGCTTCTGAGCTCACTCCTCTCTCCTCTCAGGAGCGGGGCAAAGTGGAACACTTCCTGAGTGGGCAGAGGGGTGTGGAGGGGAGAACAGGAGCTTCATTGCGCGTGGCCAAGACAAGGCAAGGCCACAGAGGAACTGCGCTAGGCTCACCTACACAGTTCTGACCCAAGGTTCCAAAGATGGCACACCGGCATCGAAGATCTTGGTGATGACAGCTGTCAGCATGTCTTCTGTGTTGGTCACAAGGCTCCAATCGGAACTCCCTTGTGGGGCACAGCTGACCTCCTGGGTCTCCCTTCATTGTCTCCCAAGTGAGCCCCTTTGCCTCTCTCCTGTGGTGGATATCCCGTGTTCTGCACCCCACGTTTTCTGCTTTCTTGGTTTACTTTCTGGTTTTGCATAGAACACTCTCGCTAGTAGCTTTTCCAGAAACTGTACAAGAGAGGTAAACATTTTGAAATGTTCTATGTCTGAAAATTGATATATCCTGTCTTTCTACCTCACTGAGAGCTTGAACGGATATAAATTCTAGGTTGAAAGTAAATTTTCTTTGGGGCGCCTGGGTGCCTCAGCGGGTTAAAGCCTCTGCCTTCGGCTCAGGTCATGATCCCAGTGTCTTGGGATGGAGCCCCACATGGGGCTCTCTACTCAGCAGGGAGCCTGCTTCCTCCTCGCTCTCTGCCTGCCTCTTTGCCTACTTGTGGTCTCTGTCTGTCAAATAAATAAATAAAATCTTAAAAAAAAAAAAGAAATTAAAAAAAAAGTAAGTAAATTTTCTTCAGTATTTTGAAAGCATTGCTTTGAACTTCTGTCCTTGCCGCTGAGAAATCCAAAACCTTTCTGGATGTTATTTTGTATACAAACCTTTTATGTGTTAATTTGTTTTGGAAGTTTCTAGACACTTCTCTTTAATTTTCCTTGGTGTGAGTTTATTTTCATCTACAGGGCTGGACACACCTTTAATGAGCTGGCAACTCATGTCCTTTGGTTCTGGAAAATGTCCTCAAATTAGTTTAGTGAGGATTTCCTCCCTTGCATTTTCCTCTGGTTTGTGTGTGGGTGGGTGGGTGTGGGTGTGTGGGTATGTGTTCCTTATTGGCTTCTGTTAACTTAGCGTCAAACTCTTGCAGCTGTCCTCGAATGTTCTTATCTTTTGTCTTTATATATACATTTGTATAATCTTATATTTTCTTACTTAGGAAGTAAAGCAAGTATTCTTGCTTTACTTCCTAAGGGGACTTAATCAGTTTTATCTTCCCATCTTTCTACTGATGTTTTGTTGCCGCTGTCACGATTTTATTTTTCTTTTCTTTTCTTTTTTTTTTTTTTTTTACGATTTTATTTTTCAAGACATAATTCCCGCTGTTGCTATGTTCTGGTTGATCCTTTATATACAATCTTGTTCTTGCTTTATGGATGTACTAACTTGTCTTACTTCTCTAACATTAGTAATGGGCTTTTGACACTCCTCAAACTCTATATAACCTGTTTCCTGCAAGTTACTTTTTGCTGTTTGTTTTGTCTCTCTTTGCATTAGAAAATTTCCCGTTTAAACATCTGCCTTCAGCTCAGGTCATGATCCCAGAGTCCTGGGATCAAGCTTTGCACTGGGCTCCTTGCTCCGTGGGGAGCCTGGTTCTCCCTCTGCCTGCCACTCCCCCTGCTTGTGCATGCTCGAGCTCTCTCTCTCTCTCTGACAAATAAATAAATAAAATATTAAAAAAAAAAAAGGAAAGAAAAGAAATTTTCCGGATGTCTGGTAACTTTTGGCCATGATTAAGGTTGTGGAAGGTGAGACGGCTAGTCAAAAACCCTGAGTCAACTCACAGGTTGGATTCGCCACTGTAGGGTTGATTTAGTTGGGTTGTTTTGAGGGAAACCTGTATGTCAGTATCTTTAGGTCTTTCCTCTTGGGCTTGTGAAATACCTTAGGGTGGAGTCTTCCAGTTTCCTGCCCAAAGGGCAAAGGTCCTACTCCCAGCTGTTTGGGAGCCCAATAGTAGGAGAAGGCTAGGGGCCTCCGCATTCAGCATCCCATGTGAGGTGGTCACTTAATCCCCCTGTTTCCAGCATTTTCAGTAAAGTATCTCTGTTCACAACTGCGTTTGGAGCTTCTTTAATCCAGATACCCTCTACCTTACCTTCCTCAGGGGAAAATCTTCCAGACTCTGGGCTGGGCTGGGCGAGGAACTTGTAGTCCACTGGCTTGGAGTTAGGGTAGAAATCTAGAGATCTAACTGCTTTTTATCCTGGCCCTAATCTTAACAACCTCTTCCACAGTTCCAGAGGGCCCTTGGCTTGCCAGTTCCTATGTCTTCTGAGAACCCTGCAGTGTAAATCAAATCGGCTCTCCATTTTCCCCACTGCCAGTTGAGATGTCTTTTTTTCCTCAGGGCTGATAAGTCAGTAACCGCATGGCCGTTTGCCATCCTGCTTCAAAAATTCTGTGGCTGTTGTCTGTTTTCCTGTTTTCTCCATCCTTGAGGATTTATCTCTTGATTTCAAAATCTCTTTATTGAAGTTGTTTAGTGGGGTTTTAGGAGGAAGTGAAATTAGATATACGTATTTAATCATCATCTTAATTCAGAACCCTAACTCCCCTTTCCAATATATTTAAAAATATATATAATCCCTGGGAATAACTAACTCTACGTGGTCATGGAAGATTGCTGTTTTAATGTATTGGGGTACGTTTATTTCTGGTTTCCCATTTAAAGTCTTTAAGTGAACATGATTAGCAGGAAATGAGCCTTTCTATGAGGAGGATTCAAGGGAAATGTCTCTAGCAGGATAATGCTTATTAAGTATATGAGAGAAAACCAGAGGCTGGGTCCCAGTAAGCAGGCTTCAGGCAGCCCCTAGAGGATTTGAGGGAGTTCCCTACTAGGAGAGAGATCCTATAGTGATCCCAGAGGGTGCATCCCAGGAATGCCCTTTGTAATGTTTTGTTTAGGGACCCAGAATACATACCAGAGTTCATCACTGACACTCCCAGGAGAGAGGATCAGTTGTTGCCTGATTTTATCTTACATCAGTTGAAGGAATTCTGTGATTAAAAAAAAAAAAAAAAAGATGAATCCTTGATGCCTTTCTGAAACAGATCCCACTGCCCACTTGGAGCCCAGAATTCATCTTTTTTTTTTGTTGGTGTCATTATTCACTTATCTGATATTCACTGAGCCCCTACCCAGGGCATCTCTCTACGTGAAATTTCTACGACTCTGTGAGCCCCTTTTGCAAACTCTCTGTGACTGAGACAGAATCTGCCCTCAGTAACTCTTTCAACATAGCTACCCCCAACTTCACAGAGCAGCAAGAAAGGTGAAGATGGAGCCGGGGTCAGGGGTACATCCAACGCCATCACTCAGTGACAATAATTTTTCTCTCTGTGGCTTGTGATGAGGAATAAGTGAGGATATTCCTAAAGCATCTAGCACGAAGCTTGGCACACAGCAGGGTGTCTAGATTTTGAGGGACAGCTTTATCTGGGGGAGCTTCCTGTCTTATGTTCTCCCTATACGTTTAAATATCAGCATTTTTGCAGGAATGCTTGAAGGGATTTAGAGATTTGAGATAACACAGATGAGCTGGAACCACTTAAACCAGTCACTGGGACAGCCCAACAGGGTCCATAGAGTATCCACAGTGACCTCCCTGCTCCTTTGTCATCTTTAACCCCGGGTTAGCCTTGGTCTGGGCTCTCCTATATTCCTGAAGCTGCACATTCTTTGATTCCTCTGTTCCTGGAGACAGGTTATAATCCACCTCTCACACGCAGCTGAAGATCACCATTCATTCTTCCTGGCAGACATTTCTGAAACTCTGAGTATTTTTCAAAGATCAGTTTTAGTAAAAAAAAAAAAAAAAAAAAAAAAAAAAGTTACACACTGATGGGTATTCTGCTGTTCAACTGTGAAGTGTTGCAGGCCCTTCCGCGTAGCGGTACAACTGTTGGAAGCCACCAGGTTGTGGAGCGGGCAGCACATAGACTGGGTACAAGTCCCTGCCAAGCTGCGTAATCTTGGGCAAATTTGGGACTTCTCCGAGCCTCACTTTACCTACCTGTGAAATGTGGACACCCAGAGGACTGTGGAGAGGACTAATGAGCCATTACACTTCTGCTCTCGGCGGCTCTTCTTGCCTAGGGTGCCGTCCCGGGGCCAGCTGCCGGGGTCGCGCGCGCGCGCGGGTGTGTGCAGGCGTGTGCGCGCGCGGGACTCCGGCCCACGGCTGTGTTTCCCAGGGAAGGAGGGCGCGTGGATGCGCGTGACCGGCCGCCAAGGGAGTGCGCGGCTGCCTGCGCCCGGCTGCGAGCGAGACGCCCGCACCCGCGGCGGATGGGCAGCGCGGGGTGAATGAGCGCGCGTCGGGGCGACGAGCACAGAGGCGGCGGCGCGGGGTGCTGCGGTGCGCGCCCGCCGCCTGCCCGGGTGGGGGGCGGGCCGCGGGTGGGAGGGGGAGGGGAGAGGGAGGGAGGGGCGGGCGGGAGGGAGGCAGGCGGGGAGGGAGGGCGGGCGGTCAGAGCGCTGCTGCCGCGGAGCCCGGCGCGGGCGCCTCTGCCGGGGAGCGGGGCGCGCAGCCAGGAGGCGGCGCCGCGGGGAGGGAGTGCGGGGCTGCGAGCCGGACCCGGCCGGCCGCGGGGGACAGCGCTGCGGGCCAGACCCGGGGCGGCGTGGCGGCGTAGCCGCGGTCGCCGGGACGTGCCGAGGGGGTCGTCGGGCGCGACCGAGAGAACCGGCGACAGTCGCCGGAGCGTTGTCCAGCTGAGCGCCTGGGCCGCCGCGACCTTCGGTTCTCGGGGGACTTGGCAGAGGAGACCCGCCTGCGAGAGGGAGCCGGAGGAGCAGGTCGGCGGGGCCGGGCAGGGGGAGAGAGGGAGAGAGTGAGAGCCAGCGGGAGCGAGAGAGCCAGCGAGCATTCGAGGGGTGGGTGGGTGTGTAGGGCGACGAAGGTGTGTGATGTGTCTGTACGGAGTGTGTGAAGGTGTGTGTAGGGGTGTGTGTGCCTCCGTGTGACTGTCTATACTGTGCGTGTCTGTGAGGGGCGTGTGTGTGTGTGTGTGTGAGAGAGAGAGAGAGAGAGAGAGAAGGCTGGGAGCTCACAGAGCTTGGATCTGAACCCGAGTAAGAGGGAGGGGGCTCGGCAGAATCGGATGTGTGTGTGTGTACACGTGTGTGTGTGCAGGGTGTGTGAAGGGTGAGTGGGTGAGTGTGTCTCGGGTGCTAGGTGTGGCTGTGTGTGTGATGTAAGGGTGCCGGGTGCACGTGTGCCCCTGGCTTACCCTCCCCTTCCCCCACCAGATGCGTGTGCGTGGAGGGGGTGTTCAGGGGGGAGGTCGGACTCCACTGCAGCAGCCCCGCGCCGGGCTTGTCTGCCTGGCCATCATCCCCAGGAAGCCCGCGATGGCCAAGAGGCCCCTCCCCCCAATACTTCTAGGGTTAAGGGGAAGGGAGCAGGGCCAAGCCCCAGGAAAAAGGGGGCAGGCTGCATGGGCCAGCTTCTGCCAGACCAGCCCACCCTGCTTCTCTGGCTGGAGCCTGGCTGGCTGCCTTTTCCCGCTGGGCCAGATCACGCAGCGCTGTGCTTTGCCCCTCCCGGGGACTGCATTCCCTGGGGTCTGAGTGGGAGACAGAGGGCCAGCACCTTAGGTTGGAGCGGAGTGGGGGTGGAAGCAGGCCACGTTCCTCTGTGAGGGTTTGCTTGTTCACAGTTGTATCAGCAGAAGGGTGCTTGGCACATAGTAGGCCTCAGTAAATATCTGAAGGTGGCTGGGGGGTGGAGGGGTGGGGGGGTGGGGGGGTGGGGGGGGTGGGGGGTGGAGAGAAGTGAGGAAAGGAAGCGATCTGAGTCTGGGAACCTGAGTCCACCCCCTCAGCTGTTGGGAGAGGATAGGGGCAGCTGGTCTCCTTCAGACCCCAGTCCCCAGAGTGAGCAGGTAGGGGAGGCAGGGGTTTAGGGAAAGGGGCTTTAGCTGGAAGAGAAGGAGGGCTGCGGGTGAGACATGTGGTTTGGGGCCTGAATGGAGGAAGGAGCTGGCAACTCTCCCTGGGCAGAGCCCTTTGCATCCCGCCCCCACCACCTGCTCCTTGGTGATCAGCAGTCTCTCTCCGGGGGGCATCCGACCCCAGGCAGCCAGGGCTCACAGCGCCTCTCCTCTCTCCAGGACCTTCGGGCTCAAAAAGTGCCGAAGAACTGAGCGCCCTGCCCACTGTGGCCACCTGAGGCCAGGTGGGGCCATGGCAGGGCAGGGCTGCCTGGGGCTGGGGCTGTTCTGCTGGGTCCTGCTTGCTGTTCCAGTGGGCCCCCAGCCTGCATCCTCCGTCCCAGGTGTCCCTCTCACCACTCTGACCCCACCACCTCAGAGTGAGGCCTCTATGCTGTCTCTCAACCTGGGACTGAACTTCAAATTCCACCTTCGGGGACCTGCTGCCGCCTGGGGGATCTCAGTCACGGAGACCCAGCCGCTCTCTCCTGGGCCAAGCCGGGAGCCGGAGGAAGAGGTGGCCAGTGGGCTGAGGACTGATCCCCTTTGGGAACTGCTGGTGGGCTCCCTTGGGAACTCCCCCCCAGAGTGGGGCTCTGCTGAAGGCAGCTCTACTCCCTGGGCCTCCTCCCTATCTCCAGAGTCCACCTCCCCCCTCTCTGGGCCCACTGACCGGCCCACTGCTCCCTATCAGCCCAGGATGGGCACTGTGACCTGGGACACTGCTCTGACAGCCACAGCACCTCTGTCCAGTGCTCCCAGGCTCCGCCAGAGTGAGCTGGAGCTGAAGTTTGACATGGCGCTGAGGGCAGGCGCAGCCCCCACGCTTGGGCATCGGACCCTGCCCCTGCTGCCCAGCCTGCGGGCCAGTCTGGCAGAGATTGCAGGGCGCCTGGGACCATTTGGTGAGTACCCACCCCATCTGGAGGAGAGTCCCTGCTGGGCAGCCTGGCAGGTAGGAGGAAGCTTCAGCCTGGGCTCCTTTTGCAGGCTTCTTTGGCACTACTTTGTCCCCACTGCGGAACTTCTCAGGCCCAAGCCCTCCAGGCCCAACTCCATCCCCAAGCTCTTCGTCTAGAGTTTCAGATTCTCCAGGTGAGTGTTGATTTCACTGCAACAAAAACTTAGGGAACACTCCTATGTGCCAGGCACTGTGCTGTGGGCCTAATCAGCACCTCCCTTTCTCTTTTGACTCTGTGTTGCTGCTCCCAGGGCCTGGGACACGGGCCACTGCTCCCATGGGGAAATGCCTGTTTGGTGTACATTGGCTCTCTCAGCGTAAGCCCTGGGGGAAGGACAGGATTTTCTCCAAAGCCCCAGAGGCCAAGGCTGGCTGGTAGGATGGCCCTTGAACCCCACATGCTCCCTTTGCAGGGTTCTTTGGCACCACTCTGTCCCCGCCCCCATCCCCCCTGGAGAGAAAGCTCCCAAGCACAGGCCCGTGGGACCCAGCCGCCTCCCTAAACTCTGCCACGATGGCAACAGCATCAGTAGGTAAGTGTATGATTCATTTGAACTTGACGTTTATTTAGCACTTACTCCGTGCTAGCCACTCATCTGCATTCTGGGACTCTTTTCTTTCCTTGTCCTCATCATCATAATCACCATTCTCTTCATCACCACCATGGAGATATATATTAACGGTCTGAGAACAAGTGTCACTGGGGGCAGTCCCACACAGAGTTAAGTAACAGTCCTCCGAGAGATTTGTAATCCCAGGCAAAGCAGGATGTAGACAGATGTATGAGAGGCTGACAGATACAGGAACTCCCTCCTGGTTCCCACAGCCTCAGTACCAACTTCACCCTTCACGCCAGTCTGCCTGGCCTGCCTTTCCACCCCTCTCCCTCCACCTTGGGGGCTCTCTCTTTTGCTGTCTGATCTGACACGACATGTTGTCAGTTAGGAGCAGAGCTGGGCCCCTCATTGGGAAGACATTGAAGACAAGACTTTGAATAGACAGATGCCATCTTTATTCAAGGAAACCTTTCCGAATATGTGCATGGACAGCTGGTGATGCAGAGGAAAGAGCAGGGCCTCTGGAATCTTGAGACTTGGTTTGGAATCCCAGTTCACTTACTAACTGGCTGGGTGAACTTGGGCAAGTTATTTAACCTTCCCAAGGCTGAATTTTCTCATCTACCTAGGGCTTAATATTAGTACCTATCTTGTTATCATGAAGCTTCCAGATAATGCAAGCTCCTGGCAGGAGGCTGGGCATGAAGTAGAAGTTTATTAAGGGTGAGCTGTTAACCTTGGTTTTTCCCAAGTTCACTTCCAGACCCTACCTAACACCGTACCCTTGGCCCCAAGGCCAACCAGCCCAACCCACAGGGCAGGGGGCACACTCAGGGAGAGTCTCTAGTAGGTGAGGCCAAGGGAGCCATGGAGAGGAACCACTAGGCCCAGTTTTGTTCTGCAAAGCCTTTATACTGTTGCGAAGCCTCTCTGGCCACTTCACAGTAGGAACCAGCTCAGCAGTGGAGCTGATCTCCTAGCTTCTTCCAGTTCCAGACTTAACACAGAACCTGACTCTAGCTCCCTCCCAAGCAGTCGCTGTACTCCTGGGCTTGTGGGGGGGGGGGCGGGGGGAGCTGCTGACCCTTCCCCCCTCAGCCCAGTGTGTAGTAGTGACCGGATCTGCTGGGGGGGGGGTGCTCTGTGGTCCCTGGGGAAGGATGTTGGCTGGCAGTCTGTCAGCCTTGGTGACAGTGCTGGCCAGGCAGGTTTAATGAGTCTGGACAGTATCAGAGGAAGTCCAGCTCATTGCCCCACCCCTCCCCCCTCCTCACTGATGGCTGCAGGAACTCAGCCACTTCCTGGCTCTTTCTCTCAGATAAACCCAGGAGGGCTACAGGCCCCTTGGCCAGAAGGTCCAGGGCCTTGCTCTAGCCAGCAGTATGTGTAGAGGGTAGTGTGAGGCAGTTAGGGGACAAAGGGAGCCTCTGTGTGTCTCTTCTAGGATCTTTCTAACCTAGGTGTGTTTAAGCTTTGAATCTAGGTCTCTTCTCTTGCATTAGCTCCCATCACCTGGGGCACAGCTAGTATGCAGCCAGTACACCGCAGGAGAAGTTGGGCTGGTCATTTACATATTGAAAGACTTTCAACCCGGTTGATAAGTGCCCACTGGCCTTAGCCCCCTGAGCCCTCCCCTCTACTAGACCACCCTTGGTGACATCTGTTCTGATTGGCTGCCGTCTGTGCCATTTTTAGTGGTTAAATATTTCGAATGTCAGTTACCCTTACAGAGAGGATCAATCTTCCATGATCCTAGAGGAGGGGGTGGGGAAGAGGAATGGGGCCAGGCAGCTGCATGGGCTACCACTTCTACTGGGAGAGTGATTTCCCAGCCCTTTGATCTGGGCAGCTGGTACATAATCAGGCCTGACTTTTCCATAAATCTAGCAGGCCCTGCTCCCTGACTCCTCCCTGGCCAGCTATGACCTCACCAATCCCTCACATTGACATCCTACCTCCTTTCTTGCCTCTGAGGTCAAGAGGGGCCACGGGGCCAGAGGGGGATCACCTTGTAAGAGAGAGCTGCTCAGGAGAGGGATCGGAGGAACTTACCATCTTCTGGGGGGAGACTGAGGGCTCCTTCTGGGGAAGCCTCAAGTGGGGAGATAGGGGAATGAGGTCAAGTGGATTCTTCTAAGGCTGAAGAAGCTGGGTCTTCTCTGCCTGTCCCCATCCATGACATGGCCCAGCCCTGGGTCCACAGGGCAGGCCCACCTCCCTTAGCTCTGCCTGTGCTTTGTCTGTTTTCTGGGTTTCCTCTTTTATTCCTGGCTTCTTAGTCACATTAAAAATTTGTTCTAGTTGCCGTAGTGCTTGGGGGACAGAGGTGAGAGATGGGGTTTCTTGTGGCCCTCGGGTAAGAAGTGGAGCTGGAAGAAGGCAAGGCAGAGCAAATCTCTGAGAGTTGTGCTTGTCTGCTCAGTGAGGCTGTGAGGCTCAGAGGAGGCTGTGAAGGGTGGCAGTCTGGCTCCAGCCATAGTCCTCCTGGGCACGGTCCCATTGCCTTTCTGCAGAGCCCGCCAACGCTGAGGAAAAGCCAAGCAAAGTCATCCACTTTGCTGAAGTGGGTTGGGCCAGAGCTCCAGAGGGGCAAAGGAATGAAGCTGATAGAGGGGTTGCAAGTTTTTGATGCTGCTAACATCAGACTGATACCCACCCCTGATCAACAAGCTATCCCAGCTGAATGAACCTCATTTAACTCATGGCTGTGTCTTCCTTAAGTGTTCAGGGGTAGTCAGTCCAACTAAAGGGTGTTTTTTAAATAGGGTTCACAAGGTGAAACAATGTGTTGCCTTTCTAAGCAAGATTAGTATGGGCTAAGAAACAACAGTCTTTTTTTTTTTTTTAAGATTTTATTTATTTATTTATTTAAAAGATTTAATTTATTTATTTCACACACACACAGCACACAAGCAGGGGGAGCAGCAGGCAGAGGGAGAAGGAGACTCCTCGCTGAGCAGAGAGCCCCCCACAAAGGGCTTGATCCCAGGACGCTGGGATCATGACCTGAGCTGAAAGCAGGCGCTTAACTGGCTGAGCCACCCAGGCACCCCCAGAGACAACAATCTTTTGTTGATTATATCAAGAACTAGTTTGAGGCCAGAAATAGTCACTGTCGCATAAACACAAGTTGAGGATTGATCAGTGATACACATTATCCAATAATGATGATACCAACACCAAACACATACCAAAAGCTTATTACGCACCAGGCACTCTGAAGAGCTCTGTCCACGTCGAACATTTATCCTCTTAACAGCCTTAGGCAGAAGGGACTCTTCCCATCTCAGACTTGGGGAAGGCGATGGAAGGGGAAGCAGGGCCCATGCTTCCATTTGTAAGAGGCAGTGAGCTGTGTAGACTTAATTTTTTGGCTGCTCCCTCTCTGCCCTCCCCAGATGTCTGATTCTGTCTTCCCCCCCTTCTCTCCAGAGCCGCTTTCTGCACACCCCTCCACACCCCTTTGTCTGGTACTGGGGATTGCTGTTTTGCATGCTCCTAGCAGGAACTGGCATGACCTGGGTGAGGAGTGCATCTGGGGTCTTCCTGTAGTGTGTGCCTGACACCAGGCAGGAGTGCGGCCAGGCGGTTGGGGTAGGAGTCTCGCTGTCAGGAGACCCTCCCTTCCTCATCCTATGTCTGCCTTCTGTGCCCCTCTCCACCCTCACCAGGGTGTCTCCATTCTTCCCCACCATCTTTCTCCCTTCATACTCCTTTGCAGCTGCAGATCTGCTGAGCTTGCTAGGTGGAGGAGGGAGAGGTTGAGCCGGAAGCATCTTCCTTTGCTGCCTGGCCATGGGAAGAATCCTTGGATCTCTTTTTAGCTCTTCTCTTGCTCCAGGAAAGTAAATTAGGGATCTTACTCCTCATCCTCTTTTACTTGACTCCCCCCTCCCCTACCTTTAAAGATGTATTTATTTATTTTAGAGAGAGAGAGCGGGCAGAGAGAGAGAGAGAGAGAGTGAGCGTAGTGGTGGAGGGGCAGAGGAGAGAGAATCTCAAGCAGACTCAATCCCATGACTCCAAGATCATGACCCAAGCAGAAACCAAGAGTCAGACACCCAACTGACTGAGCCACCTCTGGTGCCCTGTGACTTCCCTTTTCCGAAGGGATGTGGGGAAGGTCTTGGAGCCCACACCGGGGCTGGGAGCTTAAGTTAGCAAATCATAGAGCACCTGAGGAGCTCATTCACTAAGAAGGCATCTATCCTGCTGTGCTCACCCCAGTAATTCCTTCTGGAGAGTTCAAGGGTAGCCTCGAGACCCAGCGGAGTCCATTTCAATGTCAACTTCTGTAAAGTGGAGTGAGAACTCAAGGGGCTATGTACCTTAAGAGCCTTGGATGAATGACTTTGTGACTGAGTTGGGATGGGCACCATGGCCATGGGTAAGCTAAGGGTTGGGGGTGTGGTAGACAGGAAGGCCAGTGATCAGGAAAGGTTGTGTTCTCTTCAGATGCTGGGAAGGGAGTGTCTTAACTCTCCCCCCCAACCCCCGCTGCTGCATGTGTCCACATGTGAGTGTAGGGGCTTTTTCTGAAGAGATGGGGGAAGGAGGAAGCAGATGAAAAAGGGCAGGGGATGTTTTTCCTAGCACCAACGTGGGAATTGGGAGTTAGGGGTGCAGTATGAGAGATAAGCAAACTAGTCTTATGAAAAAACTCTGGAATTGTGAGAAGGGGCTCAGACCAGTACTCAGATCTGGATTCTGAGATCTGCCGATTTGTAACCTTGGACAAGTCGCTTTGCCTCTCTGTAGAGCCTCAGTGTCTTCACTGGAGAAACAAGAGGATTCATTTATTCAACAAATATCTGCTCAGTGCCCGCTCTGAGCCAGGCCCCATTTTGGGCATGGAAATTCAGATGTAAGCAGAACAGACCGATATCTTTGTTCTTATGAAGCTTACTTTGTGGTGGGAGGATTGAACTAGAGGGACCTTCTCCAGTTCCCTCAGTAAAATTCTGTAGCTTCTTAAGAAAAACCCTTTTCAGAGCGCCTAGGTGGCTCAGTCGTTTAAACATCTGCCTTCAGCTGGGGTCGTGATCCCAGAGTCCTGGGATAGACTCCCACATGGGGCTGCCTGTTCAGCGGGCAGTCTGCTTCTTCCTCTCCCAATTCCCCTCCCCCAGCTTGTATGCGCACTCTCTCTCTCAAATAAATAAATAAATAAAATACATATAAAAAGAAAACCCCTTTTCAGTAGAATCGCAGAGTGATGAGCGGAAATAAACAGCAGAGAGCTAAGGGTGGGTTAGGGATGTCGGAGGGATGAGAGTTGAAGAGTTTGATGGGGAGGGGAAGACAAGGGGATGAGAGACCGGTGAATCTCTACTAAAGGCAAGTGTGGGGCACCTGGTGGCTCAGTTGGTTAAGCCTCTGGCCTTTGGCTCAGGTCATGATCCCACTGGGATCGAATCCCGCATCAGGTTCCCTGAAGGTGGGGGGTGGGGGAGACACGTGTGTCCTAGATGTTATGAAGACTCTCTGGTACACAGGCTACTGGCTGTGGGGAAGGGAGGGGAAGGCTGTACAATTGCCTCAGACGAATGTTCTTTGCCCACAGACCCCACCATCCCCACCTTTGGCCCAGATGACTCCTCTCCTGCCAGCCTTGGGAAGCCTTCGGTGGAGCCAGAGTGTGGGTCAGGGTCCTGCCACATGGGAGAACTGCCTGAACCCGAAGGGCCGCCTCCTGTGGCTCCGCTGCCCCTCTTCTTCCTGACCCTGGAAGCCAACTGGGCAGAGGCCAGAGCTCGCTGGGGGCTGGCCTGGGAGGCCCACGTATACGGGGTAGGCGCGCTCTTCGGCCTGGTGGCCGTGCTGGCGCTGCTGGCCCTAGCCCTCTTGCCCTGGCGCTGCCCGCCGGGCGCCCCCTGCCTGGCGCTGCTAGACCTGCTCCTGCTCTCGGCCGGGACCACGCGGGCCTTCCCGCTCTTCTACGACGCCTACGGGCACCGCGATCGGCTGCCCCCGCTCGCCTGGCTGCTGCTGCAGGACCTTCCGCTGCCCTGCCTGGCTGCCGGCCTGGGCCTGGCCTGCCTGCTGCTGGCCCGGCCGCGCCCGCCGCGGTGTCCCGCTGGGCTGGCCGCGCTGCTGCTCCTGGGGCTGGGGCTGGCGGCCGCCGCCGCCGTTGGGAGCGCAGCCCACCGCCCGCTGCGGCCTCTGCGTCTCGCCTCCCGCGGGCTGCACGCCTTCCTCGCCGCCCTCCTCTCCGGGCTCCTACTGGCGCTCTCCTGTTGGGGAGGACGGCGGCGGCGGGCCGGAGCGCCCCTGGGAGGGTCGGGCTTCAAGGGCGCCACCCCGCTCCCGCAGGCGCGCAGCCCCTTCGCCCCGCGCGAATCCTGGCGGCGCGCGGCCCGCACAGCTCCAGTGGCGGGGACCTTCGGGCTGCTGAGCGGAGCCCTGCAGGGCTACGAGGTGCTGCACGCCTTGGGCTATGGCGGCCAGCCTGGCCTGGAGGGACCCTGGCCCTGGTGGGCCTTCCAGCTAGGCCTGCGCTTGGGCGAGGTGGGCGTCGCGATCCCGTTGGCGCTGCTGGGCCTCTACCCGGCGCTCAGCAGCCACCGTGTGCCGCCGCGCTGCTGGGCCAAGCTCTTCCGCTTGTCGCCGGGCCACGCAGCCCCACTGCTGCCCGGGAGCTGGGTCACCGGGCCCCCGGACAAGGAGCCCCTGGGTGGCGCCATCGCGCGTGGCGACGCGGAGCTGCTGCAGCTGTGCGCCCTGGCAGGGCCTGGCCCCGACCTCCTGCTCCAGGGAGGCGGCTGCCGGGGCTTCGATGGCGCGGCGGCCAACCCGGCCCCTTCTCCGGCCTCCTCCCCCTGCAGCGACTACACCGTGGACTTCCGCCCGCCCTCCCCAATCAACCTGAGGCGCAGCATTGAGGAGGCCCTCTGCAGCGAGGCGCTGCTCACGCCCGGCCTCTTCCAGGGCCCTGCTTTCGGGGAAACCGCGCCTGGGCTCGGCCTTTACCGCACCACCTCGCTGGTGGCGAAGATGGGGGTCGGGCCCAAGGGGAAGTCTGAGGAGGCCCCTGGCTCCCCTGTGCCCTTGGAGCTCCCTTCTCCTCGGGCCTGGCCCATGGGCAGCAGCGCCTCTTCGGGCTCACTGTGCGGACTTTCGCGGGACAGCTCGTCCATGCTACTGTGCTCCAGCCCCGACAGGCCCCCACGCTGTCCGCTGGTCTGCGTCCTCAGTCCCCCGCGACCCTCGGGGAGCAGCCCTAGCCTCCCGGGCTCAGGCTCCTACCAGGCCCTGTCCCCACCCTCCCGCGACTCCCCAGAGCCTACTCCTGAGCTGCAGGCCGCAGAGGCTTTGCTGCAGGAGCAATTTCTGGACGCCTGTCGACAGATCGACGAGCTGAGTGTGGGCAGCGACACCATAGACCTGTGAAGAGGCGGCCCCCTGGCGGCCCCAGCCTACGCCCCCTCCTGGCGCCTGCTCTGCCTGAGACCTGCACACTGTAGCCCTTTCCCAATCCTGCCTGGCTCAGATACCGCTCCTGGCTTCTTCCCCATCCAGGGGTCGCTGGGTGGGTGGGTCAGCAGCCAGGCTCTGTTGATTGGGGTTAGTGCCACCTCCCCTGGAGCCCTGGGCACGGATGCCCTCTGCTGCAATTCTAGGCTGGCAGGGGTTCCACTTGCCTTGGCATTCACCAGCAATAAAGCTCCAAGGTGCTCCACTCCTGACCACCAACTCCCCACTCCGGTGCTGAGTGAGAGGGGCTGTCCTCCAAGGACCTCGAGACTGGCTTCAGTCCCCACACCCACCTGTGCCATGTCCAGGAATCCCATTCCTGTGTGAGTGAGACTCCCTGTCCTCCACACGATCCTTCCCTGTAGAAGGGTCCATGGCCCATCCAGGAGACTCCACAGGAGTCTTGGGTGGGAGGTGAGTGCTTCCAGAGTTAATTTATCAATAAAATATTTTCAGAGAAAGGTCTAATCTTCTTGGAAAAGCTTAGATCAGCCCACAGCAGCAGCCATTCCATCAGAACTGGAAGACAAGCCGTGTTTGGGTGGGGAGGCTTCATCTCACACCTGGGTGACCTGTACTCCCGATTGCAAGGAGCCTTGTTGTCCTACAGCTGGCATGAGTGAGGGCCCTGGGAGTGACCCTGTGAAAACCCTCTGACTCTCTGGGAAGTGCCTTGTCAGAGGTGAAGCAGGCCCTGGGAAGTGAGGCGGGACCTCTACACCCATTGGTAGAAACCTCTGCATTCCTAGGAGCCTGGCTGCAGGTTGTGGGGGACAGCTGGCTAGGGATGAGTGAGTCCATGGTGAAGTCCTCTGTGGAAATGTTGATACACACATCAAGGGCTTGATCACTTTGAGCTGGAATCCCCAACAACTCCCCTGCCATGTTCCCAGAGGAACTCACAGAGGACACTACCTACTCCGCCTACCAACAAGGCCTCTTCAAGGTTGGACTTACAAGCCCTCTTTCCCTGCACTCATCTCCCTAACGGGAGCCTATCTTCCCCCAAACCCTGGCCCCAATCTACCCACCAAAGCAGAGTTCACAATGCAGAGACCCAGGCCTCCGGGGACCTTGGAACCTCTCCCTTGTCCAGAGCATTTGGCTCTGAGCTCTGGGGTGTGCATTCGTCATTTGGCTAAAATGCAATTAAGTTCAGAATGGCACTAAAACAGGGTTGTAGATTAGGTTTGGAAATAAAAATTTGGCAGTGTTTTGGCAGATGTCTTGCATGTCACAGGAAAACCGACAGGGGCCCAACATCCCAGGCTTGAAATGAAAAAACAGGAATAGAAGTGGTTTTTCTCCCAAGTCTTCCCATCAGCTCATGGGGATTGGAGAAGGGAGGCAGGGGGAGTCAAGAGGAAAGCAGGCAGGGAGGACCCGAGGGGTGGGGCCTCACCAGGCTAGGTCCATGCACTAGTGGAAGAATTAGAGCACTGTTCTCCTTGCACGTGAAGATCTGTCTTGCCTGAGAAGATGGTCCAGGGTCTTGGACCTCGGAAGGAGGAAGAGTCAGTGATGTTTGGAGAGAGTGAGGGTCATGGTAGGGAGCTCAGTGAGACAGGAGCCACTGAGGAATGGAACTGGAGTGGTTTTTTGACTGTGTCTCCTCCATCACCTGGCTCAGCCTGGCTCAGAAATTCTTGCTGCATCGTCACTCTGGGCTGAGGCCCAGGGAACTGCCAGCCTCCTAATTATAGGCATTTCTCACTGGTGTCATAGTGGCTGTAGCAGACCCAGCATTGGAGCTGCTTTGTATCATGGAAGGGATTCTTGCTGCTTGGAAAAAATGGTTCCTTTTCTCCCCCCACCAACCCTTCCATCTGCCTCTGCTCACACCCAACTCCTCTTGGCCCCCTCTTCCTCGCCCTAATGCTTATCAGCTGGCTCATTCGTTTTCCTCACCAGGGGACCTGGCTTCATGCACAACAGGGCAGTCCAAGCCCCACATGCCCTGAGTCAGTCTGTCGGCGTGTGTGTCTGTCTCTCTCTCCCTCACACGCACACTCATACACAAACTCCTTTTCTGTCTAGAAGCTGTGAATGGGGCTGATGAGACGGGGAAGTGTGGGGAGAGGAAGACAACTCAGTGCTCACCAACTCCAACACTTCTTTGGTTTTCCTCTGCAAGGATTACTTCAGCACTTTGACTATAAAGAGGCCAAGACTTTGGTGAAACAACCCTTCCTTTTTGTCCCATGCCTTGGCCCTTACCCGAAGCAGGTTTCCCAGAGGAGCCCAGGTATATCCTAATGCACACACCCTTCAATCCCAGTTCTTAGTACTTCAGGGGATGGAGTGACAAAGTCATTCATCCACAGTCACTCAATCTCTTTAAAACATTTTATGGAATGCTTACCATATGCTAGGTGCTGAGCAGAGAGAGGTGAACGAGGCAGACACCAGCCCTGAATGTATGAATTTGAAGGTCTTTGGGGGGAAGGCAGACACTGAAGCACTAATCAAGTAGGGGCACCAGGCTAGCTCAGTCGGTAGAGCATATGACTCTTGGTTTTGAGGTTGTAAGTTCGAGCCCCATGTTGGGTCTAGAAATAACTTAAAAATAAAATCTTGGGGCACCTGGGTGGCTCAGTGGGTTAAGCCTCTGCCTTCCGCTTGATCTCAGGGTCTTGAGATCAAGCCCCGCATGGGGCTCTCTGCTCAGTGGGGAGCCTGCTTTCCCCTCTCTCTCTACCTGCCTCTCTGCCTACTTGTGATCTCTCTCTTTCTGCCAAATAAATAAATAAAAAATCTTTAAAAAAGAAAATAAAATCTTAACCCACTGAGCCACCCAGGTGCCCCAACTTAAAAATAAAATCTTAAAAAAAAAAAGAACAAATCATATAAATAATTACAATAGCACTAACTACAGCTGTGAGAAGTGCTAAGCACACGAAGTAAGTGGTATAATAAGAAGGTTTTACTTGCAAGGGGGAGTGGGACTTGAGGAATGGGGCCTGGGAGAGGCTGGCTGGGAGAGAGCACAGCCCAGGCCTCTCTTCCTTCCTTCCCGGGCTCCTGCACAGTGATGGATGAGGGAGAAGGCTACAGTTTATTTCCCCTGGAAGCCACGTTGCTGATGTGGTGCAGGGGACCACAACTCCCGCTATTTAATAAAGAACGCTGCGTGTGTCCTGGGGAGATGGATGAGCAAATATTCCTGACTGAAGCACCATGTGGTCTCCCTGATGTGCAGGGATAGGAGGGGACAGGGCTGAGGTTGAGGTTGGGAGTCTGAGATGCACACGCTCCCCCCCCCCCCCGCCCCCGCCCAGGTCTGAAACTCCGGAAGTGTAGAAAGGGTCAGCAGCATTATTATCTACTCCTAGGGGCACAGAATTCCTCTGCATTGTGGGTGGCTGCTGCCCCCTGATGGGCACAGGCACACAGTTTTGTTTTGTTCTTTAAGGAAGGTCTGAGTGACGTATTTTAAACAGCAGAGTAGGGGCATCCCAAAGGGGTGTTGGAACAGCATTCTTAGGGTTCTTTTCCTGGATATGCTGCACCCAGCACTGGGAAGGCCGCCTATACTTAGAGCCCCAAAGCTTGCAGTTAAGTCTTTGGGGATATAATTTTGATTTCTAAAGTGGAGAGGGGGCAGGAGAGGAGGAGAAAAAAAGAGGAGGAATGTGGAATCCCAAACCGACTTTATTCAAATGACCCATCCCACTTCCTTTGTCTACTTGTCTCTGTTTATCCTGGATAGGATTAACCCCATAGCCTTAAAAATCTGTTTTGTATTTCAGTACTTGCTCTCTTGAGTTATGTGTGTAAAAATAACTAGTGTTTTCTTTTGAGCATACATTATATACTTGGACTAGGGTTTCATAAATCTGATGTTGTGTTCTGCCCCCCCCCCGTTACTGTCAACCAGCCATCCCTTCCATCCAAATGTATCAAAAGCAAATGGGTTTTGAAGAGAAGCGGAAACTTACTTTTCACTGTACCTTTTGTACTTTCTGAATTTTCAGGTTATAGTATTGAGAAGTTATTTTAAAAGTGCATTGATGGGGTGCCTGGGTTGCTCAGTGGGTTAAGCCTCTGCCTTCAGCTAAGGTCATGATCTCAGCCTCCTGGGATTGAACCCCCAATCAGGCTCTCTGCTCAGCAGGGAGCCTACTTCCTCCTCCCCCTCTGCCTGCCTCTGCCTACTTGTGTTCTCTCTCTCGCTCTCTGTCAAATAAATAAATAAAATCTTTTAAAATAAAAAAGTGCATTGGAGCTTTTCTCAGCTGGAACCCTTCCAGGGTGCTTCAGTCTTGCACCAGGTCAGTTCCTGAACCCAGTGGAATGGCTAATGGTCTCTGCCTTCCAGGTTCCAGGAGCACCCAGATCTCCTGCTGGTGGGTGAAATCCCTCAGCCTTGGGTCTGTCTGATAAGCTGACCGGAGGGAAGGTTTTCTCCTGTTTCTGGGAGGACCTGCATTCAGTGTATGTTATGTTTGCTTTGGGTGTGTTCTGTTATCCTGTAGGGTGCCTGCTATGATTTATTTGTAAGTTTTTAAAATGAATGTCTGTCTACCCCCACTAGACTTCATTCTCCATGAGAGTAGGGAATCTTGTCTTGTTTTAGCTCACCAGTTTTATCCCTAATGCCTGGCACATAGTAGGCGCTCAGTAAATATTTATTGGAAGAATGATTGTGTATGATCTGTGTCTGCGTGTGCTTTAATAGCTGTAATTTGCACACTGTTACAGGCACTGTATAGTGTGACAGATGTCTCATTCTCTGAGAATATGTGTGATATACGCATCTACGTGCGTTCTGTTTCCACTTTATACACGTAAACTGGGTGTCTTTGGTGGAACCGAAAAAAGTACTTATTAAATATCCAGTATGTGTCAGATCCTGCGTGAGACCCCGAGCAAAAAACGACTTCCTCTGCCCGCCGTCGCACTCTGGGATCATCTCCTGGAAATGAGATCTTAAACTAGGTAGGAGCTAGGATGCCAGTCTCCTACAGAGGCCCCGGGGGGCGATAGGGACTGGAGGGACCGCGCTGGGATTAGGGGTGGAGCCCCGCTCAAGAAGCTCCGCCCCCGGGCAGAACGGCCCCTCCCCCATTCCGGAACGCTTTTCCCCCCTCCCCACCCTGTTTTCCTCCGGACTCTTTAGAGCAACGAGCACTTCCGGAATCTCCGGGCAGCTTGGCGTGGTTGGCCTGCTAAAGGCCGATTCTTGCCTCGCGTGCGAGGCCCCGATTCGCTCGTGATCTCGCGCGCCTCCGTCCCCCGGCCTCATGGCCGGGCTGACCCTGTTTGTGGGCCGCCTGCCGCCCTCCGCCCGCAGTGAGCAGCTGGAGGAGCTGTTCAGTCAGGTGGGGCCGGTGAAGCAGTGCTTCGTGGTGACTGAGAAAGGTAGGGGGCGGGGCTGTGGAGGACGGGGCTGGGGTTCCTGGGAGCAGGGTCCGCGCGAGGACACCCTCCCAGACTTCAGCAAGCCGTGGAGTTCTTGACCCGCTCCGGGGAGAAGGGGCTGGGAATTGAGTTTCTTTTCTAGAAGGACTCGGTTCTGGATGAGTCCGTGGGGGTCCATTTCTGACAGTCAAGGCATTGCCTCAGGGTTCCATAGCGCTTTCCGTTTTCTGGGGGCGCTCACATACGGTATCTTATTTGGTAACAGTGTTAACATTTACTATTTAATACAGTTAACATTTAGTAACATCGGTGAGGCGTATTGAGAGTCAGCTGATTGCCAGGCACGGTGCTGAATTCCGCACGTGTTAATCGCATTTAGTTTTCCCAACAGTCTTGGGGTGGAGAGTCTGAACCCCATTTTACAGACAGGAATCTGGGGCTTGGGGAAAATTTGATAAGTTCAGTTGAAGTTCGTACAGCTTGTACGTAGTGGACCCAGAATTTGGTCACCCGACCCGGAGCTCCTAACCAGTATGTTACTCATTTACCCACTCATTCATTGAGATATTTTTTGAAGGCCTGCTGTGTAGTAGGCACTGTTGTAGGTCCTGAGGATGCAGCAGAGCACCCAAACCAAGCCAAAAAAGTTGCTCTTAAGTCTGCAAGATGGGGAAGACATCCAGTTAAACAAGCAAAATATAGAGTGGTAATGGTGGTAAATACTAAGGAGGAAAATAAGTCAGGAAGAAGGATGAGGAGTCTCTGTAAGTGCGTGTGGGGTGGGGGTCGTAGAGGAGTGTGGAATGGCAGTTTTCTATCGATGGAGAAGCCAGGGAAGGCCTCATGGAGGTGAGGGAGGGAACATGTGTCTCTTCAGGAGGAGGAGAAGGCTAAGCAGAGGAAACAGCAAGCTCAGGAATACTGAAGAGGACTACTGGTATATGGAAGGACTGGCAGGGAGAGCAGGGTGACCAGAGTGAGTGAGTGGAGGTAAGAGGAATAGGAGATGAGATTCTAAGGGACCAGATCGTGAAGGACTTACGGGCCATTGCAAGGACTTTGGCTTTTACTGTGAGATGAGAAACTGAATAGGGAGCAGTAAGTATGATCTGGCTTAAAGATTCTGAGGCTGCCGTTGGAGAATAGGACAGAAGCAGGGAGACCAAATAGTGGGCTTTTGCAATAATCCAGGTGAGAAATTATGGTGTTGGACCAGGATGGTACAGTGGAGGTGGTAGAAAGGGATTGGAATATGGATATTTTTGAAGGTAGAACCGATTTGCTGATGGATCAGATGCAGGGTATGAGAAAAAGAAGAGTCAAGTCCTATTCCCAAGGCTTTTGGCTTAAGCCAAAAGTGTAATCCTGCTGTATGCCTCATACTCTGTGCGATGCTCATTGCATCACTGTGAGAAAGGGTTGGCATGTATTGCAATGAGGAAGGACTGTAAGGATTTTAATTGTAGAGAAGCATTCCTTCCTCTCACCTAGACTTCAAGGGACACTCGAGATAGGCACCTGATGTTTTATTTAGCTCCCTTCTAAGTCATCAGGCTGTCTCTGAAGGCAGCCGCTTCTTTGCTTTTCAGCAGAACAACTGAAGGGAACTGGCATCTTGTGGACCCCTGTTTCCCTGCATGGTATCTGAGTGTGCGAGCAGACACGCTAACTGTGTGCTAATAATCCCTCCGTTGCTAGCTCCTATTTTGTTAATGACAGAGGCTAGAGTTGGGATTGTCCCCATGGCTCTGGTTGCCATACAGGCCATGACACGAGCCTGGTTCTTTGTCATTTTAGGTATAGATATGGGTGTGTGAGAGAAGGGGAGTGCTCTACAACCGTGTTTCTTAAACTGCAGATCATTACTGTTAGTGGGTTTTGAGTGGGTCATGACAAGAATTTTTTCAAAGATAAAATATATGTATATATGGTAAAGGATTAATATTTATAATTTTCAAAAAGGATTATTTATTTATTTATTTATGTGACAGAGAGAGAGAATGAGAGAGGGAATACAGGCAGGGGTAGTGGGAGAGAGAGAGAAGCAGGTTTCCCTCTCAGCAGGGAGCCCGACAGGAGGCTCTATCCCAAGACATGGATCATGACCTGACAGGCGTGTAATGACTGAGCCACCCAGGCACCCCATATTTATAATTTTTAAAACATTTTATTTGAGGGGCGCCTGGGTGGCTCAGTGGGTTAAAACCTCTGCCTTCAGCTCAGGTCGCGATCTCAGGTCCTGGGATCGAGCCCCCACGTCCGGCTCTCTGCTCAGCAGGGAGCCTGCTTCCTTCTCTCCGCCTGCCTCTCTGCCTGCTTGTGATCTCTCTCTGTCAAATAAATAAATAAAATATTTTTAAAAAAAAAGATTTTATTTGATTCTTATTTGTTTATTTATTTTTAAGGATTTTATTTGTTTGTCAGAGAGAGAGAGAGAGAGAGAGAGCAGGTTCCCTGCTAAGCAAGGAGCCCCTTGCAGGACTGATCCCAGAACCAGGATCATGACCTGAGCTGAAGGCATATGCTTAACCAACTGAGTCGCCCAGGTGTCCCTAAGGATTTTGTTTTTAAATAATCTATACACCCAATGTGGGGCTCAAACTTACAGCCCCAAGATCAAGAATTGCATTCTCGGGGGCTCCTGTAAGGCTCAGTGGGTTAAACCTCTGCCTTCGGCTCAGGTCATGATCTCAGGGTCCTGGAATGGAGCCCCATATTGGGCTCTCTGCTCAGCAGGGAGCCTGCTTCCCTTTCTCTCTCTGCCTGCTGCTCTGCCTACCTGTGATCTCTATCTCTGCCTTTCAAATAAATAAATAAAAGCTTAAAAAAATATAGAATCGCATTCTCTACTGACTGAGGCAACCAGGCACCCCTTTGGTTTTATATAAAGAGTATATATGTTACATTCTTTACTGTGGGTTGTCGGAACACTTTGAGGGACACTACTGTCCCGTGCTTGGTGGTTCTGTTCCAGGGAAGAACAGGCATTGAATGGCAATTCTCTTTAGGGTCTTCTATAACTGAAGTGTAATCTTACCTTTTGTCTTATGTATGTGGTCTAAATATAACAAACAAACAAACAAACAAAAAACCCCAAAACAACTCTGTTCCCTTTTTAAAAGACTATGTGCTCTTCTCTCCAGATAGTCAGGATGTGTTGGACGGAGTGTTACACTTACTGGGATGGGAAGGAGGGGTTGTGTGTGGGATGAGGTCTTAGTAGTGATGACTTGGGCACATCAGTTAACCTCTTGAAGATGGGAACAATTTCACAAGATGTTGTGAGGATTCAAGTAGAATGAGAGTGCTTTGTGCGAACAGTGAATGGCATTTATTGTGAGATATGCTTTTATTTTCGTGCTGAACTCCTTCACATTTCAGTGTACTGATCAGGAAGGGCCCTGATTTTTCTTGTTCTGATTTCTGACAGTGAGTGGGCAGGCTTTTATGAGGAGTGCCAGGAGAAAAACGTTGATATCCAGATCACAGTATGCCTTCCTAGTGCATAGTATCAGCTTTTAACCATTTATGTGATTCATCATCCTGTGTTTGAGGGCTTGTACCCTGAAGTTGGTCCGAGTATAGTTGAAAAAGAAGCAGAGCGTGTGAGCTGTGTTTCTTCTTTGGGTCGTAGGCAGACTACCTGTTCTTTTCCTTTTCGATGCAGTAGATGGCTTAAAAATTTTACTACACAAAAATGTTAAATCAAAAAAAGCATACCCAAAAGGGCAAAGGCGAGTTTTTATTTGCAACTGTTCATGCTTGGTCCTAAATATTCTTCTCTGTGGCCTTTATATTGGTGGAGTCCCATGGAAAGAACATGGGGCCAGTAATAAGGAATTAATTTAGCTACTAACACCCTGGCGCACCAACCAGTTCACTTACTTTCCTCCATCTCAAATTATTCATTTGGAAAGAAGGGATGATAATATTCACTTTACCTACCTTAGTGTCTTCTGAATATGAAAGTGAGATAAGAGATTTACAGCTACTTTGGACAGGTTAAGTTTGATATTGATTGCTAAGGCTTGGTAATAATGGTAATAGTATCTGCAGGCTCCCGAAGCAATGCTTATTGTTTATTGAGGTTCTTTTGTCAGGGCCTCAGGCATCCATTTCTGATCTGCTGCATTATTGCCTTGCAGTTCTCAGAGCTACTGTACTTACCTTTCCCACCTTCTCTGGTATGTTCCCATTCTGTTTGATATGAGTTATTCTTTGGGGCTATAATGGGTATCATGGATCTTCCGTATTCTCAAGATTATCAAGAAAGGAGGAAGTGGGTGCCTGTGTGGCTCGGTGGTTTAAGGCCTCTGCCTTCAGCTCGGGTCGTGGTACCGGGGTCCTGGGAACGAGCCCTGCATCGGGTTCTCTGCTTGGCGGGGAGCCTGCTTCCTCCTTTCTCTCTCTCTCTGCCTGCTTGTGATCTCTGTCTGTCAA
Source organism: Mustela erminea (assembly GCF_009829155.1). Taxonomy (NCBI): domain Eukaryota; kingdom Metazoa; phylum Chordata; class Mammalia; order Carnivora; family Mustelidae; genus Mustela; species Mustela erminea. The sequence continues at coordinate 23,292,501 of NC_045624.1, forward strand.
ATAAATAAATAAAATCTTAAAAAAAAAAAAAAAAAGAAAAGAAAGGAGGAGGAAGACAAGCTAACACTGAAGACAACAGATTAGAAGAGGAAGCCTAACAATTTCTGAACAAAGTGGAGAAGGGGCCACTGATGCCAACTTTGTTTCTATTCTTCTGAGGATTTTGGCAAACTGATAATAGGATGGTCTGGCAGTATATCTGCTGGTTAGGACTTTGAGAATTTACTGGGTTTTAAAGAGAGAATTTAGTGTTTTAGGGCTCTTGACTAACCGTGCTCCCCCTCCCCCTTCATTGTTCAGGGAGTAAGGCATGTCGAGGCTTTGGCTATGTCACTTTTTCTATGCTGGAAGATGTTCAGAGGGCCCTCAAGGAGATTACCACCTTTGAAGGCTGTAAGATCAACGTGACTATTGCCAAGAAAAAACAGAGGAACAAGTCCAAGGAAAAGGGGGAAAATGGTGAGTTTCTAGTAACTGAAGAGAATTTTCCCTCAGGTGGGAGGAAGGGGAGTTTGGAGAGGGGAGATGGGCGATAGCCTCTAAATTTAAAACTTCCTTTAATTTCCTTTTGATGTCCAAAATCATCTAATGTGTTTTATTACCCATTTTTGTCTTTTATTTAATTCAAACTTTGGAAATCTGATGCTCCTGGGTGTTGTCATACTTAACCCTTGGGAAATGCTAGTAGCTTCTTTTTTTGCTAGTAGCTTCTTTCCTGTGATCAGGGATGAGACTGGATCACAGACTTATTTTGTTGCCTCTAATTTTTTAGAAAATTCAGAACCCCCAAAGAAGGAGCTGAAACCTAAAAATCCCAAACTAGCAGATAAGAAAGCCAGATTAATTATTCGGAACCTGAGCTTTAAGGTGAGTAACTGAGATTACTGACACTACCTGTTCTGTAGGCTGTTGGTACTGATTGGTGGAGCTCCTCACCAGGATAGTATCATTGGACCTAATTCCTTCTGGGCCTGAATCTTAGCCTTGTTGGATACAGAAAATGGGCCTGTATAAACAATTAAGGATTGTAAGTGTAAAGGAGACTTCTTTTGGGGAGGGAGGAGGGGAAGAGCTCTTTGATATCTATCTTCTTTGTTAGATCCAAAGCAAGGTGTTTTGTGTTTAGAAATGTTTGATGTCCTAGTCTCAAAAGTAAAAAAGGAGTGAAAGTATTCAAGTTCTTTGTAATGAGCTAATTTAATGTTTGATGTTTCATGTTTATTTTTTGTGATAATATCTTTTCACTTGTGGCATCAGTGTTCAGAAGATGACTTGAAGACAGTATTTGCTCAGTATGGAGCTGTTCTGGAAGTAAACATTCCCCGGAAGCCAGGTACCAGCAAACTTTCATTTGCTGTGGATTAGGTTAAGATTATTTAACATAATGGTGTTTTTCCATTTCACCCTTGAACTAACTGATATTTGACATAGAAATACAGGGGGATCTGGGTGGATCAGTCTGTTGAGTGTTCATCTCTGGATTTCAGCTTAGGTCACGATCTTAAGGTTGTGGGATAGAGCCCCAAGTGGGGCTCCCACTCAGCATGGAGTCTGTTTGTCCCTCTTCCTCTGCCCCTCCTCACCACCACACATGTGTTCTTTATCTCTCTCAAATAAATAAAATCTTTTAAACAAAATAGAAATACAAGGGTCATGTCATACTCCTTGTGAGCCCCCGATCACATGACATATATAAAGTATGAGGCACAGTGCTTGACACATAGCAAAAACTCAAAAATAATGCTTATTCCCCCAGTGGCATTTTTAGTTAGATCGGAACAAATTTTAAAAGACAAGTGATAGTTTGAGAAAATGCATTTCTCCTCAAGCTTGAGTCAGGGTATACTCAGCAGGAGAAAAAAAGCTATTGCTCTGGGCAAGGAGCTGACTTGTTGGCAGGATTTGGGTCATCTCGCCAGCCCAGGTTGCTGTAATGTCCTTGGTGTTTGTTGGCTCCCCACCTGCTGTCTCTAACTTCTTTGTACATTTGCACACAGATGGAAAGATGCGTGGTTTTGCTTTTGTCCAGTTCAAAAACCTTCTAGAAGCAGGAAAAGCTCTCAAAAGCATGAACATGAAAGAGATAAAAGGTAAGTTTTCTGTACCCATACCGTTCACCCAGATATTTCTGCTGTTTTGTGAATTAACACAGTAACCCACTTTCTACATTTTCAAAAAGGTGTTTGAATTATTGAGAGTCTTACTGCTAATACAGAAACTGTGTGGTGAAATATTCCTAGTGCTTGATCTTAGGGTTAAACTTGAAAGAACATATACCATTGTTTGCTTTTCTCTTTGGGTGATGAGTGTGCATTTAAATCCTTAATGAAAAAATGTTCCTGAAATAATCACTGATAGATGCAGGTTTTGCAGGTTTCTCTGTCTTGGTGGTGGTCCCTCTTGAGCACCCGTCAGCATCAGTGGGCTGTTGAACTGGCTGTGCTCCTTTACTAGATTCTAAAGAAGGGCTTGGCTTGGAGACTTTGTAACTTCTGTGCAGAGTGCATATTATTCCAGAGCACTTGTTTTGGCTGTTGCTTAGTCTAACTAGAAACTTGTCTAACTGGAAACACTGTTCCCATTCTTTCTTTCTTAACTTTTTTACTCTCTTATCCCAGGTATGGGGACTGTGGTAGAAAGGCAAAATAACTGTTTAAATTGATAAAAAAGTTTAAGGGTTAACAAGGGTAGGCAACTCTGAGCTTTATTTCAGGACCAGCATTCCCTGAATTAGCAGTTTCTTTTGTCTGTTTTGGTTCTGTCACAGTATTCAATGAATAGGAAGTCATTTACAAGCGACATTAAAAAGAGGAAGACCTTTCTGATGCTACTTTTCTGTTTGCCAGGACGGACAGTGGCTGTGGATTGGGCTGTGGCAAAGGATAAATATAAAAATACACAGTCTGCCTCTGCCCCAGGTAAGATGTGGTTGTATTGGGTAGGAGGGGTTATATGTCCTGAGGTGGGTATGGAAGCAGCTCTACCTACGGTAAAATTATAAGGGAACCTGCTTGTCAGTAAGAATACTGGGTCAAAGGTACCAAAATCACAAAACTAATGGAAAGAATGAGACTGAGAATTAAGAGAAGCTCCGAGTTCCTGTGGGCTCAGAAGTGAGCCCAGGGCTGTTTGTCGATTCATATTGTACCATCTGGTGATCTGGTCTCAAAACATAGGGTCTTTTGAGTCTAAGCCCAATCCTGGGTATGAATGTGAATGAGGGGTGGGACCTGAGTTCATTGTCCCCTCTGCTGGCTGTCCTTTCCCAACTTCTCATAAAATGATGGAATATTAAGAATAGAGAAACTTAAAACTTGAGGGTTTTTTAGAAAGCAGGTGGCTTTTAAGCCACCAGGAGCTCTGAGAACAGAACTCACCAAGATGACAGTTCATGGCTGGTCCCCTGGGTGAGCATCGTGCTGGCTGTGGTGCACAATGACAGACTGTTTGTGGAGGCTCAGTTGCTACTTCTCTCATTCAAAGCCTGATTAACCTTCAACCTTCTGATGAATGGGACAGACTTCCAGGGAGTCTAGTGAAGAGGGGTTTTTGTTGTTGTTTTTGTTCTTTTCTCTCATACTTTCTCTTACATATAGTAAGAAAAATACTGAGAAAAATAGTTAAAGTCCTAGTCCTAGTGTCAAGGAACTGGGAACTTGGGTTGTTAAGTTAATTTTGGATTCTTTTTTATTTTTTTAAAGATTTTATTTATTTATTTGACAGAGAGAGACACAGTGAGAGAGGGAACACAGCAGAGGGAGTTGGAGAGGGAGAAGCAGGCTCCCTGCAGAGCAGGGAGCCCAATGCAGGGCTCGATCCCAGGACCCTGGGATCATGACCTGAGCTGAAGGCAGATGATTAACCCACTGAGCCACCCAGGTGCCCCTTAATCTTGGATTCTAAATGAATACCTAACTTTCTTTATCTCTGTTTGTAGGTGAGGAGAAGAGGCCTGAACCTAAACATCAGGAATTAGGTAAAGAGAATGGCAGGGAAGAAAAGGATATGGAAGAGGAAGAGGGAGAAGAGGATGACACAGAAGAGGAAGATGAGGAGAGGGAAAGGGAGGAGAACAAAGAAACAAGGGTGACCAAGCCTGCACAAATTCAAAAGAGGTAAGCAGCTCAGCTTGTTCTGAGACAACAGAGGCAGATGTAGGCTTGTCTCTGTGAGGGACAGTGATGTCTTCCCTGCCCCCTTCATGGTGGAGGTGACGTGTGTAGTGACAGTGGACAGACCCCTCCAGTAGCCCAGATCCTCAGTGCTGAACTGTGCCATTGCAGAGCAGTCCGGAGGGCCGCGCCTGGCGAGAGCAGTGAGGAGGAGCTTTCTGATGACGACAGTGACCTGGGGGAAAGAGAGAGTATCGATGATGGAGAGGAACTGGCTCAGAGTGATACCAGCAGTGAAGAGCAAGAGGACGAAGGTTTGCCTTTGCATTTAAAACCAGTTACTGGCAAATGTGCTTCAGTTCAGTGCATGCCTCTTTTTAAATAGACCCTAAGGTGTTCTGTCAGATTTATGTTTCAGTGCTGAAAAGGATACCTTTATATTCCTTCTCAAGGTTTTTGTTTTGTCTTTTAAATACGTTTGGAATAGCATTTGAGGGTTACAATTCTCAGCGAATTTAAAACCTGGCTTAATGCCGAGGTAGTACTTCTGTCTTGCTTATCCAAGATGAATGAAAAACTGGATAAACAGGATATTGTATCCTAACATCAAGTGGATTTTAAACAACTCTGACGAGTTGAGATGGGGCTAAAGGACCTCTTGGGGCATTTTGTAAAACTGTAAACAAACTGTAATCATCAAACATTCTTTATAAAGAATGTCGAACATGAACTCAACTTATTTGTTGAGGGCAGCAGGTCATTACAGAATGAGGAATGGTCAATAACTGGTTCTTTAGGGTTAAGTCTGGCATGTTGGCTTGGCCATACAAAAAATCTGAGGAAGTAAGCTTTTTCCATGAGGAGAGAATGGTAGACACCTTAGCATTAAAGAAGCTTCTGTATTGGTGGGATTATGACCATTCAGTAATCATCTCTTATCATTCTCTACTTTGAAAAAATTATTGGGCTAATTCATGATAATGGCAGAAAACTAAAAAGACTAGTGCAGGAGAATGTCATAGAGAAAGAAAAGTTCCTCTCCACTCCCCCCGAGAATCTCTCAGAGTAACCACAGCTGTTTCTTTCACATTATTTGAGAAATTTATGTATATGTAAGCATATATGTCTATTTTTATTTTTTTTATTGTTTTTTAAAGATTTTTTTGTTTATTTGACAGAGAAAGAGAGAGGGCACGAGTAGGCAGAGATGCTGGCAGAGGGAAGGGGAGAAGCAGGTTTCCTGCTGAGCAGGTTGTGGGACTCAGCCCCAGGACCCTGAGATCATGACCTGAGCCAGAGGCAGATGCTTAACCAACTAAGCCACCCTGGCGCCCCTATATGTCTATTTTTAAAAACATTGAGTCTTCCTTTTACCCAGGTCCTCAGCCACTTAGGGCCCCTCCCCAGAGACAACCAGTGTTAAAAGATTCTTACCTATCTCTGTAATACTTTTATAAGCGGAAACACATGTGCATGCACACACACGTCGAATATAGTGTTTATTGTTTAGAACATTGTTTTTCTTTGTATTTTAGATGTGCAAGTCTCAAAGAAAAAGAAGAGGAAATTACCCTCTGACGTGAATGAAGGGAAAACTGTTTTTATCAGGTATGTCTTTGTACCTTGGGAACTGCTGTTTGTGTTGCCGTCACAGGTTTTTTTCTCCTTTTTTCTTTTCTTCTGTCTCTCTCTCTATATTTTTGTAAAGATTTTGTTTTTAAGTAAGCTCTACACCTAGAGTAGGGCTTGAACTTATAGCCTGGAGATCAAGACTGAGCCAGCCAGGCACCCCACCTTTCCCCACCCCGGTACTAGTTCTGTTAGGTAGACCAGAAAATTAGATGCCTTTAAAACCATTGATACATCTGGCTATAGGAACATAGCAAATGGTGAGAATAGAGGAGAATCAGAACTGCACACACAAGATAAAGAGCTGGGGTCTCCAGATTTTGTCCGCATTTACATTTCCTTTTTTGTAATTGAGGTAGCGAATAAATCAGTTCTTCAACTATTAGAAATGTCTTGCTTCTGGCTTTCATTTTAGGGGAAGTACTGGGAAGGGGTGATGCCACTGCCACTTGTCCCAGATAATTTTTCTCTCTGCCTAACTTACCTTTTAAAGTATTGTTCAGAATAAAATAAGACATCCATTTGTTTCCAGGAAAACTTAAGGAGGCAGTCAGGTGGAGATGGGTTTTATTTCATGTTGCCGTTGCCCTTTTAGTGCTACTGACTGTGGCATATCGGTCATTTCACAGAGTCAGGATATCTTAAGGTTACCCCAGGCGTGCCTTCTTGTCCTTTCTTAAGTGCCAGTGTGCTAGGGTTATTTGGGTCTTATTTTATTTTTTTTATTTTTTAATTTTTATTTATTTATTTATTTATTTAAAAAAGATTTTATTTATTTATTTGACAGAGATCGCAAGTAGGCAGAGAGGCAGGCAGAGAGAGAGGAGGAAGCAGGCTCCCTGCTGAGCAGAGAGCCCGACTCTGGGCTCGATCCCAGGACCACGGGACCATGACCCGAGCCAAAGGCAGAGGCTTTAACCCACTGAGCCACCCAGGTGCCCCTGGGTCTTATTTTAAAGATGTGTATATTATCTTCCTATATAGTCTTTTAAGGTTGTTTTTATTATCTAAGTAACTTGTGCTTATTGTAGGAAAGTTAGGAAATAAATGAGCAAAAAGACACAAAATATTAACCTTACTGATTACTCAGAGAACGCCCCAAAACATGTCCATATCAAAGACGAGTTTAGCCTCCACAAGCTGCGCTTTAGCCCATTCTCTTCCTTCACAGCTTGTCTTTTCATAGTTGTTCTTACTGTATTGTTAGGAATAGCCATATCAATAGTTTTGTATTTGTAGAGGATGCTGTCTAATGGGAAGGAGGAAGTGTCATACTTAGGAGCCTGTGACCTTAATACCAAGGGTACCATGCCTTACTATTTCTACATCTTTTAAAGAAACTTAGGAAAGTAAAGGATGGGGGAGAGAAAACTATACACAATGAAACAAATTAGGAGAAGTGACATGGCTAGGGTATGTCTTATTCCAGAACATCTGTTTTGTCTCGGTTACTTCATAAGATGGAATTGTTTATGGGGTTGTTAACTGAGTATAGAGAAGAAAAATTATAAATATTTATTGGGGACCGTTTTTTGTTTCTTTGTTTTTACCCTGGAAGGATGTGCATAGCTGGGGAAATGAAAGATCTTTACAATGTATTGAAATTTGCTAGAAAATCTTCCCACATTTTTTAATCCCATCAAGAGAAATAAGTGCTTTTCTTATTTTGCACTTACCTAGTAAACTTTACTGTGTTTGCTTTTGAATCATTATTTTGAAGGGTTATCTGACCTTTGTAAAGTTTTAACTAAAACCTGGATTTTACAGCAATGCAGAGAGGAAAAATGGGTAATCAAGAGAGACAGACAGACACATGCACACACTTGACTTTTCTCATTGGCCTGCTGTAAATCTTTTGGTTGTAATAAGAGAAACTAATTTTGGCCACGTAAATGGAAAAGTGGGTTTGTTGGATGAACATTTGGTGATTCACGGGATCAAAACTGTCGAAGAACATACCTGAAGGAGGAGATGAAAATCTGAGATGTTTCGGGCCCCAGCTGTAGGAGGCTGTGGGTCTTTTCTCTGGGAACATTCACTGCCTTTTTTTTTTCCCTTCTCAAGGCATAATCTGTATTCTGTAAATTGCCTTAATCTAAATGTACAGCTGTGTACATTTGTACAGTGAAATTTTTCATGCATATATATCCATGTAACCACCACCCAGATCAAGATAAAGGACATTTTCAGATTTCCGCTTCCCAGAAGTTTTCTTTGGGTGGGCTACTGCTATTTTGAAATAAATCTGCATCAACAGCTTCTGGCCTTTGTGTATGTCTGTTCAAGTTTAAATCCTGAGGGAGAGAATCTGATTGACATAGAAAGGCCAATCAATTATGGCCAAGGTGCAGAGTCACATATTAGAGGCTGGGCCACTGGGGGCCTCCCCTGTGTATTGGTGCTATTTTTGAACCACAGGGTGGTCATAAGCAAGAGTACCACTCAACTTGGTGTCTTACTCACCTTGTACTAGAACACAGGATCTCACTTTAGTAATTGACCTTTCTTGTGACTTGACTATCTTCCATAGAAACCTGTCTTTTGACTCAGAGGAAGAAGAACTCGGGGAGCTCCTCCAGCAATTTGGAGATCTTAAATATGTCCGTATTGTCTTGCATCCAGACACAGAGCATTCTAAAGGTACTTGTTGTCAGCTTGTCAGGCCCTAAAAAGGTAGAGACTGCTGCCGTGGACACTGACTAGGTTACTTGAGGGCATAATGTGTGCCATTGTGAGGGGCCTACAGTCCATCCAGCCCAGGTTTCTGTGGCCCGTAGAAGCACCAAGGACATTCTGAGGTTGTCTTCTAAGATATCAAACTCAGCATCTTTAATGGTGCTGCCAGCCACAATTTTGTCTAAGCTTTTTAAGCCCTTGCTTATTTACTTTTGGGTAATGAATTCCATTTGTTGTTCTCCTTTGAATTTCAAATGTGATAGCATCTCATGGGTATTAATCATTCCACATTGCTTGAAATTACTGGGATTTTTTTCAGTTGCTTTTGTTAGAGATGGAAGCTAACAGAAATTTTGTTGCAATGGCAACAGTCAGAAGGAAAGCTGTATATAGCAGGACTGCTGCCTTAGATTTTTCTCCCTAAAGCTATTTCTTTTGAACTTTCAAGGATCGGCCCCAGTTCATTCTAGAGTACTGTTGTTAGGGGAGCAGCATCTTTTCAGTCTATTCATAATCTTTGATTTCATCAACTGCAGTCATTCTCCTAAAGCAGTGAATTCTTAATTCATTCTGGTTCTTGCTTCCTTTGAAATCTAGCAAAAGCTATGAACCCTCTCTCTCTCCAGAAAAATGCCACTCCTGAGGGTTTGTGGGCTTTCTGGAATCTATTCAAGGGGTAAGAACCTCTGTTCTAAACCTTACTTTCCAAATTGATGAGACCTGATCATTTTTTGTTTTCCCTTAGCCAAAAAGATATAAGTAGGGCAGGATGATGGAAAGAAAGATGAACTGCTTCCTGGAGATTAGGGATCTAATTGTAGCTGAGCCATAGACCAGCTGGGTGATTTTGGCAGAGTGTTTAACCACTGCAGGCTTCAGGTTCTTATCTGTAAAATGAGTAGGTTCAACTAGAGTAATCACTTAATGTGTCTTTAGCTCTAATAGTCAGCTATACCTCTTGGACCTTCTCCATTTCCAGTATGTTTTTGGAATTGGAAACTAGAATTGCATAGAATGTTCCTAGTACTGTAGGATATTGCATTACTTTGATATCTTTTGTTTCTTTTTGAGTGCGGTAGTGTATTGGGTTGGTATTTTCAAAGTGTAGTCAGTAGCTGACTTGCTCAGTCTCTTTTGATCTATTAATGTTAGCTGAGAGTTAATGATCTTAATAAGTATAGTTTTCATTGTTATTAGTTTTTAAGATTTTATTTATTTGTGAGAGAGAGAGTGAGCACAAGCAGGGGGAGCAGCACGCAGAGGGAGAAGCATTTCCCTGCTGAGCAAGGAGCGTGATCTGGGACTTGATTGCACGACTCTGGAATCATGACTTGAGCTGAAGGCAGGTGCTTAATGGACAGAGCCACCCAGGCATCCTGCATTTTTTTTTTTTTTTAAATACATTGTGTGTTTTTTTTCTTTTTTGAAGATTTTGTTTATTTATTTATTTATTTGTCAGAGAGGGAAAGAGAGAGCAAGCACAAGCAGGGAACAGCAGACAGGGAGAAGCAGGCTCTCTCCTGAGCAAGGAGCCTGATAAGGGACTTGATCCCAGGATCCTGGGATCATGACGGAGCTGAGGCAGATGCTTAACCAACTGAGCCACCCACGTTTCCCAAATACATTGTCTTTTTCTAGCTCTTATTAAATTTTTTTGCCTACACAAAGCCTTGGCCACCTCCTACCAATATCCAATGTCAACATGCCATTTTGCTGTGAAGGAGAGCAAAAAATTATTTGTAGACTTTTAGGGAAGTGTTAAGACTAAACCCAGTACTGACCTAGGGATTTCCAGTGTTAAAATTCTTACCACTCAGAGAGAAGTACCCATTTTCTTCATATTGGATGAATAAGCTGATCTGTCAGTTAGAACATATTTCTCCCATCTTTCTTCCTTTCTTTCTGTATTGTTTGTTTCTTCCTATTGAGTATCTCTTAATGCCAGACACTATGGTAGATGCTAACAGCCTAGAAACATAGCCCTTACTCCTGAGGCATTTCTTCTGTTTGAGAAGATGGCATGTGACCAGCACTGTAAAAGAGAGATGTGATTGGAGGCCCCGTGGATGGGGCACTTGGCCCTGCCTGGAGGAGTCAGGAAACACCTCACCTAGATGGTGATTCTTGGGTTGGCCTGCCATGTGTGTTATCTCAGTCTGCTGCCATTCATTCTTGTAGAGGGCAAAAAAATCAATCAATGCCCCAGTAACTCTAGGAAATATGATTTTTTTTTCATATATGAGGGAATATTTAAATTTGTATAAAGGAATACTTGTAAAATATTATGAAACTTGTATTTCTTTTTTGGAGCCTACTGTAAGGTAACTTTTTTCCTTTGCTGACAAAAACTGCTTTTTATCAATATTAGAAATGAGGGTGGGGGGGGCGCCTGGGTGGCTCAGTGGATTAGGCCGCTGCCTTCGGCTCAGGTCATGATCTCAGGGTCCTGGGATCGAGTCCCGCATCGGGCTCTCTGCTCGGCAGGGAGCCTGCTTCTCTCTCTCTCTGCCTGCCTCTCTGTCTACTTGCGATCTCTCTCTGTCAAATAAATAAATAAAATCTTTTAAAAAAAAAAAAAAAGAAAGAAATGAGGGTGGGTTGATTGACTTTGCATTTAACCAGTGATAGGTTAGCCTGTGCAAATTTGAGGGTATGAGTCAAGAATTGAGCTTATGGCTTTCTGGTTCACTGCTGTATTCATGTGATAGAGGCCAGTCTACCTATATCTGATGTCTCCCAGGTGGCTTTGATGACAGTGAGATTCTGTAATTAATTTCAGGTTAAGTGGTTCCTGCCTCATTTTTTTGTCCTCTAAAAAGCAAGCCAGTAAATAATGCTGATTTAAGTGGAATTTCTCTACCATATCCTGTGGCTTTTTCTTACTAAGGAGAGCAATGGTGAGACTAAAGTTCTAAGAAGCATTAGAAAAGATGAAGTAATAATAAAATTTCATTGTAAGCATGTGTTTTAGCTATCTTTGAACCTTCAGTGCATGGCACAGTGCCTGTCTCCTAGCACCTGGCTGCCCCCCTTCCACCCTGTGTCAGGCTGCCACCGTTTGTAGCATCATTTTCGGCATCCTGGTGGGACTTGGTAGTTTGGCATCTCACTTAATTTGTTTCTCCATGCAGGTTGTGCGTTTGCCCAGTTCATGACTCAAGAAGCAGCTCAGAAATGCCTTGAAGCTGCTTCTCCAGAGACTGAGGTAAAGAGGACATTTTACCCCATAACTTAGGGCATAGTGGCTCCCAGCATCTGCTGTTTATACCCAGCTTTATTAGTACTGTCAATAATGCCATAGTAATAAAGCTGACACTTACTGAGCACGTGGTATGTGTTAGGCACTCAGCTTTACATGTACTACCTTATTTAATCCTTACATCAGTTCTATAGGAGTATGTAAGATAATTACAATTATTATACCTACTGGAGTGCCTGGGTGGCTTAATCGGTTAAGGGTCTGACTCTTAACTTCAGCTCAGGTCTCCATCTCCAGGGTCGTGAGTTCAAACCCCATGTTGGGCCCTACGCTGGGCATGGAGTATACTTAAAAAAAAAGATCAGTTATTATACCCATTTTATAAATGAGGAAGCAGGTATAATAATGTGTCTAATGTTTATTAAGCACTGTCTGTATGCCAGCCTCCATCATAGGCTGATAACATGAAAGGTTGGGACAGGAAGGGATTAAGGTCATCTATAAAGTGGAGTAAATGAGAGAAAGTGTATGGGTGATGGATTTTTCTGTGTATTCTAAAACCTAGTATATATTGTTTTGAGATAAGTTATCCTGTATTGCCATTATCTCTTACATTCTTTTAAGTAGAATTAATAACTACCATGCCATTAGCTTTCCTTAGAATTTTTAAAAAATTGGCTATATATGGTTTTCCTCAATTTGGGCTTACTTTGGGCCTATTCAACTCCCATAAAATAAATTACTACTAACTGCCCTCAGTATACACGTGGCCTTTTGCACAGCTCTACTAGGTATTAGGCTTAGTGGTCCATTTGCAGCTGTCGGGGCTAAAACATCCTATGGGTTGGGCTCCGTAGCATAATTGGGATTTGCTGTTTTCCCTTTCCTTGGCATTCCTTGTCAAGTGCTTAGTCTCTACTCATTATGAATTTTAAGAGAGAAGGTTGCAATCTGTTACAGGGTGGTGGGCTTAAACTGGATGGCCGGCAGCTCAGGGTCGACTTGGCAGTGACCCGTGATGAGGCTGCAAAGCTCCAGACAAAGAAGGTGAAGAAGCCAACTGGAACCCGGAACCTCTACCTGGCCCGAGAAGGCTGTGAGTAGTGGAAGGGAGATGTGGAACCAAGCTTCTGAGTGGCGGGTGCCGTGCTATGACTGTGACCAGCAATAGTATGTCTGGGGGCATGTTTCAGATTCAAAACCCACATGTCCTCGTCAATAGTGTTACATTATTATTCCACTCGAGCAGATGGGGCTTTCTGTTAGGAAGCCTTCACTCATTTTGTGGTTTAACCAGTCCTATTCTCCTTCCTGCCTGCTTGCCTTGAGACCTTTAGATTAGAGGATTAGCAGGGCAAAGAGGGAGGAAAAGCTCAAATTACCTTCACTTCTTGTCAAGATTCCTGATAGTTTTTCTGAAGGAGTTGAAAATTATGACTAAAATTACTCTTTTGAATTATTCATAGATTTAAAATGTGCACCCAGTACCTTTCCTTTAATGTCAGAAAGATAATCAGAAATTAGCTTCAATTAAAAAAAAAACGCAGAAGATTCCCTTTCTCTAAGTCATATGGTATTTGTCAGTCTACCTGCTGCACAGCTGCACAGCCCAGACTAGTGATGCAAGGTTTTTTAGCCGTTGGTTCTAGGCCTCTGTATGGCCAGGTGGCTGTTTTCAGGTTGGCTTAACTCACTGCTTAGAACTGACCACAAGTACATGAAGAACAGTAAAATTCTAAGGGCAGGTTATAGGTGGAGCATTTTGTATCCCAAATACCTAAAATGTACTTGTTTTCAGAACTTCCTCTAGGCCTTTCCATCTGATGTTGGACATACACATGGAGATTTGTGAGAGGAGGGAAGGAGAAGAAGAACAAATTCACAAAATGTTCAGTTTTAGTCCTTGAGAGCAGCACAGAGCTGAGAACTTAGCCCTGTAGCCTATTTCTGGACCTACCCAAATGCCACTATGTCCTGGCCAGCATAGTCCTCTGGGCCCTGTACAAAGAGCTTGCATCATTCAAATCACATTCCTCTTGTTGCTCAGTGAAAATTCCCTTGCTGATGTCTTGGCCTTTTTCCCTCTTTTTGCAGTGATTCGTGCTGGGACTAAGGCTGCCGAGGGTGTGAGCGCTGCTGATATGGCCAAAAGAGAACGGGTGGGTAGATTAGGCACCAGCCTTCAGGTTCTGCATGACTTACTATAAATCAATATATAATGATTATTGAATGCTGGAGGTGCCTGTCAGAGAGCCAAGCATCAGTCACAGACCCCTGCTTGCTTGCGGTCTTGTTAGAGGGAAGCATATGGGTGAAACCGCAAATAACCCAACATTGTATATCATATAATGTGAGCGTTGTATGCCATTAAAAGGACTGGATCTTATTCTTTAATTTCCCAATGCTCAGCAGTAAATGTTTGCCAAATAGTATGCTTCTACAAAATAGAATAGACACTTAGAGGCTAAGGCTATATATAATTAGATGTCAGTGTAAAGGCAGAATGACCTAAGAGAGGAAGATCAGAATGGGCTGGAGTTAGTAGGTAAGGAGATAGATGTGGGTCTTAGAAGGAAGAGTTAAGATGTCCTTTTTTGGTAGGGGGTTATGTCCAGATTATAAAATCCTCTTAGGAAGACTCCATATCATGGGAGTTCCCCCTGATAACTGATACTGAGTTTCTTTGCTGCTTAGTTTTTCATTTCCAGTAATTTTTAACTTTTACCCAAGTAGTGTACTTTCAAAATAGCTAAGCCATCCTAGAATGATAAAGAGGCATGATCATTAAGAGAATGAGCTTTGGAACTTGAAGGTACAGAAGATGAAGAACAGAGAAGAGAATGTAGACACCAAGAGTCAGTGTGTTTTTCCTTTGTACAGTTTCTAGTCTCGTGTTCACAACTTTTTTTGTTAGTGAGCATCTGGAAATCATGGTATTTAGAGAGCGTTGTATGCCTTTTTCTGATCATGGTATGATAGTGAAACATTTAATTTTCCCTTAGAACAAATTTTTCTAGCAAAAAGCTCAGTAAATTATAAGCATTATAATTCACAGCAGGCACAGTTTTTCCTGGGAGAAGAATCATACTGTTGAGCTCAGGTGTGAGAGCCTCTTCAAATAACCCTTTAATACTCATTTTCAGAGTATCTGTATTTTGTAATTTGTTAGCACCTTTACCAATTAAGAACAGCAGAAATAAGACTTGGTAAAAGAAAAAGTTTAATTTAAAACTCTTTTTCTACTAATCTGATTTTTAAAAAACATACCAGGAGAAGAATGTTCTCCTCTTACTTTAGCAAACGTTGCCCTGGAACTGGTGTTTTGTGCAGCATAGTTGAGTCCAATACTCTAGAAGCAAAGTTCATTTCTGTGGTCATGGACATTCTTCTGCCTCAAGGTGGCAGAGTTGAGATAGCATTCTATCAAGTACTTAAATAAATTCCTTCTCGTTTTGGAAGGACTAGATAATTAGCTTGAGTTGGTGGGCAGATAAGGACTGGGCATAGATGGTAATCACAGTATTACTTATTACTTGTTTTGGGCTGCGTTTCGAGTTTGGGATTTTTTTGTATATTCCCTCATTTCAGCCGCACATCAGTGCTGAGAGATGGGTATTTTGACCTATGGTTCTACTTTGTAGAGGGGAAAAACTGAGACTTAAAAAATTTCATGTAACTTCTCCAGTTAGGGATGAATTTCCATTTTAGTCTGTTTTCTAGAGCCCATGATTTTACTACTTAAGCCCCATCTTGCCTCTCTGTACCTTTCCTAATCTAGTCATCATAAGACTGTAGGTGGGTGATTTCCTTTCTTTTATCTATACGTGTTGTTGTTGGATGGGGAGTGGTGATCACAGTTCTTTCCTTTTGGAGAATTATGAACCTGCATTTTTTTTTTTTTTTTTTTTTTTTTTTTTTTTTTTATGAACCTGCATTTTTAAAGGGTGGATTGTATTGTTAACAATTTGGTGTTCTTTCAGTTTGAGCTGCTGAAGCATCAGAAACTCAAGGACCAGAATATCTTTGTCTCCCTGACCAGGCTGTGCCTGCACAACCTCCCAAAGAGTGTGGACGACAAAGAGCTCAGAAAGCTGCTGCTGAGTGCCACCCGAGGGGAGAAGGGGGTGCGCCTCAAGGAGGTGAGATGGGCCCTGCCCACTCTGAAGTTTGATTCTCATCGTGGGTCAGACTGAGCAGTTCAGACTGTGCTGCTAGCAGACTGACAGTTTCTTTTGCGTGCATTGTCGACAGATAAGGCTGGGTTTGGCAGTTTTCATGTGTTTGTTTTCTCTTCTTAGAACTGCCTTTCACATGCATTGTCCAAATTGCAGCAGAATGTGAGGAAGTGTCTGCCCTCGTGAATTAATTTGAATGCTTGCTGTGTGCTCAGCATCATAGCAGGTGCTGTAATGTTAATTTTCTCACAGAGAAAATACTCTGCGTAGTTTGCTCTTTAGAAGGACATTTTAGTGCCATTTAGGCTCTTACTGTATGAAAGTGCTATGTGGCAAGCACAGAGAGCCATGGGGGTCTTGGACAGTCGTATTAGACAAACACTGGATTCATACCAAGTCTCTGAGTACAAAGACTTCCCTGCCCCCCCACCGCAAGCCTTTGTCATGGCACTTACTGTTACACCGTCCTGTCATTGTCTGCTGGTCATTTCTTCTGACCACACTGAGCTCTTTGAGAGCAGGTAGGACATTGCTCCCAGTTCTTGGCAGAGTACCTGGAACATAGTAATCTCTCAATCTGTATTTACTGAGTAAGTAACATAGGCAGTATTATAAATCTACTTTGCTCTGATTTGTGACTAGAAACTGTTTTCCTAATCCTGGAAAACCTCTTCAAAATGTATGGCATTGGTATTTGGGGAATTACATGAGAGAATGTGAACATATCAGCACATATCTGACACCACTCTTAGTAAAACTGTTCAAAGTGTTACTGGCGTAGAGGTCAGTTGTGTAATTTCTCATATCAGCATCCACAATACTTAGTAAGTGCCGATACACATTGAAAACCTGTCATCAGAAAGGGAAATTTTGTTTTTTTAAGATTTTATTTATTTGTTTGCGAGCAAGAACAAGCAAGAGAGCACAAGTGGGGAGCAGCAGAGGGAGACAGAGGGAGAAGCAGTCTCCCTGCTACGTAGGGAGCCCGATGCAGGGCTCAGTCCCAGGACCCTGGCATCATGACCTAAGCCAAAGGCAGATGATTAACCCACTGAGCCACCCAGATGCTCCCAGTTAGGGGAATTTATGTGTTTTACTATATTTGTGTTGTATTGAATTTTCTCTTTACTTACTTTTTAAAAAACTCCCACTGTTGTTATTTTAAGGGGACTTACTTTCTTCCTTCCTCCCTTCCTTCCTTCCTTCTTTTTATTTATTTATTTATTTGAGCAAGAAAGAGAGTGAGAGTGAGCATGAGAGGGGAGAGGGTCAGAGGGAGAAGCAGACTTCCCACTGAGCAGGGAGCCTCGTGCGGGATTCAATCCTGGGACTCTGGGATCATGACCTGAGCCAAAGGCAGTCACTCAATCAACTGAGCCACCCAGGTGCCCTCTTTTTTTTTTTTTTAAAGACTTATTTATTTATTTGGGAGGAAGAGTGTGAGCAGGAGGGGCAGAAGGAATGGGAGAATGAGAATCTGAAGCAGACTCTACACTGAGCATGGAGCCCCATGCAGAGCTCACTCTCACTATCCTGAGATCATGACTTGAGCCAAAACCAAGAGTTGGATGCTTAACCAACTACACCACCCCAGCACCCCTTGAATTTTCTCTTTAATTCTTTAATATGTGTAGATATAGATCTCAGCAAGATGGTAAACTTCTTGAGAACGGGAACCTCATGTTCAGCTTTTTGTAACTTCCCCATAGTACATGGCGCAGTTGTAGGGACAGCATAGGTACTAGAAGTATGTAGAAGTAGGTACTAGCAGCATCCATGTATCTAGATGTCTCTATTACATCAGAACTATGGCTTTCAGGAGTAATGGCATGTAAACAATCAGTTTTTCCAAGATATGCTACTATAGTTTGGTATCCTTGATGCCCCCGGACACCTATTACATTCAGCTTAAGGATTTAAGAAAAAATCATGCCAGAGAAGATATGAGCTCTGAGCAAAGCCAGTGGAAGCTTCTTCCTATAATCCAGAGGCTATATGTTAGGCAGGCCCTTCCCCATGCCTGAATGTTTTTCTTAAAGATTTATTTATTTATTTGAGAAAGAGAGAGAGAAGGGGCAGAGGGAAAGAAGCAGACTTCCTGCTGAGCAGGGAGCTTGATGTGGGGCTCAGTCTCATAACTCTGAGATCATGACCTGAGCTGAAATCAAGAGTCGGATACAAATAACTGAGCCACCCATGCGCCCCTACATGTCTTTCTTGACTAAAGCCATCAAGCCTTCTTTTCCTTTTCCTTTTTTTTTTTTTAAAGACTTTATTTATTTGAGAGAGAGAGAGCATGAGAGGGGAGAAAGTCAGAGGGAGAAACAGACTCTCCATGGAGCTGGGAGCCTGATGCGGAACTTGACCCCAGGACTCCGGGATCATAACCTGAGCTGAAGGCAGTTGCCCAACCAACTAAGCCACCCAGACGCCCTTGTTTTCCTTCTTTAGTGATTTCCTTCCTGAGTGGCTTCTTCAGGGATGAGGTCTATGGACAGCACTTCAGAATCTGTGATAACCTACACCGTTTAAAGTACCATATACCTCTCAACTTGCTTGTATTGTCCACAGTTGACTGTTAAAATGAGGGGGGGAGCGTACTTTATTTACATGATTATTTATAAGTTTTTGTTGATCTCTATAAACTCTTAGAAAGCCAGAAAATATCTGTTTAATTGGTTTTGTGCTTTCAGTAGGGGTGTTCTAATAAGACCTTGGTAAGCGTGACTTCAGTGTGACTGCTGTGGCTGATCGGATGAGGGTTCTTTTCCAGTCACCTGATTTCTCAGTGAGTCTGTTCGTGCTCTCATCCTGTAACCACGGCTTCTTTCTCTTGTTCTACTCTTAGTGTAGGGTGATGCGAGACCTCAAAGGAGCACTTGGGAAGGTGAAGGGTCAGTCCCTGGGCTACGCCTTTGCAGAGTTCCAGGATCACGAGCATGCCTTGACAGCCCTACGCCACATCAACAACAACCCAGAGATCTTTGGGCCTCTGAAGGTGAGCCTCGGCCTGTGGGCACACCTGTTTCTCTGAGGGCCGTTTGCACAAAACTCTTTCTCTCCTTTATGTCCCATGTCCTCTGACTTGTGTGTGGTGACAAAGAGTAGCAAGTTGGTGGAGGGAATAAGCAGTGATTCAGCTGATAAGATTAGAATGAATTGGAATCTAAATTGGATAGACTGTGTGCGGAACGGCCCCTTACTTTTAAGTAGAGTAAGTGAGCAGGTGAGGGGGCAGTGGTGGGGGACAGCTCAGCTTCTTGCACTCAAACTAAGACATCTAATGAATGATATTCTCTTTCTGACCCAGAGACCAATAGTGGAGTTCTCTTTGGAGGATCGAAGGAAACTTAAAATAAAGGAACTGAGGATTCAGCGCAGCCTGGTACAGAACTGAAATGTTTTTCTGTTTTTGCTTGTTTTCTTAAAATTGTGGTCAAATACACATAACATAAAATTTATTACTTTTAAGTGTAGTTCACTTAAAACAATTTTTGTTCAGACTATATTTAAACTCCTATTTTGTTCAATTTGTGGTTCTGCATCCTTGAAGTAGGTCTTTACCCCATTAGGTTACCCTCTACTCTTAGTTCCCCAGAACTCTCCAGGCCATCTTCTCTGCTGGTCTTCCTTGTGATAGCTCTGTTGAGGGGAAAGGAAGGAGAGAGGAGAGTCAGGCTAAGGTTATTAGCAGTGAACAATACCAGTACAGTGTTTTGTGACATACCTGTCAAAGGTAATGGCTCACATGAAAGTTTACATTGCTGTAGATTTCAGCTGTCTATGCCATGATTCTTCTTCTTAGATGTGATGCCTGATAGTTTTAGTATTGTTTTTAATCTAGTGTGGTGTAAAGCAAAGAATGGGACCAGGAATACTCATGTTCAGACTCAGGCTGTACCCCTAAGTTCTGTGGTAAGTTAGTACCTCTCTCAGCTTCAGTTTATAAAGTAAGATTACCACTGTCTGCCTCACATGACTGATAAGGATTAAATGGTCACAGTGCAGGGTCAGCACACAATCAGTACTCATTCTCTTACCCTTCTTGCTCTAGGACTTAGAAGGCCAGAATAATCCTGATACCGTAACTGCTATAGCTTTCATGGATAATGTACCTGGATTTGCTTATATACCAAACATCTGCACTCTTTGTGGTGTGTACCATGGGCCTGGCCAATAGAGCAGGGAGTTGATACAGTGGTCCTGGACTTGAAAATATAGGATCTGGTTCTTGTTTCAGGCAGCTTTGTTGTCCTTACTGCCTTAAGCTGTTGTTTCAGAATGCTTCTGAAACTAGAGGTTTAAAAAATGATTCAGATGGCTTTATTTGGTGCTTATACTTATGTACGTACTACTCTGTGTGAAAGTGCCCCTTTCCCCTGACTCAAGGATACTTCTACTGAGTGTCTGTATTCAGATCAAATGTGCTTCCTCAAGTAGCGTTTTTACCACCTCTCTCAAAGGAGGTAAGATCTCATAACTTGTACTTTCATGAATTTCCTTAAGGTCTTTAGTGTTTTTTTTAAGGTTTTTAGTTTCACCCTATTTGTATGTGTCTAATCCGCCACCAGGCTGTGAGTCCTCAAAGGCAGACACCCTTTGTAGCCTTACCTTAAAAACTGAGACTGGCACTTTACAGGCATATAGTAGATCTTTGTTGTGTCAATGATTACACTAATTTAATGTGGATCTTTTTCTTCTTCCACTATAGTGCAGCTAAATCTGTAACATACTTTATGTCTTTCTTCTTACAGCATCTTTTCCTAGTCTTCATTTCAATTATTCCTTCTCTAGCATTCTTCCTTTTTTTTTTTTTTTTAAAGATATTATTTATTTATTTGACAGAAAGAAAGCAAGGGAGCAAAGCAGGGGGAGTGGCAGAGGGAGAGGGAGAAGCAGGTTCCCCGCTGAGCAAGAAAGCAGGCCTCAGGGACTCAGTCCTAGGACTCTGGGACCATAACCAGAGCTGAAGGCATACACCGTGAGCCACCCAGGTGCCCTGCAGTCTTCCTTTCTTTATGCAGATTCGAGTTTCTGACCTAGGTCATCTTCCTTCTCTGAAGAAATTCGCTTAGCCTTTCTTGCAAGACAGGTCCCTTGGTGACAAACTCCTTTAATTTAGTTTGTCTGAGAAAGTCTTTCTTTGACCTTCATTTTTGAAGGTGATTACACTGGATACAGAATTCTAGGTTGGTGACTTCCCCAAAACTTTTTAAGTATTTCTCTGTTCTCCTTTCTTACATGGCTTTTAAGAGAAATTCAGTGTAATGTTATCTTTGTTCCTCTGTAGGGAAGGTATTCTTTACCTCACCCCCACCCCTTCTTTCCAGATCTTCATTTTGTCTTTGATTTCCTACAGTTTGGTATGATATGCCTGGGTAGAGAGGCTGTGGTACGTCTCCTGTTCGGTGTTTGCCTGAGCTTCCTGCATCTGTGGTTTAGTATCTGCCACCAAGTCTGGCAAATTCTCACCCCTTATTACTTCGAATATTTCTTCTGTTCCTTTCTTTCTTCTCCCTCTGGGATTCCCGTCACATGTTTAGTAATTGCCCCATGCTACTGGCTTTTCTTTTTGCTTTCTTCCTACTGGCTTTCAAGTCTTGGGCATGCATACACTTTCCCTTGTTCCTGTATATGGAAAGGGAAGTGGTGGTTTTGTGTCCCCCAACCTGGTAACCAGCTATTACCACGTCAGGGCCTGTGAACTTGAATTCACTTCCCTGTAATTTGTACTCTATAGGGGAAGAATTCTCCTTTCACTAAGCTTGCATAAAGCTCCTTTTCTGCTGAGTGTTTTCAGCAAATAAACCTCATCCGGAAACTAGATGGCAGTCTCTTGTTTTGTGCAGCAAAAAGTGAAATCCAAGCTTGCAACTGGTGGGCCCCAGCAGGAACAACCAGCCCTTGGAAAGGACCAGCAACGGCAACGGAAAGCAGCTCAAAACCACACACAGGAACAAACCAAGGCCCCCCTGGAGCAGAAGGGGAGGGTGCATCCGACCTCGTGGACAGGGTTCCAGACCAAGGCTGAAGTGGAGCAGGTGGAGCTGCCTGATGGAAAGAAGAGAAGAAAGGTCTTAGTGCTCCCCTCACACCGAGGCCCCAAAATTAGGTGAGATGCAGAGTGTGAGATGCAGAGTGGCGGCATAGCAGGGTGGTGGGCTTCTCCCAGGGTTTGGTTTTGCTCTACCCTTTTCCTCTTTGTGGCTTTTGTTTGGATGAAAGGTACATTTAGCACTCTGTCAGCCCCCCATAAAGGGTTAATGTGCAGGCATCTCCACACTGGCAGACCTGTGCTCTGGGAGCAGTTGGAGGCCGGAATAGGAATAGCCTGGGAGGAACTCCTGGGGTGGCTTTTGTGCCATTCTCCTCCTCTTCTGAAGAGCTGCCTCCCATCCTGTCAGCTGAGGCCCTCTTACTTGAGCTTATCTTGCAGATCCTGTTTGAGGCAACGGATTAGTGCTATCAACAAAAGTCAATCTTTACAAAATACTTGTTAAATAAATGATGGTTTTTGAGAATCCCTTGAGGTTTTAAGCCAAAATAAAAAGTATACACATGTTGAGCCTTAGGATATTATGTTACAGTTTCCTCTTTTAGAATGACTTATCCTGGGCTTAGAAAGAGCCAGTGCAAGAAAAAGCATTTTATCTGGCGGTGGAGACAGCCTCGGAGGAGCCAGTTAGAGGGGGAGCTCAGAGTGACACTTACCTGACCTCTCATTTCAGGCTGCGGGACAAAGGCAAGGTGAAGTCTCTCCCCAAAAAGCCAAAGCCCCAGATGAACCAGCAGAAGCCAGAGAAGCAGGCATTACCTCCCAAGCAGGTGAGTTCTATAGGGCACGAGGCTTTGGTACAGCAGGGCTCTGCCATGGCTGGTAGCCACTTTTGTGCTTTGATTAGTTAAGCAAAAAGAAAGGGCTTCTGGATTGCAACACCCTCTTTTAGAGGCTGTTGAGGCATGCAGTTCTAAAAGTGGAGAGAACCTGGGCGCCTGGCTGGCTTAGTCAGAAGAGCATGTGACTCTTGATCTTGGGGTCATGAGTTCAAGACCCATGTTGGATGTAAAAATTATTTTAAAAAATAGGGGCACCTGGGTGGCTCAGTGGGTTAAAGCCTCTGCCTTCAGCTCAGGTCATGATCCCAGGGTCCTGGGATCCGCATCGGGCTCTCTGCTCAGTGGGGAGCCTGCTTCCTTCTCTCTCTCTCTCTCTCTGCCTGCCTCTCTGCCTACTTGTGGTCTGTCAAATAAATAAATAAATAAATTTTAAAAATAAATAAATAAACTTAAAAAGAAATGGGGGCACCTGGCTGGTGGAGCATGCAATTCTTGATCTTGGCATTGTAGTTTGAGGCCCATGTTAGGTGTAGAGATTACTTAAAAATAAAAATCTTAGGGGTGCCTGGGTGGCTCAGTCGGTTAAGCATCTAACTTTGATTTCAGTTCAGGTCTTGATCTCAGGGTTGTGAGTTCAAGCCCCACACTGGGCTCCACACTGGGCTCCACACTGTGCATGGAGCTTACTTAAAAAAATCTTAAATAAAATAGATAAGAAATAAGTAAATAACTAAGGTATTAAGTAAGTAAATAAATAGATAAAATAAAAGTAGAAAGAACCTGCATATTACTTTCTTTACTTCGACAATTCTCTTATTTTACCTTTTCCTCAAGCATACTGACCCTCTGCCCAGAGTATGTTAAGGCGAACTCAGCTTCACATGTAAATATGCCTTCTATGAAAATGAGGTGTATTGCTCAGAAAAAAACCTCGGAATGCATCTTCAACTGACTGGTCTTAAAAATATGTATATATTATGCCATGATCATATCTAATGAAATTAATAAGAAGCCCTTAATATCCTCTAATATGCAGCCCATATTAAAATGTCCCCAGTTACCTCAAAAATATTCCTTTGTAGTTGGTTAGTACAAATTAAGATCCAGACAGATTCATACATTACATTTGGTTTTATATCTCTTAAATCTTTTTTTTTCCCTATAAAACTCAGTTTTCCTCATCAGACCCCTTTTTCCTATACTGATAATTTGTTGAAGAAACTGAATGATTTGCCCTTTAGAATGTATTACATTTTCGGGTGCCTGGGTGGCTCAGGTCACCATCCTGGACTTCCTGCATTGGGCTCCCTGCTCCAAGGGGAGTCTTCTTCTCCCTCTGACCCTCCCCCTTCTCATGCCCGCTCTCTCTCTCTCAAATAAATAAATAAAATCTTTAAAAAAAAAAAAGAATGTATTACACTTTGAGTTTAGCTGCTTGCTGCGTTGTGGTATCATTTAACCTGTTCCTGTGATACCCGGTATTGCCTATAAACTGGTAGTTAGATGTACAGGCTTGATTAGATTCAAGTCCAGTTTTCTTTTACTTTTTGTAAAGATTTTATTTATTTTTAAATCATCTCTACACCCGGTGTGGGCCTTGAACTTACAACCCAGAGATCAAGAGTTGCATGCTCCAAGCTGAGCCAGCCAGGCGCCCCTCAAGTTCAGTTTTCTCAGCAAGAGTTTTTCACGGGTGGTGCTGGGTGCTTGCGGGTGCATCAGCATCCTAAGGCACATAGCGTCTGGTTGCCCCATTTTTAGTGATGTTCAGGTTCATCAGTAGATGTGTAGGCTTAGAGATTGTCTGCCTCTCTCCCATTTGTGAAGTTCCCATCAGCCTCTCATCTAATGGTTTTAGCACCCACTGACAATTACTGTCTATATCCATGATTTCAATATGGGGTGCAGAATGGTGATTTTCTAGCATTTTGGTTTTGGGGCTTCCCCCCCTCCCAGTTCTTTTGCATTGTTTTGGTAGAATTCTAGAAAAAATAATCTTCCCTGGTCAACTATATGGTTACCATGATATAACCATTTGTATAGGAAAGGCAGGATAAATGCTTGATTTCATTTCTCTTTATCAGTTTTCAGAGTAATGAGTTGGTGCCCTACCACCCTCCTTTGGTGACCAATAAGATCTTTTTAGTATTATAGATTCCTGAGTTTTTGTATACTTGATGTGTTGCAATCAAATGCAGCTATTATTTTTGTCCAATTTAGGCCAGCAGAAGGCCCTTCAGTTGGGTCCTGAGTCCTTCTGATATGACCCTGTCTTTGGTGGTGTCCTTGCTTTCTGGTAGAACCGATGTCCCAGCTCATCTTACATATTTCTTCCCTGGTCCTGGCATTAGCCATTTTTCCAAGCAGCCCTAGGTCCTTTTAGTAGAAAGTTGTGGTTTTACATTCTTGAACATTTGAGGTCAAGATTTTTTTCCCCCTTCCCTAGTTCCTTCTAAGTTTTAAGGGTAAAAGAAGCATTAGCTTCTCCTACTCAAGGAATCTGTGCCTCTGGGAAGTCTGACCCACACCGTACTGTCTTATAGAGCTCCATCTCTGAAATCACATAAGCAGGATTCTCGTTGAGGGAAAGGGCCAGCAAGAAGCTGCAAACTCTGGGCTGACTCGTGTGAGAAGATTCTCACAGGAACAGTTGAGAGTGAGAGCTCTGTAGCTCCTGCACGGTGTTTTAGTGGGACCTTCGCTTAGGTGTTCCCGGTCTGGTTTCTTGCCAACGGATGGTTCATTTGGGTTTTTCTAAGGGTCACTCTCTGAATGTCCACCTCTTGTGGCTGACAGGATTTCTTATTTTCTCTCGTGGTTGGCATAAAGGCAAGGTGATATTCAATGCTTGAAATTGATGATCTTATTTTTCCTTACCTTTCATTTATAGGCCCTTAGGAAAAAAGCTAAGGGAAATAAGACCGAAATCCGCTTCAACCAGCTGGTCGAACAATACAAGCAGAAATTACTGGGACCTTCTAAAGGAGCACCTCTTGCAAAGAGGAGCAAATGGTTTGACAGTTGATGGTGGCAGCGGACTGGATAAGAAGCTGGATTCTTGGTCAAGCTCCCAGGTCGCCACCCCTTAATGTTTTTCTCTGAGGGAAGGACACCCCCCCCCTTCCTCCCCAGGGCACTGCCACTTTGTTGGGAGGCCCCTTGGGCTGTGCACATTTGAACTTTGGACCCCTCCTCAGTGCGTGATTAGTGAACCACAAAGAGAAATCTCAGAAAAACATCGATGCTTTTTGTGTATTATCCAAGTTACTGTGTGAATTGTGTCTGTAATTATTACCCATTCAGTCCTTTGTTTCTCAAATGGAAAACAGTAGGAAAGAGGTTTCTTGAGGGCTGAATTTTTAAGATGTGTATTTTGTTAAGTGTTTCCTTTAAATGAGGTATTTTTTGGCTTTTTGAATAACAAACTTATTTCTCATTTCTAATAGATGTGAATCCTTTATTATTTATGAACATTGACATTCCTAACTCTAGTTCAGTTACATAGTTCTACATAATGCAGGAATTAAGTAAGAATGGAGAAAAATGATTTCCAACCTAATCTCAGAGAATGGGAGAGACTGGGAAAGTCACTGAGGGCAGTGGGGCCTGGCAGAGAGCAACCCCTGATAATTGCTAGCCAGATAAGTGGGTTATTATGAGCAGCTGACTAGAAATCGGTTTGCAGTTGCCCACTGTCAGTAGCCTCGCTGGTGATGACCAACATTTTCCCTCCTCAAAAATTAGCAGAGGTAGGAGTTGGTGGAGGAAGCAGTGAGCATGAGGCCTAGGCTCTAGGTTGTCCTGCCTTTACCTAATGGGTGGCCTTGAATCAGACGCAGACTCTCTCAGCCTTGGTTTTCTCATCTGTAAAGTAAGCAGTTGAACTAAAGGTTTTCTCTGATCCATTTTGGCTATACTCTTTTTATAATTCATTCATTCTAATTCATACTCTCTTTTTTTTTAATCCTTTCTTTTTTTATCCTCAGAGAGGATAGAGATGACTCATTACTTCCCCAAATTTTGGAGGTATTGCAAAAGCTGGGAGGGATGGTGAGTAAATATTAGAGAGTCTAGATCCAAAAAACATCATGATAGCCTGAAGGGATGGGCTGAATCTGATAAAATGAAAATCACTGGGAGCAAACATTAATTCCTTCACTTGGGTTCAAAAGCCCTGCGGGCACAAGTTGTGATTGGAGAATTTGAGTTGAATGAATTCACATTCTGAAGCAACAGTATGGCTGCCACACATGTAATGGGATCATTAGCAGGAGAAATGGGACGTCTCCAGTGAGTGAGCTGCTGGTATTCTGGGTTGGCCATATCATACCTATGAGACAAATGTAATGACCAAGTTGGTGAAGGAAGTCAGAAAGAGAGATGGAAACACAATTGGTCATGAGTTGGTTGTTGTTGAAGCTAGTCATAGGTAAATGGAGATGTATTATACGGTTCTCTCTGCTTTTGTGGACATTTGAAATGTTCCATAATAAAAAGTTAGACTTTAGAAAGTCCAATGAGTAACTGAAAGAAACCGGTCTGACTTGCCTGAGAAGGGAATTTTTGGAGTGTTACTAGCTGTTGGTAGAGCGCAGAAGGATATATGGAGGCAAATGAGTAAAAGTCACAAGGAATTGGGTTTTGGAAGAACTTCAGTGTTGCCATCAGAGGGGAATGAGTCCCATCTCTGGAACAGAACAAGTAGAGTAAATCCAGGATAGTGCCAGGGGGTTCCAGTACCCGAGGACTGGGCTAGAGGAGACCATAAGGATTGGTCAGCTGAGTAATGTTTGACCCTGGGATGACCTGAAGATGGGCTTTATGTCTCTATCCTAGTCCCTGAGACCCCTTTCTAAGGCAGACGTCCTCATTCTCTCTGCAGTGTTCTGCAGCTACTTGGTCCTCATGAAGTCTGCCCCAGGCTGAGATGGTGTAGCTCCTGCAACAGGCAGTGCCCTTGTTTCTCCAGCCCCTGCCCCCTCTTCGGCTTGTCTCTATCTGTCTCCCTCTATTTCATTTTTGGCTTCTCAGCCCTTCCTTCAGTTTCTTTGACTCTACCACCTCAGAACCTTCATGTTTGTTCCCTTCGCCTGGAGAAGTTTTCCCTCAGATCTTTTGCTTATCACTCAGCTCTCCACTGAGCTGTCAGTCCTCCTGGAGCTCTTTCCTGGCCAAAGAAGGGCTCTTCTTCCCCTCCTCTCTATCCTGCCCCCATCACTGAGTCCTGTTACTGTGCTTATTTTCTAACGAGCGCTCAGTCTCTCCGAGAGTGTGTTTGTTCCCCTAGTTAGAATGTATGCTTTGTGAGAGGAATTTGATTTCTCAATTGTCCTGGAGGCACAGCACCTAGAGTTGAACCTGGCACATAGTAGGTAAGGAGTAAATATTTTTTGAATGAAAAAAAAAAAAAAATGGGCAAAGGAAGAAACAATACCCAGTGGGTCAGAGAAAGAATTGGAAATATAGTCCAAAGTTCTTGACTCTCTAGTCCACCTCTCTAGACTAGAGAGGTGCTAATCATGACCAGCGCACTCCTTAATCCCCATCACCTCTTTCCTCCATTCCCCCACCTCCCCTCTGGTAAATGGTGCTTACTTGAGAACTGTTGCAACCCTAGGGCTATGGCTGTCGCAGTATCTTGGGAGGACCAATGAATGCTCAAAAATGCCCTAAATTGGTTAAAAATGGATAAAGGAGAGACCCTGAAAATACTTAAAAGCCTTCCTTGGGCAAGAACCAAAGGACGGGGCTGTATCTCCAGAGTTCTCTTGAGACAGTGTGACCTAGGAAGTTTGAAACATTCTTTTAGTAGCTTGGCCACACACCTGTCCTAGGAGGGTCTGTACACTGTGGAGGGAGCAAGATGCATTATCAAGGTGTACACTCCACCACCTTCCTGTCAGCTGGTCTGTTTTCTCTTGGCCAACTCTGCTCACCAGATCCTTTTTTTGGGGGGTTCACAATTATCTATAAATTAACATTCATACGTCTTAACATTTAGAAGAGATAAAAATTGGTGTTCATTCAGATAGCTTTGCCATATTCTCTTGGATCCAGATGCTGCTTCTGATAGTGTTAGCAGTCTAGCAAAGTTAGTGCTTGGTGCTTTTAAAAAGTGATATGCAGATCAGTCATCCACTTTCTCAACAACCAGATTCCTTATATGGTATCGTCCTTCAGGACACCTTACCGGGAGTTATCTGGGTAGCTCCATTTACCTTTCCGTTGGGAGTATTAATGCATGAGAGTTGTGTTCGCTTCTTCACTTCAGAGCCTAAAGTTTCATGAAATGGAATTTTCTGAATTGAACATGAAGATAAAGGTACAGACTGCTTAGTTAAAAAAAACAACAACCAATACCATTTCGTTAACATCCAAGACCAAATGCCTTCAGTCAGACTGTTAAGTTTCAGGAGCGTCTTCCTGCTTGGTGATGGTATCCTGGCTCAGAAATCTTTCTTTTAAATATAGAGTCTTAAGATTGTGTGCTACTTCTTTGCTTTTGGGGTGGGGGGTTACTTGACAGTTTTGAGGACTCTGATCTAGGAGGTACAGTCCCTTTCTTTGCAGGTTAGCCTGCAACAGCATTATGTTTCAACTGTCTTGAAGTGAGATCTGTAAACTTCTGAGATGGAGTTAGGACATGTGAATTCATTCTTTTTAAAGTTTTTCATTTTAATTCCAGTGTAGCTAACATACAGTGTTTTATTAGTTTCAGGTGTACAATATAGCAATTCAGTAATTACATACATCACTGGTGCTAATCATGACTTAATCCCCATCACCTCTTTCCCCCATTCCCCCACCTCCCCTCTGGTAACCATCAGGTTGTTCTCTATAGTTAAGAGTCTGTTTCTTGGTTTGTCTCTCTTTTTTCCTTTGCTCATTTGCTTTGTTTCTTAAATTTACATCCGAGTGAAATCATAAGCTATTTGTCTTTCTCTGACTGACTGATTTCATTAGCATGACACTCTCGAGATCCATCCATGTCATCGCAAATGGCAAGATTTCATTCTTTCTTATGGCTGAAAGTGAACTCATCTTTCAAAATACTTCCAAATATCTTGTGGTATGTTTTTGCCTTGAAAAGAGTTTTTCCACTGAAGCATTCAGAGCCTAGAACCTGAGGGCACCAGAGATCCCCTTCTGACCATTATTTGGCCTTCAGTCATCTGAGGAAGCAGGAGGTCACATATGCCAGAGTGAGTGCTAACCACTCAGAATCTTCAGTCTTGTGCCTTCTGATTGAACCAAGGAGCTAGTTCTCTGCTTCATATCCCCGTGACTCTCTTTTTGAGACATGATTGACAGACATCTGCCAGCTCTGTCATAGAAGTAGCAGCTTTGCCCCACACAACTTGGTAAGTTCCTGAAACCTCTCCGCTCCATCATGGCAATAGCTACATCGTCAGACTGTGGGATGCCCAAGATAAACTGGTATTTCAGTTTGTTTCAGATGACGTTCACCTGTGCTTTCCCCCCCGCTCAGCCCTAACTACTCTTCCAGGGCTGGGAGGAGGTTGCTTCCTTTCTCTCAGGCCAGGTAGAGATGTGCAGACTTCCTTTGTCCAGGGTTGACCAATGTAGAAGTTACCCACAGGCGTTGTCTTATGTTGGTTCTCTAGTTCTTGTTCTGATGCTTCTTCCTTACCAGGAGTAACTGCAGAGTCTGAGGCTGTTCATTGGTTGGGGTGCTGTTTAGTGGCCCAGCCATGGATGGGTCGTAGGTATCTCTGCAATTACTCTGGCTTCTGATTCTGAACGGGTGTTTGGCCACAGACGGGCTCCCGTGCTTGAGAAGGAAATCACTGGGAGGAGTGTGGGAGACACAAGACTGAGCCTGGTAACTAATTCTGAGAAGAAAACTGCAGAGTCACCGAACACCTTTGGACCCCCCACAGATGGAGTGTCTTGATAGATGGCTAATCTGGTTTTCCTAAGACTTGTCCGTGCTGCCCAGAGCCCGCCGCCATTTATCAGATGGAGGACTTCACTGCGGCAGAGTCATCCTGAATCTCTGTCACTGGCCGTTTGACAGAAGGAAAATCCTTCCTGCCCTTGAGGGAAGGGACTATATTTCACACTTTCCTATGTACTCTGCAGTATGTGACAATGATTTACACATAGTAGGAGTTCATTTCATTCTGTCGAACTCACTGAAGGCCATCTGTTTTGAGGCTTAGTTGGGCTTACGGAGGACAAGAGTCATTTCCTGAGTGAGGTCTGTGAAAGGGCCCCCAAATACAAAGTAACAAAAAGAATAATAAACAGCTAGTCACAGTCCCTTGAGTACACCAGCTGGCCCCATTTTATTGTTCCTTGTCCATCCATGTTAATTCCTTGTCCAAAGTGAACACCTTTCTGCTGGTGTGCTATCTGGCATTCAAGTTCAGGCCAGATTTCTCCTGGGGCGCCTGCCCAAAACAGGGCACTGCAATCCCTCCCTCAGTCTCTGACACTTCCTAGGTGGCAGCCATTGACAGAGCATAGGTGACTGTGGCTGACCTGTCATTTCTTTAGGTCTTGCCTCCCCAAGGAGACTGTGAGCCTCCGATGGCAAGAACTTGCTCTGTGATCCCAGCCCCAGGGCTTGGGACATGGCTGACCGTTGGTTATGGAGGATGGTGAAGATGAGGGATACACCAGACTGTCATCTGCTGCAGTGATCTCTTCCCAACCTGTCCTTTCGTTTTCTTTTTGCTCAGCCTCATTCCTTATAGTAGGTGCTCAATAAATGTCAGTTCCTTCCTCTCCTTTTCTCCTCCTCTTCTCCCTGCACTGTTGTCTGAGCTTCAGTCCACCAGCAACTCCCCTCAGATGCTGCTTGGTCTGCCTTATGGCTAGAACCCAACCCATCCCAGAGGCCTGTCCCCTCTGCCTGAGGGACTCCTACCCTCATGTGTAAGGCTGGATGTTAAAGGCTCTTTGTGCAAAAACCTAGCTGTAAGGAATGGATTCTCAAGTGTCTGCTCGCTGTCAACCTCTCTCCATTTTCCTTGCTCTTCCTCCTTCATGGATGGACACTCCATTGTCTACATGTACTTTTCTTTTCTTTTTTTTTTTTTTAAAGATTTTTATTTATTTGACAGACAGATCACAAGTAGGCAGAGAGGCAGGCAGAGAGAGAGAGAGAGAGAGGAGGAGGCAGGCTCCCTGCTGAGCAGAGAGCCCGATGTGGGGCTCGATCCCAGGATCCTGGGATCATGACCTGAGCTGAAGGCAGAGGCTTTAACCACTGAGCCACCCAGGCGCCCCTACATGTACTTTTCAATCAAAAGATAACTCAGATGCTTTGATACTTTGATGAGGTTTTCCCTTGGAGACTACTTCAGAAAAGATTCCATCTTTGTATGCTAGCCCACATTGGGGAAGATCCTGTCATGGCACTTGGCACCTCAGATGGAGGGAGAGGTCCAGAACATTGTTCTTTTCCTATTTGCAATGAGAAGATAGAATTCTGGTGCACCCTTCTAATAAAATAACGTGGTATTGTGATTTATAGTAAGAAATACATATTTGGTCTTTGTCTCCTTGTCTCCACACAGATCTCCTAAAACCCTTGGAACTTCCTGTGAAGAGAGCAATAAAGGTGTCTTTTGTTAATGAGGTGATTTAGGGATGCACCTAAGGATGGGGGCTGGTTGCGAGAACAGCTGACCATGTGATTAGAGGCTGGAGATTGAGTTCAGTCGCCAGTGGCCAATGATTTAGTCACACTCAGGCCTACGTGATGAAGCCTCTGTAAAAACCCAAGGGTGGGTTTTGGAGAACCTCCAGGTTGGCGAACACGTGGAGATAAGGGGAGAGTAGAGTGCTCAGTGAGGGCAGGGAAGCTCTGCCCCCTTTCCCCAGACCTTGCCCCATGCTTCTCTCCTGTCTGGCTCTTCCTGAGTTCTATCATCTATAATAACCTGGCAATCTAGTGTATAAATGTTTCTTTAAGTTCTGTGAGCCACTCCAGACAATTAGTCAAACTCAAGGAGAGGTTGTTGGAACCTCTGATCTCACAGCCTTTTGGTCAGAAGCACGGGTGACAGCCTGGATCTGTGACTGGCATCTAAGGTGGCCAGGGGCAGCGGGCAGTCTTGTAGGACTGAACCCTTACCCTTTGGAATGTGATGTTATCTCCAGGTAGATAATGTCAGAACCGAATTTCAGGACCCCCAAGCTGGTGTCAGAGAATCGCTAGTCTGGGGAAGACTCCACCCGTGGGACTTGGGTGCAGAGTTGTAGTTGGTGTCAGGATAATAACTTGTAAGAGCACCCCAGAGAACATTCCTGCCCCAGCAGTATGGTGGCCAGCCATGGCCAAGTATGTGAGGTTTTCTAGCCCTCACAACAGCCACCAGCTCTGCAGCAGGGTCCTGGAGGGCAAAGCAGGCCTGTATTTCTTTAGAGTTGGCGAATGCCACGAATAAATGAAGAACACCTGAGCAGCCGGGTGCCGCGACTCCCGCCAGGACTGCAGTGTCGGAAGCCGGAGAGCAGCCTCTGTCGTCTAGTCAGACCTGCCTACTACACAGGCCTGCCTTGTGTAGTAAGTGGATTGGAGGCTGTGATATCCATTTCAGAGATGGGGCAAATTGAGGCCCAAACAGGGTAGGTGGCACTGGGTGGGGCTGGGATTCAAGCCCAGGTCTCCTGACTCCCAGGCCAGTGCTCCAACTCTCTGGCCACATGGCCTGCCCTGTGTCATCCTTAGTATTCCCACTGGCACAAAAAAGTTTCCCGAAGGAAGCCCATATCTTGTGTGTCACCACATCCTTGATGATGTGGCTCAAAAAATCCTGTGGCTGTTGAGAGGGGTAGGGCCACAGCCATGGGTTCTAGGTCGTTAAAAAAGCAAACCACAGACCCAAATGATGTCTCTTAAGCCAAGCCACAAAACCCAGGCTTAATGCCTAACTTGCCATTTCAGTCTCCCCCAGAAATCTAATTCTCAGCCTGTCAATCAGGAATTTTCTGAAAGCACCAATGAGGTCATCTGTCACACGGGGGCCCCCTCTGTCCCCCAAAGGAAAATTAAGTAAACTACCTAATAACACCCCTTTGCTTTTCTCTAAGGGAAGGTGGCTTTGCCTTTCTTTTCTTTTCCTAATAACTTTCTTGCTCCACCCTCCCTCTAGAAAACCCTTCCGTTTTGTACAGCTCCTCACAACAGTTCCCCTCTACTGGGAACTTGGATCCTCAGCTAGATGGGCTGCTGCCCTATTCATGAATTATTTAATAAAGTCAATTAGATCTTCAAATCTACTCAATTGAGTTTTGTTGTTTTAGTAGTATCGGTCATAGAGTGTGGGCAAAGGCAGGGCCAGTCACCCTCCCTCACCTGTGGGAGAGGGCAGCCAAGGCTTAGGGTGAGTGGGGATGTCCCCCAACCTCTCCCGGCTTCAAGCTTGCCTCCTGATGGGAGAACGAACACAAAGGAAAACTTCTCCTTCCTTCTCATTTTTCCTGATCCTTCCCAGAGGCAGTCGGATGTGGGTGGGCAGCCTGGTTATGGGAGAAGTTGCTGAAGTTGCCCGAGGAAGCCGTCTGGCTGTGACAGGTGCAGAGTGGCCCCAGGACCCCACCTTGGCAGGGACTGGGCCTCAGCACTGCTCCTCTCACATGAGAGTCAGCTCTGCAGGCGGCCTGCTTTCTCAGAGCCTTTGCTTACTTCTTACCTCAGGTGCTCTTCACAATAATCCTGGCCAAGGTGACCGAGGGGCAATCGTTCTGGACCGTTCTCCTGAGGTCATTGAGGGGCAATCATTCCCACTGCCTCACAGCTGGCGGCAACTGGCTGGCTCTGCTAAGATCCCCGGCCACCCAAGCGAGGACCAGAGCAGGGCTCAGACCTGGCCCAGAGCTGTCTCTGGGGCCTATTTAAGGAACTGTCTTGTATTTCAAAACACTTTTTGCCGGGTACATCAAATGTTTTTAGGATAAAAAATGGTTTCTCTTTTTCAAATTATGTGGTAAGAAAAGGAAGGACACTTTATTCTCGCACGTTCTTTGGATGGTAGCAAGACTTTTTAAAACTTTGTTCATGTAGTTAATAATGCCAAGTTCTGATGATAAATTATTAACTGAAAAATGAAGTCCTGTGCTTCACCACCTCCTTTCCCCTCAGGGCAAAAGAAAGAGCCAACCCAGATTTTGGGAGTTGCTCTCCGTCTCCCTCCTCTCCCTCTCTGCTGCCAGAAGCCAAATGCACTCATATACATCAAAACTGGTGAAAAGAATTTGAGCAGTGAATGCCTTTACTTTATGACTTCCTTACCTTGGCTTTGCGTCTCCGAAAGGGTGACTTGGCTCCACTTGGTTTGTGCACGGCCTTTCCTGGAATCCTGCAGGCATCGTCATTCCCCTGGAGGTCAGATAATGGCTATTTATTTTCCATAGTCATGGAAGTCTCTGGGGAGAGCCATGGCAATTTGACAAGGACTATTAAAGGGACATTAAGATTGAAGCAGCTTCTCAGGAGCTCACACACCCTTGCTCCGGCACTGTGGGGACAGCTGCCAGCCAGGCTCTCCTGCCCCGTGGCCAGCTGTGTGTGGATGTGGCCGGCACAGGGGAAGAATCCTTTGCCTCCTGTTGCCTTACTCTCCACAAGAGGATGGGTGCTCTAATGTCAAATATAATAGTTCATAATAGCTGCTAATAGTTCCCCAGCACTTAGTCAGGCATGTACTAAATTATCCCATTGAGCAAAGGCTTATCGCATCCTCTCCCCACACTGAGAGCCTGGATGAAGATAACAGAAGGGAAATCTGTGTAGGTAAGCAGGCAGTCCCTTTGCCCTCCACTTACAGACCTTCTGGGACAGGAAACTCACCACCTGCACCAAGCACCCCATGCATTTCCACACAGCTCAGAATATACAGCCTGGTTGTGGGCTAATTAGCTGAGTCAGTCCCCTCTGTACAGCCGGAGCACCCATGGATCCCTCAGTCTATTTCTGGACCTGTCCTCCCTGCTGGGGTACAACTGTAGGAGGGTGGGTGGGGTGGGGTGTCTTTCCCTCTGTCTGCCTGGCTCCCAGGGCATATTTGATAGAGAGCAGGCACTTAAGTGAATGTAGTGAGAGCTATTGCCAGGAGAAGCCCCCACCCCCCGCCCCGTGGTGAGCTGGGGTGCCCAAACCTTCCAGGAAGCATAAGTGTTCCCAGGGGCAGGACCCACATGGCTCCCAGGAAACTGTCACAGGGCATCTGCGTTTCTAGCCTCTCAGCGAGATTCAGGCAATGTAGGGCTTTAACAAGGGACTACCTAAGGACAAGGGTCCTTTCCTGAGGAGGTAGTGAAGGATCTGAGTTGCTCCAGTCGGGTGAGGGACTAAAGAAGGAAAGTCTCCTCCCAAGAGATTTCCAAGTTCTGGAGGGTAAAAAGCACCATAGGAGCCGGGCAGGGCCAGGTGTGTCCCCAGCAGTGCCAATGGGCAGGAAAGAGCGTGGGGCTGCTCCTTCCTGACATGAAGCCCATCCTGTGCCCCACACACAGCCAATCTCCCTAGGAGACTGTGGTGACAAAAGACGAAGGCCAAGGGACAGGAGGATGACCTTGGACAAACCATGAGACCCTTCAGTCTTCTCTTTGCTCATCTGTAGAGGTGATAAAGCCCACTTTGCAGGACCATTAGTGTGCGCCGAATGGAAAAGCATTGTGAAGGAGTGGGGAAGTCCTCAATCAGGGCCAGCGGTCTCTGGGGTGCCTGGGAAGAAGGGGCTCCGTGATGCCTTTGCACCCAGTGCCCTGGGTAAATTCATGGGAAGGGGGAGAAAGGATATTGTCCTAGAAGCATTTGCCCATTACCAGACTACTGGCTAATTTCCACCTCCCTCCTGCCTGGGGGTGAGGGAGCCCACCCTGTCCTTGAGGCTAGGAGCAAGGCACTGGCCCCACCATGATCTCTGCAGGGAGACCCAGACTCGGAGATGAGGCTCTGCTCCCAGGACAATGTGCCCTCCTCAGCCTTTGCTTCTTCCCTACAAAACCGCAGGGAGAACGGTCTATCTTGTGTCCATGTTTCACCTCTGTGAGGAACTGGCTCTGTCAATGGGAGAGATGGAATGCTGTGAGGAGACCCCAGATCAGGGGCACCCAGGCCACCGCCCTACCTCTTGGCTCCTGGCAATCCTTGGTAACTTATTGTGACCCAGCCCAGACTTGACCTCAACATCTTTTCAACACAACAGTCTAGGCGACCTCAGTTGAGTTGGCATGCGAGGTGAAACCTTCTTGCCAATTTTGCTATAAGGAAACATGCTTCCTTGCCAAAGTGTAACACAGTATTAATAACTGCTTCTAATCGCCCTCTTGTTACATTCCAGGCATCTTGTTAAGGGTTTGTGGGCATTAGCGGCTTTAATCCTCACAAGGTCAGGAGGCAGATGCTCGGAGTGTTTTGACTGAATGATCAAATGAGACACAAGATAGACGGCCCCTGCCTTCACTCAGCAAATGTTAACTGAGTCCTGACTTCCTGCCAGGAGCTCCAAGCGGAGTGCAGAGGGAGGGCATCATACAGAATTCAGTTCCGGCCGGCTTGGAGCTCACACTCTAGGAACCAAACGCCAATCTGCCTCAGGATGTCTGATCCAAGGTTCTTACCCAGCTCTGCTTGGAGCCCTCAGACAAGGGACAGAGAAGAACCCAGAGGCCAGAGAGTCTGGCCAGAAGGAGTGTTCATGGTCCTTGAGGGTTCATGTTCAGAGACTGAGTCTCCACCTTGAGCTTCTCTCAAAACATCTGCCAGCATTATAACCAGAAAACTTGGGGTTCTAGGGGGAAGTTGAGAGAGGCCCGTATTAATTTCCTAGGGCTGCCATGACAAAGCACCCAAGCTGGGGGGCTTAAAATTACAGAAATGTATTGTCCCGCAGTTCTGGAGGCTGGAAGTCCAAAATCAAGGTGTTAGCAAGGTGTTGGATTCTCTGCTTTGCCTCTGCTAGCTTCTGACATTTGCTGGTAAATCTGGCATTGACATTCCTCAGTCTAAGATGTGTTCTCCCATCTCGGCATTACTCGACTGCTTTCTCGTGTCTGTGTTCCCCTTCGTGGGGGTGTCCATGTCCAAATCTCTCTTCTTATAAGAACATTAGTCGTATTGGATTAGGGCCCACCCTAATGGCCTCACTGTAACTTGACTACCTCCACAAAGACCCTCTTTCCAAAGAAAGTCACATTCACAGGCACCTGGCCTTAGAAGGACTTCAGTGTGTTTTTCTGAGAGACACAATTCAACCCATAACATGTGTAACAGGGCCTCTGGCCTTTTTTTCCCCTCTTCTTTTCTTTAAAAAAAGCTTTATGTAATTCCTTTTGAAATAGGCAACACATTCACATGGCACAAAATTAAAAGAGACAGAAACTCTTCCTCCTAACCTTGGTCCTGAGCCACTGAGTTCCTGTACCTGGAGGCCCCGTGTTAGGATTCTTGGGCGCCCTTCCAGAGACATTCTCTGCACATACAAGCACCTGAGTACATGTAATGAGGAATATTTCACTTGGTGTTTGCACCAGGGTTTGGTTTTGTTTTGTTTTTGTGACATCTCCTGGAAATCGTTCCTTTCTTTTTCATGACTGCCTGGCATTGGATTCTATTACTGTGCCATCACTTAACTACCTCCTGCCTTGATGGAACTTTCATTGGCTTCCAACCTTTCCTATGACAAACTGCTGTGAAGACAAACCGTGCACATACATCACAGTATTAATCATGTTTTTTGTTTTCTCTATGACGCTTTGACATCCTGGGGCTTTGATGGTCCTCCTAGGGTTAGCTCTTTTCCAGGGATAGTTAACATCTTGCCTGAGAGCACTCCTTTCATAGGAAACCCACCTCCTTTATTATCTCTCTCACACCAAGTCTGTACTCCCCCTGCCCTAAATCACTCCAGGGCCGGGTACCCAACAACTAGGGGTCACCCCTTTAGCCCAGAGCCCACTGGGACAGTATGCAAATTAGTCAATCCTAAATCTGTCCACTCTGGCTTGCCTTGCCTTTCCCATGGAAATCACAATGGAAGCTTGTGCCCACGCTTTCTCCTAGCTCCTCCAGCCTTTTGCATAACCCTGTGCTTCTCTGTGTGGCGTGGCTGGCCCCCTCCTCTTGGGAGTGGTAAGCAATAAACTATTCTTGTAATGGCAGTTGTCATGGCAACCCAATGCCATAGGTGTGTGAACTAACCTTATTGTGATAATCATTTTGCAAAATATATGTGTATCAAGTCATCATGGTGTACACCTTAAACTTACAGTATGTTATATGGCAATTATATCTCCAGAAAATGAAAAAAAGACAGACAATGGTCTCTGTGTCTATCATCTTACCATTACCATGCCTGATTAAAACAAATCCCAGGTGCATGTTAAAATAGTCATTTTGTGCAGCTGTTGCTCTCCGTTAAGGGGAAAATTTGAGCCATCTTTTGCTTGGCTCCAAGGGAGCGGTGCTTTATATGTAGAGAGAAGAAAGAAAAGCAGTGGGAGAGGCTTGAAAATAAATATGTTCATTTTTATCCTGATTACAAAAATAATACACATTTAGTAGGGAAAATCTGAAAAATACAGAAGAAAAATTTTAAAAATGAAAACTAACAATTCCTCAAAAAGTGAAACATAGATTTACCATACAATTCAGCAATTTCACTCCTTAGGCATATACCTCAAATAATTGAAAGCAGGAACTCAAACATACACTTGTACACTAATGTTAACACTAACATTACTCAAACATACACTCGTACACTAATGTTAACAGCAAGATTGCTTGTAATAACCTAAAAAGGAAAACAACCCGAATGTCCATCAATGGATGAATGGATAATAGTGTGTGCCTAAAATGGAATAGTAATCAACCATAAAAAGGAATGATATTCTGATACGTGCTACAATACGGATGAATCTTGAAAACATCATGCCGGGTGTCTTGGTCTATCCAGGCTGCTGTAACAAGATATCATCCAATGCGTGGCTTATAAACAGCAGAGATTTATTTCTCACGGTTCTGGAGGCTGGAATTCCAAGGCTATGGCATCGGCAGAGTCCGTGTCTGGTGAGAGCCTGCTTCCTCACAGATGGTCATCATGTCGCTGTACCTTCATCTGGCCGAAGGGCTGTTGATGCTCTCTGGGATCTCTTTCATAACAGCATGAATCCTATCCTATACATGAGGGCTCCACTCCCGGCCAAAGGTCCCACCTCCAAATGCCATCACTTTGGGGATTAGGATTTCAATAGATGAATGGGTGGAGGGGAGATAAACATCCAGTCTGTTGCACTAAGTGAAATCAATTTGAAAGGCAAAAGTGTCATCTTTTAATTGATATGGATTTGATTACTAGTGAGGTTAAACATTTTTTATGTTTAGAGTCATGGCCATTCTGTGAAATGTCTGTTTGTGTTCTTTGCCCAATTTTCTATTGGGATTTTTGATTCTTATATATTAAGAATAATGGCCACTTGTCATTTCGTAGCAATTGTATCTTCCAATTTGCTCTTCACCTTTTAGTTTTACTAAAGCTATTTTTATGTAAGTTTCAGTTTTTTAATGTAGAAGGAGTATTGATTTTTCCCTCTGGATATTTTCCATTGGCTTTATGCATATAAAGTCCTTACTGCTTTTGAAAGCATACACATTTTTCACCTATATTTTCCTTTTTTTAAGTAACTTTTAAAAAAAGATTTTATTTATTTGAGAGGGAAAGAGAGAGAGGGAGGGAGTGAGAGTGCACGAGCAAGGAGAGAAGCAGACACCCCTCTGGGCAGGGAGCCCAAGGAACTCGATCCCAGCACCCTGAGATCACGACCTGAGCCAGAAGGCAGATGCTTAGCTGACTGAGCCACCCAGGCGCCCCTCTCACCTATATTTTCTTTGATTTTTTTTAATGGTTCTAATGCATACATTTGTGTTGATTTCCTTGTGCTGTCACAACGAAGTACCACAAACTAGATTGTTTAGGACAACAGCAGTGTATTGACTCGGGCATCAGAGTGTCTCAGTCAGTTGAGTGTCCAACTCTTGATTTCAGCTTGGGTCTTGTTCTCACGGTTGTGAGTTCCGGCCCCATGTTGGGCTCTGTGCTGGGCGTGAAGCCCACTTAAAAAAAAAAAAAAAATGAAATGTATTGTCTCAAGTTCTGGAGGCTGGAAGTCAGGCCATGCTTGCTCTGAAATCTCTAGGGAGAATGATTCTTCCTTGCTTCTTCCAGCTCCTGGAAGTCTCCAGGTTCAGTGGCTTGGGGAAAGGTGTAACTCCCATCTCAGCTTCTGTCCTCATGTGCTGTCTTTGTATAAGGATGACAGCCATATTGGATTGGGGGCCCACCTAATTCTCCACGGTGACCTTATCTTAATTAATTACGTACACAACAACCCTATTTCCGAATAAGGTTATGTTCTGAGGTGCTGAGGGTTGGGACTACAATATATATAATTTATTTTTTTTTTTCGCCAAGGGATACAATTCAACCTCTAAAAACACCAAACTCTTTCATCAACTGGGATTTGCTTATTTGGTTGTGTGGTGTGAGAGGAGGTATAATTTCCCCCAGAAAGTTCAACCGATCATCTCTCTGCCACTTATCAAATAATGCTGTCTCTCCCAGCAGGACCGTGATGCCGACTTCTGCGGACTCTAGGTTCTCGCACACGAACTTCTGTTTGTGAGCGTGACCCATGGAGGTGTCTGCCAGTCCTTGCCTTCAGGGCTATACTATTCCATAATATTAGCTCTGTTGTATACTCACTATCTGATAAGGCAAAATTCCTCTTCGTCCATCTTCAAATGTTTTCTTAGCTGTTCTTGCCTAGGAATGAAATTTAGAATAGCTGTGGCATGTTTAACAACAACAAAGCCATAAACCACCTTTGACTTTCCACTGGGCAGTGTTCAGTCACCAGGTTCACTCCATGGCACATTGGCTTGTGCCATTTAGGAACACAGTGCTTCACGGCACGTGTCGGCACGCCTTTCCATCCAACGCCGTTATGGCACATGTTCTAGAAAGTTCACCAAGATCTAGTGTTCCCATTTGCCACATTTGTTGGTAAAGTCAATCCTGGGCATTTTGTTATTGTTATTACTGTTGTGATTACACTCTCTGCCCCCCATGTGGCCTCCACATTTTATTTTCTAATTGGCTGTTGCGAGTTGATGAGGAAGCTATTGAATTTTGCATGCAGCCACTTTATTAAATTCGCCTGTTAGTTCTAATAGCATTTCAATTTATTCTTGTGGGCTCTCTGGAGCCTTTTGCACAAACCAATTCAGATGAATAATTAACTTTCCGGCTGTATCAATGACCTTCCTTAAATCAGGTCTCTTATAAATTTAGGAGTTTGGCTGCAGGAGAATGAATTCTGTGTAAACGCAATGTGAATAGGGGCCTTGGACCATTCTGGCAGCTTCCAGAGTGCTTATATTCTTTCATTCCTGATTTCGTTGCTCAAATCTGGGCTACAGGAAAAAAAAAAAAAAGGCGATCAGAACTGTGAACAAAAGAATTCAGGTATAAAGACATGTATTGCAATGTTTTTTATTTATAACAATGCAAATTGGAGACAACCTAAGCATTAACATGAGTGAATTGGTTAGGTCAAGAGTTTCCTTTGCTTTCACCTCAGCCCCCTGATCTTCTCTCTTTCTACCCATTCCATATAGGCCTTGACCTCTCCCTCCAACCACGGCCTCAATTATCCTGCTGGCCGCCGGAGCCTCTAATTCGGTTCCAGAGGCTCCTACACCTCTGCATGGCATGGTCATAGCTCAGCCTCTTTCTTCTCTGCTTAGGTCGGCTGGTGGGACACACTTTGAAGCAGAGTTTTGTGTTTAGTTGCTGGGGAGGGACTTGGAGCAGCATCTGTACGGGAGTGAGGGAAGGGGACTGGGCAAGAGGGGAAGTTGAACCGTGATACTGTTCCAGCAGAGTCATCAGCTGATCCCATG
This sequence comes from Mustela erminea, assembly GCF_009829155.1. Lineage (NCBI taxonomy): Eukaryota > Metazoa > Chordata > Mammalia > Carnivora > Mustelidae > Mustela > Mustela erminea. The sequence continues at coordinate 23,335,065 of NC_045624.1, forward strand.
GGGAAGCTGGGCTGGCCCTTCAGAGTTGTCCCGAAGAGGGGTGAGGGGGTTGGGTTCTGGTATCCCCCACATCCTCCAGGCACCGGATGGGGGCTGTACTTTGAGAGGGTGTGACTACGGGGGAGGACAGTTCCTGGAGAGAGAGCCAGCTGCGCAGCCCGTGCCCCCAGCAGGGGAGTACTACATGCTGCGTGCCTCCCTCTGGAAGGGGAGCCTCTGGTTGGCTGTGTTGCTTCCCTTTATGTGTCATCTTGACTCAGCCACCATGTGCCCAGATATTGGGTTAAATATTATTTTGGGCGTGTCTGTGAGGGTGTTTTCTGGGTGAGATTAACATTTGAGTCAGTAAACTGAGTAAAAGCAGATTTCCCTCCCCGGTGTGAGTGGGCCTGTCCAATCTGTCGAAAGCATGAATAGCAAGAAGCCTGAGTAATAAAAAAGTCTTCCTCTCCGCCTCACTGTCTTCAAGCTGAGGCACCGGTCGCCTCCTGCCTTCAGACTCAGAATAGACTGGAACTTCACCAAAGGCTCTGCTGGGTCCTACTTCTGAGTCTGACTGAAGGCAGGAGGGGCCCGACGACCGCCACCAGGGGCCGGGCATGTGAGTCACCCTGTGGACCTCCCAGCCCCGTCCGAGGCTGGGTGCAGCCCCCTGAACGAGCCCAGGTGGAGCTGGGGTTGCAGACTAGCCGGCTGAGCGCTGCCCGTTTCTTACCCCCACGGAATCATGAGAAATAATAAGTTGTTGTTTAAGGCCACCTTTTAGGCAGTTTTTAATTGCAGGCGTAGAAATAACTGAAACTCCTTCCAGCCTCCTAGTGCACTCCATTTCCTACATCATCCGTCCCAGTTTGTGGTACCAGGATCCACCAAACCACCCTGGCGAGGCACCTCGAGGTTGCCGTGGACGCCTCTGTCCATGTTGCCAAGCGCCGCCAGTGCTCCCCTCTGACACCAGGCTTGAGGCCGCCCCTCCTCCATTTGCCTGTCAGACCCTCCTTACCCTGGACAGACGCCACAGAGACGGGTCATCTCCAGCTCCATCCTCAGCTGGGGTCACCTCCCTAGCATGCGTGTGACCCTCTTCCTTGCTTCGGTCCTCGTGGACAGCTCCCCAGCACGGTAAGAGTAACTTTATCCAAAGTACAAAGAGCTCTTCCTCACTGGGTCCCTGTTTACTCGGCCAAATTTTCCTGTTCTAACTAAAACCTCAACTTTTGCCACCCACACACTGTTTCTCTTTCCCCCGCCTTCTCCCAGCTGATTCTCTGCTCAGGAATCCCTTCTTTCTGGAAACCGTTCTCCTCTCCACCCTCAGCATCCACCACACGTGCTGGACTGGGCACCCCTCCTTCCTTGTCTGTTCCTTCAAGTGGACCGTGACCTCCTGGGAGGCAGGCAGTAGCAAAATCTTCTTTGTGCTTCCAGCATGATACCAATTAAAAATAATACTGATAATAAAATTAATAACAACAGCTAACACTCTCTGAGTCCCAAGCCAGACACTGTTCCTTTTTTTTTTTTTTTTTAAGATTTATTGTATTTATTGTAGAGCGAGAGCACAAGAAAAGGTGGGGGTAGGGCATAGGGAGAGAATCTACAAGCAGACTCCGCACCGAGCACAGAGGCTGCAGGGGGGAGTGGAGGGGGTGAGGGAGGGGTGGGGGGTATGTGCTCCTCATAGGGCTTGATCTCACCACGCTGAGATCACGACCTGAGCTGCAACCAAGAGTCGGATGCTTAACTAACAGTGCCCCCAACATGCCCCAACCAGACCCTGCTTTAAATCCTTTCCACACATTCACTCATTGAATCCTCACCCTAAGAGATGAATGATATCCCCCATGCTGGGCTTACAGATGAGGAAAGGGAAGCAGGGCGTTACGCCACCTACCCGAGCCCTCTCAACTGATCACGGGCAGAGCCAAGACCTGGGCCCAGAGTTTGCTGCAGAGTCTGGGTCCTTAGCTGTATACCACGGGCACTCAGTGCTTCGTTTTGTTTTGTTGTTGTTGTTGCTTGTTTTTTATTTTAATTCCAGTGTGGTCAGCATACCGTGTTGCGTTAATCTCAGGTGTACAATACAGCGATTCTACAATTCTACGTATCACTCAGTACTCACTGTGGTGAGGGCACCCTTAACCCCATCACCTCTTTCAGCCACCCCCTCCCTTCTGGTAACTCTCTGGTTGTTCTGTGTAGTTAAGAGTCTGTTTTTTGGTTTGTCTCTCTTTTTTCCCCTTTGTTTCAATGCCTCATTTTGAACAAATACATGGGTAGATATATGATACAGCTTTTACATTAGTTGGGGTTCTCCAGAGAAGAGAACAATTGATTGATTGATCTATCTTCTGTCTATTGAGATTTATGAAGAATCGGTTCATTCGATTATGGAGGCTGAGATGTCCCACAGTCTGCCATCGGTGAGCTGGACACCCAGAAAAGCCAGTTGCCTCCTTCAGTCTGAGTCCAGAGGCCAGAGGACCAGTGGGGCCCATTGTGTAAGCTGAGGCTAGGAGAAGTCTGAAGCTAGGAGAAGATGGGGTAGGTCTCCTCCTTTGGGGAGGCAGAGAGAGGGGGCCTCAGTGGACTGGATGAGGCCCAGGCACCTTCGGGAGGACAGTTGACCCGACAGAGTCCACTGATTCGGATGCCAGTCTCATCTGGAAAGCTCCTCACAGATACACCCAGGAGTAACATTTAATCTGGGCGACCCATGGCCCAGCCAGGCGACCTGTGGCCCAGCCAAGCAGACACATAAAATTAAGTCGACCATCCCATACAGCCTTTAAAACAACATCCTGAAGCGTTTGAACCCCTAGAGAACAGCTTATCCCCTACTGTTAAGGGAAACAAGCTACGTGAAGGAAGTGAGCCAAGAAGACAGTCAACGAAGTGTGACTAGTGTTTGCTTCTGCATTATGGACCACGAGTCATTGTTTTTATAGTTCTTTCTATTTTTCTGCACTTTTCATATTTTTGGCAATGCACACGAATTACTGTGACAAGGAAAAGACTTAAGGAAGCAAACCCTGAGGGCTCAGAAGTAGTGGCATCTCTTCGCTGCCCAGAAGATTCATTTTGGGGTGGGCATGCTCCCCACCTTGTGGCCATGACCTTGTGGCTGGCCTCTTCCTGTAGACCCTCAGCTGGGCCAGCGGCCGCACCCTGTCCTCCTTGTGGAGCAACCCCCTAAGAGGAGAATCCACTGCTGCATGGCAGGAATTCTGTCTGGGACTAGGGTGCTGGGGGGTCCTCTTGTGGGTGAGACCAAATGGAGGGATGTGGGGGAAAGGGCAGGCACAAGAACACTGGGTCTTGTGTCCCTCGGTGCCACTTCTTTTCTGCTCTTCTCCACACACAGCCTGAGGAAACTGCCAGGAGCTGCCAGGTCCCCTCTGTGAAAGCACCTGAGGACACAGGGAGGGAACACCCCTGTCCTGTCCTCCTGGGGTGGGCGGGGGAAGAGCAGAGAGAGAGGCCTGGAGACTGGGGGCAGGGGTGGGGCAGAAAGTAATGCTGACCCCGCAGGAGAACCACAGGCAGCTAGGGAGGCCCTGCCAAGGTCTCTTCTGCTTGCAGGTGGTTTTCAGAGAGGCCCTTGACTGTGGCGGGTACCTGTGACCGTGGCCACTGCACCAAGGTCCACGCTTCTTCCATCTCCTGGAGTCTCCCTGGGTAGCCAAGATGAGCTGCCAAGGGAAAACCACAGGCCACAGGACTCCCTGGCTGCCCAGGAGAAAGCCCAACAGATAAACTCTAAATAAAACAGAACTCCACACTCTCTCCTTTCCAAATCCCCAAACACAGCTAAAAACCAAATAGCTGGGAGGGCCTGGCCGGCTCAATCGGTGGAGCACGCGAGTCTTGGCCTCGGGGTTGTGGGTTCGAGATGACTTAAATACAATGCTAAAAACCAAAACCAAAACCAAATACCCCTCGGCTGCAAACATCCACCATGACCAAAAATATGCATGGGCAATTTTAATGTTACGTGGTCCCCGGGCTCATATCAGTGATTAAGAGTAGAGATGATTTTCTAGCCAAAGGGCCGGTCAGATCGGAAAGATCACTGCCCAGGTCTTCTCTTGGCCCAGTTCTGGCCCTGAGGCTGGTGAGAGTGAGCTGGCTTCCAGGCCTAGAAGAAGGATTCACACTCAGACAGAGCTTTGCTGCCCCTGCCCTAGATCCAAGAGGCACAGAGAGGCCTCTGGCCTCCCAGGGAAATGAAACAAAACTTCTCTCCCTTTCCCTTCCCCCGGCCCCAAGCTGCCATCTGTCTAATGTCCTCCAGGGGCTACTCAGACAATGGGCCTGCGGCCTCAAGACTGCTGTTCTTTTTACAAACATTACTGGTTTTCTTTAGGCCTAAATCTGTTGGAGTAATAATACCAGAATTTTCTGTCTGCGGTTCAGGCTTCGGTTGCTATAGTATTTCGTGGCCATAGTCCGCAGTGGCCCTCGTATTTGGTATCTATCCCAGACAGCGGTCACATTATTGAGTGGCTACAGAATCCGGTGACCTCCTGGAATCCAGTGATGAAGAATGTGCTCCGAGTTCCCTCTGCCGCCCCCGGACAAACCGCGTTCCCAGCAGTTCTTCTGTCTGCCCTGTCAGTTCAGCTGCTCCCTGGGCCCATGTCCTCTGCTCATAAGCAATTTTTCAGTCCCCTGGCACAGCTTCATGGAAAAATGCACTCCTCTGCAGCGCCCGAGAGATTTTTCTGCTGTTTTTCAAAGTTCAGCTGTTTCTGAATCATTTCCTAGCCTTTCTCCTCCCATTTCTCCCTTGCCCCCGTATTGAAGTTCTTTTCCAAGTGGAGTCTGGATTTTTCCGTCCCTTGCCTCTACCTGCGGAGCAAGAATGTGATTTGGCACAGTCTTTGGGACCACACTGAGCAGGTGTCTGTCCCAAGGGGTCACGGAGCTGGTGAGAAGAGGGCTACTTGCCCTGACCTCAGTCGCAGGGTCTGCGGGGGAGGGGCGCGGCTGTGGGCTCAGGCTGGGAGGGCAGGTGGAGGTTCCTGGCCCAGACCCGCCTGCGGCCAGTCAGCCAGGGCTCTCATAGAACAAGAGGGTCCTGACCGCCACAGTGGACGGAACAACGGTCCCTTCCATGGGATCGGCTCCTTGGAAAGTCCTCAGGTCCGTGGCCCGGACTCACTCGCTGCGGATGAGAGCCGTGACCACAAGCAAGGTTACCTGACTTGGAACAGCAGTGTCCCTTGGGACAATTTGAGGAGCAAAGGGAAGGCTCTTCCCACCTTTTCTTCCCCAGCAAGAAAACCTTCCACTGAGAGCCGGCAGTCCACCATCGGAGAGCTAACTGTGCTCGAATTTCCTTCCCTCTCCTATCTTAAATTTAAAATCCCGCTGGAAGGGAAACGTAGCAGGCTTCCACTGAAACTCTCTCTCTCTCTTCAAGTAAATTCTGTTTAATTCTATAAACACTTGCTGAACACCTGCTAACCTACTGTATGCCTGACACTGGGCTCGGTAGCACAAATACGTACGTGAGTAAGAAAGACATGGTTTCTGCAATTTGAAAATTCCCACCATCCTTACACTCCTAGGGATGTGAACAGGGGTTTTCCTGGGTCCCCATTTGGGTCCTTGGAGGAATCAGACTTGCTCAGCTCAGATCTGGTCCCACCTCCTGCCTTCGGGTTGATGCATGCCCCTTTGCCTTTGAAGCCTCCTCCCTCTGACTAGCCCAGGAGGCAGCCACTCAGGCCTGGGAGCGGCTGTCTGGGCTGGAGGGGTGGTCCAATGCACTGACAGGAGACTTTCGTTTTCTTGGTGACAGTTTGTCCTGTGCTTTGGGTTACACTCTGAAGCATCTGATAAATTCAGACTCTTCTGACAATTTAAGAATCGCAGAGGCAGGAGTTTAGTCTGGCCCCTGGGGCAACTGAGATTCTTAGCCCAACCCCTTTAGCCCTTTTGATTAAAATGCAGGCATTTGGGTGCCTGGGTGGCTCAGTGGGTTAAGCCGCTGCCTTCGGCTCAGGTCATGATCTCAGGGTCCTGGGATCGAGTCCCGCATCGGGCTCTCTGCTCAGCAGGGAGTCTGCTTCCTCCTCTCTCTCTCTCTGCCTGCCTCTCTGCCTACTTGTGATCTCTCTCTGTCAAATAAATAAATAAAATCTTTAAAAATAAAATAAAATGCAGGCATTTAATATCATTAAACGGTGCTCCTAAACAGCCTCCAGCTTTACAAGTTAATTCCTCCTTCTTGTCTCTGCTAAGAAGGCTTTTCTTTTTTTTTCTCTCTTGGTCCTTTTCTCCCTCCCTGATATCCCCTAATTCTCCCAGTCCTCCCCCGACCCCCACTCCAAGCCTTCTGCCGTCCCTGGAGACACCAGCCTCCGTGGAAATGGCCAGCTTCTGGCCTCTCACATCCTGGGCTCCTTGTGCCCAGGGCCCTGCCCTCCATTCCAGCCCATACCTGTGGCCAGGCTGTGTCCTGGAATCCACTGGGTCTAGACTGTGGATCTCTGCCCCCCATGACCGTGCCCGCGGAGGTTGTGCCCCCGACAGCAGCCGCCACAGTTGCCCTGAGTCCCTTGTAACAACCCTGCTCCTCAGGCTTCTGGGGACCCCTGGCTTACAGATGCCTCCACACCGTCCCCATCAACCAGTCTCCGCTGCCTGCACATACCTCCCTTCCCAGCTCAGGGTCCACGCTCCAGCTTCAAGCACCGATGGTCTCTATCCTAGACTCCTTCTCTCCCTCCTGCCCCGGCAGGACCCTGGCAAAATCCCGCCCTCAATAAAAGCAGGCAGCAGCTTTCCACAGTTCTAGGAAGACTGGGCCACCTTGAAGTCCTGGTCTCCACCTCAACTGAGCACACAGCAGCATCCAGCAACCCAGCAACCCTGTGTCTTTAGACCACTCTTGATTCTTGGCCCTGGAAAGACGGCTCCACTTGCTCAGACTCCCAACAAGCTGACCGGCCCGTGGTGAGCTGGTGGTTTTAACAGTTTATCCGACTGAGCCGCCAAGGCATCCCTTTAATGTATTTTTATTTTTTTTTTTTAAGATTTTATTTATTTGTTAGAGAGAGAGAGAGAGAGAACACAGGCAGACAGAGTGGAAGGCAGAAGCAGAGGGAGAAGCAGGCTCCCTGCTGAGCAAGGAGCCCAATGTGGGACTCGATCCCAGTACGCTGGGATCATGACCTGAGCCAAAGGTAGCCGCTTAACCAACCGAGCCACCCAGGCGTCCCTTTTTTTTTTTTTTTTTTAAAGATTTTATTTATTTATTTGACAGACGGAGATCATAGAGAAGCAGGCAGAGAGAGAGGGGGAAGCAGGCTCCCCGCTGAGCAGAGAGCCCGATGTGGGGCTCGATCCCAGAACCCTGGGATCATGACCCGAGCTGAAGGCAGAGGCTTTAACCCACTGAGCCACCCAGGCGCCCCCAGGCGTCCCTTTAATGTATTTTTAAAGTAAACTTTATTTTGAGATCACTATAAATTCACACGGAGTTGTAATGATACAGATATCTGTACCTCTATCCACTTTCGCCCAGGGGCGATAGTATAACGTCACAGCCAGGACACTAATGTCGACACAGTCAAGATACAAAACACCTCCATTACCACAAGGATCACTTCTGTCATCCTTTCACAGAGACCCGGGTTCTTCCTCATTCCATCCCTGATACCTGGCAACCCTCATCTGTTCTCTACTTCTATCATTTTGTCATTTTGAGAGTGTTCTATAAGAGGACTCATAAAGGGAGGCTGGGTGGCTCAGTTGGTTGGTCTGCCTTCGGCTCAGGTCATGATCCAGGGTCCATGATCCATGATCAAGCCCTGCATCGGGCTCCCTGCTCAGCGGGGAGCCTGCTTCTCCCTCTGCCTGCCACCCTCCCTGCTTATGCTCTCCTTCTCTCTGACAAATAAATAAATAAAACCACTAAAAAAATAAATGGATGCCTAGAGTACAATATCTTTTGGAATGGGATTTTTTTTTTCTTCCCCTACACAGGACATTATGTTGAGTAAATTAAAAAAAATACGGTTCCAAAAGAGCCTATACTGTGTGATCCAAGTTGCTATACATATCAAGGGTTTGTTCCTTTTTCTTGTTGGTTAGCATTTCATGGTAGGGATGCACCATTCACCCATTCACCCACTGAAGGACATCTGGGCTGTCTCTAGGTTTTTTACCGTGACAAGCCGCTATGAACATTGCTGTGCAGATTTTTGTATGAATGTCAGTTTTCATTTCTCTGGGATAAATGCCCAAGAGCACAACTGCTGGGTTGGATTGTAGGCACATGTTTCGTTTTGTAAGAAACTTCCCATGATCTTGTCCAAGGTGACTTTACCAGTTTGCATTCCCAGAAGGAATGTATAAGTGATTCAGTCTCTCCATAACCTTACCAGCATTTGCTGTTATTATAACTTTTAGTTTTACCATTCTGGTAGGTGTGCCATGTTATCTTATTGTGGTTTGAATTTGCATTTCCCAAGATGTTTAATGATCTTGAACGTGTTTTCACGTGCTATTCACCATCTGTATCTCCTTTTCAGTGAAACTTCCATTCATACCTTTTGCCCATTTTCCTAACTGAATTGTTTGTTTTTTGCACAGCTGAGTTTTGAGAGTTCTTTATGTATTTTAGATATTGGTCCTTCGTCAGATATGCAGTTTGCAAGTATTTTCTCCCAGTCTGTAGCTTGTCTTCTGATTCTCACAGAGCAAAAGCTTTTCATTCTGATGTGGTCCAATTGCAACCACTCATTGAAAAAGCAAAGTGCTTTTGCATATTTTAAAAAATATTTTATTTATTTATTTATTTGAGAGAGAGAGTGAGAGAGAGAAAGCAGGAGAATGGGGAGTGTCAGAGGGAGAAACGGACTCCCTGCTGAGCAAGGAGCCCAAGGATGGTCTTGATCCCGGGACCCTGGGATCATGACCTGAGCTGAAGGCAGATGCTTAACCAACTGAGCCACCCAGGTGCCCTGCTTTTGCATCTTTATAAAAAAAATAGTTGAGCATTTTTGTGTGGATTTACTACAATTTAATTTTAATAACAGCTCTGTTTAATAATTGGCTCACAAAATCCTTGGAAACTTCACAGTAGGTTCTCTGAGCCATTACAGGCATATGCCAGGCCAGCCCCCGCCGCCCCATTTTGCCTACAGCCTCAGTATTTGACCTTGATCCCTACTTCAGTGACTAAAAAGAAGTTGTGTGCAAATTCCCTTCCCTCATCTCTAGACTTACAAACCCTGGTACTGCCCAACTCAGCCCTGCCCCTTCTTCTTCCCTCCTCCTAAGAAGAAAGGGGTCTATCCCTCCTCCCATGGGGCCAGGTCTCCTGGCTGCTAATTCTGGCTCCACCCACTTCTTTAGAACCGCCCCCCCGCCCCCCCCCCCCACAACATTTAGCCCCTCCTGCCTGGGCTCTCCGAATTAAAACAAATTGCTTCCCTCTCAGCCTTGAGCCCTCCCACCCTGCCAGCCTAACCCCCCTATTGCTTCTCCCTGAACGAACTTGTTCCAAGAATCAGTTTCTGCTTCTTCCTCCTCCTTTTCTCTTCCTCCTCCTCAATCTACCCCAGTCTCCCTTCAGTCAAGCCCTATCCCCTCAGGGTCACTAGTGACTGACCTGTCCCTGAATCCGGGGGACACCTGTGTGTCCCCACCTGCCTGACTCCCTATGGCGTTCCACATGGTGGATCACACCATTTTGCTCAAGACACATCCAGTCATCCCCAGTTCTGTCATTCAGCCTGTCTGTCCCCTGAATCCTGCCTTTCTCTTCCCCCGTTGCCTGGTTCTGGTCCCTGTGATCCCTCATCCAGATATGGCAGCGGCCTCCTAACTGGTCTGTCCCGTCCTCCTTTTGATGCATCCTTCCCACTGCAGCCAGAGAGATCTTTCTAGTAATCTTTTAAAAAATTATTTCTCTAATTGACAGAGAGAGAGATCACAAGTAGGCAGAAAGGTAGGCAGCGAGAGGGGGGAATCAGGCTCCTTGCCGAGCAGAGAGCCCAACGTGGGGCTCCATCCCAGGACACTGAGATCACGACCTGAGCCAAAGGCAGAGGCTTTAACCCACTGAGCCACCCAGGTGCCCTGAGAGATCTTTCTAAAGTGCCAGTCAGGGTATCTGGGTGGCTCAGGGGGTTAAGCCTCTGCCTTCGGCTCAGGTCGTGATCTCAGGGTCCTGGGATTGAGTCCCACATCAGGCTCTCTGCTCGGCAGGGAGCCTGATTCCCCTCTCTCGCTCTCTCTGCCTGACTCTCAGCCTACTTGTGATCTCTGTCTGTGTGTCAAATAAATAAATAAAATCTTTAAAAAAAAATAAAATAAAGTGCCAATTGGACCATGGGGCTCAGCTTCAAAGCTCCCCCTGGTTTTCACAGCTCCCAGGTCCAGTCCATCTGAGGTGGTCCCCCATGAACTGGCCTGGCTGACTCTCTTTTTTGTCCCATATGCTCTGGGCTTCATTCAGGTGCTCATTGGGCCTCCCACCCACCCACCCACCCCTTTGTAAAAAATGGAGATGTCGTTCACAGACCATACAATTCACTATTTTAAGGCGTAAAAGGAAAATTCATCAGTTTTAGGGTATTCGCAAGGTTGTGCAACCATCACCACTAGCTAACATTTTTATCCCCAAAAGAAACGCAATCCCTTTAGCAGTCACTCCTTATTTGTCCCCTCCCAGCCCTGACAACCTTAATCTCCTTTCTTTATGCACTGACAGATTCTGAACGTTTTGTATAAATAGAATCATACCACATACAGCCTTTTGTGTCTGGCTGTTTTCCCTTGGCATCACGTTTCCAAGGTTCCAAAGCCTCTCTCTTGCTTTGGGGACTTCAGAAACACTGTTACTCTCACCGCAAGGCACCTCCTGCGTCCCCTTTACCTGGAGAACTTCTGCTCAGCCCCTGGGTTTTTAGCTCACCTCTTCTTTTGGGGGTCCTTTCCTGCTGTAGTCCCCTGGCCACTGGGCGCCGCTGGGACCCTGCTGTAGATTTTCTCCCAGCAGAAACCCCCATCACAAGGTGTAACTTCCCTAGTAATTTGTTTTCCTGCTAGACATAACGCTCCATCAGGACAAGGCCCCATGCTCGACTCTCCTTCACTCCAGTCCCTAGCTAGGGCCTGGCGCCTAAGCACGTGCAGCTTGAAAAAAATCAGTCCACTGGCCTTCTGGCAGGGTCCCCTGGTAATTCAGCAGAAACATCTCAAAGCCTCGTTGCTTGTCCTCCTGTTCTTTTCTGCCTTTCTCCTCTCTGGCATCAGGATGGCATTAGGGATGTGTAGGGAAGGGCTCTGGACAAGGCCCTGTATCCTTCTGTAGCATGTGAGGGGGCTAGCTATGGGGCAATCTGCTTCCCCGGGCAAGGGTGGGGTGAGGCCTTGTGAATTTGGGAAGAGGCTGTAGAGCTGGGGAGAGAGGGAAGAAGAGATCCTGGTGAGTGTAATCAGCAGAAGGGAAAGGAAATAGGAGTGACCTGGGCTCCCCACCCCCACCCACAGCTGGGGTCCTGGCATTTCTAGGTAGGTGAGGCCTCTGTGCAGGCTTGGGGCAGGGTCCATAAGGCTAGGATCGCCAAACTTAGCAAAGAAAAATACAGGGCACTAGTTAAATCTGAATTGTAGCAGCGACGAATCCTTTTTTAGTACAAGTATATCCCAGACGAGCAACAGAGCAATTCTGCATGGGACACGCTTCTCCTAAATACATACACTGGTAAGCTTCGGGACCTGAGTGTGGGGTGATATTTCTGTGGGTAGGGACCTTTCGAATATCCCTTCAAATCTTCATGCAAAGACGAAAAATTGCTGGTTTGCTCTACTCTGATTATTATATTATGATTGCTCGGTTTGGCTGCTGACAGCAACAGTGTGGGATAATAACAGATCAGGCACAGACTGGTGGTGAGATTGAAATGAGCTCAAGGTAAAGCACTAATTAAAGGGTCTGGACTCTCCGAGGTTCGCAGAGCTGAGGAGAAAGGAGGAGCCTTTGCGGGGGAAGGAGCTGCAGGCAGGCAGGGTTCTGACCCGGACAACGCAGGTGACTGGCGCCCGCCTTCCCGGCCAGTGCCCTCCGACAGGTCCTGGAGTTGGCGGACATTTGAGTTCCTCCCGCATCCGCAGCGCGGAGCCGGCCCGCTTGGACTAGGTGGGACCTGGGGGCGCCGGGGCGCCTCTAGCCCCCTTCACCCCATCTGCTTCGCTGGACTCCGTGTTGCTGACTCAAGGGAAGAAAAGATGAAGAGAAAGAAGGGGAAAAGCCAACAGACAAAACCAACAATAAAGGCAAATTTGCTGAGCCGGTGGAATTCTCTCCCCAGACGCAGCAAGTGAGCGCGCGTCTGGGAATCAGCCCGCCAGGCGGCGGCGCGCTTCTCACCCGCGCCGCACCCGCGCCTCCCCAGGCCAGGAGCGGGGATCGGCATGGGGATCGGGAGGAAGACCTGTACCCGAAGAGGACTGAGTCCCTCGGGGACCGGCTCAGCGGGTGGGCAACTGCCACCCGCTTCCCGCCATGTGGCCCGAGAAAGGGGTAGAGGGTGCGGGCAGCAAAGGCATTTCTGGAAATGATAGATCTCCAGGATAAAAAGAAGAGGGAAGGAGCAACTTAGCTGTTCCACGAGGATTTGGGGGTGGGCTGTCTCCTCATACTCGCTTCTATCCTGTTGAGATTCCTAATCACTTTTCCGGGGAGAAACAGAGAATACAGCCAGCGTGATCACTGGGTTGAGAAGGAGATAATGTAACAGGGCAGGTGCCTGTGCTAGCATATCTCCTTCCAGGACCCTCCCAGACCCACCAAAGACAGCTCTGGCCATCTTCCTGGAGCATTGGTTATGTGCCTGATCCCGCGCAAAGATTTTGGGGGCATTATCTCATCCATCATCACAAATAGCCCAGAGCTGGGAGAGATTAAGTAATTTGCCCAAATCATGCAGCTCATAAATGGAGGGCTGTCTGCGTCTGAGCCCATTTTTTTTTTAAAGATTTTATTTATTTATTTGACAGAGAGAGAGAGAGAGAGAGAGTGCACAGGAACAGGGGGAGCAGCAGGTGGAGGGGGACTGGAGAAACAGGCTCCCTGCTGAGCAGAGAACCAGGATGTATGCGGGACTGGATCCCAGGATCCTGGGATCATGACCTGAGCCCAAGGCAGACACTTAACTGATTGAGCCACCCAGGTACCCCCCTGAACCTAGCTTTTAACCCTAAACCATCCTGTCTCTTGCTGTACTGACAAGGCTTCAGACTCCTTCTCAACACAGCACTCCAGATAGCCACTGGTCACAGACCCAAGTTGGTGCATGAAATAAAACTTGTTTTCCAAATGCCTTATGTTGATGTGTGGGCTCAAGCAAATAATTGTGGCTGTTGGATGACTTGACTGGGTGTCTTCCCGCCTGATACATTTATTTACGGGATTGCATAATAGTAAATCTAGAACAGACGTAAGAAATGGAGTCCATGGGGCTCCTGGGTGGCTCAGTGGGTTAAAGCCTCTGCCTTCAGCTCAGGTCATAATCCTGGGGTCCTGGGATCGAGCCCCACATCGGGCTCTCTGCTCGGCAGGGAACCTGCTTCCCCTCTCTCTCTGCTTGCCTCTCTGCCTACTTGTGATCTCTGTCTGTCAAATAAATAAATAAAATCTTAAAAAAAAAAGAAAAAAAAGAAATGGAGTCCAGGATGCAGATATGCAGATAAGGAACCTGAGGCCCAGAGAAGTGAACACACATGCCCAGGGCTACCCAGCTTCAGGATTAGAATCCCTGTGTCTGCTTCCAAGCGCAAGACCCTTGTTAGCCCTCCTACATGGTTTTGTTTCTCTCCCTAAGACCAGGCTGCGTACCTGAACCCCAGACTTAGGCTACTTCCTGACCTCCCCCTTCAGATGGGCTTGGAAGCCCAGAGGCCGACCAGGTCCCCAGGCAACTCGGTTCCCATCTCACCTGTTTTAGATGGCCCCGAGGCTGTTTTTTCAGATGCTTGATGCAGGGTCACGAAATGTAGCAATCACAAAGATATCCCACTTACACACACACACACACACACCCCTTTTTGTTTACCCTCATTAAATATTGTATTATTTCAACAACTATTTGTATATAAATGAGTGTGAACAGTGCTGAGTATAAAACTCAGCAGCAGGGCACCTGGGGGATTCATTTAGAAGAGCTCACGTTCCTAAGTTTGAACCCCGTGTTGGGTATAGAGAGCACTTAGAATAAATAAATAACATTTAAAAGCCAACAGGAAGGGCTCCCACAGATGGGAGGACCTGCCGGGGCTGCCCCAGGTCCTGTGCGTCTCCCTTTCCTCTCCCACCTGTCTTATCATCTAAACAGCACAGAGACTCGAGAGGGTTGACTAGAGAGCTTCGGTGACTTGTCCCACTCACCCTGCTGGAGTGACAAGACATGGACCAAACCCCAGGTGTCCTGACTCAGGCCAGCGTGTGATTTATTGAAGATGATCCCCCAAATTCCTCCCCCTCTACAGATCTGTCAGGATTCCTGAAAAATTGCCATTAGAGTTCCCCAACCCCCTTACTATTGGAGGGTTTGCGCAGGGGGCGGGGGGGGGCTTCAAGAACATCCCTTTAAAGAAATCATGGTGGAAGGAACCTTTCATTAGCACTGTGACTGGACAAGGATTTTGGCTCCTACAGAGGTGAAGGCGTCAGGGAGGGCATGGCAGGGCATCAAGGACCTCAACGGCCACCTCTGCGTGCTTCCCACAGCTCCGGGAACCCCTGTTCCTTGGTGCAGCTGTCTGCTCCACTCGCTTCTCTTTTTGCTCCTTTTCGCTTTCTCCAGAGTCCGGCATATAGTAGGCACTCAAGAAATGTTTACAGCTATCTTTACCCCAGCTCCGCCTATGGCCGGTTTTAAAGGGCCTGATCAGAACCTGCCAGGATTGGCCAAAGGGCTGCCCTTTGCGCTCCTCCCCCAACCCTCCCACCCACACGCAGCCTGAAGATGAGCACAGCGACTAGGAGGCCACAGGATTCCTCTAGAAATGTTTTTCATAATCGAGGCTCCAGCAAGGGACTTGGGAATTCCTTAAACAGCCAGTGTGCATTTGGGCATAAACACTTGGCCTGCCAGCTCCCCAGCATGTCTATTAAAGGCATCAATCAACCAGCCCTCCTGGGCAGGCAGCGCTGAGCAGGGCAGCTCCAGACCTCCAGGATGATGCTGCCCCAAGCCCCCTGGGGCTGCCGGTTCTGGGCCAGCGCCTCCTTCTTCGCCCTGGGCCCCCTGCAGCCCACAGCTGGCCCCAGAGACAGCAGCTGCTCATCCTCCCTCCCAGGCTGGGGACACATCTGCGCTTGGCAGCGCCCAGATTAATCCCTATTACCTTCCCCGCTGACTGTGCAGGAGCAGAGCCGTGCCTCCCATTCCCACCCCTGTCTCCTGGGAAAACAAAGCCGAATGTTCCCGCAGCCAATGTCCTCGCTAACCAAGGAGATTATGACTGCATCCTGTTCTCGGAAGAGTGAGGCCAGAGTGTGTTCTGGGCAGGCAGGCACCGAGGGATCTCGGAGCTCCCCAAACGGGGCAAGCGGAGCTAGGCTGCGAGACTGAGTGATGCAACACTGGCGAGTGGAGACGGGAGAAAATTCATGAGAGAAAGGGGTGAGGGAGGAGGAGGAAAGGCTCTTTTGTGGGAGATTTTATTTATTTTAATTATCTTGGAAGTCAGATTGCAAGTAGCATCAGGAGTGGAAAAGCAATAGAGAAGCAGGAAATGGAAAAAGTTGAGATCTCGGGCAGCTGGTGCGTGCCTTGGGGAACCTGTGGGGTTGGAGGGGGCTTGCTGCGTGTCCAACCCCATACGAAAGGCAGAATGCCAGGAGTCACCCACCCTGGACACAGACAGGTGACCATGAGAGAGGAACTTCTTGCCCGCATTTTGCTAGGAGACAATAACGTCCTGGAGAGGAAGGATCACGGCACTCTGGTTCATTTCTATAGCTAATACGCCAGCTACAGAGCCTGGTATAGAGTAATTGCTCAATAAATAAGAGCTACGTGCTAGGAGCTCCTTGAAGCGCTTTGCACAGGTTAACCCATTTTATCCTTTCACAAAGTTATGAGATAAATACTATCATCTTCATTTTTCAGAAGTGGAAGGACAGAAAGGTTAAGTTACTTGCTCAAGGTCATAGAGTTAGAAAACAGCAGAGCTTGGATGCGACCCCATGCAGATCGGTTTGAGAGATGGTGCTTTTACTGTGCTCTACAGACTCTTGAAAGAAAGAGAGTAGAAAGAAAGAAAAATATCTTTGCTGTGGAGCTGAAAGAGACCTGGATGTCATTTAGAGGCAACTCTTTGTTTTATCAGCTAAGAATTAAAGAGGAGAAGAGACTGGTCCAAGAGCCTTGGCACCAGCCAGCAACTGGCAGAGCTTGGATTAAAACCCACATCTCCCTGGGCCTCCTTTCTATCCCACCTGCTTGTCTTGGAAAAGAACAACCAGCGCCCTCTAGTGTTCTTGCAAACTGGCCTTTTAATAGCTTTCGTGCTGGGCACCTGGGTGGCTCAGTTGGTTAGGTGTGTTTGCCTTTGTCTGAGGTCATGATCCCAGGGTCCTGGGATTGAGTCTTGCATCAGGATCCCTGCTCAGTGGAGAGTCTGCTTCTCCTTTTCCCTCTGCTCCTCCCTTCTGCTTTGTGCTCTCTCCCTCTCTCAAATAAATAAAATCTTAAAAAAAAAAAATAGCATTGGTGTCCACCAGGCTTGGGCCTCTTTCCTCTCTCCCCAACCCCCCACTCCCACCCCCCCGGCCACCACCCTGCTCCGGGCTGTTTTCATGTGAGGTCTTCAGGCCTCGGCAGCCCAGCTGAGCAAGAAGACAGCGATGCCAGGGAGGTGAGCTCGACGAGGCGCTGTGGGAAGCCACCCAGGCTGGTCCACAGCAACCAGGGCTCTAAGCTGTCTGAGGTGCCTGGCCTTCTTTGGCTGGGCCCGGGGCGTGTGGGTGTCCACGATGGACGCTCTGTTCTCACGCTGAGGCGTCAATTACCAGTTCTTTGGCCACCTGAATACTTAAAATTTTCAGGGTAATTTTTCTCCCAAGGCATTTGTTCTGGATCGCTAATGTCTGATATGGAGGATATCATTTTTGATTTAACATATTTAAAACTCATTTTTCCCCTAGACAAGACAAATTGAATTTGTATCTTCCCATATGGAGCTTTTCAAAAAGATCAGTGCTGGGATGCACTGGGTTCCCAGAGTGATGTCATTTGATTAGTCCTGACATTCTTTTTCCACTTATGGGGGGGTGAGTAATTGCAGACGTTCCAACTGGGAGAAGTGTGATTGGGTTTTTTTCTCCTATGGGGGAAATCCTTTCAGATGGATAAGTTTCTGGCATCTGATATTTTCCTCTGCCACCTGGCGGAAACTTCTAGAATAGAAGCGTCCCAACATCACATAACCTGATCATCTAGGGAAGGCTTCAGCTAGGTCAGGGAAGGCATAGTTAGCTGTCTAGGCTCCTTCTCTTCTGGCCCATGCAGGTTTTGATAAGTCCTGTCCCATTCACCTCAGACAATGCCGAAAGGGGCTCTGATCTACTAATCCCCCATCTTTGTGGGGCCTGGGGCCAACACAGTAGGTTTCCCAGAGTGCTCTTGGGCTGGGTCATTTCCTCTCTGGCCTGTTTGTCCTGCTGAGTGGAGGGACAGGACTGGAAGGGTGGGGACAGCGCCTACTTTTGTAGGGGGCACCATTTACCTCTTCACTCTGGCTTTCTCTGGATACTGGCAGAATGTTGGGATGAGAGGATGGCATGGAAGTTTCCAGGGACAGGACAAGGAATGGAAGGTTCCCCAGAAGATTTCCTCCTGTGAAAGGGACTCTATCTCTTCTAGTTCCTCTGGGTCCATTCTTCCTTTGGTAGCGAGCAGAATTTGTGAGTTGTGTGGAAACCAAACCAACGAGGACTGCCAGGCAGCTCTCTGACTGGGCATTTCAGTACAGAGGACAGGCCCAGAGGGGAAAGGCAAGGAGGTGGGTAAGGAAGAGCTGAGTCCTCAGAAGGGAAGCCCTCAGCCTCTCAGGGTGGGGTTTCTACCCAGGCCTGCAATTTCCCCAGCATTCCAGGCCCTTCCAGACTTGTACCTTCCCTGTCTGTAGGCCAAAGTCTCAATTCCATGCGTGGCCCAGCTGCCAGCCTCTCTGAGGAAAGAAGGAGCTAGGGAGGAGTGCAGGGCTTCCCCAGCACTCCTGAAGCATAGACGTGGGCTCCTGGGTGCTTGTCCTTTACCTAGAATTGCTCTCCAGGGGACCGGGCTGGGACTGCCTCTCTTGGACTTGCTCATGGGTGAGTCCAAGGGCAGACAGGCTGGGCTCCAGTCATACCTGTTGGTGCCTCTGTGACCCTGTGTTCATGTTTGGGTCCTTCTGACCTACCATAGTTTACATACTGCAAAATAGCTCTTTTGGGAATTTAGCTCTGATTAGCTTTGCAGCAATAAAGTCTAATCTTGGTTAAATAGACGAAACCTAGAATAAATGTCTGTCTAATCCTTGCCAATATTTTCCTTCTACCCAAGGCAGCATAGCTCTGTGACCTTCAGTCAGTCACTTAACTTCTTGAGTCTATTTCTATATCTAAAGAAAATGAGGGTAATACCATACTCCTCCAGCCTGGTTATTGGGGGGATCAAATACAGTAATGTGTGCGAACAGCCTTTCTAGATGGCAAGGTGTTAGTCCATTGTAAGGGGTCATTATGGTCGTCATACTTATTGCAAAGCCCACAGAAGAGCCATGCCTTCTAAGATAAAGTCTTGGCTGCATGACCTCCATTGTAAGGGAGGAAAAAAAGGAACCAATTTTCTCAATGGAAAAGAGTGACCCTGGACAGAGCAGAGAGACCAATCCAATAACTCGAACGAAAGCAATGACAATTTGGCTGATTTCATAGCAAGGCCCAGTCCAGTATAACCAATAACGAAAATGGTCTCCATTCTTATCAGAAATTCTCAGAGCCAAGGACGATTGCTTCACCTTCTTCAAAGCCGAAGGTCAAACATCATTTTTTATTTGATGCCGTGTGGTTGAAGTTAAGAGCCAACTGAAATTGGTTCTAGTTCTCCAGACAAGAAAGTATAGGATCAAAGTGAGAGCCTCCTGTCTTCACTCTCCTTGAAAGAGATCATATGGGAACAAGGCTCTGGAAGGCTGTCAAGAATCAGAGAGGCAGGGTGCCTGGGTGGCTCAGTGGGTTAAAGTCTCTGCCTTCAGCTCAGGTCATGATCCCATGGTCCTGGGGTGGAGCCCCGCATCGGGCTCTCTGCTCTGCGGGGAGCCTGCTTCCCCCTCTCTCTGTGCCTGCCTCTCTGCCTACTTGTGATCTCTGTCTGTCAAATAAATAAATAAAATCTTAAAAAAGAAAAAAGAATCAGAGAGGCAGAACGGAGAGGCTCAGAGCATTGCTAGAGACATTGTCTGTTGTTTCTGCCTCCCCAGAATAAACTCCTTTTTCTTTTTGGTAATGGAACCCTTTTTTCCTTTGGAAAATTACCCCCTACACTTCTCATTCCAACTGGGACTGAGCCCTTCCCCAGTTTCTGGGATGACTCAAACCTCTCCCAGCAGAGGCCACTGTGACCGGCTCAGCGAGAGACATGTGATCCAAACTAGGCCAGTGAGAGCCAGCCCTGAGACTTTGGCTGGAACAATCAGCAATCCAGTGTCCACAGGCCCCCAAATGGCAAAGCATCAGACAGTCCAGATAATTAAAAACGTGCTTCATACAGCGGGGATGGTTGCAGCTCCTCTCCACTTGGTTGCTCATCCTCTGGGAGGCTGGTCTGGGCTGGCTCTGGGATGGTTGAAGGCTTTCCAGCAATGAGAGAGGACAAGCCTCAGAGTGTAAGCACTTTTCCAGGCTCGTATAAGGCATGCCATTGTGCCATTGGACAAAACAGGTCACATGGTCAAGCCCCGAGTCACGTGACAAGAGACTGCCTAAGGAGGTGGAAACCAGAAGGCAGGACTCATGGGAGCCATCACTGCCATAGTCCACCCAGACCCCTATGGTAGGACAGCTCCCCCTGTGAGATTAAGCCCAAGTTTGCCTTCTGCAGAATTCTACCTGTTGATCTCCAAACTTCCTCCAGTCTTGTCCACATGGCAAGGCTTCAGCAACTGTATCTGGCTTGGGATCATCTAAGCAGACAGACTGCCCAGAATTCTGCCTCCCCTCATGGGGCTTCTTTTGCTTCTACACTTAACGGCCCAGATGCAAATATCTATGGGTGGCTCAGCTCTTGAAGTCAGGTGCTTATTCAGCCAACAAATAACTGTTTTGTACGTACTCTGTGCCAGGATCTGGTCAAGTTGCTAGCGATATGGTAGAAAATAAAACAGACCCGGAGACCATCCTTGCCTACGAGGAGCTGACACATGTTGACTGGGGGCGGTGGGCAGTAGAGAGGGAAATGTGAATGAAAAAATGTCCAGTAGGGGCGCCTGAGTGGCTCAGTGGATTAAGCCTCTGCCTTCCGCTCAGGTCATGATTCCAGGGTCCTGGGATAAGCCCCACATCGGGCTCTCTGCTCAGCAGGGAGTCTGCTTTCCTTCCTCTCTCTCTGCCTGCCTCTCTGCCTATTTGTGGTCTCTGTCTGTCAAATAAATAAATTTTTAAAAATCTAAAAAAAATGTCCAGTAAAATATAGGCAAGCAAGAAAAGCTGGATGGGTGAGGGTTGGTTTCCTGATCTGTGATTTAAAGAGTTCCTCACCCAAGAAAAGTAGCAGGAGAGTTGACTAATTCAGGCATCTTCAAGAGTGCTGATGGGGAAGGTAAGCAGACCTATGAGTGAACCCTGGAGTCAGCTGTGTAGGCATCTGTTTCCATGACACGTGTGTGTGTGTGTGTCTGTGTGTGTGTGTAAAAACAGCTCACGCCACAAGCTCCTCAGCACCAGGACAGTGACACGGCCAGCCAGCTTTTCCAGGCGGCTGTCTCGCTGATGGGGAGAGGTGGTGACGGGACAAATTGGAAATCCATATGTGTGTTCCATATGTATCCAGCCTGGCCATATATACCCAGCCTGGGTATTGCAAAGCTGAAGGCTCAGGTTCTAATCCTCAGATGGGAGTCTCGAGCAAGTCTTGTTGAGACCTCTAGGCCATCATCCAATGCATGGGATAAGTCACAAACACCCTGACTTGCTCCTCCAAGGGGCGAAGGGAGGGGACTGGTTCTGGGCCATTACCGTGAGCTCCAAATCATTACAGGGCTGTGAAGACCACTTCCAGATTTTGAGGCAGGTGCAAGGTCCAAGCCCAAGTGTGGAAGGGAAGGAAGCAGAGGTTTCCCCTGCCGTCAGGGTCTCAGGCCTGGCAGGGTAGGGGTGGGGAGCTCCACTCCGGCTACACCGGCCAGTGTTCCCTCAGGTAAATCCACACATTTTATGAACAGAGAAAGGGAAGCCGTGACAGTTGGTATTTCCTCAGGAATGATGGCCAAAAAGAGGGTAGGAGGGTGAAGGCAACTTCAGGGTTGGTTTTCTGGTCTGTGAATCTCCCTGGGGACAGCCGCCTCAGATGAAACCCTGGCCATTGACAGGAAGGCCCCGTCTGAGGTTCCACAGTGTTCTGTGCCAAGGGAAGCCTCGCTGACCTCTGAGTCGGTCCGTTGGCTCGCCCTCCTCTGCACTCTCAGGTGTACTGAAGTGTGTGGAGGGGGTGTGCGGGGCTAGGTAGAGATGCACCGTGATTTGCTCCTGCACTCGGCGGGCTCTGACGTAAGCCAGCAGAGAAATGGAAGAGCCCGCTGCGGGTTGCAGCCTGAGGCAGAGCCCAGGGACAAGGTTTTGAAGGTCGGGATGAAGTACCTTTTTATTACAATGTCTGAAGTGGGAAAATGAGACAGGAATCCCATTTTCCTTCACAAGTGGTCCCAGGGCTCCTCACCCTGTAGAGTCTATTTAATATGGAGGGATAACCATGGAGACGCTGGACACCACGACGCCCCCTTGCAGAGGGAGAAGGGGAGTTCTGTGGCCTCCACGGGGCACCCCACGGCCCAGCAGGGCTAAGACAATGCCAGAGGCTCTCATTT
Source organism: Mustela erminea (assembly GCF_009829155.1). Taxonomy (NCBI): domain Eukaryota; kingdom Metazoa; phylum Chordata; class Mammalia; order Carnivora; family Mustelidae; genus Mustela; species Mustela erminea. Next base: position 23,357,160 of record NC_045624.1, read on the forward strand.
CCACTCCTTTGGCTTTTTCTTCTAAGCGTCAGGACTCGCCTTTCCAGTATCTCTCAGCTGGTTCTTACCACTGTCTCCTTGTTTGATTTGTCAAATCTGTCTTAGTTCAGTTTCACACCCACTGTGACAGGCTGTCACCCCCTCCCCTCCTCCCTGTCCTGGGACATCTGCCAGGCAGTAAGAGCAAATGTGAAGTTAAACACAACTCGGTCCCACATCCAGTTCTCCTTCTTTCTCTTCCCTGCCCCGCTCCCCCCTCCCCTACCCTGAACACACAACACCCACGTGGCCAGGGGGCTGGGGTAGACTGTACTTTACCCCAAAATGTTTCTTCTGGAAATTCAGCCCCAAAGTAGAGGGCTTGCTGTAATAAAGTCTTATGTCCCTGTCACCCAATTTAAGATTTTATTTATTTATTTGAGAAAGAGAGAGAGAGAGAGAGAGAGCAAGAGTGGGGGTTAGGGGCAGAGGGAGAGGGAGAAGCAGACTCCCCACTGAGCAGGGAGTCCAACCTTGGCTTCCATTCCAGGACCCTGTGATCATGACCTGAGCTGAGGCCAGACACTTAATTGACTGCGCCACCCAGGTGCCCAATTACCAACATTTTACTGAGCTTGTTTATCTACCCTCTTACATATATTTTTCTTCTGAAATATTTTAAGGTAAATCCAAGACATCATTGCATTTCATCCTAAATGAGTTCAGTTTGAATTTCTAATAAGGAAGCATTTAAAAATAGAGGTACCTGGCTAGCTCAGTTGGTAGAGCATGTGACTCTTGATCTCAGTGTTGTGGGTTTGAGCCCCAAACTGGGTGGAGAGGCTAAAGACAAAATCTTTAAAAATTAAAAAAAAAAAAAAATAGGGGCACCTGAATGGCTGAATCTGTTAAGAGTCCGACTTTGGCTCAGGTCATGATCTCGGGATCCTGGGATCAAGCCCTGGGGCTCCCGGCTCAGTGTGGAGTCTGCTCTCACCCTCTCCCTCTGCCCCTCCCCCAACTTGTGCTCTCTCTGTGTCAAATGAAATTTTTTTTTTAATTCTTTTTTTTTTTAAGATTTTTTTCTTTCTTTTTTTATTTTGTCTGTTTGACAAAGAGAGCACAAGCCGAGGGAGCGACAGGCAGAGGGATAGGGAGTCGCAGGCTCCCGGCTGAACAGAGAGCCAGATTCTGGGGCTGGGCTCAATCCCGGGACCCTGAGATCATGACCCGAGCTGAAGGCAGCTACTTTAACCGACTGAGTCACCCAGGTGCCCCATAAATAAAATCTTTTTTTAAAAAAAAAAAAATTAAAATAATGACCATGCCATCACCCCAGCTAACACAATTAGTAACAATTCCTTTCATCATCTAACACAGAATCCATACTCAACTTCCCATCACTGTCTCAACGCTGTCTTTTACAGTTGGTTTGGGCATCTATCTTTGAACTAAAAAGGAAGAGGTTTGCTGAGCAAGTTAAGAGTGACCAGAATTTTAAGAAGTTTAACCTTTAATGGTCTGGACGGCGTTCAGGCTTTTGACTGAATTAGCAGACATGATAAAACGGGCTTGGTAATAATACAGGAGTCTCCCTTCCTTTGGTCACCCTGCGACAGCGGAAGGGCTGCGCTGGGCGGGACACAGCAGCCAGGCGCCCGGAGTTGGGGGGCGCCGAGGCGGGGATTGGGGGGGGTGAGGGGTGGGGCGAGGCGGGGGCGGGGCGATCCTGCCCGCACAGTGTCCCAGCCGGGCAGGGAAGGGTACAGCGCTCAGTGACCAGGGGCCCTGGGAGTTCAGTGGAAGGAAGAAATGCTAATAGAGGTCCCTTTCTTGTAAAAAGACATCTGAGGCAGGTAGTAGTCAGTGATCGAGACTCCCTTGATTTGGCCTCATCTTTCCTCTAATCGGTGATCATAGAGTGATGCCCTAGAGTGAATGTGTCACCCCAAAATTCATATGTTAAATCTTAACCTCCAAGGTTAGGTATTCAGAGGTGGGGCCTTTGGGAGGTGATCAGTGTTATTTTAAGTAATAATTGTATATATAATAATCAATGATGAGATTAGTGCCCTTGTAAAAAAGACCCCAGACAGCTCACCTGCCCCTTTTGCCAGGTGAGGACATAGTGACACATGTGGTCTATGTACAGGAAGCAGGTGCTCACCAGACAGGGGATCTGCTGGCCCCTTGATCTTGGATTTCGAGCCTCCAGAAGTGTGAGAAATAAATTTCTGTTGTCTATAAGCGCCCCAGACCTCTTTATTCAGTAATAGCAACCCGAGGCAGTAAAGCGATATTAAATTTATATGTATGTCTTCTCTTTTCATCGACCCCTCCTTCCTCCCTCCCTTCCTTATTAATCTTGTCATTATTTCATTTCGTAGACTCCTCGTCCTGTCCTGTTGTCATTCCCATGTCAAGCTTTCCTGTAGTGGATTCCCCCTCAGGAGGCCTCTCTTCTTTTCTTTTCTTTCTTTTTTTTTCTTTTTTTTTTTTTTTTTTAGATTTTATTTATTTATTTGACAGACAGAGATCACAAGTAAGCAGAGAGGCAGGCAGAGAGAGAGAGGGGGAAGCAGGCTCCCCGCTGAGCAGAGAGCCCAATGCGGGGCTCGATTCCAGAACCCTGGAATCATGTCCCGAGCTGAAGGCAGAGGCTTTAACCCACTGAGCCACACAGGCGCCCCTCTCTTCTATTAGGCCTGCCTCTTGGGGACGGTTGTGAGTTTTGCTGTGTGGTGCCTACCCCTCTCAGGAATCTGGCTTCACGGTTCTCCCCGAATCCAAGCCCATCTCCGCTTGCCTTGCAGTTTTCTTACTCTGTGTTCCTCCATGAGCAGCACCAGAGACAAGGGTTCAAGTGCAGTAGGTGTATTTGGGAGGTGACCCCAGGAAGCAGGAGTGAGGAGCAGGGAGAGTGGGAATGAGAAGGAGGAGACCCAGTCAGGAGTGCCCCCACGGACATGATGCCTGTGGGCACCCAGGGCTCAGACCTACAAAATGCACCTTTGAATTGCTCCTGTGGGGAGGGTGGGAGGCAAAAGCATTTATCCACAGACTTTTATTCTCCGCTGGTTGAGATTTGCCCCTCTGGGAACTTCTCCCTCCCCTTCCCCTTCTGCCCTGTGTGGGCTGAGAGGCTCTCTAAGGAGCCAAGGGGAGCAGTGCAGGGAGTCCAGTTCCCCGGGCGTCCACACCACAGCTGTGGCTATCTCATGGAGGACTGTCCGGTACAGCAAGTCTCACTCCTTTGGCTTCTCTGACACTTTAGTACCAATAACAACATCATTTATTGACTGCTTTTTTGTATATCAGTCATTGGGCGAACAGCTTTCCAAATATTTTATCTTCTAATCTTCTAAAGACTTGAGATGAAGAGGGCTATTATATGCCCATTGTACAGATGACAAAACAAGGCTCCGAGTGGTTAAATAACTCAGTTAAGGGTTCAGCCTCCTCTTCGCTGGGAGCTGGGTTGAGATGAGGGCTGGGCACGGAGGCTCCCTTACGATATTAACATCCTTGACTCTACCATCTTCAGGTCTGAGAGGGTGTGTTCCCGGGGTAAGGACACCAGAGGGCTGAGGACGTCAGTGTGCCCGTGAGCTTCACCCAGGTGGATGTGTTTGTCAGACAGCACCAGACTCAGATCCTGTTGGTAAAAGCCTGGAATTACTTCTCCCTGTTCTTTTTGGGAAAGTGGGGTCTAACGTTTTGGTCATGTGCTGTTGTGCAGGAATCTGGGATGGGTTCTTTGGAAATAACCTGCTGGACTGACCTGACTTCTTTCTCCCTAGACTCTGCAGAAGTCCTGCCTTCGGAGGTTGGACATGGCCAGAAGCTGCCCCCAGGGTCTACCCGCTGTTTGGGGGATGTGAGCTCTGCCTCAGGGGAGAGCGAGAGAATGCCCAAGGATGGAAAAGTTTCTGGAAGGATAACTTAGAGAACATGCACTTCCACTGTGACCCTGGCAGTCACCTCCCAGAGCGGGCTGACTTCTGGAGCCACCTGGGGATTGTGGGGGAGGGGGAGCTTCCTCGTGCCTGCTCAAAACAAGGCATCTCCTGCAGTCCCAGTCCCAGACAGCCGAGGGGCAAACACATTGTCCCCGAGCCCTGTTCCCCATCTTAGGCTGACAGAGACTGGGGCGGGTCATGGCACGGGTACCTTACTAGGTCCTTGGGGATGTGTGCAGAGAAAGTCTTCTAAGGGACAGACCATGACCTAGACTTCTCAGCAATGTGGGCCAAAAATTCTTTTTTATTTAAGTTGGTTTGCATTGGGTTTCTGTCGTTTGCAGCTAAAGAAGTCTTGACTGGTACAGAGGCCAGCCACTTCCCTGAGCTGCCAAGTGGCCCACTTAGGCGGTTCCAGCCAGATCTGACAACCCCCCACCCCCACCCCAGCCTGCTGTGGATTCCCCTTCTTCAGGAGTTCTGCCTCCCTGTCCTCCACCACTTAAACGAGTGCTCAGGAAAGGGTTGGCAACTGTCAACTATCCTTCAAGATCACCCATGGAAGTGACTGCTCGATGGGTCAGCCCTGTCCCCCCCACCCCCCATCCTGCCCCCAGTCCTCTCCAGAACTTAGGTTGAAACTGTCAGGTTCTAATTGCACTGCAGAGATGACTGTCTCTGCTCTGTGCCTGCAATGAGATAAGTCTTGTCTTTTCGAGAATCTACGGCCCTGGTTAGGTCTGCTATTGGGCTGCATGTTGCTGTTTGTGGGTTTTTGTTGTTGTTCTTTTTTGTTTGAAAAATTATTTGGTGTTTCTCAAGGCTGATTTGCAGACCCGCACGGACTCTGGTGCAGAATGTGCTCGTTTTGCCAGCTCTGTGCTTTGGGGGAATCCTTTAGCCTGGATAACTGGTGGCCGGCTGTGGCCAAGCCTGGGCAGAGCTGATGCCAGTGAGGGATGGAGGCCAGCCAGGCCTTGCCCTGTCACACACAAATAGCTCTTCTAAAGTCCCTCCAGAAAGGGTGACAAAACAAAGACCAGGCGGCAAAGTTAATTTATTTGGATTTTTTTTTTTAACAGTAACAAATTTTTTTTTTAAGTTACAAAAGAAGATAATCATTTACATTTTAGAACTTTCACACTCTGAGAATAAGCCCTGGTACCAGGTTTTGGAACGTGAGAGGCTTAAAAAATCCCAGCCTGACTGGGTGGTCATGATGGATGGTAATGATTACCGAGGTCCTAGTCTCCAGAAGGGGTCTGACTCGGCCCATCTCATGAATCTCTGTTCTGGAACTAACGACATTAATGCTTTTGATATCAAACTTCTTTGCACCCGAAAGCCTCTTCAACACATCCCTTTCCCTCCTGTCTTGTCTTTCCTTTGTCTGACTTTCTTTGTAACCACATACCTTCACCCCGGTCTCAGCACAAACAAAACAACCCCCTCCCTCCAGACAATTCACATCCCTTGCCTCCTGCAAAGTCGCAAAGTCAACTCCAACTCCTTTCTCACGGCAAGCAATCCTGGTCCACCCTGCCCAACGCTGTTGGCACCTCCCGGGAGCATAACCTCGCTCCAGAACATTCTGGGAGTCAGAGGACCTGAACTCTAATCTGAGCCCTGCCACCTGTCGGAGGTTGTGGTCTTAGGTTATGTTCTTATTTTTTAAATTGTCAGCTGCGCTGCTTCAAAGGGAAGTGGCTGCGCAGGAGGAAAAGCTGGCGTGCCCTGCAAAGCAAAAATGCTACCACAGGCAAGCAGGGCTGGCCTGGGGGCCCCTGATCACTGGCATCCTCAGCTCCGTGTTTCCTGCCTGCTGAACAGGATGCTGGTTCACCTGCTCTGTTGCCATGGTGAAAAGACCAGCCTTTGCATCCTGGTGTGTAAACTTTTTACCATCTGGAATTCAAGGTCCCTGAGGGTAAGACTATTTTAACCTTTACTTGGTGAGCTTCTCTAGCCCATAGCACCCATCGGGCCGAGCGCCAAAGAGGTGCTCAGTCTCCAAGCTGATAGCTTTGATTCAAATCTCCTTGGACAGATCCACCGCCGAGAGTGTGATGGCCTTATCACAGCGGCAGGATGGTGGAAAACCCAAGCCTCCTGGTTTGTCACCCCCAGACATGATCTCCAGTGGGAAGGGCACTCCTGGAGGCCTGGCCTGGCAGTCTGGCACCAAGTGGTGTTGGCCCAGGTCCTGGGACTGCCCACAAAGGCCCTCAGACCTTCCCACTGGAATCAAAATCCACTCTGAAGGAGTGGGAAACACGGTCTTGCTTTAGGGGAGCCAGTCAGATGAGAGCCACAATTCAGTAGGTACATCCCAAGTAGGGCTCCTGCCGTGTTACAAGTCCAGTGTGGGATCATCTCTAGACCATTCCAAGGCCCCTACCAAGGATCCCTGCTCCGAGGATCGCCATCTCCAGAGAGTGAGCGTCACCCCAGTAAGAAAGACCTCCCTCCAGTAATGGGAGAAGACCAGAGCTCACAACTGCCCCAAGAGACAGTCTTCAGTGCCACTCCCTCCATGCGTGGCTGGCAAAGCCCCCCACGACCTCCCTGAAGGAGTCATCTTTTCATGAAAACCACACCAAGTGGTTGCAGAGATGAGAAATGACCCCCCCAATCCCAAGAGCCCATTGCACAAATGTGATTCAGAAAACACACTCCCGCTAACACGTGCACATTATCTATATATCACAGATGACAAAATTCATCTTCTTTTTGAAATGACCTGGTCCTTGGAGATCCGCTCAGGGCAATGCCATTGCAAAATACTGTAATTTCACATCTGTCACGGTAGAAACAAAGCCAGGTACCAAAGAACTAACTCGAGAGCCCTCAAGTCACTAGGAATGGGTTTGCTTTAGTCAGGCCCATTGGTGGGATTGGAACCAGCATCCTTAGCTCCGGCTGGCCCCAGAGAGCCTAGAAAAGCTGATGTTTTGCTTCCAATCCTTCCAGAATAAAAGGCATAATAAATAATGCATTGCCAGGGAGTTGGCAGCTCTGTGGACGTAGCCTTCACCAGAATTCTCAGACAGAACCTTGCTCGATGGTCCAAAGGCTCGGTGGGCACCTCCCGAAATCACCCCAGGTCACGCTAAAGCATGCAGTGAGGGGGAAGGTGGCACAGAAGGGAAGGTTCTCTTTGGCGAGAATCCCAGATCCAGTTCACTCTTTGCCGGCTGGGTCCCCCTTTCCGGTGAGCATGGAATCATGCATTCTGTCTCCGGAGGTTTCATGCCTCCAGAGGCTTAGGCCTTTGGAAGAGGGGCACAAAGGTGTGAGAGAGCAATGGTCCGGGGTCTAGAGAAGGGACACCCATATGGACTCTCTCCTGGAGACACCTGGGAGCCCAGGGCTCTCTCCTCGACTTTGGGAAGAGAGGCCTTTGAGGGCTCAGCACCCAGGGCTGAGGTCCAGCCGCCCAAGCATGTCCTGGAGGGCCGCCTGCAGCCTACTCAGGGCCACCACCTCCGTGGAGTAGAGTGAGGCTTCTAGGACACCACCCAGGCTCTCAAAGCTCTCCAGGCCCCTGGCCCGGGGCAAGGGGCAGCTCTTGGAAGAGGCCAGCAGGCGGAGAAGATCTCGGAGGTTCTCCAGGTCATTAGATATTTGGATCACATTTCTGGAATGCAGACTGGTGAGGATCTGTTGGTAGATGGCCAATGTCTGGTCCATCCTGGACAGACTCAGGACAGGGTGGAGCCCAGGAATGAAGTCTAGACCAGCGACCCTCTGTTTGGAGGAGACAGCCTGCCAGGAGAGAGGAAAGGGGAGAGCAGGATCTCAGAGAAGTTGGTGCTGCAAGGACTCGGCCTCTCCCATGGGTGTGGAGGTCTGCTCTCTTGCTTGCCTCTCTCCGCCTTCCTCACCGCCCTGACCCAGGCCCTTGCTGCTTGGGCCCGGGGGTGCTGCCAAGATTGCAAGTTGGTCTCTTGGACTTCTGTCTTCCTGCCCTTCCCAAATTCCCTCCTCTAAATGGTTTCTGCTGGAGAACTGGCCATGAGAACCAATTCCTAGTTTTTTTGTTTTGTTTTGTTTTGTTTTTAAGATTTTTAAAATCCATTTATTTATCTCAGAGAGAGAGACAGGGAGAAAGGGAACACAAGCCGGGAGAGTGGGAGAGGGAGAAGCAGGCTTCCTGCTGGACAGGGAGCCCGATGTAGTGCTCGATCCCAGGATCATGACCCGAGCCAGAAGCAGACGCCCAACGACTGAGCCACCCAGGTGGCCCGGATTCCTACTTAGTTAAGTCTCTTCCCCAGGCGCTGAGGTCCTCCTGAAGCGTCCCTCCCCCAGCCATCCTTACCCCCTTCCACTCCCAGAGGACTCCTCCCTCCCAGTCAGGTTCTCCAAGGCCTCCCACCCCCACAGGGATCAAGGTGGGGATGCCCCCCCGCAAAGTGTCCCACCTCCCTCCTCTGCTTCAGTAACACACTGGTTACCAGGAGGGCTTCCCCTCTTCCCCACTGCCTGTGGCCTTCACTCTCGGCACCACCCAAGCTGGAACATTCTGGATCTACCACGCGTGGCCTCATGAAAGCCAGGAGAGTCCTGGGTTTCTCTCTATAAAATGCCCAAGGCTCTATCTAGTTCTGAGCTGTCCCTCCTTTGGCCACCTAACTCCTCCCTGGCTACACAAGGCCTCTGTCAGACATGCATAGCAAGCAGAAGATGTGGAAGTTTCTAGATGGTTCCATGCTGGGGGAGCAAGCAGGCTTTTAAGACTAGGAGCTACCAAAAACCACTGCTAAAAACCTTTAATGAGAGCATGCTCTGTTCTGGTTCTTTCAGGGGTGGAGCGGGGGGGATCACTTGCTTTATCTAACTGAATCTCGTAACAACCTTGCAAAGTCCCTTATGATAGTCCCAATATCTAGCTCCAGAAACCCAGGCTTCAAGACGCTGAGGAACTAGCTTCAGATTTTATAGATAGAGAACAGAAGTGTGAAGATTCCCATTCGGTCTTCCTAATTCCAAATGCAGTCCTCATCTGGGAAATGGCTGAAGGTCTAGGCCTGTGGACCTCAGGACTCGCAGTAACAGGGAGAAGCTTCCTAGGGCCAGAATTCAGCTAGCAAGACTGCCCAATGTGGGGCACCGGGGTCACTGAGTTGATTAAGTGTCTGCCTTCGGCTCAGGTCAGGATTCCAGAGCCCTGGGATCAAGCCCGGCGTCGGGCTCCCTGTCCAGTGGGGAGCCTATTTCTCTCTCTGCCCTTCTGCCTCCCACTCGTGCTCTCTGTCTAGCTCTGCTCTCTCTCTCAAATAGATAAATGACATCCTTAAAAAAAAAAAAAAAGAATGCCCAATGATAAGCACATTCTAGCACATTCTGAGGCCCAGAGGGGATGCAACTGAGAATTTGATCTCCTGCCAGTGGGACATGAAGACCTTTATGGCTCCCTATGGTCCTAGGCACTAGGATTCCCAGCAGAGAAAAAGGAGTGGGCGGAGGTGAGAGGTGGAGGGGAGAGGAAGAGAAAAGGCAGCTGTCCTTGAAGTGGGGGGGCGTCAAGACCACCACTGTCCCTACATGGGGCTGCATAGGCCTCCGCTAGCATATGAAGTCCTGGTTTCTCCAGGGCCAGTCACTGTTCTGTTTTGTCTTCCCTCCCTACCGTGTGTGAAATGTCACTGATCCTGGTGACAATCGTCTTGATGAGGGTTTTGGTATCATCCTGGACTTTTCGGATGGGCACAGCTTCAACATAGGACAAATAGGGCCAAAGCCACAGGAATCGGCACAGGGGTCCGCAACGCATCTTCCTTCCCAGGATGTGCTTCTCGGGCCTGAAAACGAAGGAACCACACATGGCAGGTCGCTGGTATCTCAGAACACACCCAGATGCCCCATTACCAACCACATTATCAGATGTGGATAAAAATGAGACTTGCTTTCTGCCATGGCAATCATCCCCTCAGTGCCAAAGGCAATTCATTATCTAGAATTACATTAATGAAATGCATTTCCTCGCAGAGGCAAGGCCTGAGCAATTATCTATGAAGTGGTATGAGATGGACCATGGAACATGAAGCCAGGGCAGGAGCAAATGGGCGATGTGGTGGTGATATGACTTTATCGCACGCCACGAGGAAGAGAACAGGCTTTTAAGGTCTGGTCTGAATCCAGCCATTTAATAGTTGCCTGACTCTAAGCATATCACATAACCACTAAAAACTCCACCTGCATCTCCTGCAATATACCTATCTCTAGGCTTTTATGAGGCTCAAACGAGACAATCGTGTGCAAGAGCTTTAAAGGTGTTGTGAAATGTACTCTATTATTATCTTCATTACTAGAGGTGATGCTTCTTGTCCTCTCCGTTACTGTCCCATGGCGGCCTGCTTATGCCTCTGTGAGGGCATTCGTCACTGGCTTAATTACGTCCTTTCTCTCCCACCGGGAGGGAGCCTGAAGGCAACCAGCGCTGCTGGAAGGTCTGCTAATGCGCCCCACACAGAGCTGGGCACAAGGATACAATCATGAACAACAGATGTTCTCGACCCTCGGGTTGCTTATGCATTAGTAGGAGAGATAAGCAGGTCATCAGGCCATTCCAACAGAGAGAGAATAAATTCACAAGAAGGATGAGTGCAGGAGATCACAGGAGTACAAACGGGGCTCCCTGCGAGAGGTGAGTATTAAAGGCCCAGTAGGGGTTAGTAAGGATGGAAAGTGGTTGCCACCAGTGTCCAGCTGGTTTAAAGGCATGGAGACAGGGAAGCCAGGGTGGCTCAGTCGGTTAAGTGTCTGCCTTCAGCTCAGGTCACAATCTCAGGGTCCTGGGATGGAGTCTCCTATCGGGCTCCTTGCTCAGCAGAGAGCCTGCTTCTCCTTCTGCCTGCTGCTCCCCCTGCCTGTACTCCCTCTCTCTGACAAATAAATAAATAAAATCTTAAGACAAAATAAAATAAAATAAAGGCATGGAGGCAGAAGAGATTATATAATATGTTCATCCAAAATGACTGACACTTTCAAAGTCATGGAACAATGAATTCTCAGATTAATGATATGCAGATCCTTGAGTAAGCAGCAAAGTTTTAATGAGATACATAAGACAAAAGGTAATAAAGTTAAAGGTATGCGAGTCTGTGATCCGTGCTAAGGGTGTGCGCATGAACCTGCAATGATAATCAAATGTAAGTAAGTGTTAGCAGGAAGGTTCCGGAGAAGGCAAAAAAGTTAATCTCTGCTTTTTATGTTCTGCCGCATCTGGGTCTTGAAAAAAACAGATAATACACTTTCTGTCCGCAGGTGGCAATATTAGTATGATTCATATTCTGGCAATATAATAGAAATAAGTAATCTGTACCATGCTTGATCAAGGTATGCTTTTTTTCCCCAAAGGTATCCTTTTAATCTGAATTTTATAGAAGGGGGAAAACGAGGGTCAGGAAGATGCGTTAACTTGCTCAAAGCCAAACAAGTGAGTGACGGAATCAGGCTGGGGTGCCTTCTCCATAGCTGGGGTGCTACCCCATAGTTTCCCCAGCCTTCGAGGAGAGCCCCAAATTACAAACCACCCCAATGCTCAACCAAGGTACCTCCTGGAACCATGCTCCTTAGAAAGAAATACCCAGCTCTAGCAGTAAGCTAGGAGACTGAACCCCCATACCAGCTTTGAATATGAAAAATCCCAAGTAATGCAGGAGGGGCTATGCTTCGAGGGTTTCTGTGCTTGCTTTCTCTCTTAAAAACTCAAAGCTGGGGGCGCCTGGGTGGTTCAGTGGATTAAAGCCTCTGCCTTCGGCTCAGGTCATGATCCCAGGGTTCTGGGATGGAGCCCCGCTTCGGGCTCTCTGCTCAGCGGGGAGCCTGCTTCCTCCTCTCTCTCTCTCTGCCTGCCTCTCTGCCTACTTGCGATCTGTCAAATAAATAAATAAAATCTTAAAAAAAAATCAAAGCTCCCTCTATTAACTACTGATTGCGTGAGTAAACATTCCCACCAAATGTTTGTGGAATGGAGTTAAAAAGCGCCAATCCCCAGTATGGCTCCACGAAAGCCTAGCAAAGGTGGAAAGTACAATGGTTAGATCCCAAGGTGTCAGGGAGTCCCTGGGCAAATACTTAGCTTCCTTACAGCATCCTTTCCTGTGAGTAAAACGGAACCAATAACAGCACCTGGCTAAAAGGATAAATGAGATGAACCTGTCAAACCCCCAAGTACAGGGCGTGTAGGTGCCCAAGGGTGGGGGTGGGAGGGAGAGGTCAGCCGTTCCAGCATTGTGTGATTACTGGGCAAGGCTTGAAACACTGGGATAACACTGCTGCAGCAAACCCCAAATCTAGCATTTGGCCCACTGCCTTCCCCCGGCCATCTCCACAGGGTGTCTGGCATTTCTGGGCAGCGCAAGATAGAATGGTACCCTTTTCTAGGATTCTAGTGTAAGGATACCCTCCTTCCCAAGAGAATTTATTACCAGATTAAGTCTGGTCACAGTCGCTGTCGCATAATGGCCACCCTGTAGCACCTGAATGGGAAAACAGTTTTACAAGCCCCTCTATCAGCACTGATAACACGCTTCAGTGAACGCAGAAAATACACTGTAGTTCCTTGATAGGTGGAATTGAGAGGCTGTTGTTGAATCTGCCCAAGAGAAGGAGGCCAGATGTAGGGGAGTTCCGTAGAGAGCCCATAACAAGTCCATCTGAGGTCAACGTGGGGGAGGGAACATGCCCCACCAACACGCGCAACCGAACACGTGTGTTCACGTACGTCGCACCCAACAAAGGCACACACGCAAACACATCAACACCCCAAACCCTTTTAGTAGAGGCTGTTAGTTGTCTCCAATATCTCTCCTTCCCTTCTTCCCAAGTGATATCCAAGTTTAGATGGTGACGTGCCATCCAGAACAAATACTACCCTTCTCAGCTCCCCCCGACTAGGTTTGGCTCTGCGACTAAAGCCTGGCCAATTCAGTACCAGCACGGCAGCCCTGGGGGTGCGTGCCTTTGCCTCTTCCTCTTTCATCCCTCCCTCCATCCCATGCCCGGACTGCGGATGGGGTGGCCCCGGTTCTGGAGCCATCTTGAATCACAAGGAAGAGAGCCTCACCTTACAAGCGGTACGGTGGGAACCTGGAGGTCAGGTCTCTGAGGACTTTGTGGAGCTGAGGTGACCTACTGGCCTCAGACTGCCCATCCCTGGACTTGTGCTGTGCGTGGGAGAGAGACATAACCTCTGTCTTGGTTAAGCCACTGTTATGTTGGGTCTCTGCTAAATGCAGCCCAACCTGATGCTAGCTGCTTTATACACCTGGACGTGGGCATCAGGACAGAGTGGATGCCAAGTGCTTCTAGGTTCCCTTCAGTGTCAATACATGGGTGGGGCCTGGCTGTGGCCCAAGAAGGTGGTGCACAGGGCCGGTGAGAGCAGCGTTCAGGGACTAGAGAGGGGAGGGATCCTTGAAGACAGCGGCTGCAACTTCACTAAGCGCCACGCCTGACACGTAGTGGTTACCCTTGATCGCCCCCGGGGGCCAGGTACAAAGACGGAACCCACCCGGGACGGCAGGAAGGCGGGAATCAGGACTAGGGAGGGTTGGGGCTGAAGAAGGCTGAGTTTCCCTGAAGCCCAGGGAATATACCACAGTATTGAATGCAGTCGATTGTTAACGTATATTATTTGCTAGAAATAAAAGTAAAGAGCAAAACTGTGCTCTTGAACAGCCAGCTTGCCTAATTAGCTGTAAGTCCAGGAAGAACATTTAAAGAGACAGCATGCCCAGGGTGATTCAGGGGAGGGAGATGTGTGTAAAATTATGAACTCTGGGAGTCCAGCAGAATTCTGGGTTGGGGTATAAGACCTTGGACAAGCTGGCCAAACTTTCTCAGACTCGTTGTTCTTAGCTATAAAAAAATGGGAATGATACAAACTGTAATTCCCACCTGAAGTTGTTCCGGGGATGAAATGAGGTAATACATGTAATGTGCTAGGTGTTGGCCTGTCTTAATACACATTAGCTGTTATCACCACTGTTTCCAGGAAGGAATCAAGGGGGTGTCCTGGAGGTGATGGCATTTGATACAGGCTGTAAGAGTCAGGAGGAACTGGGTTTGTGAAGTGGAGGAGCAGCCCAGCTGAGGGCCCAGAGGCTGAAGATCACCTGTGAACTCGGGACACGGGGGCTCCCAGCCAGCACGGGAGGTGTGATGGGCCAGAAGGACCCTGAGGACAGCATAGGGAGGCTAGGTTTCTGTCACGGAAATGAGGAGCTCTGACTACTCCCAGGCTAATGCTTCCAGTCCAGGTGGCAAGAAGGATGGAGATGAAAATTGGCAGAGGCACAGGGAGGGAGTTGAACTGCCGTTGATTTGCTGGTTGAAACTTGGGCGGACCCATCCAGCTGACGGTTGGGATTGGGGGTCACATAAAAAAAAAGTGGGGGGGGCGCCTGGGTGGCTCAGTGAGTTAAAGCCTCTGTCTTTGGCCCAGGTCATGATCTCAGGGTCCTGGGATCGAGCCCCACATGGGCTCTCTGCTCAGCAGGGAGCCTGCTTCCCCTCTCTCTCTGCCTGCCTCTCTGCCTACTTGTGATTTTTCTCTCTGTGTCAAATAAATAAATAAAAATCTTAAAAAAAAAAAAAAAAAGCAGGGCCGCCGATGCAGACCCAGGAGAGCCCAGGTGGAGAGAGCTCAGGTGGGAGGAATGGGCAGGAGAGGATATGGTCAGCCAGCCGCCGGACTGCAAAACCGCTCATCGTGAGAAGTTTCCAAAAATGGTTTTGAACATTTAGGAGCTGTCATTTTTTTGAGAGTTAAGAAATGAATCACTGAAATGTGGATACAACATCCTGTCCTTTTTGTTTCTCTCTGCCCGTTATTTAAGCAGAGCCTGGGGAGGGAGGTGGGCACGGCTGGAGGAGCTGTGGGCAACGAGCCTCTGAGCCTCACTCATACAGGCCGCGGCCTCCCCCTCACTCTGCTGGATCGCTGCCGCCATCCTCTGCCCACCCTCTGGACCTCCCGGTCACCAGCTTTTGCCTCCTGCTGCCTTCCGTCTCCTTCAGTTAAGACTGTGACACTCCCCATCATCGCTACGACCATCCCTGCCATCTCTCCATGCACTGGGGAAGAAAAGGAAAACCAGAAAATGGAGCCTCCCAGGGCAGCACCAGAAAAGGCAATGGCATCACAGAAAACAGTTCCAAGGCCAGCAGGAGAGGCTCATATAACTACACCTTCCATCCATCCACAATTTCCTACTCTCTGAGTTCACCTGGGCCCTGGGTGCTGGCCCCAGCTCCATTCATCCTTAGCTGACCCCCCTGCCCCAACCCTGCCCCCACTTCTATGCAGGCCCCACACCTCTGCCTTCTCCATGGACAAGCTCCCCTCCTATTTCCCTAGGAAGCTGGTGGCCTCCAGATGTGACCTTCACGTCCACTCTGGTCCTAGGGGATGAGGCCGACCACGTGGGGCCTCTCTCTCAAGACAGGGGGATGCTTCTCTAGATCTTAGCTGGAAGGATTGCTGGGCCTGCCTATAGTCTTCTGATGGTAGCCGTGGGGGTAGAGGGCCTGGGGAGAGCTTAGGGTCACAGAGGCATTTACTGGTGGAGGCTGCTAGCCTTGAGCTCTCCAAAGTCCCATGTCGTCTCCTGGTTGGAAGTGCCAGAGGTTAGCAGGAATCCAGCACACACTTCTCTCTTCTTTCTTCTCTTCTCCAGCCATTGGGATTTCTATACCCTTCTCTTCAATAATCCTCCGTGTGCTAATATGAATTAAATTCAGATAATGGGGTATTTGCTGTTAATTATGAGGGAAAAGCTTTGGAAGGTCTAAGATTCTTCCTGCAGAAATTCGTCCTGTAGGCTCCCTCCCATCTTCCTTCCTTTCTCCATAATTCCAAGTTGGAAGGGACATGGGGACAGGGAAAAAAACAAAAGATGAATAGAGACAAGGAAGACCGGATCTTGGTCATGAAAGGTACTCAGAATCCAGTGGAACAAACAGACGCTAAAATAACTCATTTTAACACAACTTCATGAGGAGGGGAAGAGCCGAGAATCTGGGGAACACAGAGGAAGGTGGGGACTCTGGGGAGGGGAGGACAACTTTGTAAATGAGGCAGTATTTGAACTGAAACCTTAAAGACACGAGCTCCCCAGGCAGGAGAGGGCAAGCAGGGCATTCCAGACAGAGGTGCAAGTGTGGAGTTGGGGAAAACTGTGGCAGGCTTAGAAGAATTCAGTATGGCAGAAGGGTAGAGTTTGTAAGTGTAGAGAGCTAGAATGTCCAGGCTTGATTCCATCTCGTGGGGAATCTGCCCTATTCAGAGCACACACACACACACACGCACACGCACACGCACACGCCCTGGAGGCCATGGTTTCATGACCAGTGGTAGACAAGAGCCCGAGAATACACTTCTCTCCCTTTGCTTATCTCTTTCTCCTCCAAACCCTGATGAGGTCAATTAGCATCCTTCCCAGGAATTGAAAGTAAGGCTTCAGAGGGCCCAGTTTGTCCCAGTTGAGGGCTCCAAAGCTCCGCGGAAGCCGTGGTTGCCCTCCTGTGCACGGAGTAGCCGAGAAAGACCAGAGGTCATCCTGTAACAGGCGGGGGACCGTCAGTGCCCGTGCTCCTTCCTGAACTCCTGGTTCCTGACCTCGTCGGTTCCGAGCCCTCCCTGTCCTTAGCCTCCACGGTGAGATACTCTTCCACATATACTCACTTGAGTTGCTTTCCACTCTCTGAATATATTTTTAAATCCAGGGGAGAGGAGCGCCTGGGTGGCTCAGAGGGTTAAGCCTCTGCCTTCGGCTCGGGTCATGATCTCAGGGTCATGGGATCGAGCCCTGCATCGGGCTCTCTGCTGGGCCGGGAGCCTGCTTCCTCCTCCTCTCTCTCTGTCTGCCTCTCTGCCTACTTGTGATTTCTGTCTGTCAAATAAATAAATAATCTTAAAAAAAATAATAAAATAAATCCAGGAGAGATACACATAAACACATGTAAGAGGAACAAGAGTCAAAAAATCAAATTCGCCCTTTCTATGAGTGATGTACTCTGAAGAGTTCTATTTTTTCAATGTCGGTTGCAGTGTCTTGTTGGAAACACGGAGCTAGCATGAGTGGTTTTCTCTTCTTTGTAACCAGGAGCCTCATTTGAAAAATGTTAACACACTTAACTGCCAGCCAGAGTGTGGGATGGGGGTTACATTCTTCCTACTCATCACAAACCACCCTCAGATCTGATCCCCATCATGGATAACAAATAGGTTTCAATTCCAATGTCAAAGTCAATCAATTTTCCGCGGCTCCCTGGAGCTCTGTGCGGAGGAAGACCGGAAGCCCCATCCAGCCTCAGAGGCAGAGAGTGCCTCCATCAATTAGTGCTCTCTGCCAGGCGCAGAAGGCATGGACATGCTATTTGTTCCAGCATCTTCCAAGGGTCTGGTGCAGAGCAGGCACTCATGAATATTTGTTGAGAGAATTAAAAAAAAAAAAATTTCTTATCTCTGATTCTCCTTGTCTAACCAGGTTAACCTACCTCCACCATGGTTCACCTGCCCTGATCTCAAAAACACATCATAGAATTCACTTTTGCCCAGCAGGCACCCCTAGGAAACTTTCTTAATGAAGGCAGAAAACACTTGCGCTTCCAGGTTTCCTTTTAACGGGGACCTTGGTCAGCTTCCTGCCCCTCCAGGAGTGTCCTCCAGCACCCTGTGGGTCCTCATTCCTTTCAGCTTCCCTAGCTCTGCTCCTTCCTGACGGTGGTCCCAGGTGCTACTTAGTCCCTTTCATCAGCCAGGCTCCAGCTGCTTCTCTGGGCCTCCCACACTTCTTCTTCCCCCCCACACACTTCTTAAAGACCTCTTCCCCTCCTTTTTTCTCTGTGGCTTCCTCCCCCTGCCTTTGCACTCCTCCCCAGCCCGTGCAACCCAGAGTACAAACACCATGCACACACAGATGAGGATGAGATCTTCAGGGAAATCAGTGAGATGTCAGCATGGACACCAATCACGCCTCCAGTTCTAGGGAGCTGACAAACGGGACAGGAAAGACTGTAAAGCGCAGTTTGCGGAGAAGAAAGTCACATCTGTCGTCACACGTGGAATGAGCTTAAAGAATTCCCTGAGCCCAGGCATCAGGTCTGTTGTTTTTCAGCAAAAACAACCTCTTTCTATTTCTGAGACAACTGTGTGGACAAGGAAGAATTTCAGGGCTCCGGGCTGCCAGGCCCGAATGGAGCTGCTGCCACAGAATCTTACTGCCGGAGAGGACAAGGCCTCCCGACTGACGGATTGCACGACAGTTTGGCTCGATATTCCTTGAAATCACATGCATGCTCTTCAAGGATGCATACCCCACAAGGACTCTACTTCCCTGAAGCTCCTTCTTTCTCCCCAAATCCTGCATTCCTTCGGGTGGCATCTGGGCTGCGGCAGGGGACAATGACCTGGGTTCTGTGAGGAGAGCTCTCCCAAGCGGCCACCTCCACACCCTGCACGGGCTACTCAGACACGAGAGGCATCTGCCTGGGGCTGAAAGGCAGGAATTCACTGCAATCTCCCTGGCTCTGTCCTTGGCACTTGGAGCCATTTCCTGGAATGGAGAGGGGGGGAAATACTTCCCCCAAATACCGAGAAGAGTTATTTTGGGCATAAAATGTACAAAATATGAGAAGGACGCTCCTTTGGCCAACATGGACATGTTCCCCTCAGCCCAATGTCCTCAATTGCTAGAAAAGGGAAGAACCTAAAAACATTCGCTGTTTTTCTCTTGCCCTCTCCCCTTACCTAAATGAGGGAAATGATCCGCTTGGTATCTCTGCTCCTGGGGACATGGGAGTGACAGCAACTATGGTTTTGCAGACCAGCCTGGTGGGAAAGAGATTGGGTACCCTCTCTCCCACTGGTCCCAGATGACTGCTGCCCACCTCAGCACTCTACAGAGCAAACATCCCCATTCCTACAATGGGCGATCACGGAGCTGGTGGTCCTGGGGCGATGCCTGAAAAAACCTACCCTCTGCCCCACCCATTCTTAAGACCCCCCCCCCAACAGCAGAAATCAAACATCTCATCCTCTCCAAAACTTCTTTCTCAAATGACAAGCAGGCCACTCGTCTTGGATCTAGCTGTATGTAAGGATTCACAATTCCAAAATGCCACCATCTTGCAGCTATAGAACGGGAAGGTAAAGGCAACCACATCCACAGTGAAATGGAAACCAGGCTGGGAGGGAAGGCAGACTCTGCCCGGGGCCCACCTGCCCACACACATGAGAAACATGCAGTAGGCCTTTCTGGGACCGCTGCTCTGTCACCTCAGAAAACCCCAATTTCATCCATGGCCCAGAAGGCAATATGCTTGGCTTTGAGGCCTGCATTTCGGCAGAATTTCTCCAAGATATTCAGGTTCTTCTGAACGGTTTTCTCTCCACCTCTACCCCACAGTGGTCCTGTTCCTAGGCTCTGGCCTTATACAGATCCTTGAATTCACACATCAGAGATGAACACCCCACTGGAAAATGATGTCGGAATTCTTAGCCGCATTGCAAAGCTAGTCCCCAGAAACTGAATGCTCCTACCTGAATCCCCAGCACCCCAGACTCTATCCCCTCCAGAGGGGGACAGGGTACCCTAATCTTTGGGGATGTGCTCAAGGCAATTTCTAAAGCATCTCACCAGCTAGGCTGGCGGCTCTGCCAGTCTCCTGGGACCCTGGCTGGCTCCGTGGCACAGATTCCTGCTCCATGGGCACTGGCACAGCCCGGTCCCGAAGCCAGACCTCCCCAGTCGCCTTCCCTCCGGTTAGAACTCTGGTACAAAGCCGCCATAGTCCAGAACCAAGCCGTCTACCCCGGTTTCCGTCTGCCCTTAGTTTCCCTGGTGTTCAGGGTGGGGTGAGGTGGGGTGGCTGGCCAAGAAAGACCGGCGGAGAAGGAAAAAGGAGAGCGCCCAGGGCCTTACCTCGCAGCTGCCGGCGCCGCGATTCCTCCGGGGCTCCATGCCTGCCCGTCCCTCTTATAGCCAAAGAGCACCACTTGCGCAACTGGCCGGCAGGCCCGGACGCACCCCAAGCGCCAGCTCCCGCCCCGCCCTGCCGGGCAGCGTGGGACAGAGTCCGGCCCGCAGGCTGCGGGGCACGGGCCTCGAGGGAGGGCCTCCACCGCGCGCGGACCCTTGCGCGCACCCTCCGGGACTACCCGAAAGCCCAGGGACAGGGGACAGGGGGCGGGAGCCGCAAGTCCTCGAGGTCCCATCCGAGGCTTGGCGCAGCGGTGATGCCAGGATCTGCCTCTCGGGGCCAGAGTGGCGGCGAGGGGCTCCTCTGAGCCGGCGGGGAGCTCGGACAGCGCGCCCTCCACGGGAGCCGAGGCGCACCGACGCCGAGGCCCGCGCGGCCGGCCCGACGGCCCCAGGCTAGGGGAGCTTCCCGCCCTGCTGCCTGCGCCCGCAGCCAGGATGGGGTCTGCTCTGGTGCGCCCAGAACCCGGCTCCCAGTGCTCAGGCACGCGGCACTGGGTTGTGCAGAGTCTGCCCCTAGTCTCCACTGGGTGCGCTGCTCCGGAGGGCTGTGAGGAGGACGGCGCACTGCCTTTGGGGGATACTCTGGACCCACCGCGAGTCCATCTTCTACCCAGTATTTCCCACGTACATAGGAGAGTGTGCGAAACTGTATTTTCCCCTCCCGGCCTGGAAGTAGGAGCCTTAGCCTCCCTCGGGCTTCAAGGACGAGCAAACTTAAGTCCAAGGAGGTTAAGTGACTTTCCTCAGAACCCCCAGCTGGGAAAGAATAGAGATGGGCCACGAAAGCAGGTGCCAACAGCTAGATCAGGCCCATTCCCGTCCCCACAGCAAACAGCAGCCCTGAAAACAAACTGTTGCATTAAGAACGGACCCATCTTGTACGGGAGCAGTTGGCAAGTTATGTGGGTGGGCCAAACCCCACCACCACCTGTTCTGGGATGGCCCTGAGCTAGGAATGGTTTTTGCGTTTTTAAATAGTTGAAAAAAAAATTAAAAGAATAGTTATGGCGCGTGAACATGAGATGAAATTTACATTTTGGTGTCCAAAAATAAAGTTTTGAATTTTGGCCAAAAAATGTGGGGGGAACTTATCTCTGATGTTGCCCCTTGGTCTGAAAGCCTAAAATGTTTATTATCCAGCCCTTTGGAAAGTTTGCCAGCAGGGGAACTAAAGGATACACCGCACATCAGCTCCTCTAGGTCTTCACTCCTGCCAGTTGTGGGTGGGCGTGCAGGGCTGCTCAACCAGCCTTTTTCCCAGCAGATTCTCCCCATCGCACTGGGATCTCTTACTTTCTCGTTGAAGAAGCTTGTCCTGGTCACCTTTCCAGCCACTCCCCTCCTTCCAGCTGGCTTGGATGACCTCTTCCACCTCCTCCCACAGGCCGTAAGTGGAAGGCAGGGGTCGGGCCATCCCCTTTTTAAGTCCTGCTGCCTTTGCAGTGTCAGGCGCACGTGGGTGCCCAGAAGTTTCCTGAATGGAATCCCAGGGGCACCATGAGCCACAGAACTGATTTCCGACATGCAGTATTAGTGACCACAGTGTGGTCAAGGTCACTGGGAGGTACAGATATTAAAAGGTGGGGAAACAGACCTGCATTGATGACAGTGTGGAGGGGATAAAGAATGCTAGTCTGACACAGGTCCTCCTATCACCGTTAGATTGCATTGGAGACATTCTGGTGGAAACGTGTTCCCCAAAGGCTGTGTCCCACGGTCTGTTTTGTTCAC
The DNA here is from genome assembly GCF_009829155.1 of Mustela erminea. NCBI lineage: Eukaryota > Metazoa > Chordata > Mammalia > Carnivora > Mustelidae > Mustela > Mustela erminea. Next base: position 23,378,824 of record NC_045624.1, read on the forward strand.
CACTACATCTCCAGCTCATAGTACAGGACCGAGCACGATGTATTTCACTTTTAAGACATATTTTTTAATGAAAATTTCAAATATACAGCAAAGGAGGCACTATATTCCTCACCTAGATTGAATAGTGATTATTTTCCCGTATTTGCTTCATTTATTTTTTGGCTAAAGTATTTTAAGGCAAATTACAAGCATCATGACATTTCATCCTTAAATACTTCAGTGTGGGTCTCTAAAAATTAAGGACATATTTCCCCATAACCACAGGACCACTGTCACACAATTATAATTCCTTAGCAACACAAAAGAGCCACTCTACATTCAGATTCCCCCAAATATCTCAAAAATGGCCCCTTGTAGCTGCTTGTTTGAGGCTGGTTGTTTCACACTTATTTAGTAATTAATTATTGAAGGAAGGAAGAAAGGAAGTTGAGCTAATATTTGTGGAAGTCAGAGAGTGTTAGCACTGCCTGTGATTTGTAACTGTACTACCACAGAAAATGTCCAACATAAGAAATTGGTAAGACTATTAAAAACCACATAAGAGGAATATGCACACATTAAAAATTATGTTGTAAAATATAATATTTAATGATGCAGGAAGATAATTCTATTTTGTGAACTGGAAAAAGTCCAATTACAGGGCATCTGCCTGCTTGGTCAGTGGAGCATGTGACTCTTGATCTCTGGGTTCTGAGTTTGAGCCCCACGCCAGATGCAGAGGTTGCGTAAATAAATAAATAAATAAATAAATAAATACATACATACATACATACATACATGAAGAATCCTGTTACAAAGTGGTGTTTTCGGATCACACACATTCACACCAAAATATACGGTATTGCTTCTAGGAGTGGGACTAGAAATGATGTTTAATCTCTTTTGTTGTGCTTTTCTGCTTTTAGAAAGTGTCTATAACAGAATTACATTATTTTTACGTTATATAATGTCTATAATGGAAAATATAAAGTGTCTCTAACGGAATTACATTATTATTACGAGAAATACGTTATGATGCTGTGTTGTTTTCCTACAGTGGCTGATGCACTCATTGCAGTCAAGTTTTCCTTGTCCCCAGCATCTTTATAACTTAGCTCTAAGTAAGGGCTTAGCTTATTTGCAGGAACCTGTAACAGCCTGGTGTTATTCATCTCAACAGTGTCATCTTCAGGGTCGTAGGCTGGATGTGAACAGATCTCTTGGGTGAACATCAAGCAGCACTTGAGTCCGCATTGCAAAGATACGGACTGCCTATCTGTCTATTGCTCACCTACACTTGGTTGATTAATAAATCTTTATGTTGTTTTGGGGCACCTGAGTAGCTCAGTCAGTTAAGTATCTGCCTTCAGTTCAGGTCATGATCCCAAGGTCCTGGGATCGAGTCCCTCATTGGGATCCCTGTTCAGCAGGGGGTCTGCTTCTCCCTCTCCCTTTGCCCTTCCCCTGGCTTGTTCTCTCTCTCTCAAATAAATACATAAAATCTTTTAATAAATAAATAAATCTTTGTTATTTTATTTTTAATAAAATACTATATTATAAAATCTTACTTTATTTTTTTTTATTCAAAGGAGACAAAGGGACAGGCAAACTCAGTCTCTTCCCAGTCCTCTCTCTTTTCCTAGTAGTAACTGTTGTTACCAAATTCTGCTGTGTCTTTCCATGGATATTCATGTTCTATCCTTTATCCCTATATTGCTTAAAAAAAAAAAAAAACACACAAATGATGTCATAGTAAACATACTACTCTTCCTGCCCCTTGTCTTGAAATTTTTTTATTTTGGTGAATTTCAAATTTTAAGAAAACATGACCTAACAAATCCCCATGTATCCATCATCCAGCTTTAACCACTATTAATCTCACTTTTTCCATTAACTATATCCAGAATATCACTACTTGCCAGTGTATATATATCTTAATGATCTTGAATGTAATTTCTTACCAGTATACATAGAGCTGTGCTAATCTTTTTAAAATCATGTTTCATATTATGGATGCACGGTCATTAATCTAACCATATTGTTGCATATGTGACATTTAAATTAATCTATTTAATTAAATTAATCAATATTTAATGTAATTACATTTCAGTATGAATAAATATAGTGATATAAGTATACTTACCTGTGTGTGAGTTTATCTGTGGGACAGATTCTGATAATTCCGTGGAAGAATTGAGTCAAAGGGTAGGTACATTCAAATAGATATATATTACAAAGTTACATCTGTAGAGATCGCACCAATTTACATATGCAAATGGCGGCAAGTAACAGTGACTTCAGCATTAGCAGCATCTAGTTATCTCTTATAACCAGAAGCCTGGAGGCGGGCAGGTGCAGAAGAGCTCAGTGGCATCATCAAGGATCCTACTCCTTCTAAACATGCCTGGAACAAAGGCACACGAATGTATGTATGAACAAATTCTGTTGGTTCAGATAGACTTTTTCACACGTAAATGTTCTGGCTACTCACCTGACTGTGCTTTGTGTTTGACTCTATAATCAAATCAGATGCAAAACTCGAAGGAGAAGGAGAAGAAGGAGGAGGAGGAAAAGGAGGAGAGGGTAGAGGAGGGGGAGAAGAAGAAGGGGGGAGGGGGAGGAAGAGGAGGAAAAGGAAGAGGAAGGGGAGGGGAAGTAAGAGGAGGAGGGGGAGGAGGAGGAGAGGGAGGGGGAGGAGAGGGGTGGGGGAGGGGGAGGAAGAGAAGGATCCTCCTCTTTCTGATCTTCTGTTCTTCCATTGTGTCCTTGTGCTTATTGCTCCATAGTTGCAAGATCTATCCTACTCATTCAGGCATCATGTCCTCACATGATTGCCCAGTAAGACAGAGGCAAAAGGTTTTCTTTTCTTGAAATTCTGTTTCAAGTTGGGGCAGGGAAGTCACATTTTCCCTTATTTGTCATTGACCAGAACTGGGACTTAAGCCCACCCCTAGGCAAAGTAGATGTGAATGCCAAGACTGATCTAGACCAATCATAAGTCTCCCCTTGGGGCTGGGGCAGATCAAGGTGGGTGAAGGAAAGCTCTGGCCTTACCTGAAAGAAGCAGAATTCCTTGAGCTTGGAAGGAGAGGAGAAATGGCTCTTGGGTACCCAACAAATAGTGCTTACAGTGTTATCGAGCTTCTGATAGACTTATTATTAAATAGTAAAACTTAAAAGTCCTTTTTGTTTCTGCCCTGACAACCTGCAAAGTTAAAAAAAAAAAAAAAGATAATCTAGCACTTTATATTTGAATATTGCTTTTTCATTTCCAAAGCACTTGCATGATCTCATTTGATTTTGATGGTGACCCCCAGAAAGAGGTAGGGGGGTCTCATTCTCATATTACAGCGGGAGCCTGAGCTTCAGAACGGGTCAAAGAACTGGCCCAGCATGTGGTGTCATTGGATGTCACAGCTATCAGTCAACGTGGACCCCGGGATTCCGCACTGACGTCAGCCCTGAGCTGCAGGCTGACGAGGGTGCGTTGGGGTCTGGAGGTGGCCTCACAGAGCCCTGTGCTTTGCAGGAGCCACTGGTGGTGCCCTGTCCGGGAAGAAGAAAGGCAGGCAATGGTTAAATCTCGGTTCTGACTTGAGATAACCATGAGAAGCCTCACTTGTATGAAATAGGCCTTTCCAACTACACTGAGGAGTCGTCTCAGCAGGCCTATAAATTGAACTAAAAAAGCAACTGGATACTTGAGCCAAATAATAGGTTTTTGAAATAAAATTAATATTAAATGTATGTATGGAGGGCGGACTGGATTAGATCTTTTGGTTTGTACGTGGTCCCTTACAGGTGAGCTCCCCAAGGGCAAAGACCATATCTTATTCACCTCATTGCTCCCAGCCCCTGACACAGGACCTGATCTGTGGAAGGTGCTCCCTAAATGCCTCTAGGCGTGTGAGTGCTCTACGTTATTTCTGCCGATGACTGACACTTCCCCTGCTATCATGTCAGAGGACCCTGCTTATGTCTACATAGAACCAATCAAAAAGTATAATCAATCAATCAATCAATTAATCATGAATTTGTCTATATTTCTGTCTGCATCATGAGAACGTAAGTTCCATGAGTTCCAAGACTGAGCAAATGTTTGTCTCCCTAGTTTTTAGCAGTGGGCTCATGGTGGGCCCTCAATAAATACCCATGGATTATCCTACCTCTGAACAACAGTGACTTTGTGAAAACATACCTCTTACAGGTTGGGGTGAAGTGGAGTAGGGTCAGGAAACCAGACAGTGTCCCAGGTAGACAGACAGCTACCTTCTATCCCATCTGAAGGGTCAGGTCAGCTAGAGGAGAGACTCAGGGAGAGAGAGATCAAATCCTTTACAAAGGAAGGTAAAGAGGGGCTGGCTTTTGGAGGACCTTGGTAGAGAGTGGGAACCATTAAAGGCACCATGTGAAGAATTCCCAGGGCCAAGTCACCATTTGGGGAGATTCAACTGACAGAGAAATATGGGAAGGGCTGCAAGGAAAAAACTAAAATCTAGAAGACAAATTATAAAAGATCCATTTTTTTTTGGCCCATTTGTTCATTTATTCATTCAACCAGGAAGCATACATGGAGAGCATACATGGACTGGGCCCTGTGCTAGATCCTGGAGACAAAAAAGTGAGTAAGATTTACTCGTGGACCTCTGCAACAGTTCCAGAGCCTGAGTGAGGGGCGTGGGGAGACCCAAGAGACATTTTGAAGACCAGAACACCAGCCCTCCCTGTTCCCTGAAGGACCAACCCTAGGAGGGGCAAGCAGCCATGATTCCGTAAGCCTACCGTTGACCGTGCTGCTGTCAGAGACGAGGAAAGTGGGAAGTGCCCGGGCGTGGAGGGGAGGCAGTAGGCTGGGGCCACGATGCTTGTGACCGTGACTGTTTGGAACATCCCGTTGCAGATGTCCAATGGTGAACTGGGGGATGAAGTCCATGGGAGGAGCCAAGGATGGAGACGTGGTTCCAGGCATCCCCTTCAAAGACAGAAAAGACGACTTCTCGTGGCATTGGGGTTGTGGAGAGCAGCAGGCTCAGAACAGTGATATGCTGTGTGATCTGTACAATTCCAGTACAGTCGTGTACAGTAAAGGGGTGTGAAAGAAGTGGGGTTGCTGGGGTAAAGGTGAGGAGGTGCTCGGAGGAAGCCCCACAAAGTAGAGGGTACCCAGGAGCTCAGCAGTCTCCAGAAGTTTGGAGGAAGAGCCCTGGGAAGAAGGCGGCAAGAACAGTACCACCACCGTCCCCTGCCTTTAATTATTTAATTGCCCAAATAATCATGTTCATTGCAGAAAATTAGAAAATGCTAAAAAGCAAAGCCACAGGGGGGGAAAAAAAAAAAAAGCCATCCCTAATCCCCCCACGCTGAGATAACCTCTGTTAATATGGTTGTGCTGATTTGCCCAGACTTGGTAACAGCCTCTTCCATCCTGGGTTGGAACCCAGCCTGGAAATTCTGAAAAGAAAGGACAGCCAAGAGGTCGCCTCCAGCAGGCTCACGCTCCGGGCTGCACGCTCTTTCCCTCACTGAATCTCTCCTCCCAGCTGGAGTGGGAGGACTCGGGCCATGATCCTGGGTAGAGCTGGACCCTTCCCAGAAACCTGGGGACTGAACAGGCGTTGGGGGAGACGCTGCGGAGAGACAGCAAGAAGCCTTTGGTCCTACAAGAAGCCTGAGCCCTGATGCATCCTGCAGCCTACAGAGTCTCTGGCGCAGGGTCTGTCCCCAAAGGAGGGGTTTTACCAGGCTCCTTACATAACTGTCTGTGGACATGTCTCTAGCAGCTAGGGACCAGCTCAGGAGGACACACCCGCTTCTCCTGCAGTTAGAGTAGCAAACACGCCTGGTGTGCAGCTCCTCCTTTGGGACCCTTCAGGAATTCAGTCTTCCAGGAACGGTCTGGGAACAATTCAAAATCACCATGGAAACATGACTGGCGACATCGATTGTCTCAGAGGGCCTGCATGGCTCTGTGTCTCTGAGGGCTGGCCTTAAGGCCACACTGCCTGGGGTTGAATCCTGACTCTGCCATTTATTAGCATGAGCTTTGGGGTAAGATACTCACCCTCCGTCTGCCTCTGCTTCTTCGTCTGTGATGAGAGCATCACAGGGCCAGCTCAGAGGGTTACTGCAAGGGTGGCTTGTGGTCATTTGGAGAAAGCACTTGGTAACCACTCCACAAATGGGACTTCCTACTGAGAACAGGGACATTCAGAGCACACAGCATGGTGGAATCAGTCTGGAAGGCTTCCTGGAGAAGGCATTGGGTTTGTAGGGGCTGAGCAGTCAGTGAAGGAAGGAGTTCAAATGGACCTGCTCAGCTGAATGGACCACAGTGACCAGAAAAATCCATCCATTCTGTCTTTATGTGACTCTCGGGCCTGAGTCCTTGTTTGTTCCATCGTGGCCTGTAGTGGGGCTGACGAGTGGGAAGATCTGCGTGCCCAGGGCTGAGGCCAGGCTGTCAAGCACCTTTCTGGAGGACATCTCGTGAGTAGGGTTGGTGCGTGGCTAAGCAGCATGGTCTAGTATCCCGGAGCTCCTGGGCTAGGCCCACTCTCAGAAATGTGGCTCCCTAGCACCCAGCCCCTGCCTGGGCATGCCTTGTGCTGTGCCCAGGGAGATGTCACTTTATTACACTTTAAAAAATGGAGTATCTTTCACCCAGATTATACAAGTAATGAACGTGTCTTGTAGAAAACATCCAGAGATGATATTTTAAATTCCTTCTAATTCCCCTACCCTGAAGTCACCAACGTTTTCTATTTTCTAGGCATAACTTCCCCCTTTCTTGTGTCTTGCTATATGTGAATATATACTTTTTTCCTCTCATAAATAGGATCCACCAGTGCATATTGTTTTGCAATGTGATGTCTTCAATTGTCTTCGACGTTCTTTTCATGGTGGTAAGCATCTCTCCCTGATGTAATTTATAATGCTAGCATTGTGCAACTATGCCGTAAATTATTTAACCTATCTCTTATGGTTGAAAATTTAGATCCTTTTTGATTATTTTTTTCTGTCTCATAAACAATGCTCTCGTGCGTAATCTTGTAGATAAATCTATCACATATTCACGCTTGCTTCCTTAGGATGATTCCGAAAGGCAGGGCTAACAGGTATGCCTAATTTAAGGCCTTGGATGCCTACTGTGAGGCTCCCAGATGAGACCCCCCCTACCCCCTGTGGTGGATTTCCTACCCATGGATCCGAGAAGGCTCGGCTATACCATTTGCAGGGAGCTAGGGAGATAACCACCAAGCACCTTCGAAATTCCCCCATGGCTGAAGGAATGTGGCTGGGACAAGGGATGTGGCAGAATGTTGTGTCAGCTGATGTGTAACCAAAAAACACAGTTGTCCCTTGAGAGCCAGGTAAGCTGAAGACAACTGGTGGAATCTGAGGGCTCTGTGGAGGAGAGGGCGGTGCCTCAAAGACGAAAGAACTCAGGAGGGACAGACTTAACAGCTCAGAAACCTGCTCATAGCTTTCAAGGGTGCCCCAGTTTTGCTCATGCCTCTAGACCGCAGCTGTCTGTCCCACCAGATGGAGCTCGCCAAGGGCAGGGATGTGTCTGTCCCCCTCTACAAGCCCACACCCAGCCCTGGGGCTGGGAAGGATTTGTTGAACAGAGGGGACAAACTGCACCCCCACTCACAGCCTCTGTACCTGCTTGTCCTGCATTTTTTAGGTCAAGGTGGAGGCTGCTGGCACCCACCTTACTGCCAGCAGGGTGGTACATTACAGCATCTTTTGTGGGGGCTGCTTGAGCCATGGGTCCCAATGGTCTTAAAATATGCACACCTTTCAACCGCAGTTTCACCTGTAGGAACACCCCAAGAACTGCCTGCCTGCCTTTCCCTTCTATTTCCCAACGATTCTCTTTATACCCTCTCCGCTCACATGGAGGAAGACACTTCCGGCCCCATGACCTCCACTCCTCTCCTTCTCTAAGCACAGTTAAAAATACGACCTCCACGAGCGCACCTGCCTTGACCCCAGCTGGCCGGCTTGCCCACTGTGTGAGAGTCACTTACGTGCGTGACTTATTTGAACTTCCAAACCCCAATCTATTTGAGGGCAGGCAGGCAGAATGCACATCTACTTTATCTTCAGCCTCCTCTATACCTGGCAGAGCACAGTCCCAACAGCAACTTCAGGGTGCCCTTGGGAGGCAGAGGCAGTCCACATTCGGGCAGCGCCAGCCGCGCCCTTCTGCCTGCTGACGTGGGCACGCTGGCGTCGGGCACGAGCACGAGCACGCTGGCGTCGGGCACGAGCACGCTGGCGTCGGACGCGAGCTGCGCCAAGCGCGCACCCTTGCTAGGAGTTGCCCCATTTTCAACCCCAGCCTTCAGGTTCTCCATCTAAAATTTAGTTGAGCAAACGGGGGCTGGAAGAGGTGAGGGGCATTGGCCAAAGGCACACAGATTGGGTGAAATCCACGTGATCGGAACTCAAGTTTGAGGCTCATTTCCTGAGGCAAGCTGTTTCATATTTATTCTGGGATACAAATATGATTATTTCTGATAGAAAAGATTTCCTTCCTTTACAATAAGATCAAGGACAAAGGACTTTAAATAGGCGCAAAGAGTTCCCTGGTGAATTACAGGGAGGGTTTAATGAACTGATATTTGATTCAAAAGTGCCAACACCATGAAATGGCTTTTTTTTTTTTTAAGATTTTATTTGTTTATTTGACAGAAATCGCAAGTAGGCAGAGAGGCAGACAGAGGGAGAGAGAGAGAGAGAGGAGGAAGCAGGCTCCCCGCTAAGCAGAGAGCCCAGTGCGGGGAGGAAGCTGGGATCATGACCTGAGCCGAAGGCAGAGGCCTCAACCCACTGAGCCACCCAGAAGCCCCATGAAATGGGGTTTTTGAGATAAGGAGCCACTGTCATGGCCTTCCCAAAGACTGTGAGGACAGGAGGCCCTGGCATCCTCTCTTCCTCATCTCAAAAACCAGTGCCTTTTTACTAATAAAAACTGAATTTGTATTGGTAGTACAGTTAATTACTGATAGTAAATCTGCAGGAGGGAGAGATACTGAGATACTTAATGCAATGTTGTGCCGATGTTCCAGTGTTGAAAATGAGAAAGCCAAGGCTCAGAGAGGTTAATTAACTTGCTCAAAGTCACCCAGCAGAGCCCCAGTTCCAGTCCCAGTCAGTTTGACCGAATAGTTAGGGTTCTTTCCCCTGTGCAGGTGGTTCTCGCCCCAGCTGTGTATCATTGGCTCCTGGTGCCCAGGTCACAACTGAACCTAATAAGATCAGAATCGCTAGGCTTGGTGCTGGCCATTAGTGCTTTTTAAAAGTCCCCAAGGAGCTTTAATGAACAGCCTGGTAGAGACAGCCTGACCCTTGTGTGCCATGCAGCATCTCAGCCCTCACCCCGGGGTCTCTTTGCTCCCAGGGAGAGCCTGGACAGAAGAGACAGAGGTCCCCACCCCTCTCACCTCAGAACCCTACAGGAGCTTTTTAAGACTGACGATGGCTGGGGGTACCAGCACACATCACTGAAGGCAGGACCCCTGGGGTAGGATATATGCATTAAGCAGATGTATTTTTAAAGCTCCCAAGTCGGTAGAGAAAAGGGCAGCCAGTGTTAAGAATCAGTCCAGAAGCTTGAACCAAATGGCCTCTCCAGGGCCATGCCCTCAGGCAGCCAAGGAGCCCCACTGACCAGGGTGGACACCAGGTGAGGGCATCTACCCTTCATAGGATTCCTGGCCAGCTGTGGGCAGGAAGGACAAAGGACAAAAGGATCAACATCCTTCAACCCAGTGTGCAAAGGCATCATTCAATGCTCAGGAAAAGTCTTAACTCTCCAGTCAATTAAATGCTTCCCCACAAAATTGTTGACAAATTTACTTGACATAATCTTTCTTCACAGAAGAAGCAGCATGCACTTGAGTCTTGGCATAGAAAAGTGATTAAAAAAATTTGTCATGAATGAGGTCCAGATGAATGGGGTTCACTGTGGGAACAAAAGGAACTCGGCAGAAAGAGAGGGACAGGATCTTCAGCCTCCTTGGATCTATTGTGTGCAGGCTTTGTATGCAAAGCAGGGAGAGAACTGCTGAATAGGATTGGGATTCTGGTGGTGGTTGGGGGGGGGTGGGGGACAAAAGAAGATTACCAGTCAATACATGAAAGGGAGCAAGGCGCACCCAGGGCACAGAGCCCGGGAAGGAGGGCAGGCTGCGGGCCGCAGGACCAGGGCCAGCTGCCGAGGACTTGAGCCTGATCCCTCCAGGTGACTCCCTCCTCCTGATGGGCCCAAGCTGGGCCTTGCCCTGAACTCTCTTTAAGAAAAATATGGGACAACATCTCCTCCCAACTCAATCAACCTTTCCACAAAGGTAGAAGAGAAAGAAAACCAATTTTCTTATTCAATCAGCACTGAACCCGATTAGGTTGCACATCAGAGGCAATCTGCTAAAAGATTGCAAAGACAGAGAGAGACAGTTCCCTTTGATAGAAACAGCTACAACCCGACAGGTAAGAAAACAGCACAGCATCATTGTCACGGTCAGCTCATCCTGGATTCCCCTGGTTTGGGGGATGGCCATCTGTGCCTGCTCATAGTTTTTATTCAAAGAAAAATAAACTTCTCTCTTTATGACAGGAGCTAGTTTTGCAACTTGAAGCTGAAGTTAGGGTCCCACCCTCCCACAGAAAGTAGGAGGTGGGGGGGCTGTCTGTCCAGATGATTGTATTTTAAAGAAATGGTTCCTTGAGAATGGGTCCTTGAGAAAGGCAGGCCTGGGTCATAAAGCTGGCAAGAAGCTTCTATAGCTTTTGAAAAGATTTACATACATTTCAGAGAGATGGAGAAAGCATTTCCAATCACAAATTTTCTTAAGTAAATGTTCTAAGACAAGGGAAAGGGGTGGGAGTGGGGAAGCCTCGTCCATTTTCTCTACAAGGAGAATAAAGCCTCTTTTTTTTTTTTTTTTTTTTTTTTTTAATTTCTATCTGCCCTGCAGATCTCTGCTTTGCCCTCCGGGGGTGCCTGATGGGGAAAGGATGTGTCAGACCCCAGGGTGGCCTTCCCAGACCCGGGAAAATCTGAGAAATGGTATTTATCTTGCAACTGGGGTGGGAACAGGGTGGACGCGCTTGGGGTTTTTGGATTTGTCTAAGGTGTTAGCCTTGATGGGTGGTCGCAGGAACCACAGATCCCCAGGCCCCTCTGCCTTTCTGGACTCATTCTGTGCCCTGGGCCACTCTTCCCCACCGCGCCACCCCTATCCCCAACATGGTCTGGGTGCCTCTCAGCTCCCTGCTGGGGAGGAAGGCGGCTGGGGGACCGTGGCTGGTGTGGCTCCCGGGCTGTGGTTCTCCCCTCCCCGCCTTCCCCAGCGTGGCTCCTGCCTTCGGCTCCACTCCAGTGTGACTCTAACCCACTAGAAGCTGCAGCCAACTCTGCGGAAAGTTCAAATCTTTAGGGACTTCATAAATTAGCTTTACTGCTAAGTATTCTCCAAAAAAAAAAAGAAAAAAGAAAAAATGGAGAGTTGAGGGGGTGGCGAGGCCCTGCAGAGCTGCGCTGACTCTTCTCCAGCTGCTACCGTTCACTTTGCCGGTCAACTGGCAGAACCGTCCCCAGAGGGGGCCGTGGGGCAGTGGGGTCCATGGAATGCAGGGATTGCTGACTGGCTGAGGGGGCGGGGGGAGTGCAGTGGGGAGGGAAGGGCTATTCTGAGGGGCAGGGGCTGTGACAGCACTTTTTTGTGTTGGCAAATTCTGAGCAGGACCTCGTATTTTTTTTGTGTGTGTGTGTGAGTGTGCGCCCTTTTGTATATATGGTAGGAAAGTCACGTCAGGATCCTCCATTTCTGCACCCAGGTGTGTCTCTGAGCATGTTTTGCTGTGTCTGAGCGTCATGTGTGTGTGTATTCTTACACTGGATGTGGAGGGGAGGTCTCCATGAGATCCCACCATGAGATCCCACCATGGATACGGGGCAGGCCAGCGGTTTCTTGGTCCTAGCCAGTGTCAGCAGAGAGGATCACTGACAGTGGGATGATAGGGTCTCATCCTCATGAGACCGGGAAGCAGCCCTCTAGGCTATACCCTTGTCCTCTGTTCCTCCTGTTTCTGGCCCAAAACTTGGCTGCTGGGGGCTGGGATCATAACTGTCAATGTGTCAACTTTCTCATGCCTCCATGCTTTTGCTCCTACAGGTCCCTCTGCCTGGAACAACCTCCCCCTTTTTTCTCATCTGGTTAAATTCTGTCCATCCTTCAGGAAGGTCACCTCCTCCAGGAAGCCCTCCTCTACCTCTCTGGGATGAGGAAGGAGTCCCTTTCCTTGGACCAGGAGCACCTCACCCAGGACATGCCTCTGTTATAACACCCACCACACCCTGTTAGACTCCCATCTGTGGGTCTGTCTCACGCCCTGCCCAGAGAGCTCCTTGAGAACAGATTGCCACTTTCATCACTGGCTTTCTGTCCCCAGCACAGCTCTGGGCAGAAAGTGGACTTGTGAAATGAGTGGCTCTGGGGTGACAGCACTTTCACTGCACCATTCACCCAGCACTTCACATCCTTTGCTCTCTGCTCACCCTCCTGGCACCCCAGGGTGCAGGGGAGGCAGACCTTGTCGTTCCTGATCCTGAGGCCAGACTGGTTAACACCTCAAAATATCCCCGCACCACCCAAGTCCCTGCTTTCCAGCCCAAGAACAGTCCTTCCCTTCAGGCAGAGCCCACAGAGAGAAGGTGGCTGCGACCTGTGGCAAGCAGGCTTCGGGCAGCTTTGCCCTAAAACCCCAAGCCACTAACACACTGGTTGCTAAAAGATATATGTGGGGGGGTGGGGAGGAGCTGGAGGCTCCTGGTCCCTTTGAGATGTCCCTGGCTTGGCTCCCTTCCTTTCTCCACATTCAGACCCAGGGACCCCTCTACTTTTCCCTGAGCAAGTGTGTTCATCAAGGCTTTCCAGAGAAACACAACCAAAAGGATCATATAATAAGGAATTGGCTCGTGTGGTTATGGAGGCCGACAAGCTTAGAATCTGCAGGGTGGATGGCAGGCTGGAGGCCCGGAAGGGCAGATATTCCAGTTGGAGTCTGAAGGCTGTCCGCTGGGAAAAAATCTCTCATACGTGGAAGATGGTTGGTCTTTTTGTGCTACCCAGACCTTCGACTGATTAGATGAGGCCCACCTACATTACAGCGGGCAGTCTCTTTTTCTCAAAGTTTGCTGATTTAAATGTTAATCTCATCCAAAAACACTCTCTCAGAACCCCCTGCCCCTCCCTGAATAAGGTGTGACCAACTATCTGGGCACCTTGGCGCAGCCTGGGTGACACGTGAAATTAACAATCACAGCAACAGGCAGCTGGGGTCCCAGGGGTGCAGGGAAGGGGAGTGCCAGCACCATTCCACCTGTCCCAGCCCCTTTATAATGATATAGGAGTCCCATGCGAGAGTGGGTGGATCGCTAGATAGCTGGAGGGATGGAGAGGCAGAGAGGTAGGCAGATCGATAGGGAAAGACAGATCCTAGTACTGGTACCTAGTACCTGTCCAGTCAGGATTAGACTGACATTTTCAAAAATACACAAGTAGAGAAGGACTGAGCAGAAATGTCAGCTTACCCCACTCTAAGTTTCCACGTGAGGAAATGATGCCCAGAAAAGAAGAGCGATTTCCTCAAGGTCCTGTCGGACGCATTGGTATGGGGTTCTGCGTCCTCCTAGTCGGACTACTGGGACTGACACAGGAATGAGGCGTGTGGGATGTGTAGACCAGGAGGGGCGACCCCGCAGGAACTCCCAGGCTTGTTGTGGTGTGACGTGGGCTGGTGGAGGAGCTCTACTCCACGTCCCCGCGTGTGGCCTCTGCAGCCACCGAGGGGAGAAACGAGAGCTGGTATGTCAGAGGCCACTCCGTGGGCTTCAGTCCAGAAATAACACCTGTCACGTCTGCTCTCAGCCACACGGCCCCTTGCGGAAAAGAGGGCTAGCCACGTGGGGGAGCACATGGGTATTTGGCGAGAAATCCGTGTTTCTGACACAGGATACTTTGCGATCTCTTTGTCGGGACCCCCAAGGTTTCCTCGTCCACATCTCAGAACCAGAGGAGTTGCCCCAGGATATCCCAGCTCCCAGAGCATCTTGCTCCAAGGGGTCTGACTTCACTTGGCACAGAGCATCTCTGCCTTCTGCAGAAGGTATAGAGCTTTGTGTAGGTGAGGATTCGAGGGAACCTTCCCGTCATCCCTTCCATCTAAACAGATGGAGCCCGAGGAGCAGGGTCTGCCAGAAGCCCTGGGCCTCCCTCGGGCCACATGGCCTGGACCATTTACTCGTTTTTGCCCAAGGCTCAGGAACATCGCCCCAGAGTAGCCCTGTGTCTGATCCCCCTCACTGTTCATTCACTCATCCCTAGAAAATTGGCTCTCAGTAATTTCAGGCGTTTAAATCTAGTCGCTTCCAGGTTTCTTAATAAGTCTTGGTCAAGCATATGGCATTTACCAGAACTCTGTGGGTTCACGTCACTCGCACCTCATGGATCATCTGGGTCCTCTGAAGTTCCTAGCTTGTGCGCAAAACAAACTGCCACCGGAGAGCGGGGCCGGAATTGCTTGGTTCCCTGAAAGCATTCGGAACTGAAGCGTGCTTTTCTTTTTCTTTTTAAAAAGATTTTATCTAGGGGCAACTGAGTGGCTCAGCGGGTTAAAGCCTCTGCCTTCGGCTCAGGTCATGATCCCAGGGTCCTGGGATGGAGCCCCACATCAGGCTCTCTGCTCAGCAGGGAGCCTGCTTCCCCTGCCCTCTCTCTGCCTGCCTCTCTGCTTAAAAATATTTTATCTATTTATTTGAGAAAGAGAGAGTGAAATAGAGCATGAATCAGGGGAGAGGCAGAGAGAGAAGAAGACTCCCCACTGAGCAGGGGGCTCCCTGCATGGGGCTCCATCCCAGGACCCTGAGATCATGACTTGAGACGAAGGCAGACACTTAACTGGCTGCGCCACCCAGGTGCCCCTGAAATGTGTTTTTCTCGTGGCATTGGTGTTCTCTCAATAAATTAAAATAGAGCTTTTTGTTAAAATAACCAAGAATAAAGAAGAAATATATTATTGTAAAATAGGATTTGCAGTTGGAATTAGATCCAAAGAAACACCGGCACCAAGGCATAAACCGGCATCTTCGTTACCAAGACTGCTGTCCTTTGTTTAGTGTAATCCTGGTCGGCCTTAGGCTTGGGGAGAATTCATCGACCCCAAATCTTTTAACTCTCTTAGCTGTGTGCCAAATCTGATTGGATCTGTCAAGAGTCCTGGTTGGGAGATTTTCTCCTGCCTTGATCTCTGATGTTTAATTAAGGACCTCTCCCAACCTCTTATAACTTCTCAGAAGAAGGCTTTGGTTTCCTGTGTTTTTGTTTGTGTCTTAGCCCTGTTTCCTTGTGATCTGCAGAGAGAGAGAGAGAGAGAGAGAGAGAGAGAGAGAATTATAGTAAGGTGTGTTATTTCCAGAATATTTGACTCTTGAGACTGCCTTTTTCTGAATCAGCAGGAAGATTTTCCTTACCGGAGTTCCTTTCTCAGTCTCAGCTCTTTGTTGAGTTCATTACCTCTAACCTCCCTCGAGAGGTCTCTTGGCAACCAGGTCCCTGAGAAGGTTAGATGGTAAACTGACCCGTCACGTCGTCTGACTCTGCAAAGCCCACTCTTCCGTAGGCACAAAGCAGGCCATCCCAGAACACGGCTTTTAAAGTACTTGTAACCGGAAGGTGACACAGAACAAAAAGTGAATTCTATCTGAGCATCTCCGTGCACTCATCATGATCCCGGGGACGCAAAAACAGAAGAGTGCTTACAGGCATTTTTCAGCCTGACCCAGGGAGTCAGACACGAGGCAACAGGGCCCGAAGGTGGCAACTCATCGAGTTTGACTTGGTGAGGCAAACACCCCTGGGTCCAAACCGCAGGTCAGTGGAGCCGGTTCCTGCAGCAGGGCACACTTTGTTTTCTAGTCCCTCCCAGGTCACAAGTCTCACGGTGAAGGACTTGAGAGCCGTGTGGCAAGCCCATTGGAGGTCAGTAAAGCGACAAAGCTGAGTTGTCTGAGAGCTGGCGTGGTGAGGAAGATCAGGATGTCAGGAAGGACAGCTGCTGGGCTTTGCTACACCCTGATGACTGGGGTCATTTTGGCAGGGGCTGGGGGTGGAGTGGGGGTGGGGGCGGTCTCTGCCTATATAATCCCAGATGTTTTGGGAAGGCTTGGAGAAGCCTTTGGCATGAACAGAATCTACATAGCTTACAACTCAGATGGCTTGTTTTCTGTTTTTGTCTGCTTACTGCTCAATTTTGCAGTGTGAGACTCCTTTCCATAATTCCCCATAGAGAAGCTGAAACAGGGGTGCCTGAGTGACTCAGTCGGTTGAGCGTCCGACTCTTGATTTTGGTACAGGTTGTGGTCTCAGGGTTCCGGGGTCTAGCCTGCCTGGGGCTCCGCACTCAGCAGGAGACTACTTAGGATTCTCCCTCCTTCTCTGCTTCTACCCCTGCTCCAAAAGTTCTCACTCTCTCTCTCAAATAAGTGAATAAATCTTTTTAAAAAAAAAAAAAGATTTTGTTTATTTATTTGACAGAGAGAGAAGCAGGTTTCCCACTGAGCAAGGATCCTGAGGTGGGGCTTGATCTCAGGACCCTGGGATCACCCCTGAGCTGAAAGCAGACGCTCAACAACTGAGCTACCCCAGCGCCCCTAAATAAATAAATCTTAAAAAGAAAGGAAAAGAAAAGAAAGAGAAAGGAAGGAAGGAAAGCTGAACTAAGTTGACTAGTAAAGTCACTTAGTGCCATTCTTATCAAAAGGTCTACATTACTCGTCAGTCCTGTGGCCACAGCTGCTCTGAGGGGTGATGTGAAAACGGCTTCTGGGAGGTGAGTAGATAGATATCATTCATGTTTATTGAGTGCTTGCTGAGAACCAGGCTCTCTGTGAAACCTTTGCTTCATTATCTAATTTATTAAAATGCGCAGTGTTCTCTGGAGGAGAAGTTCTAGTCCTGTTTGGGAACAATCAGGAGAGAGAAGAAGTCAACTGGGGGCAGGCCTTGGTGTCAAGACGGGCAGTTCCAGCCAGATAACACACTCCTCCACAGGGCAGGTCCCCTGGAGAGGAAAGAGGCTACCCTCCCATGTACATCCCCACGTACATACTTAGGTCACACCCCAGATGAGACAAAAAGGAAAGCACCAGGGGCGCTACGCCTTCCCACCACCGCAGGAGACCCGGCTCCCCTCCAGGCTGCACCCAAGCCTGCCTGGGCCTTAGGAAACAGGGCTCGCAAATCATTTATGCTGTGAGTTCACCGTTCCATTATCTTGTTTTCTCCTGACAATTATCATGTAAGGGAAGATGGTATTTTTGCCCCCATCTGACAGATGAAGACACGGCGACACAGAGGGGAGGAAAGTTTGCCCACAATCCTACAACTAGAGGCTGACAGAGCTGGGTTTTCCCATGTTCAACCTTGGTCTCCCCGCTACGGTAATCTGCCCACGTTCTGACTCAGCCTCGCGGGTTCTATCCTTTGGCATCACAGTTGGGTCACTGGGACCATTGAGAATCTCAGGCAGGGTTAAGAGAATCTGAAGAATTATGGGAAGGGGTCTTACACTGCAAAATTGACCAATAAGCAGATTAAAAC
Source organism: Mustela erminea (assembly GCF_009829155.1). NCBI lineage: Eukaryota > Metazoa > Chordata > Mammalia > Carnivora > Mustelidae > Mustela > Mustela erminea. The sequence goes on from NC_045624.1 coordinate 23,396,472, forward strand.
AAGAAAACAAGGGATGTGCATTATGGATTGTTCTAGTTGGCTAGGCCTCCTGTAACAGAACACCATAGGCTGGGTGGCTTATATAACAGAAATTCATGTTCTCACAGCTCTCACAGCTCTCTGGATGCTGGAAGTCTAAGCCCAAGGTGCCAGCAGGGTCAACGTCTGGTGAGAAGTGCCGCCTACTCGCTGTGTCCTCACATGGCCTTTCCTCCGGGTGTGCACACCCCTGGTGTCTCTCTCACTTCTTGTGAGGACACCCGTCCTATTGGATCCGGGCCCCACCCTTATGACCTTATTTCACTTTACCCTCTTAAAGGCCTTATCTCCAAAGAGTCACATCAGGGGTTGGTGCACCACTGTGGGAATTTTGAGGGGACCCAACGCAATCTGACCATAGATGCTTCAAAGCTCTGTGTCCCTCCTGGCGCAGCCCCCAAAGCCTTGGTCCATCAGGCGAGTCCCAGGTGTCAGCGCCTCTCTGCAAGACTTGGCAGCTGAAGACGGCTCCTTGCAATCCACAGTCATGAAAGACCACTGCTCCACTGAGAATTCTGGAAGGCTTTCCACAGCACTTCTGCAGACTCCTGCAACTTTATAAAACCCAATATTTGCATGTAAGTGTTTTCACGTCAGCCAAAGCTTTTCCATTTACTGTCTCAGCAGAGGGCCTAAAGCCATAGCCCTTTATCTGGTCAAAGTTTTTATCATTATTACTTTTTTTTTTTTTTGGTCCCCATTTCTTTTGAGTTCTCATTTAGTCCTCATAGGTTCTAGAGGGCTATGTTCTTCCGATGTGCAAAGCTGATTTCCTTATTCCATCCCTGCAAGAGCTTTTCCAATGACTATTCGTTTTTATAAAAGATTTATTTGCTTGAGAGGGAAAGCATGAGAGTGAGAATGGGGGGAGGGGCAGAGTGAGAGGAAAGAGTCTCATGCAGACTCTGCCCTGAGTGTGGATCCTGATGTGGGGCTTGATCTTGCAACCCTGAGATCACAACTGAGCTGAGACCAAGAGTTGGACTCATCCAGCTGAACCACAAAGGTGCCCCATTGCTTTTCCAGTGAAAGAAATGCCTTTTTAAGAAACTGTTTTTGCATACCAGGATGCTGGGTGGCTCAGGCAGTTAGGCGCCCACCTTCAGCTCAGGTCATGATCCCAGGGTCCTGGGATCGAGTCCCGCATAGGGCTCTTTGTTCAGCAGGGGCCTGCCTCTCCCTCTGCCTGCCACTCCCCTGGCTTGGGTTTGCTTGTGCTCTCTCTCTCCCTCTGATAAATAAATAAAATATTTTTTTAAAAAGCCATGCAGACCTTGGTACACTAGCTCTAGAAAGAAAGAAAGAGAGAAAGGGAAGGAGGAAGGAAGGAAGGGAGGAAAGAAGGGCCGGCTGGCCCCGATTTCTAGTTTCCTAATTTTCATGCTGTGAAGACTTCACCATGAAAGACTTCAAACTATCAATGGTTTAAAAACTGGCCTACAAAGTTCCTGAATTTTTATACTCGACTCCCATGAGCCAGTGCTCCCAAGTCGTCACCGCTCATGGTCACGGAAGCCATTTCCTAGATTTTAATTTGGATCAGTGTGCAATCTGAGATCTTGACCACAATGAGGTTGGCTGGGCCCTCCAGGACCCAATCTCACAATCCTATTTAAATTCTTTTGTTGCTATAATCCTCTGAGTGCAGGTCCACATGCATCTAATACATTCTAACTTAAAAGAATCACCCACGTGCTGGAGATCAGTCACTCCACTGGCTGTGGGAATTCTCAAAAGGCCTTGGTCTTCATGGGAAAAGTCAAAAGTTAATCAGGAACAAGTCAGGAGAAGATTGCTGGCAGGTGTGGAAGCTGCCCAAACATGTTGCGCTTTGTTGGAACTGAGCATTTCTTTATTTTTCATTCAATGAGGACCGTGGGGCATCTGCCACTACTTCCTGTCTGACCTGCTGCTGATGATAGGGTGATGGAGTCTTCGTTGGGGCCCTGAATAACTGCATACCATGTAGGTAAATATGTCCAGGAAGCTTTCATCTCAGAGTCAGAAGGGGCTCCATAGTAACTATGTCACTATGTTATATAAAACATTACACAAGTCATAATACCAAGTTTGTGGCCATGGTGTGACATCTCAAGGAAAAGAGATCTGGGAGCAGACCTTGGAGATAACAGGGCTTGAAGGCATCATAGTCCACTGAGTGAAATATAAGTGGGAATTTTAGCAAGTTTTGGCTCAGGAACGGGTTGGTTTTCAGAGTGACCGGCGTGGAGAGGGAAGGGTTGATTCCCCCACCTCCTCCCCGGACCATGCCCCTGCTGCTGTATCAGGCCAGGCTTGGTGGGGATCGGGAGGAGGCAAATGGCCCCTTAATCTCCCTTCTTGGCCCCCTGTACGTTCTCCTCCTGTCTGTCCCTCTGCATTCTGCTCTTCCAATTTTTCCTGGGTCCTGGGTCCTGGGTGAGCTGGGGAAGTGCACATGATGCTACTAATAAGCCTATTTAAAGAAAGAGTTTTTTTAGCTCAAGAGTTTTTAGTTTTAGTTTTAGCATTGGACCTTTGGGGAAAGATCTTGTCTGGCACCTTGCTTGGTAGGCTAACAAGCTTCCGTGAAGCTAGCAGTGATACTAGCTTACATCTCGGCCATACTCCTGATCAAGAATCACTTCTGTAGATGAAATCTGCCCTTCTTTTGGCAATAGAAAGGCTAAATTGGAAATTTAGGTATCTTGGGGGCCTCCTCTCCATTCTAGAGCTGCTCTGAGCTCAGGGGAGGGTGGGCACAGACAACTTCACATAGTCACAGCATTCTCCATAACTTATTATGGCATTTGAAACAGCAATAATGAATTTTCTTTTCTCTTCTACTCCTGGGGGTCTCTGTTTACACATAGGCCTCTCTTGAGGAATTAAGGAAATTAAAACAATTTACAATTGAACAACTACTCTGTGCCAAATCCTGTGCTAGGTATTTTATAAATACTATTTCCAAGCTTAATAACATCATTAGATAGGAATCATCACTACTATTTTATAGATGAAGAAGCTGAGACCCAGAGAAGTTATGATTTGTTCAAGGTCATTGAGTGTTAAGCCAAGTCTTTTTAACTCAAAAGCTCACATTTTCTCACTATGTTACTAGGTAATATAAAACACTGCATTAGTCAGCATAAAGTTGGGTTGTGCTACAGTAATAAGCAATCCCAAAATATTGGTGGTTTATAAAAACCAAGTTTTATTTATTTATTTTTATTTTTAAAGATTTTATTTATTTGAGAGGCAGAGAGTGTGCATTAGTGCAGAGGTGGGGAGAGGGAGAACCAGGCTTCTCACTGAGCAGGGAGCCTGATGATGTGGGGTTCGATGCCAGGACCCTGGGATCATAACCTGAGATCAAGGCAGATGCTTAACCATGTGAGCCACTCGGGCACCCCTCACCCAAGTTTTATGATATCCTCTCATGTGATATGTAATTCACATGCATCTCAGTTGGCTGGGGGCTTTGCTCCATAGTCCCCCAGGACTCGGGCTAATGACGGAACAGCCACCATCTGTTGCCAGCCCCCATGGTAGAGGGAGTGGAAGCTCTGGAGGGTCTAAAACTAGCCCTTAAATGCCCCAGCATTGAACTGACACACATTGCTTCTACTCACAACTCACTGGCCTGAATATTACATGAATATCGCAAACCACAACGGGGAGGAAGTGCAAATCCCACTGGACAGCTGAGAACAGAAAGTTACATGGCAGGTAGCATTGAAACCTGCCATAATTGTCTGACACAGGACTTGGCACCTACATGCTCAATAAACATTTTTTCACACCCTTTCCTTTCCCCCAACTATGGACAGCTTATGGTGAAATAGTACTATTTTGGATCAAGAGACAGGCCTTTCATTTTGTACTCTGTTCAACACTTTCTTTCCCCATTGGCTTGCAGCTGGGTCATGGGATATGGGCAGCAGTCCACATCTGGATTAGATTGTTCCGGGACCTGGGTCTCCAGCGACTTAATGTCTAACTATGTATCAGGGGGCTCTATCAGTCGTCCTCAAATGCCACGTTGAAAGTGACGGATGGCACTCACATGCACGACCCATGACAGCCTCCCATGGGCATCCCAGATTGGCTTGGGGCTGCAAGGCCATCCCTGGCTAGAAGCTTTAAGTCTGCCCCCTTTTCCTTCCTTATAAGGCAGGACGTCAGAGCGCAAGTGAGTGAGAGGGGCATTGCCATAGGGATACATCGAATCTGTTCTAACCGGTAAAAAAATTCACCCATCACTTCAAAACCTCTGTAGTTCATGAGTAATAGCGAATTGCCTGGGACACACCTTATAACTGCCCCAGACAGGCAGTGAGTCAGGAAAGCCCCACGGAGGAACTGCTAGTCAACAATACGTCGGAGCAACCAGTTGTGAAATGAAAAATTATGTCAATTAACAGGTTGTTCCATCGACACAGTGCCAAAGAATTGATCGGAGAGGACATTTTGTCCACGCTAACTGAATTGACTTGTGGTCTTGGCACTGTGCACACCCAGCCTGGGTATCAAGAATGTGAGCGTAATACCAAATCACAGAGTGCTGGGCTGGAAGGAATCTCCAGAGACATTCTTCACGAATTGCCCTCATATTACAGATGAGAAAAGTGAGAAGAGCCAGCCTTAAAGATTTGCTGAGGGGCACCCAGCACAATTGTTAACTATTGTGTGTGTTAGTGCACCCACAGCATTTTTAACATTTTCTGTAGCTATTTCAGAATCAAGACACTCAACTGAATGGTATTGCATATTTTCTAAAAGTAGACAAGAATTTGAGAAACACCCCGTGGTGCAATTGTTCATTGCTTAAACTTGCTGCTGACTCATTTGTCTTACACCACTTCTTTACCAACATCGGTCATGGCATCCGTCACTTACATTGGCTCTTTTCCTCAGCTGGTCCCATCCTCTCAGGCTGGGCTGGGAACAGGATGTAGTGATGTCACCTCCGTTCATCTTCATTGGCTGGTGGACCAGGGCTCAGAGGTGAGGTCTCCGCTGGTGCACAGATGTCCTCCAGCCTGAAGTAAGCCCACCTGTTGCTCACGAGGACAAGCTGCTAAGACCCAAAAGAGTCTGTGGAACAAGGAAGCTAAGGGTTTCAGGCTTCATATTTTTGGGAGACGGATAAACACAGTACTCCCTACAAACAAACACGGTTTGAAGTGTTGAGGGGAAAAAATCCCATTCGAAAGTGGTCCTTACTTCCACTGAACTGCGGCGCTCCATACCTCCACTGAATTGTGACTCGAAATTCCTCCCTCACCTTGGGTTCCTGCCTCTTGAAGTGTTTTTAGTGTGAGACAGGGGATTCTGTGGTTGTCCCTTCAATCTATCCCCCTCTTCTCTAGTCTATGTCAGACGTCTTGAAGACTCCCTGCTTCAGGGCCCAGGAGGGAAGGCATCCAGACTGGTTCAGTATGGCCCTGGGCTGAGGGTCAGGATCAGTGGCCAGGATCTAGGCTGTCCACTGTCACTGCCCAGTCTAGGATTTGGGCAGCTCTCCCAACCCTAAAGGCCCAGATGCAGGAGGCAGCCCTTGGCATGGACAGAGAGCTGTTAGACTCGGGCCAAAAAGTCAGCCCTTTCCCCCAGATGGAGCCCATGGGACTGCCCCTCCCCCATACAGCACCCCTCTTTCCCTCTCCCATGTGTTTCCATGGCTTAAGGAGTATTTGGAGGTTGGTGGGGATCAGACAGCAGGGAAGATGGAGCAGTAGAGTGACATCTTGGGACAAGTCTTTCCCTAACCCACATGAAAGAAGTGAGGGGGAAGAGGAAAGGACCTAAAGCATGAGAGTAGATTCTAGGTCACACTGGGTACCCTTCTCTCCTGGTTTTATGCATTGTTGAGAAGACATCGTGAATGACTTGCCCTTCCCAGTCCCTCTTCTTGTTGGCTTTGGTACAGAGCTACACACACAGACACAGAGAGTCACACACATGAACGAACACTCAACTGAATGGTATTGCATATTTTCTAAAAGTAGACAAGAATTTGAAGTGACTGAAATTCTTGAAGTCACTCAAGGTGACTTCACCTTACAACGCACATGCCAGTCATCTTTTCTGGGCCAAGGGGTTCAGGTTCTAGAAAACCCTGGAGGTGGAAAAATCCAAGTCTGCAAAACTTAACCCTTGAAGGGAAAGTAGAGCTAGGAGGAGAAAGGTCAGACATGAGCTAGAGAAAATCTTTATCATTGCTTTTACATTCAGGAAAGAATACAAACCAAGAGCGCATGGAAGAAGGAACCCCTTAGGACGTATCCTGTCCACACTGGTGGAGGTGTGAACTGGCTTGGCCAAGCTTGTGAGGAATTTGGCACCGTGCATATAACTGGGAACTCCCAAGGGCAGCCAGCAGCACTCCTAGGGACATATTTAAAGAAACAGGTTCAAGCATGCTCACTGCAGAATCATTTGTGACAAGTGAAGAGTTAGAAATAACTTCAATGTCCGTCAGCAGGTTAATTGATGAATTGTGGTCTCTTTGTACACAGTTTAGTGTTATTGATCCACTAAAATGAATGAACGAGACCTTCACCCAGTGACACAAGCAGACCTTAGAAGCATCATGTTAGGTGAAAAAAAAAGGCAAGTTCCAGAATGATAGGTTCAACGCGACACCACTTACGTAAATTAAGAAGCACTTAAAACATTGCTAGATATAATTTATGAGTAATTCATATGTGATAAAGTATGAACACATTATGAGAACAGTATCCATCAACTTCAGGATAGCTCCTGCATCTTTGGAAGAAGGAAAATGGAGGCAAAGGGGACTTTGTCATGTTTGTAAGGTTGTATTATTATTGTTATTATTATTATTATTATTATTTTAAAGAATCTGACATGAAGGGCACCTGAGTGGCTCAGTCAGTGAAGTGACCAACTCCTGGTTTCTGCTCAGTCATGATCCCAGGGTTGTGAGATCAAGTCCCACTTTGGGCTCTGCACTCAGCTCAGAGTCGGCTTGAGATTCTCTCACTCCTCCCTCTTCCCCTCTCCCTGCTCACATGTGTTCTAAACAAACAAACAAATAAATAAAACCTAAAAAAAAAAAAAAAGGAATCCAACATGAATGTGGCAATACCTTAATATTTATTATTTCCAATGGTGGGTGCAAGGATTTTGTTATTATTGCTTCTTATATTTTTCTGTGTGTTTGAAATATTTCAACATTGGAAAAAGGAAAGAAGTCTCCCGTGGCATTTTGCACACATTTACACGAGCGGTAATGGATCCGGTGCCCTGATTTTGCATTTTCATCCCTTCTGTGAAAGACACTTTTCAGAATCTCCCTTCTTCGTATCTGCAATGAGCTGCTTGTCAATGCCTTTTTCTGAGTTGCAGAAATATCATCTGGAGGGGCGTTTTTCCAGCCAATTATTCCACGCCCTCCTGATCTTGTGACTCAGAGTGATTGACTTTGTCTCCCTCACCCAGCTATCTGAAAAAACCAGAGCATTCCAAATAGGCTACATCCAAACCGCCTCAGGTCCTCTTTCCAGTGCTAGGGCTGGAGGACTCAGCTCTGTCCAGGAAGGCTTCCTGTCACATGCCTGGTGGCCCTTCTGCTGGAGGGAAGGCCCAGTATCTGGCTGACTTTCTTTCTTTACCTTCCTCAAAGTTTCCCTGAAAGACATCACTCTTTGGCTACCCCTCTTTGGCTACCCAACATCTCCCCCCACTTTTTTTTTTTTTATCCCCAACCCTTAGTTTCTTCCTGTCTCTCTTAGGATTCCACCATTGCTAACCAACTAGAACAGTGGTTCTCAAGCTTGACTATGCATCAGAATCACCTGGAAAGCTTATTAAGAGGCAGACTGCTGGGCCCCGCCCCCAGAGTTTCTGATTCAGCGGGTGTGGATGGGGCCCAATGGGTTGCTGAAAACTCTTCTTGGAAAGAAAAGTAAGCACGGGTTTGTGGTATCTGCCAATTCCCCTGGTGTAAATTGTTCCCACAATGGCTGATTTCAAGCCCCCAGTGTGACTGTCACTAAATGTGGAGCTGGGGAGGGAACACACTCAACTGAGAAGATACCTTTCTACTAAGATCCCAGGTGATGCTGAAACTGCTGGTACAGGGACCCCACTTCCAGTACTGCTGTCCTACAAAGCCTGAGCCGCGGCAAGTATGGGGTTTGGGAAGGGATTCCTGGAGTGTGTGAATTGTGCAACCTTGACCTTAAAAAATTCCACCTCCTTAAAAGGAGCCCAGAAGATTTCCTGCTCTAACAGCAAAGGTGGCTTTAAGTCCTGGGGACTGGCATGGGCTACACTGTAGATAAAACAAGTCCAGGGTCCACCCCGAGGTGGTGCAGGGGCCTGGATGTTCTGTGCTCCACCCTGCCCACCAACCCCTGACTGCTGCTCCCACTTTGTGCAACAGTCCCTTCCCCTTCCCAGGCTCAAACCCTCTAGCCAAGGAGCGTAGCCAGCAAGATGAGTATCCATTAACCCCAAAGGGCTCCCGAAGGAAAGAATTGTGTCTGAGGGCACCCCTGGCAGAACAAGGCCTAGATGCTAGGAAAGAGGAGAAGGAGATGGGGAAGGAGGAATGAGAGAAGGAAAGGCTCGAGAGGGAGAGTGCAGGAGAAGGGAGAAGCTGGTGGTGGGCTCAGCCGCTTCCGGGGGACTTAGGTACACCCCAGATTAGACAAAAAGGAAAGCACCAGGGGCACTAAGCCTCCACCTTCATCTGGGCTGCAGGTTCTGATCTCAGGGTCTTGCGATCGAGCCCTGCTTCAGGCTCCCTGCCCGGTGGGGAGTCTGCTTCTCCCTCTCCCTCTGCCCTTCCCCCCTCATTCATGCTCTCTCTCTCTCTCAGATAAATAAATAAAATCTTAAAGAAAGAAAGAAAGAAAGTGTCATCGTGACCCAACAGCTCCATTCTGGGAGCACATTGGTCCTCCCACTATGACCATGGGGCCCCCTCTGGGAGGAACAAAGGAGGCTCTGTAGGTGCTGGGAGATGAGCAAGCCTGTGGGGGAGAAAGAAAGGCAGGATTCATGTGCAGCAGTATCGCCCTGCACACCCCGGATGTCATCAAGTTGGTATATAGGACTGTATGTCATTAGGATTACAGGGTGTAATAACTCCAGTTGCGCTTGGCATTTCTATTCAAATTGTACTTTGGGGAAACCTACAGATCTTCATCACTGGTCATTTCTCTGACTCCTTCCTCCCAGAGCCCTCCTGCCCCCATCATCGGCTGGTACACACTCCGGCACCCTCCCAGCTCTCCCCCTAAGGACAGCTGGTAGGACTCCCATCCTTGCCCTGGGAGGTGGGGCAGAGAGGAACGGAGATGGCTGGGAAAAAGAATTCAGCACATTCTTCTCCTTTTACAGGTGCAGAAGTTGCAGCACAGAGAAGGAAGGAGGCGCACGCGAGGATACTCCAGCAGTGCGGCTCAGCGGGGATCAGCAGGGATGCCGGGCTGCGTACTGCTGCTGGCACCCTGAACAGCCTGACAGGGGGACACCAGCCCCTGGAGAGACTTCCCATGTCTCCGTGCACTCTCCTCCCTTCTGCTCCTTTCTTGACTTTCTTCCACCCTTTCTGTGCTACTTCCTCCTCCCCTTCCTCTCGTTCCCAAAGCCTCAGGATTTGTCCCTCCAGCTCCAGCAGCTTTACTGAGCCCCCAGCCCTCCTCCACATCATTGTCCACTTACTCCAACCCTGTTGGTGTTGGCCACAGTACTCAGGCTCTCAGAACACCTCCCGTCCACTTGGGTGGGTTAGGTAGAGGCATGTGACCATGGCCGGTTTCAATCAAACAATCTCTGGCTAGACGGACATGGACACCCTTGCCAAAAGATGTCGCGATGCATGGGCGGCAAGCGAATACCTCCCCAGAGCTGACGCCCCTAGATGCAGTCAGGGTCCGGCCTTCCTAGGGTGGTGATCACTCCTCCTACTGACAGTGGCCATTCTTCACCCCTGCAAGGTGGACTTTATATCCCCATCTTACAGATGAGGGCACAGAAGCAGAGACGGTAAAGGGCTTTCCTTTCCCAAGGTTACACAGCTAATACTGGAAGGACCTATGAGTTGAACTGAGATCTGGCTGATTCTGAATTTCAGGTTCTTTCCAGTAACATTGGAAATAGGAACCTTTTCTGAATGATGCCCTCTTCCTGGCCCCCACTCCCCTGGGGGGAGGGGTTCCCCTAGGGTGGCAGGGGATTTCAGTTGCAGCTTGAGGGGCTCAAGTGAGGGGCTTTGAAATGTGGCCTAGACCCAGGAGAGGGACTTGGGGTGCAGATACCCTCACTGAGGGGCTCCTTCCCTCCTGAAACCCTTCCTTCCCATATCCCCCCCCCATCTCTCTCTCTTCTCGCCATCATCCCTCTCAGGCTCTGCGCCCCCTCAGGACTGCTCTTCAAAGAAACTCCAGTTCTGTGGGAAGATCTGCAGGGGGCTAAAGCAGAGTCCAGCCCAGGATGGGAATGTGAACCTGGGAGTTAACCTAGGACTGGAGCTCTTTGGAGGCTGTGGGGTGCACTACCTAATTATGACCACACGATGCCACCCTTGAGCTGCAGAGACGTCCCTCCCACGCGCCCCGTCGGGCAAGTGGCAGATCAAGAGCCGCTTTGGGGGAGGTCAGGGTGGCACCAGGGGCCGGAGCTTTGTCAGTCACAGGCATTGGTCAGCCCTGCAGTCTTTGTCTGCTGCCATCCGGCCTGCTCCCCCTGATGTCCGGTTGTAGCCAGGTTGGGGCTGGCTCAGCCTATCTCGCACACCTCCAGTAATTGCCGTGCGGCCCATCCCCCAGCCAGACTCCTGGAGTCCCCACAGTGAGCCCGCCGCCCTCACTCAGGATCCTTCAGCACCTTTGAACTCAGTGTGGGCCGCGCACAGGTTCACCTGTTGGCGTTGGCTCAGACCTGCTTCTTGCGGCTTCTGCATGGGGAAGGAACTTTCCAGCTGCCTTGTGTCTTGCAGGCCATGGCTCTGGTGTGATCTGTACCAAGTAACAGGCTTAGAATGACCGGACCCTGGGCTCCTCACCTTGGAATGTCCAGGCACCGCAGCCACCCGGAGTAGGGTAGAGGATTCCAGAGAAGGAGGGACAGAGGAGCCCGGGCTTTCGGGGGCAGAGAATATCCAGGCACTGGGCCCTCTCCCAGCGGCGGGAAGTGAGATGGAGGTTTGTGTGTCTATCCCTGGTTTACCAAGGCCTCAGGGCAGTGCTGATCTCCAGACAGCTGGCACCTGGTGGGAGGGGCAAGAGAGCCACAGTTCGTGCTCATTGTCACCTTTGGGAATGTTTTCCTTGGGCCTTAACGCAGGCTTTGTATGTGGTCTGTCCCCTGCCTTCTGGGGCTGACACATATGGACCTCCCCTAAGGATGAGATGAGAAAAGGTCTCCCAGGCCAGCCTGTGCCCTCCCTTTCTCCGGGGTAAGCAACCCCACCTCCTGTCCCTAGAGGTCTCTGTAATCCTGATGCAAGCTAACAGTATTGACTGCTTAGCTGAAGCAATGAGGATTTTACTGGAAGGATTTGAGGATGGTTCACCAGATTCAGGGGGGCACTCGAAGGTCCAGACTAGGGAAGGGCAGACACTAGGCAGCTCAGGAGACGAAGGGGGCACATGCTCAGTCTTCTCCTCGGCACAGCTGCTGCGATCATCGGGTTCCCGATCTTTTATCCCTCCACACAGGATTCCAATTCCCAGGCCTGCCTAGGGTGTCGTATCCAAGGGGGCAGGAGAGGCCGAGATGCCTTGAATGACAATCCCACCCGGAGTGCCCATGGGGGGGAGAAGTCATTCCCCAAAAGGATCCCTGAGGGAGACGGTCTACAAATAGAGGACAGCGGTCTGGGACCCAAGCCACCAACATCTCGTCTACACCTTTAATTGAGCCACTCTTGTTTGTTTGTTTGTTTGTTACCGTGTGGAATCTGCACAGGGATAAACGATTGAATGTATAACTGGGTCACAGAGAGGCTCAGCACTTGTCCCAAGGCGAACCAGCGGCTCCAGGGGAAAGACAACTTGATGGCTCCCTTTGTTGCTGTCCCTCGTCTGTGAGTTTGGTGTGTGACCTACCTGAAGCCCTTGGGGGGCTTCCCCCCTGTAGACAAGGCCTCCCGCAGATACTTTTTGGGGTAAGGGCTTCCTGACTACTGTTGAGAGGAACAGCAAGCCCAGACCGCAAAAAGATCCAAAGGAGACTACAGCCCTCCGGCAGGGGTGCAGGAGGGGAGGGTGGATGCCCCCTCCAGGGCTCAGCTTGCTTGCTCCGTGGAGAGGCCTGGGCCAGGACCTGAAGGGAGGAGAGAGAATGAGGCTGCTGAGAGCCCCAGGAAGCAGGCAGGCAGCAGAAATCCCCGTGTAATCCCTCCCTCCACCCACCAAGGTCACAACCTAATTCTTACCTGGGATTTGTAGGGGGACCAGCAGAGCTGGGAGGACAGCAGTGCGCTCCCAGGCAAGGGGCTGTTTGAACCTGCACCAGCTCGCCTTCAGGGCAAATGTCTCTCCGACTCTCCTTGACCTTGGAGCATTTTAGTCTCCTGCTGTGATCTAGATGCAGTCCTTAGGAAGACTCCATGCTTCTTGGGGGAGGACCCATGAGGACCTAATACGTCCTCGGCCCACAGGATCAGCGCACCCAGTCCCCCTGGGGACTCTCCCAGAGTCACAGAACACCAGTCCCAAGATGTCATCTTGGATGAGATTTCTGAGGACAGACACCTTAGAACTTGCAGGTGTGGGCATTCGGTCTGCTCTGACTATGCCCTTGGCTTCCAGCAGATGCGATTGTTAAGGCAAAAGCAGGAGTTGGAGGCGAGTGGCTTAGTCTGATGAAGCATCCCCTGTCCAGGGCAAAGGTGGCAGCCAAGCCCCGCCCCCATCTCTGGCTTCCACAATAAAGCAAGCCCACCAGCTTCCAGAAGTCCCTGTGCTGGCCAGCCTGGTGCTTGCCTGCCTTACCTGGAGGACCCCGCCCCCACCCCCTCCCCAGGCCACAGCCACCCAGGTGTGGAGGAAGTCGTAGGATGGTCAACCCGGCCGCTCTGCAGAGCGGGTTGCTTCGCCTGGCATCCACTGCAGAGCTCGGGATGGGATGGTTTGTGCTGGGCTTTTCCTGAAGGTGGCAAGGAGGCAGCAGGTCCTGCCAGAGAAAGGGGGCCCTCCCTCCCCCCTGGACTCCCAACCTGGGCTGGCAAGCCAGGCCCCTCTGGAGGTACCGGCCCGGCTCCGGGGGCTAGTCTGGGAAAGAGACTCCGTGTGGGACAGGTGGCCACAGAGGAGAGCCCCTGGCACCTGGCAGTCTATGGCAGACAGCACTGGGTGGCCAAGGGTCAGGGGATATCCGACCGCAGGGCTGTCCTTGCTGCTTCTGCACGGGTGGACCTGAGCCTCCCAGGAGCCTCAAGCTTCCTCTCAGAACCCCAGTGTGCTGTCAGGGGGGAGAGAGGAGGCCCGTTCCCACCCAGGGAGCAGGACTCCCCTTCCTAGCTCCACCTTGAGGACGGGGCTGCTGTCTGCTTCAGGGTCTGCACACAGGGAGAAGCACCGACACCACCCCCAACCCCCCACCCCCCCACCCCCCCACCCCCGTCCATCCGCCTCCCCCGCCTTCCCTGCCAGCTGTGAGCATGGGCTTCTCCCCCTCCTCCAGCATGGTTCCCTGGGGATCTCCTGGGACTCCATTCCCGCCATTCTATCCTGCTCCCCTTCCCCAGCTGCAGCCCTTGTCAGAACCAGCAAGAGGACAACACTGGGCAGGGGGAGGCGGGGTATGCTTGGCCAACGGGGAGTAAGCCCAGCCCCTCTGGGCTTGCCCAGGGCTCCTCCCCTCCCCCCAGGGTGCTCCGTCTCTGGCACCACCTCCTCTTCCCAGGCTGCTGCCTGCCTGTGTTGAAGGCCCTTCCAGGTGAGCCTGCACAGTGCGCTCCCAGATTCCTCACAGCGCCCGCCCTGAGGAAGTAGATACAGCGAATACCCCCTTACCTCATTATGGGGGGGGGGGGGTTGCTGAGACTGGTCTGTTTGCAGCTAGTGAGGGGCCGAGACCCACCTGAACCAGATCTGTCCGCCCCTAAGCCCACACGGCTTTGGCCTCCAGGACACAGCCCCACCGGACTGGCCTAGTGGTCCCTTCTGTTCCTTCCTTCCCAGTCCTCTCTTTCCTCCTGCTCCCCAACCCCCGACCAAGGTCTAGGGCATTTTCTGTGGCCTTCAAATCTCAGGCCAAGTTCACGACCTGTTTCCTTACCTCTAAAGTGGGCATAATAGCCTGTGTCTGGGTCGGATGGAAACATCTCACACTCCTGCTACCACATCTGCCCACCTGCCCCCACCTGTGCCCCTTGACCTCCTCCCTGGGGAACCAGCTGCTCCTGTCTGAGGCCCACCCCTCCCCTGTGCCTGGATCCTGCCCCTCTGGCCATCCCATGGACATCTGCGGGCTACCACCTGCTCCCTACAGAATGGTCAGTGCCTCCCATCCCCAGATCGTTGCCATCCTAACAAAAGCCCTCCCCTGGCCACACGGTGGAGAGGGCTCTAGCCACTGCCCACCTTGAGGGCAAAACTCCTCAGAGTCTATTTGCTAGTCCACTGCCGCCCACCCCCACCCCAACTCTGTACTCTCTCCTGAACACCCTGCAGTCACTTTGGTCCCCAGACCACTTCTGTCAAGGTCACGGGATGTCCACACTGCTAAGTCCAATGGTTGAGTCTCAGAGCTCCTCTCCTCTGACTTATTAACAGTCTTGGACTCAGTGGGTCACACTGTTCTCCTGGAAACACCTTCTTTCCGGGGGCCAAGAATGTCCTCCCCGGCCCCTCGCACTCCATTGGCTGTTCCTTCTGGGCAGAGCCCTGCCTGTGGGCTGTTCCTCAACTCCTCAACCCCGTAACCCCCCAGTACCGAGGAAGCTGGGGGCCTCCTCTGCTCTCCCGATACACTCAGCCCTCAGGGAGCTCATCCAAGGCAACTGGGACTCCCCACTGTGCACCCCCAT
This sequence comes from Mustela erminea, assembly GCF_009829155.1. Lineage (NCBI taxonomy): Eukaryota > Metazoa > Chordata > Mammalia > Carnivora > Mustelidae > Mustela > Mustela erminea. Next base: position 23,411,503 of record NC_045624.1, read on the forward strand.
TTCCAGTCCCTCCCAGATTCTTCCTCCAAAGGTCCCTCCTGACCCCCACTACCCCGTGAGGCTCAGATCCTCTGGCAATAAGCCGTACACTTTGCAGAGATTCTTACCTTCCCAGGCCCCCTCTTGGGATTTGGAAAGCATGAAAAATGCTGCGGCTCACAGGAAGAGTGTCTCCACCCCCACCCCCACCCCCACGCTGCTGTCTCCCACTCCAGCTTGTGCCCCACAGGCTGCTGGACCAGCTCCTCTGAAATGCCCTCAGGCCACTCTCCCGGCGGATGGGAGTTCAGGGAGGGAACCTCCAGGATTCCGGTCTGGCCCGGTAAGCGTGGAGAGCAGAAGCCCCTCCTGTCCCCCTAGCTCTTCTGCCTGGAGCCCTGACAGGATAGGTCTGACCCCACCAGGGCACACCCTTTCCCCAGATGTCTAATCCCTGTCCTGAATTCCCCCCCAGCACAGGCCTCTGCCCAAAGATCTGCCCCGCGGTGGCTCGCTTGGCAGATGCCAACTGCCCCAGACTTTGCCCTCTGGGAGCTCCCAGACTAAAAAGGAAGTACAGATGCGGCCCCCTGGATGCCACAGTCCCTCAAACAAAACTCATCTGGCACTGAGCTCACTGGGAGCCCCATCTCCTTCCTGGGACACCTCTTCCAAAGGCACGAGCACACACAGTGGTGGGCAAGGCGGGCAGCGATGCAGCCCAACGAGGGTTTCCAGGCTTCGGGGCTGCCCAAGAAGGGGCAGCTCTCAGAGGCTGGGGGAGGGGTGGGTGAGGACAAGGAGCCTGGGCGGCTTCAGCACGGAGGCCTCGGAGGCCTCATGGGAGCAGCGCTGGGAAGAAAAGTCAGAGTCGAGGCCAGAATTTGTCCTCAGGTGTCAGGCTGAGAAATTGGAATGGTCCATCAGGTAGCGGGCAGCCCCTGAGGTTTCCATTAGGAAAAAGGGGTGAGATGAGGAGGGGGAGGCATGGGTGGGCAAGTCAGAGGCTTTGCAAGCATTCTGCTGAGAGATCATGGGGACCTGCCCCAGAAAGAGGACGAGGGTGCAGGGGTGGGAGGTGGGGGGAACTGATACGAGCAGACTCATGAGGCTGTAACAGGCCATCTGGGAGGCTGGGAGAGGGCCCCTGGCAGTGAGGACAGAGGGGTCAACAAGGGAAAGCAAGGTGTTTGGGTCACCGACGACAGGTAGTCCAATTACTGTGGAAGACCCACCACATTCAGGGTGTACGAATGGACAGTGACCATGATATGTGAAGGGCAGAAGGGACAGGTGGAAGCAGAAATAGAAGCTGGAGGACACGCAGAGAAGACAAACAAAGCAGGGGAAAGGGAGGTGTGCGTGTGGGCACCTCCCTGTTCTCCAGATCCATGTATGGAGGCCGGCCTGGGCCTGTCCCCGCAGCCCTGGCTGGGCGGTGGGGGTCAGCATGTATGCAAGAATGTGACCTTGCTGGCAGGCTGTGTTCAGGAAGGATGCCCAGCCCAGGAGGAAGGCTGGGGCAGCACAGGGCACTGGGATGGGGCAGAGTCTTCTGAGACTATGGGATCCCACCTTAGCCACCACCCAGCGGTGACTTCTGGCACAGGGACCGCCCCCAGGCTCCAATCTCTGCTTTCCCAGCCGCCTGGTTGGCTGCGGGGGAGGGGGTGTCTGTACCCCTCTCAAAGGCCAGCGCTAGTACCCCCTAACTGTAACACAGGTGAGTTTCAGACACACAAAGGAAAAGGTTGCTCTGCCCTCCACTTCCTCACCCCTCATTTCAAACACCTGTCAACGTCAAAACTCCTCAATGTGTTTGGAATCCACCCGCTGGCTCCTCCAGCCCAGGGTCCCAGCCCCCATGACCTTGTGGACCCCAGTAGCCTCCTACCGGCTCATTCCACTCCACCTGCCTCTCTGAAGCCACAGCCATTTTATTTAAATGTAAATCTCCTGTCCCTCCCTTGCTTAAAAAAAAAAAAATCCTTAAATGGTTTCTTACCATTCTCCAAATTAAATCCACGCATGACTACCCGGCCCCTGGCGAGCGCTCAGGGCTCCTCCTGCATCCGTCTCTCCCTCTGTCCTGCCAGCTCCTGGAGCACACCAAGCTGGCCTCAGGGCCTTGCCCTTGTCTGTCCCCTCTGCCAGGAATGGGCTCTCGGGCTCCACCCCGGGATAACTCCCGCCCTGCAGGCAGAGTGGGGCGGACCTGCATCCTCACTCCCTCGGAGAGACCAGAGACCGGACACTGTCCCTGAGCGCCCCAGTTAAATCCACTCTGCTAGGCTGCTGCATAGCACCCGCATTTCTTCCCGGCACTTCATCTCCTTTTGCAAACATGCATCTATTAGTGTGATCAGTCGTTGGCCTCGTTTAACATCCGCCTGTCCCACTGGACTGTAGACCCACGAAGACAGACGTCTTGTCGGTCTGGCTGGCTGTTGTAAGCTCAGCACTGGTCAGTGTGGATGGAACGGAGGAAGGAAGAAACGGGGGAGGGAGGGGCGTGTTTTCCTGAGACAGCTGCCACCACCCCAGATGACCCCCGCTTCCCAGAAAGTTCCCCGGAGCAGGCATCCTCAAATACACATCCGAGTTATACCCAGACCAAGAACTCCTGCTAAACATGAGGCATTTGGGGGGTTGCCTGGGTGGCTCAGTGGTTTAAACCTCTGCCTTCAGCTCAGGTCATGATCCCAGGGTGCTGGGATCGAGCCCTGCATAGGGCTCTCTGCTCAGCAGGGAGCCTGCTTCTCTTCCCTCTCTCTGCCTGCCTCTCTGCCTAATTGTGATCTCTGTCTGTCAAATAAATAAATAAAATCTTTAAAAAAATAATGTTTTAAACATAACGCATTTTTTATTGTGACCTTCCTTGTCAGCTGAATCAACTGTACTTGCCTTTCTTCACACTAGCTTCCTACTTCTCTTTGTCACCTGCTTGGTAACACACCGTCCCTTGTAAGTTTCTCCCTATAATACATTTTCTTCGCTCGTGTTGAAAGAGAAATATTTCTTATTCAACTTTTACTCATTAATTTATGGACCATTCTTTCTAGCAGCGCAGTAAGAATATTTTTGGGTCTGTTGTAAGTTCTTATTGTCCCGGTGGTTTCATTAACCATAAAATGAAACTAAATAGAGTTACAGTTGTTTAATTTAACATCTGAGTCTTATTCTTGTTCAGGAAATAATTTAGATAAAAATAACTATTGTATACCCTGAATAGTGTGTGAATTGAGGTACTGCAGTTTATAGACTCTGGTTCTATTAATAATCTCAGAGTTTCCCGATTTGTTTCTTTCTGATGCTAATAGAAATCCAACCCCCTCCGCCCACTCCACCCATCGGAACTCTCTGTTTCCGGGAACCTGGACTCTGGAGACAGGGCCGCAAAATCTGAAAGTCATCCCACTTCCCTGGGGGCTCTCCAGCATCTGACTCAAGCAGAAAGAACCTTTTTCCAAAGGTCAGCTGTCCATGCCTGCAGAGAGAGAACTCTCCTCCCTATTTCGAAGTGCCAGGCCTGGAAGCATCACCCTCTGAACTTCGAGGGAGCAAGAAGCAACAGAGAATGGTACACGTGGGAGCAGTGGCCCCTTATTTGTGGCCCAGGCCGGTGGGCTACTGGACCAGTCTACAGAGGTCCTTGGAGATGGACTGGGCTCCGAACTGTGGGGGGTGGCACGTCCAAGTGACAGGGAGCTTGTTCTCAGTAAACGGAAGCAGATGAGCTGGTCTGGGGGGAGTCTGGGGGCAGGGAAACAGGAACAGAGGCTCTGGCCAGTTTTCCAGCTTGTCAGGGAGGAGGCCTGCTGCTCCAGAAGGGAGGGCCCCATCCCCTCTCTCTGGCTCCAGGCCCTGTCACACTGTGACCTCATTCCAGGTTGCCAGGAAGTCTTCTGGTGACCAGCACAGCCTCCTGGGCTGTGGCTCTGGACTTGGCAGCGGGCAGTTGCCAAGCAAGGGTATGTGAGGCCCTGTAAGGTTGCCGCCCACCCCCTTCCGCCCACGGAATCAACTTGCCTTCAGGTCTCCTCTATTTCAGTGAGATGGGTCCCCAGGGCACTCCAGCGTGGGTGGAAGTCGCCTTTCTCACTCCTTAAAAGGCCTGTCCAGACTGAGCTGGAAGCATAGTGTGAAGAGGCCACGAAGGAAAGCCGCTGTCCTCACCCTGCGGCCTCCGTCCCTTTCCCTCTTCCCTCTCGGCCCCAGCCTCAGTTGTCCCCCCCAAGATCTCTCCACTCGGCCTTTGTCTCCCCCTTCTGTCCCTAGCCCTCTCCTCTCTCAGCCCACCTCCTCATCCAACCTGCCTCCTGTGGGAATTTGATTTCCTTCCCAGGACAATAAATACAGCCAAGGAGGGGAAAGGCAGTGAGCAAAGGAAAGGGGAAGGTGTTTGCCACCAGTCTCCATCCCAGGCCTCCTGGGTGAGGAGACCAGGGCAGCGCTGGGAGGGACCCTTGCGGGGAGTGAGGCCGACGCACCGTGGGCCACTTGCCAGCAGCTGCAGCCGGGAGGGAAGAAGGGACCCTCCCAGATGCGGCTGAGGAAAGAGGCATCGTGAGTCACTGCTGTCACTTAACAGGCCTGCTCTCAGTCAGTGGGTGACAGGGGGCACAGGGCTGTTGTCCCGGGCAGAAGTGACACACGCGAGGCGGGACCCACGTTTGCCTCAGATGTCTACCAATGCCCTTGCCAGGTGGCAGAGACCAGAGGTCAGGGCTGCTGAACAGGCTCGAACCTGAGGGGGCAGGGTAGCCTTCGCCCACTGAGCTGGGTCTCCCACAAATTCCCATGTTGGAGCTCTAAACCCCAGGCCCTCAGAATGTGACTGTCTTTGAAGAGAAGGCCCTGAAAGAGGTGATGAGGTTAAAACGAGGCTGTTAGGGTAGCCCTGATCTGATCTGACTGGGGTCTTCCTAAGAAGAGGGAATTCAGACCCACAGAGACGCATCCAGCCTCCAGAACTGTGGACAATAACGGTCTGTCGTCGCCGCTCAGCCCGCGGTGCCGCGTTACGGCTGCCCACGCAGAGGAATACGATGGAACAGGGAGGGTGCTAGAAGGAGAGGGCAGCATCAGCAAGGGCTACTCGTGGTCCTCGACCCACGACTGGCTGCTACCCCCCAGGTCTGACTGCACCGAGCCCCGAGGAGGGGCTGCTGTTCTGAGCTCCTGCAGGCCATGCAGGGCTCACGGACAGAGTTCCAGTCCAGCCAAAAGTAGCAAGACCTCAGTGACTACGCAAGCAGGAGTGATCCCAGAAAGGGATCATCTTAGGGCTAACGACCGTGCCATACTCTCAAAGGAAAAAAAAATACATAAAAAAACAAACAGGAAAAGAAAATACCAGCCTGCCAGGACCAAAACGGTCCACCTGCCATTGAGTTCTACCAGCACAAAGCTCAACACCGTTCCGAGGAAGAAAACACAAGCCAGGCTTCCTATGTAATGTCCAGCAAGCAATAAAAAACCATTTCAGGGTGGGAGGCAGTGAGCAGGCCAGCCTGCTCTGGGGAAGGGCGGGGTCGGGAGCAGGACCCTCCCCCCAGAGGCAAGCCACTGCTGGGAAGGGGCTTGCAGAGCCCCCACCGACAGCTGGAGGAAGGGTGGGGGGGAACACAGGAGAAGGCCGAGGCTTGGGTATCTTCTTTCATTTGTTAGGAGTGGACGGGTCAAGGGAAGGGGTAGGGAAGGACGGTCGCCACGGAGGGGTGTGGTAGGCGGGCAGGGACACTGCTGTTTATAGGGGGTGGGGAAGCAGGAGATGGGGGAAAGGATTAAAGACAAAAGAAGCAAACATGATTTTTAATAGTCAAGCAAATACGGGGGCTAGGACTCAGGGGGGCCCTTGGAAGCCCCCTTTGGAAATACTAACATGTTCTGAGGAGTTTGATGAATGGTGTTTCAAGAGATGGGGGCACAGTCACAGTCCACAGCCCAGGCTTACAGAAGAGCAGGCACTGTTCCAGACACTTCATTTGTCCCTGTAGCTGCCTGTGGGATAGAGACTATGATTTTCCCCATTGTTACAGATGAAGAAACTGAGGCACTGGGAGGCCAAACGCATCTCTCTCACGGTTCCCCAGCGAGCAAGGGGCACAGGCAGGATTTGAACCCAGGCAGTGAGTCTGGCTCCGACTGTTCCCTCGTAACCATTACACTCTGGCCTCCAGGAAGAAATTTAGCTTGGCCACTCACTAGCTCTGTGACCTTGGGAAGTCGGATTTGCCACCAAGAATGCAGTTCTTCTTCTGAGACATGGAGAAGTAATCCCTGCTCTGCCCCCTGCGAGGGGCTGGGGAGTGGTGGGGAGGGAAAGACCCTTTGTAAAGGCTTAAGGAACTTGAGGTTCTCCCTGATCAGGAGTTTTCTGAGGAGCTCAGGCGATAGGGCACCTGCTGAGGCTCCAGCTTCTACTTGGGGACTGTAGGGGCCCCGGGGCAGAGGAGCCCTTGGATTTGAACCATACACATTTTGAGACATCGTCTGATTATGCTCAGGTGTGCTAGGAGAGGCAGATAAGAAAAAGGAAAGTGTGATTGAACCTAAAAAAAAAAAAAAAAAAGATTATTGGGGCATCTGGGTGGCTTAGTCATTAAGTGTCTGCCTTCGGCTCAGGTCATGATCCCAGGGTCCTGGGCTCGAGCCCCGCATAGGTCTCCCTGCCTCCTCAGCAGGGAGCCTGTTTCTCCCTCTCCCACTCCCCCTGCTTGTGTTCCCTCTCTCTCTGTAATAAATAAAATACTTTAAAATTTTTTTAAAGATTTTTGTTGTGAATTACTCTTTTCTGTGTGCTATGGAGGGTACTTCCCTGAGCCACCTCATTTACTCCATCTTTCCAAATGCAGCTCACACGCGGACACAATTATTCCCGTTTCCCACGTGAGGAAAGGCTCACAGAAGTCGAGGATCTTGCTCAAGGCCACAAGGCCACACAGAGGGTGAAGGGTAGGAGCAGGGTTTAAATCCAGATGTTTCACCCGGGAGCCCACACCCTTTTCAGGCTCCCTCCCAGCCTCTTAGGTGGGCACAGGTGTGGTGGTGACAGGATTGGAGAAGACTCTGGGGAGGCAGGGATTCCAGAGGGGGCTTCCCAGGCATGACCAGCGGGGGAGAGACTGTGAGGGAGAAGATCAAGGAAGGCCCCTACTCCACCTGGAATGAGACCTTAAAGTAATGGTTCTAAAAACTGGGGTCACAGAGCCCTTGGGGAAGCTGATAAAAACTAAATTTTTGCTTCAGAAAGGATGTCCCAACTTTTCATGATATTCAGAGACTCATGGCTCCCCCCATCAACTGATCCATATGGGGACCAAGCCAGGACCAGATTAACACCAGAAGGACTTAGTCTCCCAGCTGCTGGGAGTGCACACCTCCCCTCTAGTCTTCACCCTTCTTCCAGAACCATCCTCGACTGAAGAGGGTCACCTTGCCTAGTCATGTCTTCCTCCCAAGGCAAAGGACATCAGCTACTGGCTCTGGACAGCTCTGAAGGGCCCTCCTCTCCCCAAGTGTTGACCTGAGAACTCTCCCTAATAAAACTCCCGGGGTCTGGGGCGCCTGGGTGGCTCAGTGGGTTAAGCCTCTGCCTTCGGCTCAGGTCATGATCCCAGGGGCCTGGGATCGAGTCCCGCATCGGGCTCTCTGCTCAGCGGGGAGCCTGCTTCTCCTCATCTCTCTCTCTGTCTGTCTCTCTGACTATTTGTGATCTCTCTCTCTGTCAAATAAATAAATAAAATCTTAAAAAAGTTTAAAAAATAAAAAAAAAAATAAAAAAAAAAAAAAATAAAACTCCCGGGGTCAGCTTCCTGCGGAACCCAGACGTCTCTACCAGTGACACGCAGACTCTCTCCTGGAGTCCTAGCAGCTACCGGCAATGGACATCGAGATTATAGATTAAGTATCGCATCCCCTTTTGGCACATAAGGAATCTGGAACTTAGACAGCCATCTGAGCCACTTGCTCAAGGGTACAGACCTAGCAATGGTATAGTCAGAATTTGAACCCAGCCCATCAGAGACCAAACCCCATGCCCACTACACCTCTCTGTCGTTCATGAGGGGACAACCCCCAAAGAATATACCATGAAGGAGAGAAGGGGCTTGGGCCACAGTGCAACAGAGGCAGAGCCCCTTGGTCCTACCTGGAAGGGTGTTCCATCTCTATGCACGGGCACACGCGGGTTTGGACACTTCCCCACGCCGCCCGGAGGCTGCCTTCAGTAGGGAGGTCAGATGGAAGCCTGCAAGCTCAGCTCTGAAGCTTCTTACAAAACGGGGAAGGCGGTGCCTACAGGTCACACTGTCTCCGGAAGGCAGCCTGCTGTCCGTCAGGGAGCTGCAGACCTGAATGTACACCCCATCCCTGACACCATTAGCCCTAGGTTGGGGGTGGGGGGTGCTGTGGCAGGTCACTCCCCACTCTGGGCCTCATGCTCCCCAGGAGGGCATCTGGGGCTCAGCCCCGGAGCCCAGGGTGAGTCAGCCTTCCCCTCCTGCCCCACTGCAACCTTCAAACACCCCAGCCCTCCGCTGCTGGGCCTGCTTTCCAGTCTTCCACCCCTTCCTCAGTGCTGCTACCTCCCAACTCCCTGAGCCCTCCCCACGCTCCCTGAGACCTCCATCCCAGCTCCCTGTCTCCCTGTCTACTCCAAGCCCTGGCTTCATTTGGGGGGACCTCGAGCTCTGTGTAGCAGGGTCCACCCCTCCTGGGCCTTGGACTTCCTCAGATGCAGGCCTTCCCCACCCCAGCTCCCCTAATCCTTTCTCATGGAACCCCCCCTCCCATCTCAGTGGCTTCACTCCCCTGCTTGCCAGACAACCCGAACCACTCCCAACAGTCCCAAGTCCCAAGCGGGGAGCAGGGGCTCGGTGCCCTCCCCCATCTCGCTGTTTCCCCCACATCAGAACACACTTCCTGTGGTCCCAACACCATGTCCCAACAGCACAGACTTTCTGTAACTGTCAAAAACGTGGCAGAGCGTGAAATCAGTTACATAAGTTATCTGGCTTAAGCCATGGTGCATTCTGTTTGTTTGTGACAGGGCAAAAATGGAAATTTTTGCCTCAAGGTGGAGATTAAAACAAAGACAAACTGTAACGGCCATCTCGTGGCGAGGCCTGACTCACATACGTTCTCCCAGCACCTTACCGTCACCACTGCCAAGTGGCGGACCTGCTCAGGCAGCCACCCCACCTTCCGCCTTTCACACTTGCCCCTCGAAACCCCAACCTTGGGTGGTCCCCACAGTCCTATTCCACCCCCTCTGAGCTCCTGGAAAAAAATAACCACATAATCTTGCAAACCATTGCCATAAAAATCCAGGTCTTTAACTTCAGGGGAGCCTCAGCACCCAGAAGACAACCCTTTGATTTGTCTGTATTTCATATTCTCAGCAGCTTTTCTCCACTTTCACGACCCTGGCCCTTACCCCCAGTACCAGAAGATAACCGATCTCCCTTGACCCCCACATGGACGAAGGCCTCTAACCATAACCTGCTCCATCTGGTCTGGTCCTGTCAGCCCTGGCCTGTTCCCTTTCCCAGCAGTCTCTGCGGCTGTTCCTCACTCAACAGCCCCCCCCCCACACAACCCCTGCCCTCCACTGGCACCTTGCTCTGTCAGTTACAGCCTCCTTCTCTTAATCCCTCAAGTTCTCCCTCTCTCCCTGCTATGTCCCCGAAGCCCAGTAAGATGCCTGACACAGGGTTCCTTAATTCTAGTCTTTGGAGTTTTAGTTCTCTTTCCTCCTCTTTGCAGCACAGCTTTTTGAAAGAGTCATCTGCAGCCTCACATACCAATGTCAATGGGAAAAAATATTACAAACAGAATCCAACAGAAGAGCAATAAAAACAGTTTAAATGCCAAAGTGAAGTTTATTCCAGGAATTGGAGGACCGTCATTAAGGCATCTATTAACGCAGCTTATCTCATGAATAGATTAAAGGAGAAAATCATAGGATCATTTGACAGATGCCCCAAGGCATTTGATAAAGTAGAGTATGTATATTTTTTGAGAACCCTCTTAATAAACTGGGAATAGAAAGGTAATTCCAAAATGGGATAAAAAAACAAATCTAAACCAGGAACTAATGTCATGCTTAAAGATGAAACACTACCCCACAAGCCACAAGGACGTCCTTGGTTATGGCTGTCATGAGATATTGTGTATAAGGAAGTTCTAGTCAACTGCAAGAAAAAAAGAAAAATGAGTGATAAAATTATTGGACAGGGAGAGTCGAAAACCTGATATACTCTGTAGAACTTGAGTATTAAGTGAAAATTATTATAATTAATAAGAGTTTAATAAGGCTTTTTTAAAAAAATTAGCTTTTCTATATAGTGTTAACAACCAGTTAGAAAATATAATAGGGGGAAAGGGTTGCATTCACAATAGCAATGAAAATATAAATATTAGGGAAGAATCTTAACAATCATAAAGAAAAGATCTCACACTTTACTGAACAGGGGCCATACTTGGTTTCAAGATAAGAAGACTTGATGTCATCAAAGTGTCAGTGTTCCCCAGACTCATCTATGCACCTTCCATAATTGCAATCAAATCTCATTGAGTTTTTGAAGAGAAGTTGATAAAATAAATCTTACATTAATCTGGCTGAATAAATGTGAGGAAATAGAGAAGAAAATTTGAAGAAAAAAAAGCCTGAATTTGAGCATCTCCTGATGCCTGTCATATCGAATATGAACAAATATATCTCAGAGCTCTGTAATTACAGCAGTAAGGTATCAGCGTCAGAAAAAATGGAAAGATCGGAGGAACAGAATAGAAAATCCAATTGGCATTCCAAGTCAGTGGGGGAAAGAAAGTGCTATTCTAGCAAAGATGCTGGGAAGAAGACTGTTTCCTGATTGGATTTGATTTACCGAAATATTAAAAATTTCCGTATGTCAAAGACACTATATAATTGAAACATTTACAAATGAAATAATAGGATGTCTGGGATTTGCTTCAAGATAATAGGGGGGAAGTGGGAGGATAGAGATGAAACAAACTAGCTATATTATATGGTGATCATGGTTGAAGCTGGTGATGGATATATACAGAGTTTCACTTTACTGTTCTTTTATACATGTTTGAAAATTTCCAAAAGAAGTTGAGAGGCAGAGTGGAGGTTTGGGGGGTAGGGAAGGAAAAAATGAAACAAGATGGGATCGGGAGGGAGACAAACCATAAGAGACTCTAAATCTCACAAAACAAACTGAGGGTTGCTGGACGTAGGGGGTTAGGGAGAGGGTGGTTGGGTTATGACACTGAGGAGGGTATGTGATATGGTGAAGGCTGTGAAGTGTGGAAGCCTGACGATTCACAGACCTGTACCCCTGGGGCAAATAATACATCATGTGTTAATAAAAATAATTAATTTTTAAAAAGACAATTTCCAAAAGAAAAGGTTTTAAACATTATATGCATTACAAATGTAAACTAAAGGGGCACCTGGGTTGCTCAGTGGGTTAAGCCTCTGCCTTCAGCTCAGGTCATGATCTCAGGGTCCTGGGATTGAGCTCCACATTGGGCTCTCTGCTCGGCAGGGAGCCTGCTTCCCCCTCTCTCTGCCTGCCTCTCTGCCTACTTGTGATCTCTGCCAAGTAAATAAATAAAATCTTAAAAAAAAAAAAACGAAACAAATGAAACAAATGCAAACTTAAAAACTATTTGCAATATGACACACAAAGATCCACTGCTTTAATATATAAATTGTTTTCAGAAAGCAATATGAATTTTGACCATTCCAATAGGAAAATAAGCATAGTTTAGAAACTGGCACTGTTTGTATTAAAAAGATGTTCGATGCCACTAGCAATCAAAGAAATGCAACTCTTTTTTTAGGAAAGAGATTTACTTTTCAACTGATAACAATAACAAAGATTAAAAAGATTGATAATGCTTAAGGCAGAAGACATAAGGGGTTCCTCTCCTGCATGGGATGGACAATAAACTATTCCATCCGTTCTGAGAGCAATTTGACAAAGGGCCTTTAAAATAGGCATACGCTTTTGGGGCGCCTGGGTGGCTCAGTGGGTTAAAGCCTCTGCCTTCGGCTCGGGTCATGATCCCAAGGTCCTGGGATCGAGCCCCATATCGGGCTCTCTGCTTGGCAGGGAGCCTGCTTCCTCCCCCCTCTCTCTCTGCCTGCCTCTCTGCCTACTTGTGATCTCTGTCTGTCAAATAAATAAATAAAATCTTAAAAAAATAAATAAATAAAAAATAAAATAAAATATGCATACGCTTTACTTAACCATTCAACTTTTTTTTAAAGATTTATTTATTTATTAGAGAGAGAGAGATCACAAGCAGGCAGAGAGGCAGGCAGAGAGAGAGGGGGAAGCAGGCTCCCCGCTGAGCAGAGAGCCCAACTTGGGGCTCGATCCCAGGACCCTGAGATAATGACCTGAGCCGAAGGCAGAGGCTTTAACCCACTGAGCCACCCAGGTGCCCCTTAACCATTCAATTTTTTTTTAAGATTTTCTTTATTTATGTATTTGAGAGAAAGAGAGTGTGCTTACACCCTCTTGTGTATGCACGTGTGTGTGTGTGTGTGTGTGTGTGTGTGTGCGTGTGTGCAGGGGAGGTAGGGAAGGGAAGAAGGAGAGGGAGGGGAGGAGGTAAAGAACCCCAAGAAGACTGCACTGAGCACAGAATCAAGGTGAGGCTCCATCTCACAACCCCAAGATCAGAACCTGAGTAGAAACCAAGCATTGGATGCTTAACCAACTGAGCCACCCAGGCATCCCTCAACAATTCAATTTTAAGATAATTTTTCTCAGGGCACCTGGGTGGCTCAGGGGGCTAAAGCCTCTGCCTTCGGCTCAGGTCATGATCCCAAGGTCCTGGGATGGAGCCCCGCATCGGGCTCTCTGCTCAGCAGGGAGCCTGCTTCCCTTCCTCTCTCTCTGCCTGCCTCTCTGCCTGCTTGTGGTCTCTGTCTGTCAAATAAATAAATCTTTAAAAAAATTTTTTTCTTATAAATATAAAAACTCAAAACAAGTTCACAAAGCTGTTCATACATGTATGTTTATCACATTATTGTTTACAACAGTAAAACTTTAGAAATGCCCCAAATATTAGCAGATAGCTTAACCGAGTTAGGATGTATTCACGCATTAAAAATGATGATGTAGATCTATAGTTAATGATATGAAAAGAGGTGCTGGCGAGTGAGGAAAATCAGATTGAAAATTGTACGAAGTAGAACACCATTTAAAAAAAAAAAAAGGGTCAAGAAAACCATCTGCAAGAAGGTATACCAAATGTTAATGGTGATTTCTGAGTGATAAGACTGAAGGTATTTTGGTCTTTTTTTCTTAATTTCTTTCTATATCTTCAGATTCCTTTTTTTGTGAGAAGCAAATATTACATTTATTTTTAGAAGAATGAAATTATTTGTTTTTTAAAAAGGAAGGAAAGAAGAAAGGTAGGGTATAAGGAAAGAAGGGAAGAAGGAAGGTCGGAGGGAGGAAGCGTGTGTCTTGTATGTTTTTCCAAAGCTACTCCGTGTCTGTACAAAATAATGTGTTTATCGTTTTTTTTTAAGATGTATTTATTTATTTTAGAGAGAGAGAGCACGAGTGGGACAGCAGAGGGAGAGGGAGAGAGAATCCGAAGCAGACTCCAGGCTGAGTTAGAAGTCCACAGATGGCTCAATCTCACCGCTCTGAGATCACGACCTGAGCCTAAACCAAGAGTTGGAGACAACCGACTATGCTACCCAGGTGCCCTGACACGTTTATCTTTTTAAACACAAGTGGCACAATCAAACAAACAGAACAAAACTAAATAAAAAAACCACAGATGTCAGGTAGCATCCTCTAAACATTGTTTGATCCTTGCCTTTTCCACTCTACAGTAGATCCTGGTTATGCCAATTCTGTCTCCCACCAATAACGTGGAAGTGGCCCCCATTCTCATGCTATGCTATTTTTGATCTCTGTTGAGTTTTGATGGGTAAAAAAAAATGACACCGCATTGTAATTTTAATTTGCATTTCCCTCATTGTAAGTGAGGTTGAACATCTTTTCACATGCATAAGAACAAAGGATTTTTCTTTATGAACTTCACTCATACTCATATCCTTGGCCCACTTCTCATTTTTTCTAAAATTTTCATTTTTTAATGATTTATAAGGACTCTTTATATAGAAAAAGTAGGCATTTGTCTGCCACACACATTTGCAAGTGTCTTTTTGTAATTTATAATTTGTTGTTTGATCTTATTGGTATGCACTTTTTCCACTGCAGATGCATGTTATTTTTATATAACTGATTTAAGAAATCTCTTGGGCGTGGTTTCATATGATCTCCCCTCCTCCAAGATACGTATGTTTATAGTATAATTACATACCTATTTTGTAATGCTCCATATTTTATTCTAGTGTTTTTATGCCTTCAGCTTTAATTTTACATATTTCCTCCATTATTTTGATGTAAAGAGTGAAACAGGAATCAACTTTTATTCATGGAAACATCTGCCTTTTTAAAATGAAATGCCATTTTCTGTTATTCCAAATTCCCACAAAAATGTAGGCTTGTTTCTGACCTCTTCATTCTCTTCTATTGACCTGACTGAATATTTTCCAGTACGTATTTTCTTTTTTTTTTTTTTTAAGATTTTATTTATTTATTTGACAGAGAGAGATCACAAGTAGGCAGAGAGGCAGACAGAGAGAGATTGGGAGGGAAGCAGGCTCCCTGCTGGGCAGAGAACCCATTGCAGGGCTCGATCCCAGGACCCTGAGATCATGACCTGAGCCGAAGGCAGAGGCTTAACCCACTGAGCCACCCAGAAACCCCTCCAGTACCTATTTTCATTACACTTTCACATGAGGTAGAATTGATCTTGTCTCGAGGCTCCTCTTCAAGAAAATTTCCTGGCTACTTGTGCATGTTGATTCTTCCATATGAATATGAGAATAGGTTTGTCTGGCTTTAAGAAAAGAATTATCGGGGCGCCTGGGTGGCTCAGTGGGTTAAGCCGCTGCCTTCGGCTCAGGTCATGATCTCAGAGTCCTGGGATCGAGCCCCACATCGGGCTCTCTGCTCAGCAGGGAGCCTGCTTCCTCCTCTCTCTCTGCCTGCCTCTCTGCCTGCTTGTGATCTCTGTCTGTCAAATAAATAAATAAAATCTTAAAAAAAAAAAAAAAAAGAAAAGAATTATCCAAGTATTATCTAGATATTTAATGGTGAAACATAATTCAGGAAGAACTAACATCATCATAGCACTTAAGATCAACATTTCAATCCAAGAAGGTTCTTCAACTCCATCTGGAGAGTTCTCTTATTGTATTCTCTGAAAATGTTTTAAAATTCTTCATTTGGGGGCACCTGGGTGGTGCAGTCAGTTAAGAGATCTACTCTTGGTTTCAGCTCAGGTTGTGATCTCGGGGTCCTGGGATCGAGCCCCAAGTCAGGCTCTGTGCTGAGCCTGGGGTCTGCTTGAGATTCTCCCTCTCCCTCTGCCCCTCCCCCCTCTCTCTTTCTCTCTGAAATAAAAAAACCTTTAAAAAAATTTTTCTTATGGACCTTAGCCTCTATTGCTAATGCAATCAGGTTTTCCCTTCCATTGTATTACCTTCTGATTGTTTTATAAAGGAATGCTATTAACTTGCCATTTTAATTTTACATCAGCAATCCCATAGAATTTTTACTATTTGCACTTTTTTGCATTGATTCTCCTGGGTTTTCAAGTTATGTAATCACATCATTTTTACATTAATGTTACAATTTTACTTCCTATTTTCTAATTTGGTGCTTCATTTCTTTCCCTTATTTAACTGCTTTAGTTAATACTTCATTTAACTGCTTCTTAGTCTAATGGGAATCTTTCTATAATTTCATCATTAAATTAGATGATGAATTTATTTTCAAATAAATAGGAAAATAATCAAAACCCAAAATAAGTATACTACAGAAGAGGAAATAAAAATGGCTCATGAATATATGAAAAGATATTCAAATTATTCAGGGCATTATTAGCCTGGCCCTTAAAATATTAAAATCTAGACTTTTGTCTTTGATCCCCTGCTTTTCTCACTGGGTGCTTTCTTTGGGCCACCACCCCGATTGTCCACCACAGGCTGACGGCTCCCAAGTCCACAGCTCCAGGACTGACCTGTCCCCAGAGCACCCATTTATATACTCAACAGCATCCTAGACATGCCCACTTGGGTCTCCTGCAAGCCCCTCAACTCAGCACATTCAAAACCAAACCAATCATCTCTACCACCAAACCTCGGCCCCATCTTAGTGAGATGTGTCACCACCTGCCCATCTCTCCCTCCCTGCCTCTTCCTTACCCCGTCCTTCAGTCAATTAAGTCCTGCCACATATTCACCTTCCAAATATTTGTTTTAACTTGCCTCCCTCCACCCCTGCCCATAGTCTGGATTCAGTGCTTCCTGTGCTCCTTGGCTGGGTGCTGACAATGGTCTCCTCCTACATGGACTTTCCTTCTCTATTCCTGTCTCTTCCAGATCCAGCTTCCAGAATTATTGCTGTCCAGGTGTATTTCCAAAACCTTGTCACCATGTCACTTTTCTTAAAATAAGTGGCTCCCCGCAGACACCAGGGTGAAGTCCAAGCTCCTGACAGAGACTATAGGGCTCCTGTGGCCTGGCCCCCTCCAGCCATGTTTGATTCGCCCACAGCCCATTTTGGGCTCTCCGTTCTAGCAATACTGAAGCCCATGCTGGTCATCCTAACCACCCTCCAAACTCTGGGTCTACCTTGTGCACATCATTACTCAAAAAGCAAGCTGGTCACCACTTGCTGCATTTTGATTTGAGGGTTTTAAATGAATGAATGAATGAATGAGTACGTACATGCACACGTGTGTGCGGGCACACGTATGAAACCATTATGTTCACATGGTTAAAAAACCAAATTCTATCAAAAGGCTGAAAATGAATAGAAGCCAACCCAGGGCCACCTCTCCCAGCCCCAGTCTCGCTTTCTGGGGGCAACCATTTCTAATTCTTTAAGCCATTTCTTTTGGTATTTACCTTCATGTCTCTATATACATACTTTAAAAATTATGTCTTGATTTATCAAATTTATTTATCATTTTTACCTCTTATATAACCAATGAGGGTTCAGTTCTATTGTACTGTCCACGCCTGGCCTCTTCCATTCTATCACCATCTTTGGTTAAATAATGTTTACTATTTTTTTTTTTTAAGATTTTATTTGTTGGTGCCTGGGTGGCTCAGTGGGTTGAGCCTCTGCCTTTGGCTCCGGTCATGATCTCAGGGTCCTGGGATCGAGTCCCGCATTGGGCTCTCTCTGCTTAGCAGGGAGACTGATTCCCTCTCTCTCTCTCTGCCTGCCTCTCTGCCTACTTGTGATCTCTGTCTGTCAAATAAATAAATAAATAAATCTAAAAAAATTTTTATTTGTTTATTTGTTAGGGAGCAAGAGAGCACAAGCAGGGGGAACAGCAGACAGAGGGAGACACAGACTCTCTGCTGAGCAAGGAGCCCAATGCAGGACTCGATCCCAGGACCCTGGAATCATGACCTGAGCTGAAGGCAGAGGCTTAACTGACTGAGCCACCCAAGCACCCAAATAGTGTTTATATTATTGTGATCACATAAACATGACCACTGTAGACTCCATTGGGGTACAAAGGTTAAATTCTATTTGCCTGTGTAGGCAAATAGAATTTGTTTTTCTAGGAATTTCTAGTTGTCTTTATTTTATTTTTGTCATGACCCCCTGCTTTCTTATTTTTGTCATTTTCCTGCTTTCTTCAGAACCTCCACACCCAGATGCCTCATGGAGTCTCCCTTTTATCAGGAGACCGCTGCCACGGGCCCCCTGTACTCAGGCTCCAAGCTGGACACAGTTCCCTGGGCCCACTTTGCAGCTATCAGCCTGGGGCTTCTGACTGCTCTCCAGATTGGAGCCACTGTTTCCCAAGTTTTCTCTCTGCCTTTTTTTTTTGGCCTCATTTCTTTATTTTGTGGGGGGCACATTATTCATAACTTCCTTAAGTGGGGTGCTGAGTCCTTATATACCTGAAAAATATCTTTTTTTTTTTAAAGCTCTGACATTTGATGGAATCTGTCTGATAGTTTAAATCTGGGTTAAAATTACCTTCTGTCTTAGTTCTGAAGGTCTGGTTCCTCTACATCCTGGGATCTGGTGCTGCCGTTTGGGATTCTTCTGCCACTGACATGTTCACTGAGGTTTTATATTTTCTCTCTGAACATTTTTTGGTTATTTTATTTGCCCCCTATTACAATGAAACTTTAGGTGGACCTACACTGTCGTGGGTCTATTTTCACTCTTTGTCCTCGAAGGGACTCGGTGAACTCTGTACTGACCTCTACACTTCTGGACTGAGAATTTTTCTGTATTATTGATTTGGGTTTTCCGCCCTTCATATTCTCTATTCTCTGTTTCTGGAACTCCTCTTAGTCCAAGCCGAACCTACCAAATTGATTCACTTTTCATTTCTATCATCTTTTCCATCAGTCTTGTTAGTCTGCTCTCTGGGACATTCCCTCAAATCCATGCGCCGATTCTATTGAATTTTCATCTTCTACTTTCCAGGAGATTTCCTTCATCTTAGCTTCAGTTCTCCTGAATGTTTTGTTTGGGCTGTCATTTTCAAAACATTTCTACTTTCAAGAACACTGTCTTGTCCTCCGACTTTTCCCTTTGTTCCTGTCTCCATGGATATTTATTAGAGGTTCTGTTTGTTTGGGTTTGGTTTCTTGTGTTTTCCCCATTTCCTCAGGGGTCTTCTTTCTCTGTGTGTTTCCCTCAGTTTCATTGTGTTGGAGACTCTCCTCAGGGTGGATTCTCTTTACCCATCCAGATATTTAAGAATAAGACATTGAAATGTCATTTGGGAGCGGTGTGTGCACGGGTGGGCTTTTCTCAGTGGCTGAGTTAGGTTCTGGGTTCTTAGTTGGAGCTGGTTTTTATGTGGGCACCCTCACATGCCTGTTTTCTGGAACCACCCAACTTTCCTGAGAAGAAACCTCCAGTGTCCTGGCTGTAAATATTTCGCTTGGTGGCAGGGGTCAACACTCATATAAGCAGACTTTCAATGAATCTCCCTTTTCTTGTACCAGATCTCATTCTTGCCTTTTGCCACAACTGACCCTTGAGGGACCCGTTATCAGGGCTTCTCCAGGGGCAGGTAAGCCCCTTCTGTCCCACATCCATTTCTCTGAGCACTGTGAGCTCACATGTTCTCCACTCTTCTGCTAGACCATTCCATACCTTCACCTACTCTTAGTCTTCTAGAATTTTATGGAAACCTCTCATCTGTTGATGGTGTCTCCTCATCACTGTCTGCTAAATTTTTTTAAACAAAATCCCTTTCCTTTAAGTCTAGATGGGTCTTGAGAGAGAAGGGAGCTAGGAATCTGTTCAATCTGCCATTTCATGGCTCCACCACTGGTGGAGCTCTTATGGACAACAGCTTTTCTCAACCATGTCTTGTGACTCCACAGAGCTGAGCACAGTGAACGGCATCAGTCAACAGTCTGAACTATCCATGAATGGAAAGGAATCTTCTGCTTTCTCTGAATCCCGCATGCTTACTACAATGCCGGCTTGGCCAAGATAACAAAGTACACAAAAATCATGTCACATTCAGAACGGTGGGGTATTATAAACATTCCATCTGGAGAAGAAGAAAAGAATGGTGAGGATGTAGGGGAATGGGCATTCTACACCTACAAAAATCAGGGAGATCTCATATAGAAGGACTGACACTTTCCACGTGGCTTCAGAGGACATGAATAGGGCAAATGAGAGGGTGGAAAATACTCAAAGACGGGTTCAGCTCCCTACATGTACTCACTTCTTTAGCCTTTCAGCTCAGCCAGTTTTCTGATGACACGACAGACTACCTAGAGAAGTAATGAGTTCCCTGCCCTGGAAATGTCCAAGCAGATCTGGACAACCAGCAGTCAGAGTTGCCGCAGAGAGAATTCAACTCATTGGTCAAGAGATAGGACTGAATTTTTTAAAAATTCTATTTTTAATTCTATTAAATTTTTTAAAATTCTATAAAATTATTTTAATTAATTTTTTAAAAATTTATTAAAATTCTATTATTATAACACCCTCTTATGGCAAATATTTGATAATACCCTCTTTATTATGCTAAAGGAAAATAATAAAGTAAAACCTATTCTTAGAAGTAACATTTTTTAAAAAATTAATACAATTCCTTGGGGTGCCTGGGTGGCTCAGTGGGTTAAAGCCTCTGCCTTCGGCAGGTCATAATCTCAGGGTCTTGGGATCAAGCCCCACATCGGGCTCTCTGCTCCCCGGGGAGCCTGCTTCCTCCTTTCTCTCTCTGCCTGCCTCTCCGCCTACTTGTGATCAGTCGAATAAATAAATAAAATCTTTAAAAAAAATTTTTTTTAATTAATACAATTCCCTAATTGAAATAGAAGAGAAAAAGGACATGACCTAGGAATATGTGTTTCAACATAAATACTCAGGCATAATAATGCGTAACAGAAGGAAAGAAGGAGATGCTTGCATCTATACTGTAGAATCATTATGAATGCAACAGGTGCCAATGCACATGAATACAGGTGTGTTGTTTTGATGCTCAATTCCTGTGGGGAGCTTTGCCTTCGGAGATGGGTTTTTCCAAACTGATGCACAGCTCTCAGTGAAGTTCTGAAGTACAGTCTCCAGATTATGTATAGAAACATTCTTAGCAAATTCAACTGTGTTTATATGTACACCACAGCTCAAAGATAATTATGAACAGGTTTCTACCGCTTAACAAGGCCTATGAAAGCTATGGGAGATACGGGACAAGCCTTTTCTGTGTGAGACTGTCTTGCATTGCAAGAGGATGGTCGTTTCTGCCCTCCCCCTACTCAGTGTCAGTAGTGTTCCTCTAATCATTGTGACGGTCAAAAATACACCCCCCTCTATGTTTGCAAAATGCCCAAAGTGTCACTGCTTCTGAACCACTGGACTAGAGGATTGCTAAGCTTCCTTCCAACCTTTGGATTGTCTGATTCCTTCAGGAGCTGGGCAGTCAGCAGGAGGACAGGTGAGTCTGGCGTTTGCTAGTCTCTAGAGCTGCCTGGGCTGGTGGACATAGAGCAGCCACTACCTCTGGCATCTGTGGGGTCTTCCTCTTTGCAAACAGAACCAGGTCAGCCAAGATACCAGCAGCTCCATGAGTCCCATCCCCATGAAGGAGCTTCACTGAATGGGGGTGACTGACTGCACCTGCACTTGACCTTCCTGAGAAGGGCAGGAAAACTTGACCCCAAAAATGATGGTGTCAACATTCTCATTCTCATTCTCTATAGTGCCCTGGATGCCCTTCCTCACTTGCCCTTGAGCCTAACCAATTTCCAAAACTGAAGGAAACCGACCATCTTTATTCTCCCCACTCGGGCTACTACAGCTGGGAAATAGTCCATGTTGTTCAGGATGCTGGGACCACTGCTGATGCGGGTCTCCCACTTGGCGGGTTCTACCTCTTCTCTCCTGCTCCCCAGAACTCTGGTGTTCCCAAGGCTGCCCAGCCAACTACTTGGTCCTAGTGTCAGGAGATGACTTGCCCCTGATCAGAGAACATAGAGAACATTAATGGGAACTACTTGAATATTCGTCTCCTCTTCAAGATGAATTCCCCTCTCTGTTCTGAATCACATGTCTCCCTGGTGCCTCTAAGATCCCTCTAGTTATCTTCTCTCCCTCTGCATCTTTAACCACTTTTAACTCTTTCCTCTTAGCTCAGAAGCTGCCTCATCTTCTCCAAGTTAAGCAGGAAACAGAAACCCTTTGTCCTACTTCCCTTCTAAACCACTGCTCTGCCTCCCCTTCTCTTCCCACCAGTGCTGGAGATTAATCTACACTTCCTGTGTCCTCTTTTTCAGTACCCTTGACCACGGCAGTCTGGCCCTTCTCATCACCACGCCACTGGATCACGGGTTCACTAATGGCCTAATTATCAACTCCTATTTTCAGTCTTCATCTTCTAAATTCTCTGCAGCATTTTACTCCACGAACTATGCTCTTTTTCCTGAATGTCTGTCTTTATTTGAACTTATTTTATTCATTTTTAAAAGATTTTATTTATTTGAGACAGAGAGAGAACACAGGCAGGGAGGAGGGTCCGAGGGAGAGGAAGAAGCAGACTCTCCACTGAGCAGGAAGCCTGATGCGGGGCTCGATCCCAGGACCCTGAGATCAGGACCTGAGCCAAAATCAAGAGCTGGCTGCTTAACCGACTGTTCCACCCAGGCATTCCTCTTTTTCCTTTTCTGATCCATTCTTTCAAGTCTGTCTTTGATGGATCCTTCCCATATCTGCATCCCCTTCCCCCTTTCTTTCCTCTTCTTCCTATCTCCTCTTACATAGTAGAGCCCTGATGTTCTGTCTCTTCCCCTCTTCTCCCTTTCCATCTTTAAGTGATTTCACTCACTTTTATGGCTTCAACAACCCTTGATGTACAGCCAACCTCAACTTCCCCTTTTCGCTCCACTGGCAAACACACAGCTGCCTCTCAGCCTGTCCAAACTTGCTCTGCCTCCTGTGTCCTTTATCCCGTGGAATGGTGTCCCCTCCCCCTACCTGCCCAAACCGCACACCTGAGGGTCATGCTCAACTTCTCTCCTTCCCACCTCATATGCAATCTGCCCTTCAACCCTTTGCATCTTCATTCAGGACCATCTCTCAAGCCTGGTCCTCTTCCCCCCACCCCATCTTTAGACTCTTAGTTGTCTCACAGTCCCATTAGGTCTCCATGGCCACGAGGTTCCCTCTAGTCCAGTCTTTCCACTTGTGTCTTCTTTAGAAGACCAATCTGAGACCTGACATTCTAATCCTTCTTTGCTAAACCCTCCACAGGCCCTTCATCATCCACAGTAAAAGCTAAAGCTCCTCAGAAGGGCACAGAACACTCTGTCCCATCCAACACATCCACCTCTACAGAGCCCCTGTCATCTCTGAACACACCTGCCCTTGCTTCTCAGGTAGGGAAGGGCATCCTTTCTTGTAGTCTTGTATCGTATGCCCTTTACACTCATGCACAACCTCACATTCTGACAGCTCTGTTCTTGCCTCACCCCTGCCTCTTTATTTGTCTTTGAATAAGCAGTGCCTGGCACTTGCTAGCACATAGCAAGTGCTTTGTGAATATCCGTTAATGATGAAAGAAATGAATGAGCAGATGGTTTGATTAAAAAAATCATACCTTTGCCTGCCTCTTCATCACAACATTTCCCAGACCAAATTTGAATGTGCATACAAATTACTTCTTTAAAAATGCAGATCCTGGGTCCAGAGTGGTCCTGAGATCCTGCAGTACTAACACATCCCCAAGTGGTCTTGTTGCTGCTGGTCTGCAGACCACGCTCAGAGGAGCCCTATCCCATACCAATGGTTTCCAAACTTCACTGCTATTAGAATCACCTGTAGAGCTTTAAAAACTATATCCTAATGCCCAGGGTACACACTATATTAAATCAGCATATCTGGGGAGGGAGCCAGGTGGCAGTATTTTAAAGATTCCCAGGTGATTCCAGTGTGCAGTAAAGTGGGGAACCCCTATCCCGTGCCATGTCTTACTTCCTCGGGGGTGCTTCTCAGTCCTGGATGCTCATTAGAATCACCTGGGGAGCATTAAACACCCACAGGTGGTGCCTGAGCCCCACCCAGACACTTTAACTAGAATCTCTTGTGTTTGTACCTGTGCATTTTAAAGCTCCCAGGTGAACCTAATATGCAGCCAGGGCTGAGAGCCATTGTTTTCAGGATCTGCCTCCAAGGAGTGGCCGCAGATTTGAGGGATCATGAATCCAGGATATAGAGGAGCTGCGGGCCCTCCCTCTCCAGTTATGTATCATCTTGGAGAAGTTAATTTAGCTTCACTTCTAAAATGAAGTTAAAAATACATGCCCTCCCTACCCCAATTTTTGTGGCGTCTTCCCAAATGGAAGTGGGAAAATTGTCCACAGGAGCCTGTCTTCATCTCTCTGCTGTGTGGTCACCACTTGTGTCCCCACCTATCAGGTTGGCTTCAGAGGCCCATGGCCAGAAAAGCTCTCTGTCATGCATGAGCTCCCCGATAGGCCCAGCTAGGGAGCAGATGGTTCCGTAGCAGCCCAGGCCACCAGAGGGGAAGTCACGAGGACCTGCACTCGCAGGCAGACTGAGAGGTGGAATCGAGCACAAGCCCTGCAAAGCAGTCTGGCCTGCAGCCTGGATGCTGCACGGTGGGCTGGTCAGCCCTGTGCAGGGACAGAGCACCCCCACTGTTCTCGGCACGCACCGCATAGCTGCCACCTGACCCACGGCAAGGAGCCTGCAAGCGTGTGCCAGACTCCTCTTTTATGAGCCGTCTCTGCAGATCTGTGCTGCTGCTGTGCAAAGGGCACAGAACGAATACCAAAAAATGAAGGTTCGAGTCCAGCCTACCACCCCAGCAGCATGAGCTTGGACTCCGTTTCCTTGGCTGCCGCTATTGTTATGCGCTGTATCAGCATCATATATACAGACACAAAGGCCCTGAACCAAGCGGACAGTCCTGTCCCTGCAGACAGCAGGGACCCAGGACCTCAAGACTGGGGGAAGGTTACAGGAGCTTGGTCCCAGGGAAGTCTTGAGACCTAGTTTTATTTAAAGTTTTTCTGTATTTTTCTGAACTTAACATTTAAGTGGGTAGCCTGCATATGTATTTGCTAAATTCAACAACCCTCCAGGAGAGGAAGGAAGGAGTTAAAACGGTTAGCAAGTGCTGCTTTGGGCAGAGAGGCCTGGAGGAGGAGGGTCTGCCCGGCTGAGCTGGGTCTGGGGTGGGGAGGCTTCAGGGCTCCCAGATGGCAAAATTACACCAATTTTTGTGTCCTCAGAGCATCTTCTGAAAATAGCCCTCGGCCAGCAACACTCAACAATTTCCTGGGGCAGTGAAATCAGGGGTGGGCTGTGGACTGGGGGAGGGTCTTGACTCACTCTTAGCATCCTACCATCTATTCATCCCCAGGAACAAAGTCCACATGACTCTCCCTGGCTTTACAGAAACAAAAATGCCTTCCTGTCACCTGCTTCAAATGCCTTCACCTGCAAGGATGGAGTTTTATATCTTACAGTCAGAGTCCTTTAGGTTCACAGCACAACAAACCTGAAAGAGCCTTGCATTCAACCAACCCCCTCTGGGTATGGCTGAGAAGTCTGAGCCCAGAGAATGATGAGTTCACCCAAAGCCACACAGTGATTAAGGAGCTGGGCTGGGAGCCAGCTTTCCCCACCAGTGGGGTCAGCTCAACCCATGCCTTGTCCTCACCTTCACCATCAATAGACATGCCAATGACTTAATATGCAAATCCACTCACCAGCTACGCAGTCTTGGATCAGGAGGAGCCAAAGGGGGCCTTAGGTTCTCTCTAGTTACAACCCAATTAGAAGCAAAGCTGCGGAGAATCCTGCCCTGAAAAGGGAAAGGGCTTTCTCAGGGCATCTGGAGAGGGCCGGGTTGCCTGGCGCCAGCCCTGCTCACTGTGCCTGCTTTGAGACGCAGCTGCATTGGTAGGTATTCTCACGGATGGACAGCCCAGCGAGGGCATGAGCTATGGAGTCAGGAGATGCTGGCACAAAGCCTGATCTGATCGAATTTGCCTTATTACAGGCCTCCATGTCTTTGTCTGTGAAATGTAACTATCTCATAGGACGGCACCAAGATGAAATGAGCACAGGACCTGAGGCACTGTATTAAAAGGTCTAAATGTCAAGAACTTCCAATCCCAAAAGCTTCTGTGAGATCCTCCGTTCTCCCCAGATGCCTCCTACCCAGCCAGAAAGCCTCCCCACTCAGCTAGTTCCCTTAGCTGCACCTCACCTGGTCTTCAATCGAATAGGTTTCACTTCCCGGCCAGTCCCCAGAATTATTCCAATGAGCCCATCACAACCTCAGGCAAGAATCAGGAGGCACAACAAAGCCGGTGCCACACAGCCCCTGTCGGCTCCCTGCTCCCAAGGGCAGCTCCCGAGGGCAACCTTGTGGGTCCTGCATGGCATGTGGTCTCCTCCACCATGCTGTGACCGTCTGTGACCAGTAAACTCCTTCGGTCTCCTCTGTTCATTATCAGTGTGGTGTGTTTGACCATCTCCTACAGCAGGGGGTCTCTCTTTCGCCCAAAGAAGAATAGGAAATGACCATAACAGGTGGCTGAGTAAGGCCATGGGCTCTGATGCTCTACATTCGAAATTCCTATTCTGGGGAGAGGGTCTTCCTTGTAGTCCTGAATGGTGGTGCTGGGCTTCTATGCACAGGGAGAGGCTAAGATCCTGACAATAGAACTTGGCCAGACAGCGTTTGTGGAGACAGCATTCTGGGGTCTTCCTGGGCTCTTAGGGTCAGTGGTCTCACACCCCTCTGATATACTCATCTTCTTAGTATCTCATCAGACTAACTACTGTGTGTGGGGGGCCATGGCAAATGCTTTATCTCTGTTCTCATGCTGCACAGAGAAATAACTAATCCGCGATCACACGGACAGAAAGGATAGGGCTGGGTCAGTCCCTACCCCAAACCCACTGTCAGCACCAACCCTGTCACCCACAGCCTCCAGGGAAGAAGCAGCTCTGCCCAAGGTGGTTGCTTCCCTGTGCTGAGGCGAACTCTCCTGGTGTCATCTCTGTAAGGGCTACAAAGGTTGGCCTTGGGCATGAGACCCATGTCCCCTGGAAAGCTTTTCATTGGGAAGGGAATACAGTGACCTTGTCCCAGCTCACTTGGACCTTCTTTCAGTCCAAGCTGGGTCCAGGGGTCCCACTGATAGACAGTAAGGTGATCAGGAGACCTCTACAAGATTCCTTGCAGGCAGGAATACTCCGAGATTCTTGGCCCTAAGAGTAAACTTCAAGGCTATTTCCATTCCAAAAAACCACCCTGGATTTTTGTTTGGGAGAATGGGTGCTTCCAGCTCAAGCCCAAAGCTGGGTATTAGAGCTGTGTGAGTTTGGCCAGTCCAGAGCTGTTCCTCACACATGCTTCCCATGGGCATTTCTCTAATAGCAGTGAGTCCCTGATTTCTGAATGATGAGACCTGGGTTTCCATACACAGGGAGAGATTGAGACTATGGACAGGAAGCAGTAAACTTACTGTCAGACCCAGAGCCATGCTCTCCCATGCCGCAAGGCAGGCTGAACCTCTCAGGAACCCAGATATCTTAGGAGCCAGCCCTTTAGGAATTATCTCTGATTTCAGGGGCTAATACAAGGGTCAGACAATAGCAGAACAAGTTGACTCTCAATGGGGACCATCCTTGCTTCAGCTAACCCTCATTTTTCAGATGGAGAAAATAAGGACTTACTTAAGAATCAGCATGGGACTGAAGGGAGAGTTTGGCCCCTTGTGCTGGGAGTGGTGCTGAGTTAGTCCAGCTCCTACTGTGCCTCTGACCCTGGAGAGTAGGACCAAGGTCCTCTGGTCCAGATGCCTATGGCCAGACAAGGACAACCTCAGAAGCCTGGGATCTCCTCAGTGCCCAGGGCAATGTCAAATGCAGGCTTCTAGCCAGGTGGGACCCCTCACCTTTCTTAGTTCTCTTCCCTAGGTCCCTGCTCTGCACCACTGGAAGAGAAGCCAGACTCAGATCCACAGGTA
Organism: Mustela erminea; assembly: GCF_009829155.1. Taxonomy (NCBI): domain Eukaryota; kingdom Metazoa; phylum Chordata; class Mammalia; order Carnivora; family Mustelidae; genus Mustela; species Mustela erminea. Next base: position 23,439,107 of record NC_045624.1, read on the forward strand.
AGCACCTCTGTATCTGCTTGACCTTGGCAGCCTTCCCCTAAGGCCACAACCAGATGTCACCCAGCTGAGCACAGAGGGAGGCCAGGGAAGCTTGGGAAAGTAGCCAGGAGTTGTGCTAGGCAGATGGTGGTAGCTCCACTGTCTCCCAGAGGAACAACTTTTGGCTGCAAAGACCCTAGAGTGGGAGGACTGGGGAGAGGGCACTGTCCTTTGGTGGGAGGCATATCCCCTTGTTGTTTGCATATTTTGTCCATGCTACCACCCTCTTAACCAAAGCACACACAGCTGTGTCATGAAAATTAATTCTTTTGCAAAAACAGCTTTCTTGACTCGCCTTGAGACCCATGGAAACTGAGGATGTCATGGGACCTGGTCTTAGGCTTCCACCCTATGAGAAAGAAGTGTCACTGGATTGGGATGACTGCCTTTCCTTCCCTTGTCCCTAGACGGGGTTTTTTTTTGTGTTTTTTTGTTTTGTTTTGTTTTTTTGTTTTTCCCTTTCCTCACTCTGATAGCTTAGCAGCAAGCAGAACAATGCCTTCTTCTGAGAAAAGGCCATTTCCTGCTGACAGTGTGTATGCCTCACCCCAGGTCCCAGAGCTTCTGTAAAGAGGTACCCTCCTCCCCAGGCCCAGACCTCCTCTAGTGCTATGGGCTCAGTACGAGAAAAACAACACATGGATCTGCCCCTGGGTCAGATATGACAAGGTTGGCCTAATCTCTGTTGCCCAAGAGAGGAGAATTCTAGGGAAGAAGAGTGTTCTGATTCTTATGTAGGGAAAGGGGTTCGTAGTCTCCACCTTGCCAAAGGTCTCTGAAGGATGTGGGGCAGGATGGAAAGAGGTGACTTCTTGGCTTCCTTCACCCATCCCTGAATCAGCTGGGGCATCATTCAGACCCTTCCTGCTCTATCTGGAGGAGTTGGGATAATAGTAAGAATACCTGAGCAAGGGTGGCTTGCTCAGGGGCTCAGTGGGTTAAAGCCTCTGCCTTCGACTCAGCTCATGATCCCAGGGTCTTGGGATTGAGCCCCACATCGGGCTGTCTGCTCAGTGGAGAGCCTGCTTCCCTTCCTCTCTCTGCCTACTTGTGATCTCTGTCAAATAAATAAATAAAATCTTAAAAAAAAAAAAAAAGAACACCTGAGCAAGGTAGAGAGAGGTGTCTGGGACAATATTCTAGTGCCATCTTTCACCAGCCAAAGGAATCCAGGAATAGAGAGAGCCACAGGTAGTTTTGCTGTGTCCTAGATTCCATTTGGGGTAAAGTGTGGGGTTGGGGCTAACCCAGAAGTCTCTGCATGGTCAAAGCCCAGCAAGTGTGGTCTACGCAGTGCTCTGTCACCACAAAAATGACCTGTGGGGGCCTCTTCAACAGCCCAGGCCACAGCTATAGTGAGAACTCCCATAGACATCACCCTATCCAGAGCCCCTAAAGCTATGACATTAGCAAAACCTCCCTGACTGCTGGGGAAATAGAGAGGTGAGAAGAACTCATACCCACCTCTCCGTCCCCAGGTGAGGCCTGGATCTAGGAAAAGAGGGATGGGGCAGGGCTGTGAGACTATCTGGAAGGTGATATCAGGAGCCACTAGTTGTGTTTTGGAAAATCCAGAAAATCCTGAACCCCACCAGCATCTTCTAAAAGCTGGCTCCTCTTCTGGGGAACGAATCTGGCTTTGTTTCCTTATTTTAATGAACTGAGGCAGGAAGAGGAGCTTTTAGCAAGGCCTTGGCAGCCTCTCTTCAGAGTCACTACCCCTTGAAGGAAGCCAGGCCGCAGGCAACATGGTGATGCCTGCCAGGCAGCTTGAGATTTTTGCAGGCTGGTTTTTGCCCCTTCAGGAGTCTGGGCACAGGACAGAGATCCGGAAGGGGAGGAAGGGCCAGACTTGTGTACGTTGGGGCCAGGGGAGAGGTCAGAATGGCCAGGACAGGGGATGGTCACTCCCAGGTCCTGAGCTCAGCCCTGGTGAGGAAAGAGGTGGTGCAGAGGCTGAGCGTGGAGCTGTCCGGATCCTGGTGCTGAAAACAGGGAGCAGTCGCCTAACCTGAGCCTTTTCAACCCCCGGTGAGAAGGAGCTGATGGAAAGGGATTTCCTTCTTTTCCACTCACTCTCCAAGGAGGCAAGGGTACAAATGAGTTGGGGCAAGAAGGCAGGTTGAGCTTTGAGAAGTCTGCTGCCACCCGAAGCTGTGGCCAGCGTGGCGAAAACCAGCCACCGCCCTGCTGGGGGTAGGGTGAAATCTGGGACAATTGTGGGAGATGAGCAGGGAAAAGACCCTGGACCCGAGCTGGTCCCTCCCTGGACCCCTACACTCTGGGCAGGTGACACAGCTGTGGGACAAAGAGGGGTGTGAAAGGTGTTCTCATACATATGGCACTGACAAGAATGTACAGCAGACTTCTGTGAGTGCATACAAACACACCCCATGGACACACAGAGTGAACTCCCAGACCAGCCACAGACCTAGCAGTCCCATATACGCATCCTGTACACAGGCAATGCCCACCCCCACTTCCAGGCTCCTGAGGCTCCCACTCCAGTCCCGCATCCCCACGGCCCATGTGGCCTGGACGGCCTTTCCCACTTAGCTTCCTGGCCTCAGATGGTGCCTCCAAGAGAGGCAAGACCAGTGGGAAACCCCAGTTCTAGCCTTCCACTCCCGAAGGTGCTGGAGAGGAGCAGGCAAGCAGCCCCTTCGCCTAGAAAGAGTGGGGGAACACAGGCAAAAGGGGTAGGTCTCAGACATCACTTGTCCTTTCACCAAACTCCCAGCTATGGTGACAGAACACGAGAGGAATGTGGACAGGAGTGATTGTGAATGTCTCCCTCCCCATGCTGGGGACACCCTGAGGACCTGCGCGTACCTGTGCATGCGTGGAGCCCCCTCAGCGAGTCCGGACTTGCTGGCTCCTCTGGATCCCCCAGGATAAAGGTAGAGTGGGAGTGGGGGTTACCCCGCTTGCCCTCCACGCCGCCTCATGTCCGTGGGCAAAGGAGAAACTCCGTCCCGGGCTGCGGGAAGTTACCCGGGTCCGGGCGCTGGGAGGGGGCGCCCTCGGGTCCCGGGGCCTGGCCAGGGTTCCCGCGCCCCCGCGCCCGCCGCCCTCGCCACCTCGCCGGCGCCCTCCCGCCAGTAGACTGCGCCGAGCCTGAAAGCCGGGAGCCCGCCCGCCCTCCCGGAGAGTCTGCTGCTGACCTGCATTGACGTCATTGCGTCATTAGGTTTCCCCTGGAAACACTGGCGCGCCCAAAATAGTAACACATTAATTCAGGCCGGGGGAGCAGGGAGAGACTGTTTGTAACCCTGCAGCTAACTCGGGCGCTCGAGAGCAGGCGCGCAACGGCCCCCACCCCTTCTCAGGGCAGCGCAGACCGCGCTAGGCTACTATTTTGAGAACAAAGGAAGGGAAAATATAGAATCCCAGAGAGAGGGTGCGGGGTACGCTGAGACCCTCTCTCCTTGCACGCGCGCATACCCACAGATAGACACACACGCGCACACACACACTTATGCACACCACACCTAGGTCTGTCTACCTTCGGGCAGGAGCTGTCTGGGTTCCGGCTCTCTCAGGGACCTCCTGGGGTGTGTGAGCCGAATTCCCCAGGGCAAAGGGACAGCTCAGGGCTTCCTGCCCTGCTGAAGTTGAAGGACGAATTCCCTCCCCGGCCCTCCGATCCCGCAGGGCGGTCTGGCCGGGCGCCTTCGCACCGCACCCCTATCCCCACCCACACATGCGGACCTGAGAGGAAGGCACCTAGCCCAAAAGAGAGGCGCACCCCTGCGCTTTCTCCTCCCGCGCAACTGAACCCCTCGAGTCGGGGAAAAACTGCAGGGACGCAGCCAGCCGCCTGCGGCTGCCCTGGGCTGAGCTGAGCCAGGTCACACTCTGGCACCCCGGCACCCTGCAATCTGGGGAGGAGGACTGGCTTAGGACAGAAAGACTGGGGGCCAGGGTTGCTGTCACAGAATCGTCTGGGCTGGGGAGCGACCGACTTTCCTGAGCGTCATCTCTTGCTCGCGCTCTCGGCGGGGCCGGCACTCAGAAAGGAGATGTGGCTGAAACGTGAGCGCCGGGCTTCAGAGGTTCTTTATCAGCTCTCCGACCTCTCCTTACTGGGCGCTTGACTCAGCCTCTCGGAGGGTGAGGAGAGCGCGGCTCTGGATGGAAATAGCAAGCGCTTAGCTTTGGGCTGTCGGCGGAGGCGGGGAGGCGGCGCGCACAGCCGCTCAACTCCCAACCGGAAGGCCGCGCCCGTGGGGCAGAGGGCCCTGGAAGACTCCTCGCGAACCTGAGTGTGGGTTAGGAAGTAGGAAGGGTCCCTCGAGAGGGCTCAACCTTCCCCTTCCTCCCAGGCGCCCCTCAGAAATCCGATGAAGGATGCTGAGAGGTCCGTTCACTCCACCCTGGGCTCTACTCTCTCTGGCTGGGGAGGAGGGGAGATGAGGGGGTGTGCCCGGGATATGGGGACTCCTTCCGCAAGGACTCTGTCTCTTCTGCCCCTGCGCTGCGCTCACGGCAGTGACTGGGCTCTCACAGCACCTGCTCCCACTCGGACAGCAAGGGGGAGTGATGCCTCTCATACAGGTAGCCTCTTCTTGGCCTTTTTTCTGTTGGCTACAGAGGTGAAGAGCAGGCCACCTTGTGCTGACCTTGGTGGACAAACCCAGCTGTCCTGATCAGGTAGGAACCAAGGTTTGGAGAAGACAGGCCCGTCCTTATCCCTTGTGCCCTCCCTCCGCATGTGACTTTCCCTCTCAGCTGCAGTAGCCGTGGCTGTGAAACCGGGTCATGAAGCCCACTCCAGAGGCTCTTGTGAAGATGACAGGAGGTGGTACCAAGAATGTGCTGGAGAAGTGTCGTGCCCTCCCCCTGCCCCTGCCCTGCTGTGGGTGGTTCTCTCAGCAGTGAACAAACCCACACTCCCCAACATATACACACGCCTTAGTGACATCTTTGGGGGAAGCTCATCAAGGGACACTGGGGAAAGAGTGACATAAAGCATCCTAGCCCCAAAGAGGGGATTGTTCTCTTCTGCCACACCACCAGCCTCTGACCAAAACCTCAAAGCAGGCATCTAGTGCTGTCAAGTCCAATCAAAGGGGTGGGGGTGGGGAGGTGGTCTGGCCCTGCCTTCTCTCTGGGCTTATTTCCCAGCAGGACATGCACCAGACCTACAGGGTCTGATCCCCCTCAGCCTTGCCGCCCTCACCCACAGATCCTGTCCCACTGTTCTGCAGCCACCGTCTCCCTGTCTAGCTCCCCTTTGGACCGTGATGGGGGCCATGTGGTCCTCTGTTCCCCCAGCAGCTCCTGGTGCAGTGCTTGACACAGCAGTTAATATTAATTGTTGGTAAGACAAAGATTGATAGCCCCTCTTGCCCCAACCCCAATATTTCCACCTCTCTCTCCACAAAGAGTCCAAGTCCACATGGCCCCCTAGGTCAAACACCAACTCTTCTACACAGGCTTCTCTCATCCCCAGGGACATGGACTCCCCCATCCTTGGTCCCTGGCTCACTTGGAAGACTTCTCATGGCATTGATCGTATTCTGCCCTGAATTGCTCTTCTCTTTGTAAGTCGTACGTCTCCTGCTGGCCTGTAACTTCTCAGAGCCAGAACTGGGTCTTGCCGGTTCCTATGTGCCCCACATAGCTCAGCTGTGCCCAGCGCAGACACACATTAGATGCTCAGGAGATGTTTCCTGAACTGAACTCTGCAGGTCTGCTCACCATCTCCCAGCCTTGGGCTGAGCCTGAGATGGGCAGTGATGTCAATGATGGGCTCTGCAGCCCTGGGCTCAGACAGACCTCAGACATGTCAGGCTGAAGATGCCCATTCCACCCCACCCCGCCCCGAGGACAGAGGCCCTGGGGGAGCATCCTTCCTACTTTTCTCCCCCTCAAAAGTGCAGAGTATACTTGGCCCCCTGGAAGGATGAGAGGGATGTGAGGGAAGAAGGAGACCCATGGGGGCAAAGCCACAATCTGCCCAATCAGCTGTCCAGCAGGACAGGACCTCCTCTCCTCTGGACCCACAGCAGCATTGGTTACTCAGTGAACAATAAATTGGAGATGCAGAGTGAGGCAGGGGCTCTGAACATCCCCAACCCCTGCCAGTGAAAATGTGGCAGCCACTGGCCTTCTTCGCACACATTCAGGCCCATGACTATCTCGCTCTTGGCCCCGTCTCCACTCTTGCCGTGTTGCTTCCAGAGACCATCTTTGCCATACATCTCCGGCTGGAGGGCTCATCTGTGTTTTCAGACTGTGAATCTTCAAGGTCCTGTAGGTCCCCTACTGTAGCACTCCCTGTCCTCCAAGGTGGGGACTGGAGGAATTCTCCATGCACAGAGGGGCAGCACCACCCTTCTTTTAACCCCCCAAAATGCAACTTCCATAAGTGTGTCTCTGCTGCCATCACAGGGGCCTTTTGGTGACAGGGACTCACTCCTACTGCCTTGGGTAACGGGCTGTGTTGTGTGGGAGGAAGGCAGTAAAGATATTCTGGGTATGTTCAGAGGTGGCGGACATAGGGATGCAAGGGGAGCCAGGAAGGCTGTTTGGTATCCAGGGGGGCTCTGTTGACTGCCTGGGCTGTCTCCCAGCCCTGAAGCAGCAGGAGCTGCAAGATCCCGGGTTGGCGTGCTGCCTGGAAGGCTGCTCAGCAACTCACTTGTCACTTGCTTCCTTCTGGCTCTCTCTGCATAGCCCCAGTTCAAACTTCTAACAAGGGGAGAATCCAATGACCCAAGTGAAGACCAAGGTTAGCCAGAACCTTTGACCCCATATCACTTCTAGGCTCCGGGGACATGCGGAGATCTGTGAATCTTGGGTGAGACATCCCCCATTGGTCCAGTCAGCTGAGCTGGAGTAGGGCCCAGGGTAGATGGGCGGGGTTGCTCGAACTTGGGTAGTCATGTCTCCCCCCCCCCCCCCCCCCCCCCCCGCGCCCCAGCAGAGCTATAGAAATGGCAAATTCCTTGCAAAGATTTCTTTGCTATGTTGACCACTTTGACGGGCCTTTCCTATCTGGTTACACTCTGGAATAGACCTCTACCCTCCTCCAGCCCCAACTCGGGAAGATCAAGATTGTTGATCACATGGGCAGCAGGTTTCAATGCAGAGTTGATCTTCATGCCGGGCCTCCAGTCGGGCCCAGAAGGCAGTGGCTGACCTCACTGTGTGATACTGATGGTAGTGGGATCAGAGGACCAGTGCTCTAGGGATAAGCCTGCCAGCTGTCTTCCCCAGAGGCTGCTCTGTGTCACATTCAGCCCCCCACTTGTTTGCAAGAACAGGTTTGGTCAGAGAAGACCTGGAACCCCCTGCTGAACACAGATACACCAGAAAGAGAGGCCCCAGCCTCCCAGCAGAGGCCTTGTTGGGAGCCTTGCAAAGGCAAGGGACCAACTTGGCCACGGAATCAAGAAGAGCCCTGGGCTGAAATTGGGAAAACTGACTTTGAATCCCAGGATTGCCATTACGTTATATAATTCAGCACAAGAAATGCCCCCTCCCTCAGACTTTTTTCATTACCTGCTTCATAGTGGAATGGAATATTCAAGCAGGGTTGTCAGCAAGACCTGGCCATACCCTTGTCTTCAGTAAAACGCAGCATCCCACTGGAGCCCCAAGACCTTTGAACCTAGGGGCTAGAGATGGTCAAGTGGCAGAGTGGGCTGTTCTCTTTGGATCTGGCCTCTGGCTGAGCTTCCGGTGGCCGTGGGCTCTCTCCTCCCCAACAGGCCCTCCATCGGATGCCTTCTTAGCTTCTCTTGGTTGGTGGTCTTCTGTATTAAGTGAGGATATCACAGTCCCCAAATTCTCCCTAACAACACAGGTGAGAATCCATTCATTGAGTCATTCAGCAACTTCAGTTAGTCACATGCCACTTTTACTCAAATTACCCTCCCAGTTCCTGTTCCTTGACCATCACATATTATCCTAGGCCCTACCTCAGCTTTGGTCTCAACATTTCCCAGTACGTGGGTCCAACCTGTCCTCTGGTGGCCCCAGCATCCCCAGCATCATTCTGCCAACCTCCACATCTGAATCTGAGTGTCCTGGAAAGTCCTTGTCCACATTGTTCTCCTCCACAGTGCTGGAGTTCCTTTCACTTAACCACAATCTGTTTCCCCATATCTTTCTGGTTTCCAGTCGCTGGGAGGTGAATGCCGAGCCAAGGTTACAACTTTGCAGGACCTTAAGTTCAGGTCTTGCTCCTGATAGAGGAGCAATTGTGTTTTTGTTCTTCTGGGCAAAGGTGGAGGCAGCTGAGCAGCAAATGATAAAATTTGGAAAACCTGCCAAGGAGCCAGTGGCATAAAGCCAAGAGTCGGATTCAAACCGAGAGGTAGAATAGGTGTTAGCTCAGCTGGTATGGCCAAGTTTTGTCACCAACATTCAGAAAGGGGACCCCTCCCACCGGAGAAAGCTGGCCAGCTGCACACGGACACTTGGAATGAACCCCAAAAGATAAGTAGGACCCGGAGTGGGGAGAGGAAATGAAGGGAAGACAGGTAGGTGAGAGCAACTACCCAAAGCAGTGGGTCTCAACTCTGGCTGCACCTTAGAATCACCTCGGGATAAATCTGAAGATGGTATAAAGACATTCATAGGCCCCACCCCCAAGAAACTCCGATTCCCCTGGTCTCGGGTGAGGACTAGGCATTTGTAGTTTTTAAATATTCATTTGTATTTTGTGATTTATGACAAGTAATCATGTACCATACCATCAGAATTTATTTTTAATTTTTTAAAGATTTTTTTTTATTTATTTGACAGAGCACGCACAAGCAGAGGGAGCAGCAGGCAGAGGGAGAAGGAGAAGCAGACTCCCCGCCGCATAGGGAGCCTGCTGTGGGGCTCAGTCTCACATCCCTGGGATCGTGTTAAGCAGAAGCTTAACCGACTGAGCCACCCAAGCGCCCAAGTTATTTTTAATTTGTAATTTAATTTTTAATCTGTAATACGGTCCAAGGGACTACATGGTAGTGGTTTGGAAGGAAATCTTAGAATTTCTACTGCAATCCTGGCTCCTGCCTCACGGGCCATCTGACCAGGAATAATGTCCTGAACTTCTTCAAGTTTATTGTTTTCTCTTCTGTGGAATGGTGACAATGAGAGTACTTTCATGCCATGGAGCTGCCTTGTGGCTCATAGGAGATGACGCCTTCATGTGCTGAGTCCTAACAGGCTGGGCACTGGTCACATTCAATGGCTCTCGAGGATGCCAGTGTGTGCCCGGGGCTGAGGATCTCCAGCACAAGGTGAAGGATAAGATGGACTGTCTGGGGGACTCTCCTGGGTGTTGGTGAACATCCATGTAAGAGGAAGAAGTTGAAAACGCTGGGGCTATATTATGAAACAGTTTAATGACAGGGTGAAATGTCGGGGCTTCATCTTATACAACACAGCAGGAGCCCAGGTTTCAGGGTTTAAGGATGAGGAGTGACTGATGAATGTGATACCTCAGGAAGCTGGAGTTGGTGCAGACTTGCTTGGAGGGAGGGAGATGGAGTCACAGGGACAGGCTGGGATCAGAACGCGCAGTGGAAATTGCAGAAGAGGGGGTGAGAGGGAGACGAAGGGCAGAGGAAAAATTGACAGGACCAAGGACGTTGGTGGGCACAAGAGATCAGAGGATGGAGGCGTGAAAAATAAATGTAAGTTTTCAAGTCTAGTGGGACTAAAGAAATACCCCCTGTGTTGGTTAGGATTATATTTAACTCTGAGTATCAGACACACAAATCAACAATGGCTTCTGCACAATAGACGTTTATTTCTCCACCGGCTGTAGGTCCAGAGGTCTGCAGTTCAAAGCTGGGAAGGCAGCCCTGTTCCACACAGGTTTTGGAGATCCACGCTTCTGACAACTCACTCATCTGCCATCCTGGGGTGTGGTCTTTATTCTCACGGTGCCAGCTGGTGGCACTTGAGTTCCAGCAACCCTGTGGAGAAAGGAAGGAAGAGCAAAAGGCAGGAGCTGGGGTCACTCGGAGAAGACTCCTTAGAGCAGCCGCTCATCACTTCCGCTTATATTCCACTGTCCAGAAATTAGTCTTGTGGCTATATCTATTTGCAAGAGATGTGAAGAAGTGTGTTCTTTGTTCTCTAAGTGGCCTTTTCTAAGTACCCAGTGAAAAATGCTGAGACATCAGCTATGGTAGAAGTAGATTCTGTTTCTAAAAACGAGAGGGATTTAGATAGTGGAGGAGAGCTGAAGTCTGTGCCATTGCCTCATTTCCTTAAATGGTGAAGTTGAAATACGGAGTCAGTTTAGGAAGGGCATTTGTCTTTGAATATGCTGAGTTTGAAACAAGGGGCCGTAGGGTCCAGACTTAGGGCTTGTGGGAGGTGGAATTCTAAGATGTCCCAGAGATTTTTGACCCTCTGGGGTATACACCTTATATAAACCCCTCCCCGTGGGTGGGATGTGTGAATATGGTGGGAGCATTTACAGTGGCTTGATGGGATGCAAGTCAAGCTGTGGGAAGTTAGTGAGGAAAGGGCTGATGAGCAAGGAGAGGCAGCATCCACAGCAAAAATCCTTAGTACAGTGCACAAAACTCTCCATGGATGGACCACTAACTCGCTCACTAGACTCTTACCTCAATCTCTTCCCTTCATACCCATTCAGAGGATGACTGTCAGAGGATGACTGTCAGGCTTCTGACTTCTGACACAATGGAAACAACAGAACAAGCATGGATTTGAGCAAGAAGACAAAGAGGTTGGTTTTGATTGAGTTTGAGTATCTGTGAGAAAACCAGGTGAAGAGACCACAGAAACGGTTGGAATCCTCAGAAGGATGGGACAAATCAATGTCAGTGGCCTTGAAGGATCATGTCCCTCTTTTTTGTAAATTAGCAGTTTGTGGGCTCAGCGGGTCTGAATCAGCTCACGGGAAGAGGGGCTCTGAGTTCCCGCACCGAGCTCTGCGAGGTGCTACTTCCTTGACCACGGAGCTGCCACTGTCACAGGGCTGCGGGGATGTGTCTGTTCCCCTGCCTCTATAAATAGGTAGAGTTAAGGGAACAGAGTCCTTCTCCACCAAATGGTTCCAGTCTCATCTTTAGATGTCGCCATCAATATCTGTGAAACAGACTCTAGGAAAAAGACTAAAAAAGCTATCTTTATTTAGCCTGGAGAAGAGAGGGAGGAAGAACTGTGAATTTCCTAGGAATAAACGGGGCTGCTTTTATCTTTCTGTCCTCAAGGAGGCCAGAGGAGGTCGACTTGGGATACAGTTCTGCAGGGTTGCTTCTCCCGGGGCGGTGGGGAGTGGGGATTTTTGTCCACCCCCCTCCCCCACCGGCCCACCAGGGGTCATTTGGCGCATCTGGAGACATTTTTAGTTATCATGACAGGCAGAGGGTGGGCGGGCAGTGTTCCTGGCACCCAGTGGGCGGAAGTCAAAGTTGCTGCCATGCACGCGACAGCCCCACAAAGAACAACCAAGTAGCCCCAAATATCAATAGTGCCAGGTTGAGAGACCCCGAACTGGAGGAAGTTTAGTTACTTAATTTCTTCTGAAGCAAAGGACAAATAGTCACTCTGTCTGCCTTAATGAAAAGGGTGCTTTATTTGCATGTTTGTTTAAGGATCTCTTCTGCTGGGAACTGGGATTAGAACCTTGACAGCTGTCAGGAACCCATCTCTCTTAACCACATCTCCGCTTCTATTTGCATGCTCCCGCCTCTTCTCACTGCTGATTGGTCGACCTTTTAAAAATTCCAGGAGAGGCAGCCTGATAGGCTTAGCCGACCACCACGGCTCCTTCAAAGTCTCCATGCAGGCAGGCCACCTTCCAGGGCTGGGGCCAGCCTGTGGATGGAGGTTTACACTTTGGTCAGCAGTCCCCACCCCTGCTCCCCACCCCCTCCATAAAATCAGAGGCCACTCATGTAAGGAATAGTCTAGGCATCTTCCCTGGGTAGGAGAACTGAAGCAAGGCAGTGTGAGTCAGAGGGAGCTATTGGCATCAAACACACCATGACCAGCTTTTGTACTTAGTAACTACCATCTGGGACAGTGCGGGTGCAGAACACTTCCATCACTGCAGAAAGTTCTGTTGAACAACCCTGCTCCAAAGGAAGTTCCTGACCCAACTGGAGGGGTCAGGTCTAAACGGAAAACACATTTTAGGGTCAAGCCTAAAGAGAAATCAGAGTCATCTTTTACTAATCTGCAGTCGTTAGTGCTAAGTATGTGTGAGATACTGTGAGCAACTGTGTTACCGAGTTCATGGCGTGGCGTGGAACGTCGCCTAGGAATTATACGCTGCTGCTCACCAAAGCGAGGGCTTGGAGAATAATTTTACCTGAGGAGGATTGCTGTGACTCACCCATTTGGAAGGGTGCTATAAATGTCTAACAGTGAAGAGTAGTGAACAGTGCATAATCAGCTTTTCAAACACCATGACAATAGATGACACACAGAAATTTCCAGCTCAGGTGAACAAACAAGTGTGACCAGAGTTGCTAGGCTGACTGGCATGACTTTGGGAGCCTCTGAGGCCTTTCCTCCGCAGCTCCTATCTTTCTTGCCCTCCTTTTCCTCCCCTGGTCTTACTATTCCTCTAAAGAAAACACATTTTCCTCACCCTCTGTGGTTGTCATTACTGCTGCTCATCAAATACTCCCAGCCCTCCGCCTTCCAGGCACGGGATAGGATTGTGACTGGGAGCGGAGCACACATGACTAGCTCTGGCTGATGGCTGGCAGTGCTCTGCCTTTCTCCACCAGAGCACTTAAGGTCCCTTGTCGGCACAGCCACCAGCAACATTTAAGTTGGCAGCTGCTCTGCCTTCCTGGGTCCCTGGGTGACCGCCATGTTTGATGGTCTCCGTCAACCCATTCCAGAAGCACAACGTGAGCAGGAAATAAAGTTTGTTGTTTTCAGACGCTGAGATTTGGGGATTGTTGTTTTACTGGGGCATAATCTAGTCCATCTACCCCAGCACCTTACCCTTCACATACTCATACCCCCCACCTGTCTATCCCATTGCAATTTGCCGTGTCCATTGGCTGAGGTTGTTTCCTGTTACTTAGAAAAAGTGAGTTGAAACTTTTTCCATCTGTACCAGTCACCAAACTTGAATGTTTACATGACTAATCTTTTTTATGGGTTGGGGCTCTTGATAGTCGAAGAAGGAGCCATTTTGCCTGCTCAGAAGGAGAAACATTTCTTCCTTAAACTGGTTAAGTACCCTCTGTCTCCTTTATTCTTTGCAGAATGATGACCTTAAGGCTGACAACCTCCTTGGAAAAGAAACTCATGGTGGTTAACAACAACAATGGGGCCGAGAGGAGAAAAAAAAACACTGAGGAAAAGCTGATGGGAATAGGTCCCTCCAGGAGATAGAGGTCCGCTGCTAAGATGGACACGCAGCTCCCGGGCCAAGAAAGGCCTCACATTCATTCATCATTCATTCATTTATTAGCAAACAACCACTGAGCATCTAGTATGTGCTCTGCCCAGATGGAGCTTATGTTCTGTGACAACAGAGACACAAGTAGGCAGAAGTGCGGTGAAGGAGATGAGCAGGGAATGGGATGGAGGGACCAAGGTGGGAGTGGACAAGGAAGGGCTCTCTGAGGAGGTGACCCAAGAGTAGAGACCTGGAGAAAAAGGAGGCAGTCACTCGAAGCGCAGAAGAGCATCGTGACAGAGAAACAGCATTTCTGAGGAGGAAAGGTGAGCACATAAGATGAATGGGCGGAGGGGACCCCAAAGCAGCATGACTTGAGTGCAGTGGTGCTGGTGGGGTCAGGGGAAGAGGGATGAGTTGGAGGTGGGCAGGCACCTTCGGGACATCTGATCTCCTTCTGGGAGGAGGAGGAAGCCCGTGGAGGAGATTGGGGAGGGGATGATGTGGGCAAACATCTGTAAAGGCCCTGGGAGTGATGAGTTTAGACTCTGAGGGCCACATGATCACTGTGGCAGCTCTTCAGCTCTGTGGAAGCAGCCACGGGCAATACACACACAAATGAGCATGACTGTAGTCCTTTTTTTTTCTTTAATATTTTATGTATTTGACAGACAGAGAGAGAGAGAGACAGAGAGAGCAAGAACACAAGCAGAGGGAGTGGGAGAGGGAAAGCCGGCTTCCTGCTGAGCAGGGAGCCTGAAGCAGGGCTCAATCCCAGAACCCTAGGATCATGACCTGAGCTGAAGGCAGACACTTAATGACTGAGCCACCCAGGTGCCCAAAGCATGACTGTATTCCTATAAAATTTACATATGGACAATAAAACCTGAATCTCATTTCTCATGTGTCACAAAATGTTATTCTTCAGCAATTTTTCCTAACCATTTAATAACATAAAAATCATCTTAAGCTCATGGACCAGATTTTGCCCACAAGCTAGAGTTGTCCAACCCCTCTGATTTAGATCACTCAGGCTGGACCAAAATGAAGCAAAGAAACTAGTTAGGGTGACCTCCCTCCCAACTGGCTGGCTGGCTCAGTCGCTAAGGCATGAGACTCTTAATCTTGGGGTTGTGAATTCAAGTCCCATGTTGGGGGTAGAGTTTACTTTAAAAACAAAACCAGAAACCATTTAGGAGGCTTTTGCAAAATAATCCATCAGGAGGTGATGAGGCTTGACTTGGGTGGTTACAGTGGAGGTGGAGATGAGAAGGGTTCCAGATGTGCTAGTGCACAGGACATGCTGATTCACAAGATGTGGGGGTGAGAGCAGGACATGAGTCAGGGACGACTTGGGGGTGGCTCCATTGACTGAGGCATCCTTGGGAAGGAGCAGAGCTGGGGCAAGCAGAGGTTCCCAATGGGCCACTTTGAGTTTGTTTCTGTTTTTGTCTTGATGGGCTTAGCCAGACAGGAGCCCCAGGAGCAGTACATTCCAAACCTGGATTTTCCCAGAACCTGTTGCCTACCTGCTGGGTGACCTTGGACAAGTCCCTTCTGTTCAATCTTTCCTCTGCTCTCAAGTATGGAGATAATACCTCCTGCCCATCCCCGTCGAGGTCATGGTGGGGATCAGCCGAGTTTTCACTTGAACACGAGTCAGCACCTCTGTACAACCTTCCCAGCCAAATCCAACTCTAAACGAATTGACGGGTGATTCTTTAGATTTCGGGGGAAGTGGAGGAGCCACATCACTGACTACACATCTGAAAACCCCCTTTAATCTTCTCTGTTCTTTCCACAAAGTACCTCTCCCACTGCAGCTCCTTGGAAGACAAAACGCTCACTGCTTCTTCCTTCCCAACACTTCTGACACCAAATGTGGGGGATGGTTTATCCACGATGACCCATTCTCCAACTCTCTGGACACAACTGGATGTTCTAGATTTCAGAATGCTGACACTAACTGAGTTACTGTAGACCCTACAGGCTCAGGGCTCAATCCCACATGATAGCTCCCACTTCAGACACCAACTGAGTGGATCCAAGGTTACCACCATTTCGGTCCAACTTGGCTACAAATTGGGGGTTCCCATAACCCTCTTCTCATGTTTGGTATTTTGTTATGCCAGCCTGAGATGCAGGGAAGCACTTGCTTATGTTTCCTGGTTTGTTTCAAAGGAAATGATAAGGGATACAGAGACAGAGCCAGAACAGGGGCATGGTACAGAAGGATCCTAGATGTAGGAGCTCCTGTCCTCATGGAGTTGGAGAATGTCACCCTCCCAGCACAGGGATGTGTGCACCAACATGGGCGGCTCTCTGCACACCATACTTTAGGGATTTTGTGGAGGCTTGGGTGGAAAGTTCTAAGCTTTTTATCCTGGTTAAGTTTTTCTTCTGGCCAGCCCCTATCCAAGAGCCCACCAAGACTCTCCTCATTAAAATAAAAAATGCTCTTATCACCCAGGAAATTCCCAGGGGCTTAGGGGCTCTGGGACAAAGACCAAATGTTAGCACAAAAGAGGCTCTTAGCATCCTTATCTCTGAGGAAATTACAAGGGTTTTCCGAGCTCTGTGCCAGGAACCCGACAGAGAGCCAATGTAGATTGCTTATTCTGTCACACTGGGTCTTGCGCTTCTTCCCCCTCTCCTTAATGTCTCACAGGATGCACTCAAAATCCCTGAGTGGAGACGTGGGCAAAGGGGATCTTTGTGGGGATAGGACTGTTCCGTGTCTTGACTGGGGTGGGGTACATGGGATGAAATCGTATAGACCTAAGTGCACAGGTACGCGCACACACACTTACACGGAAAACTGGGAAAATCCTACCATCAGTAGATTGTATCAAAGTCACTTTCCTGTTTGTGATTTTGTGCTACAGTTTGGTAAAATGCTACCACTGAAGGAAACTGAGTAAAGACCACATGGGATCTCTCTGCATCATTTCTTACAAGTACATGTAAATCTATAATGATCTCAAAATGGAAAGTTTAGTTTAAAAAAAAATCTTGGAGGGCGCCTGGGTGGCTCAATCAGTTAAGCATCTGACTCTTGACTTTGGCTGAGGTCATGATCTCAAGGTCGTGAGATGGAGCCCAGCATTGGCTCTACACTGGGCAAGGAGCCTGCTTTAAAATTCTCTCTCCCTCTCCTTCTACCCCCTCCTCCAGCTCGAGGCTTTCTTTCACTCAAAAAAAAAAAAAAAAAAAAAGATTGGCTCCTAAGTTCCACTCAATAAGTTTGAAGCTGACCTAACCTGATGAGCAAAATCCCCTCACGGGGCTCATCACATAATTCCCTCTACTTTTATCTATGCCTGACATTTTTCATTAAAGGTTAATAAATATACCCACCCCCCAACCAGCCAAACGTAATCATTTACTTTTCAAAGCTGAGAAACTTTAATATACCTCACCACAGAAAGAAGAAAAGCCTTTAAACACTATGCCAGGGTGAAAAATTATATTATGGTGAAAACGACGTATTTTCAGGCCTTGCATTTGAAAGCTAGAGGTCAGGGAAGAGGGCAAGAACCCAGGCCACGGGTGCTCAGAAAGGGAGGGAGAGGGAAGGGCGGGTGGTTTGGGCTGAAGTCCTCCAGATTATTTGAATATGGGACCCCGGCCCTGTCCCCTCCCCCCACAATTCATAATCACCCATCCATCCCCAAAAAGATGAAATTGGGCACTTTGGGCTTGGGGCCTTCCCACCCTCAGCCACAGTCTCAAAGCCCAGGGCTTCATAAGGCAAAGAATGATCATCAAAATCGCTATAATCCAATCATATCGGCTCCTTCTGATAGGGTGTTCTGGGAGGCCGGCTCCACTAGACACTTACCATGTATTCCTTGAGGGGCGACTGGGTGGCTCAGTCGTTGGACGTCTACCTTCGGTTCGGGCCATGATCCCAGGGTCCTGGGATCAAGCCCCGCATCGGGCTCCAGGCTCAGTGGGGAGCCTGCTTCTCCCCCTTTCACTCCCTCTGCTTGTGTTCCCTCTTTTGCTGTCTCTCTTTGTCAAATAAATAAATAAAACCTCAAAACAAAACAAAACAAGCAACAACAAAAAACCTCCATGTGTTCCTTGGATAAGAGCCCCGCTGTGCAGGAAGTTAAGAGAACCATGGACAGTCCTCTTGCGTAAAATTCTCCTTGGAAACCCACAAGGTGCAGTAGAGTTTAAGACTCAGACAAATCCCTCAACGAGCCCATTTAACATTGTTTAAATCAGCAATTCTTCACTTGGTTGGCTACCTACCAATATCACTTGCTTACCCGGTGTTTGGAGAAAGGCACCTGAGCTGTGATCTTGTGGGCACCTGCTGCCTGCCGGGGGTGTGTGTGTGTGTGTGTGTGCGTGCGCACGCGTGTGTGGTCTGCATTCCTTTTGCTGCAGGTGTAAGAGTTAAGGTTCTCTTCCCTTTTCCTGCCCTTCCTTTACTGCTCTGGAAAGGTAGAGGGCTTCCACCTTCCCAGAGGGGCCACAAGTGCAGGCTGATGAGCCATCGAGTGTTATTCTGAAATTAAAGAGGAGGGAGAAGGGGTTTCCTGAGAGTGGTTTCCTAAGAAGAGGAGGAACCTTGGCCAAAACCCTCTGCAAGGAAGGTTCTTTGAAACCTTGGCACCCAGTAGAAGCTGAGTCATTGCCGGGGAGCACCCCATTGCCGGGGAGCATCTCTCCTCCATTCCAGCAGCTGCTGCCACCTCCCACACCCGGGCATCCCATCACTGCCCTCTCGGGCCGGAATCCACCCTGGCCTGCTGACCACCAGCAGGGGCAATGCTTTGCACAATTCCCCTTTTGGCTTTCCTGCCTCAATGTCCTCCACATGGTCCCTTCCTGCCCCACCCCCAACCTCTCCATACCCCCCCTTTTATTAAAGATTTTATTTACTTATTTGACAGACAGAGATCACAAGTAGGCAGAGAGAGAGAGAAAGAGAGAGAGAGAGGAGGAGGAGGCAGGCTTCCTGCTGAGCAGAGAGCCCGATGCGGGGCTTGATCCCAGGACCCTAAGGTCATGACCTGAGCCGAAGGCAGAGACTTTAGCTCACTGAGCCACCCAGGCGCCCCTCCTTACCCCTTTTGAGCCCCAGAAAGAAGGGGCAGGATTCTGAACTCTTTTTTTTTTTTAAAGATTTTTATTTATTTGAGAGAGAGACAGTGAGAGAGAGCATGAGAAGCGAGAAGGTCAGAGGGAGAAACAGACTCCCCATGGAGCTGGGAGCCCGATACGGGACTCGATCCCGGGACTCCGGGACCTTGACCCGAGCTGAAGGCAGTTGCCCAACCAACTGAGCCACCCAGGCACCCAGGTTTCTGAACTCTTAATGGGAGGGGTGGGAAGGGTGGGTATTTGGAGAGTGGAACTGAACAAGTTTAAGGTTTCCAGGGCTGGGTCAGGGATTACCAGCACCTCTGCAAAGTAAGCCTTTTTACCCCCATTTTACAGATGTGGAAACTGAGGCTCAGGCAGCTTAAGTGGTGTGATGGATATAGCTACTTGGAGGTAGAGTAAGAAATTGAACCCAAAGGAGTATTACTCAAAAAGTTTGGGGTTTTGGCAGCAGTCAATCCCATCCACCCCACCCCCCAGCTGAGATGCCATCACCCACCTTCACCCACACACCCAGGCCCACCTCCCCAGCACGGCAGAAGACACCAGTATCTGCTCCACTGGACAGCAAAGCTTCTCCAAAGCAGCTGTCGCTCCTTCTCTACCTCCAGATCAGGAAATACTGAGATGCTGTTACTGGGATACACCTTTGAGTCCCTGGGGCAGTTGGTCTGTAACACTTGATTTGCTCTTCCTAATCTCCCTGAACGGCAAACAGTTCAAATAGTATAGGAAAGTAACACTCCAAAAATGCAACAAGAAAGATCTCATGGCCTATACTCTCACCCCCAAGAAATCACCTCTGTAAAACATTCTGGCATTTGTGTTTTTCTTTCTTGCATTTTGTGTTTACACCTTTAAAAAGTATATAAATAACATATGAATACAGCGTTCTTCACCAGGAAAAGGTAGGCATAATGAATAAAGCTAACGTCTCTCCCTGACTTCCACAACCAGCCGGTTCTAATCTCCCACCACCAGGAGAAACCCTATTATGAATTCGGTGAGTTCCTTCCAATTGTTAAAAATGCAGTTTACGTACATAATTGTGTTCACAGAAAATATGTAACTGTTTCAGAGTTTGTATTTACATAAGCCAGTGTTAAGCTGCACATATCATTTGTGCCTCACATTTTTTTTCTCTCACTGAACACAATCATTCGAGATCTACCCATATTGATGCATATTGACTTAACTCTATTTTTTTTTTTTTTTTTTTTGCCATAGGAGAAGTTTTAATAACCCCAAGTGAAGAAAGTCTTTTAAAATACAAAACAAAAGGGGCACCTGGGTGGCTCAGTGGGTTAAGCCTCTGCCTTCGGCTCAGGTCATGATCCCAGGGTCGTGGGATCGAGCCCCGCATCGGGCTCTCTGCTCAGTGGGGAGCCTGCTTCCCTTCCTCTCTCTCTGCCTGCCTCTCTGCCTACTTGTGATCTCCGTCTATCAAATAAATAAATAAAATCTTAAAAAAAAAATACAAAACAAAACCTAGATGCTATGGCTGGCTCAGTCAATAGACCCTGACTCTTGATCTTGGGGTTGAGTTCAAGTCCCACATTGGGCATAGAGCTTAGTTAATTAAAAAAAAAAGAAGAAGACTGATAGATGCGGCTATGTAGAAATAAAAAAACAGTCTGTAAGGGGTGCCTGAGTGGCTCAGTGGGTTAAAGCCTCTGCCTTTGGCTCAGGTCATGATCTCGGGCTCTCTGCTCAGTGGGGAGCCTGCTTCCCCCTCTCTCTGCCTGCCTCTCTGCCTACTTGTGATTTCTGTCTGTCAAATACATAGATAAAATCTTAAAAAAAACCAAAACAGTCTGTAAGACAAAAGCCACCGGAAAAAGAGGCAGATGAGAAATAACTATACATGCGTATTTGTATTTCATATTATGGGAAAATGGATAATTTCTCTCTTTTTAGCTTTACTGAGGTATTGACAAATAAAATCACAAGCTATTTAAAGTGTATGTTGTGGTGAGTTGATACATGTATACACTGTGAAAGGGTTTTTCCACCTAGTTAATCCATCATGTCACACATCTCTTTTTTTTTTCCTTAGACTTTATTTTTTTAAGTAATTCTCTACACCCAATGTGGGGCTCAAACTCACAGCCCCGAGATCAAGCGCTGCATGCTCTACACACTGAGCCTGCCAGGTGCCCCTACTTATTTATTTATTTTTAATGAGAACATCTAAGTTCTACTCTCCTAGCCAATTTTAATTATACAGTGCAGTGTTATCAACTGTAGTCACCGTGTTATACGTCAGGTCCTTAAATCTTACTCATCCTATGGCTGTAGGTCTGTATTCTTTTAGCAACCTCTCCCTGATTCCCCTACTCCCGGCCCCTGACAACCACTTTTCTAGTCTGTTCCTGTCAGTTTGACTTTTTTTGTTTGTTTGTTAGATTCCACATAGAAGCGATACCAGGCAGTATTTGTCTTTGTCTGACTTATTACACTTAGCAGAATGCCCTCAAGGTCCATCTATGTTGCTGCAAATGGCTGGATAATGTCTCACTGTGCGCACACGCACACGTACACGTACACATATACGTACATACATGTGTATGTATCTCATGTCTTTTTTATCCACTCACCTCTTGGAGAACACACAGGTTGTTTCCATATCTTGGTTATTGTGAATAATGCTTCCGTGAACTGGGGAGTACAGATATCTCTTTACTATCCTGTCTATTTCATTTGAATATAAACCTAGAAGTATGATTGCTGGATCATACGGTAGTTCTTTTTTAAATTTTTTTTTTAAGATTTTATTTATTTATTTGACAGACGGAGATCACAGGTAGGGAGAGAAGCAGGCAGAGAGAGAGGAGGAAGCAGGCTCCCTGCCAAGCAGAGAGCCCAATGCGGGGCTCGATCCCAGGATTCTGAGATCATGACCTGAGCCGAAGGCAGAAGCTTAACCCACTGAGCCACCTAGGCACCCCCTTTTTAAAATTTTTTTAAAAACCTCCATACTGTTTTCCACAGTGGCTGTACCAGTTTGCATTCCCACCAACAGTGCACAGGGGTTCCTTTTCCCCACATGCTCCCCAACATTTATCTGTTGTCTTTTTAATGATAGCCATTCTAATAGGTATGAGGTCATATCTCATTGCCGCTTTGGTTAGCATTTCCCTGATGTTCAGCACCTTTTTATCCTTTAATGTACTTGTTGGCTGTATGTCTTCTTTGGAAAAATGTCTATTCAGTTCCTCTGCCCATTTTTTAATTGGGCTTTTTTTTTTTTTTTTTTTGCTATTGAGTTGTAGGAGTTCTTTATATATTTTGGATATTAACCCCTTATCAGATACATGATTTACAAATATCTTCTCCCATTCTGTAGGTTGCTTTTAATTTTGTTGATAGTTTCCTTTGCTGTGTAGAAGATTTTTAGTTAAGCTTCTCAAGATTTCAAGGGATTAGTCTGGCAAAGACCTGAGATCAGGATGATAGGATTCCAGCCCCTAAGACCACAGTCTACTTAACCATCCTTCTTTGGCGGGACACTGGGGCTGCTGCCACCGACGGGCCTTGAACGGGTCTCCCTGTGCATGAGTTTGAACTACAATGGAGCTACCACGGATCATCAACAAAACCATGGTCTTAGCTTGGGCCAATGCTGGACAAGGGTGCCAATTTCCTCAGTGCCAACCCTTGAAATCGTCAGACTTTAAAATTTTTACTTAGCGTCCACATCACACAAAAGAAAACAAAGCAAACACAAACCCACATCCAAAAGGACAAACCTAAATCCCATCCGCCTCCTGTCCCCCCCACCCCCCACCGCCGCCCCGCCCCAGCCACCCGCCACCTCTCACTCCCACCACTGCCAAAGCCACCCCCACAGCTATGGAGGGCTCTTTTTTATTTCCCAAATAAATTTTTCAAGAAACTGAGACAAGTAAGGAGACTATTACAATAAAGCACCCATGGGCCCACTTTATCAAATACTCAGCTTTATCAATTTTTAACGTTTTTTTTCGTATTTACTTCCCATCCATGGTTTTATACTTTGCCTACAAATTTATGTAGTAGCCATAACCATAAACAATACATAGACTAGTTTTGCATATTTTGAAACTTTTTATAAACGGCATTAGGCGGCATGAATTTTTTTCCCGTCGCTTACTTGATTTAGACCCTGCGGTTTCAGAGGCGTCCACATTGATCTACGCAGCCGTCGTTCGCTTACGGTAACCGCGGCCCCGTGTTCTGTCATCCATCCTCCCCTGGTTCCCGTTTTTCATTATTGCAGCGGTGCTGGGGTGAGCGGTCCTGTTTATGATCTCCTTAGGCATCTGCACAGTGATTTCCCTAGGGAATCGGTCCGGGAGTGAGATTGCAGGGAGGAAGGAAAAACCCCTGGGCGCTGCTGGATTTTCCCAAATTGCTCTTGAAAGTGATTATACCAGGGGCACCTGGGCGGCTTCGTCAGTTAGGTGGCTGCCTGTGGCTCAGGTCATGACCTCAGGATTCTGGGATCCGAGCCCAGGGAGCTCATCTCTCCCTCTCCCTCTGCCTGCCACTCCCCCTGCTTGTTCTCTTTCTCTCTGTGAAAGAAAGAAAGTAAGAAAGAAAGAAAGAAAGAAAGAAAGAAAGAAAGAAAGAAAGAAAGAAAGAAAGACTGTACCAGCTTATACCTTTAAATGTGTAAAGGTGTGTTAATACTTAAATGTCTACTACTTAACAATGTCTTGATGTATATTCCATGCGCAGTTTCTGAAGACTTCTGAGGTAGAGCAGGTTTTCAGATCGGCTTATGGACCATTTGGGCTCCCACCATTTGAAGCACCTGTTTGCATCATTTGTCATTTTTTTATTGTGTCTTTTGAAAAAAAATGACTTCGAGAACATTTTAAGATATTCTAGATGCTTATTTATTGCTGTTTATTTGCACTGCAAAAATCATTTCTCCAATCTGCGTTTTGTCTTTAACTATGTTCATAGTATCTTTGGTCATAAGAAAGTTCTTAATTGTAATGAGGTCAAGTTGATCAAACATTGTCTGTAATTGGGAGCTTTTGTGTCTTGTTAAAGACAGAACCTGAAACCACAAAGATATCCTGGTCTGTTTTCTTCTAAGAATTATGAAGTTTTGGTTTTCACATTGAAGTCTTTAATTTATAGAGAATTTTTGTCTGGTATCTATGATGATTGATGATCCAATAAAGGTAATAATTTGTCCCAGGATCATTTATAAAATAGTCCTTCTTTTCCCAGCTAATGCAATGCAGCCTCTCTCATATATCAGGTTACCAAATACGAGTGGGTTTATTTACTGGACTATAGTCCATTCGCATCCCTGGGGCTACTCTTCTGTCCCTGTGATACTTCCACACTGTCTTAGTATGACTTTATAATAAAT
The DNA here is from genome assembly GCF_009829155.1 of Mustela erminea. NCBI lineage: Eukaryota > Metazoa > Chordata > Mammalia > Carnivora > Mustelidae > Mustela > Mustela erminea. Next base: position 23,462,977 of record NC_045624.1, read on the forward strand.
CTTCATATCTCATAGGGAAAGTCCCCCCCCCCTCCCACCCTTCTTCACAATTATCTTAGCTTTCCCTTTTTTGGGTGGGAGGGGCGCTTCCATATTACTATTAAATAAGCTTGTCAAGGTCCACAAAAAATTTCATAGGAATTTTCATTTGTACTGTATAGGATTTATAGATTAAATTCAGAAGAGCTGACACCTTTATGATAGTATCTTTCAACCCATGAATATTACCCATGAACACTTAAAAATCTCCATTTATTCAGATCTTCTTTTATGTTCTTCAATAATATTTTGTGATTTTTCTCCATAAAGGTCTCGCATATCTTTTGTTAGATTTATTCCTAAGTGCCTTAAAGTTTATTGCAATTGTGAATGACGTTTTTTCTGTTATACTTTCTAATTGGTTATTACTTCTGTATAGAAATGTTATGCATTTTTTTATGTCAAACTCTTTTGGCAACTTTGCTGAGTTCTCTTTGTTAGTTTTATTTTTCTTTTTTTCCAGATATTTTCATGGTAAGTAATTCGTAGGACTTTCACGTCTGAAAGTAGCAGCCCGGATACCCTGACAAGTCTTGTTGCCACCATCAGATCTATCCTGCAGGGGTTTAAGTGAAATCTCCAGGGGACCACGTGAGCTGAAATAAAATAGGAGCGATTGGAGCATACAGCAGAGATGGGATAACCCTGAGTGTGCATGTCCATGCTTGTAAGTAATGCAAGATAAATTTTTGGTCAGTAGCCAGGACCTAAACTCAAACCCCTCCAATAAGCTGGAACCCTCAAAGTTGGCTAAGGTGACACCAGCCCTGTTTTGGTACACCCCACGGCATCCAGCCAAAGCAAATGCAAACATTTTCCAGAGAAATTCATCCTCAATTAGGGCTCCAAGACTTCTGTAGGTTAACATCTATCTGTGTGAACTCAGTAAAAAAAAATCTCCAGGGGCACCCGGCTGGCTCAATCGGTGGAGTGTATGACTCTTCATCTCAGGGTGTGGGTTCGAGTCCCATATTGGGGGTAGAGATTACTTAAAAATAAAATCTTTAAAAAAATAGAATCTCCAAGAAAAGCAAATTCCTGTGGGTGAGAGTCAGGAGACACAACCAGCAAGAGGGTTAAGTCCCTCAGGATCTCAGATCCTGGAATCATTAGATAGAGGGATAGAGTGACCATGTAGGGAGCAGAAAGAAATGAAGGACCAAATCACAGAAATGGGCCACCAATGAAAGATTATCAAAATTGGGGGGAACTGGGGCACCGGGGTGGCTCAGTGGGGTAAGCCTCTGCCTTCGGCTCAGGTCATGATCTCGAGGTCCTGGGATCTAGTCCCACATCAGGCTCTCTGCTCAGCAGGGAGCTTGCTACTCCCCTCTCTGCCTGCCTCTCTGCCTACTTGTGATTTCTCTCTCTCTATCAAATAAATTTTTAAAAATCTTAAAAAAAATTGGGGGGAACTGACCCATACCGATACGGATGTAGGACTTTGAGAAATGAAAAATACAATTTTAAAATTAAAAAATTCAGGGCTGATGAGCAGATTGGACCCAATGGAAGACTTAGTTGAAAGTGTAGTGAACTGGAAGATCAACATGAGGAATTACTGATAATTCAGTCCTGACAAGGATGTGGAAACTATAAAAGATGTTACAAGATAATATGTGATAACCTGGTATATGTATGACAAGTGCCCAAGTGGAGAGAAAAGAATAGAGAATTGAAGAGATTATAGCTGAGAGTGTTCTAGTATTGATGAAAGGCATCAATCTTCATTTATCCCAATCAGGATGCATTAAGAAGAAAACCCCACCCCAGAATGGTGGATACGATATCCATGGTTCTTGGATACTTCTCCCTTCAAAAGTAGCCTAGTTCCCTGCCCCTTGAATGTGGGTTTTGTTTAATGACTTCTACACCTTTTCATTTGTCTTCTCTATTTCCCATTTCTTTTTTTTTTTTTTTAGAGGTGGCGTGGTGGGGAGAGAATCTCAAGCAGGCTCCCTGCCCAGCCCAGAGTCTGACATGGGGCTGGATCTCACAACCCTGAGATCGTGACCTGAGCCAAAATCCAGAGTTGGAGGCTTAACCGACTGAGCTACCCAAGGCGCCTCCCTATTTCCCATTTGTCGTCTTTCATCTTTCTTGAGGATTTCCTCCATCTGATCGTCCAAGTCACTCTTCAGCGTCTAACTACCCTGTGTCGTCTGGTATCTCAACTCCCCTCTTTTCCATTTCAAATATTCTATTTTAACTATTGCATTTTTCATACCCAGTGCTGTGTTTCTGCTTGGTTCTTTCTAATGTTTTCTTATGTTGTTTCATGTTACTAATATCTTCCTTTATCTTTCTATGCTTATGAGACTAATTAGAAAATTTGGCCCATCTGTTCTAATATTTATGCTTCTGATGGAATCTGAAATCCAATATGTTGTTCTTTTGAAATATTTGTGCTCCTCAGTGCTCATTTCCCCTGGGGCTCTGGCTCCTCTGTCAGGCAACGAGGACACCCAGACTTTTGTGCTTGTCAGTCCCCATTAGCTCTGCGGACAGTGCGGGTGCGGGTGAGGCAGATGAGATTTTGGGCAGAGAGCCGCAGACATCAGAATACCTCAGTGCTCACCCCATAAAACAACTTCTTGTATCACACACACACACACACACACACACACACACACACACCCCTCTCCCCAGGGATTAGGAAGTGATACTTCATAGATCATAATTTACCAGCCCTGAGAGTGCAGAGAGCGAGGACCAGGGAAGAGACTCTCCAGGGACGCTGAGTTCTATTGTCCTCTGCCGCTCACAGATGGAGAGCTTCTATTTCTCTCCCGTTAACCCCAGACCAGAAGCCCGAGTCACAGCAACTGTGCACAAAGCAGGTACTGTTTCTCCCTGAGTGGTGGCTGGGGACAAACAAGAGAACACCTCCAGCATTCCTGGGGGTGCCTCAGAGCCCCCTCGGTGCTCTCTCCTGGTCAGTTTCTCCAGCACTGATCCCTGCAGAAGGACCTGGAAGTTGTGTTTGTTCTCAGCATCTGGGTAAGAAACGGAGCTGTATCCTGTTCTCATTTCAGGGATGCAAAACCTTCTTTGCCTCCAACGGTATTTAGGACAGCTTTATTATTTTTTTCTTCTGATTTCCCAGTCCAGGTCTGCTGGCTTGCTCTGTCATGTTGTTCTGGCCCCTGTCTTTCATGCTGGAGGATTTTTCAGATGCTGACAATCCTGGTTTGTGTGTTTATGACCAAGAGCTGGAGCCACAAAGCTGTTTGGAAGGTGGTGTCAACTCTGAGCCTCTTTGTAGCATCCCCTGATGGCCCGTTTGGTGTTGACCCCATGTTGCCACCTTTTTAGGTGTTTCATCTTGGGAACCTAGTAGGAAAGAAGGCAAGGCAGTTTCTGGGTTCATAAAGCATATATTAACTAAATTCCTTCTTTCTTGGATACAGTCTTCATATGCTCATACCTGGTTTTCTCCATTCCAAAAATCATCTCCAAACTTCTGTCAGTATGCGCGAGGGGGCATGGCTCAGCAGTTGAAGCAGGGGTAGGCTGAGATCTAGGGTCCCGCTGGTTCCTAAACTGCTTTCAATCACTTATCCCTGTGGACCCCCACCTGTCACACCCAGTCTCCACAGTGTCTGGGCAGCTGGTTCCTGAGCCCGTTGAGGAAGCTCAGGGCTAGATGAGTGGGTGCCCCACCTAACCACCATCAGCTTGTGGTATGGCCTCCTTGGACCTGCTGCGTCAGCAACTTCTTGTCCATCCCCGTCTTTCATTGCCTTTTTAGAGTTTAAGTTTCACCTTTTTTAAAATCACAGAAACGTTCTTTTTAAAGTTGGCAGTTCATGGGACACCTGGGTGGCTCAGCAGGTTAAAGCCTCTGCCTTTGGCTCAGGTCATGTTCCTGAGGTCTTGGGATCAAGCCCTGCATCGGGCTCTCTGCTCAGCAGGGAGCCTGCTTCCCTTTCTCTCTGCCTGCATCTCTGCCTGCTTGTGATCTCTCTCTGTCAAATAAATAAATAAAATCTTTTTAAAAAATGAAGTTGGCAGTTCATTGAATTGACTAACATATTTTTTTATCAATGTCTCTGCCCTCCATTGCATATTGCATCCCACGTCTTCCTTTGGGTTCATTTCTCTTCTCACTGAATTACTTTTTCCTGTGGTGAATGTTCCGAGGGAGGTCAATTCTCTGTATCTTTGTATGCCCGAAAAGATCTTCATTTTGTCTTTGTTCCTGAATGACAGTCCAGCTTCATATAAACTCGGGCTTTAAACTTATTATTGGGGGATGCCTGAGTGGCTTAGTTGGTTAAGCAACTGCCTTTGGCTCAGGCCATGACCCTGGAGTTCCAGAATCGAGTCCCACACTGGGCTCCCTGCTCAGCAGGGAGTCTGCTTCTCCCTCTGACCCTCCCCGCTTTCCTTCTCTCTCTCTCAAATAAATAAATAAAATCTTTTAAAAAAATAAAATAAATGTATTACTTATTACTCCATCGTCTTCCGGCAGATATTGTTGCTACGAGGAAGTCGGCTGAGAATCTAATGGATGGGCCTCTGGGTGTAAATTATCTCTTTCTTATAATAACTGCTATGGTCGGAATGTTTGTGTCCCCCTAAAATTTGGATGTTGAAATTTCAACCCTTCAAGGTGATGGCTTTTGCAAGTGGGGCCTTGGGAGGTGCTGAAGTCATGAAGGTGGAGCCTCATGACTGGGATTATTGTTCTTATTATATAAAGAAACTCTGGCAGGATCCCTGGCCCCTTCCACCATGTGAGGATATGACAAGAAACCTGAGACCCAGACGAGTGCCTTCACCCTACCACACTGGCATATGATCCCCGACCTCCAGCCCCACAACTGTGAGAAATAGACTTCTGTCCTTCATAAGCCCCCAGTGTGTGCTACAGTGTCATAGCTGCCCAAACGGACTAGGTCAATAGTGTTTCTGACTGTCTCATTATTCTCCGCTCTCTGTGGTTTAGTACCATGGGTCTAGGTGTACACTTATATTCCTTGACCTTGCTTGGCACCTGGACTGCCTTAATCATCAAAGGACTCATGTCCTCTTCAATCCAGGAAATTCTCAGGCTTAGCTCTCCAAACGTCACTCCTCCCCTCTCATCTTCTGAGACACCAACTTTCATATGTTGGAGATTCGTCCAATCACCATGGACTCTTAATTAGCACTTATTTGGATCTCTTCATCTCACCACTGTGTTCTAGGCTGATTATTTTGTACTTTCTTCAACTTCACTAATATACTCTTTGTTGAAGATGTGGAATGTATCCTATCACATTTTTTGATGGTTAATTTTTTTTTCTCATTTGCAAAGGTCTACCTCTTGGTTCATTTTCTCTTATTTGAATGTCTCATTATTTTTTTAAAAATTTTATTTAAAGATTTATTATTTATTTTAGAGAGAGAGAGCACAAGTGTTAAGGGGCAGAGGGAGAGGGAAAAGGAATGTCAAGCAGACACTGTGCTCAGCACAGAGCCCATTGAGGGGCTCAATATCACAACCCTGAGATCAGGACCTGAGCAGAAACCAAGAACCTAACCAGTTGCACACCCCCTCACCCAGGTGCCCCTTAAAATTTTTTTATTTAATAGAAGGTATTTTTTCAGTCTTCTCCTTGAGCCCCTAAACACATTTATTTAAAAAAATTCAACTTATTCTATAAAATTAATGCTATGTACATGACTTCATATTCTGATTATAGATTTTGTCATCTTAGCATTAGAATTCCTTGTATGTTTTATCAAAATAAAGAATTCTTCATCTGTTTTGTTAACAAAAAATGAATTCCTGTATGTTTTATAATTTTCAGTTGAAAATTTGTTTGGTTTGGGTTTTTTTCTCCTCTCTGGCATTTCGTGTTGTTGTGGTCTCTACTTGGCACCCCAGGGACCCCAGTCCAGAACTAAATCTTTTAATAAATCATTTCCCCTGCCTTTGTGGAGTTTAAATATGTATATAATTTTTTTAAAAAGTAAGCTCCATGCCCAACGTGGAGCCCAGTGTGGGGCTCGAACTCATGATCATGACTGTGAGATCAAGAGTCAGATGCTCAACTGACTGAGCCACCAGGGTGCCCCTGGGAGGTTTAAATATTAATGGGGAAGGATAGACAATAACAGATCTATACTATGGCACGTAGTCCTAAGTGCTGTGGAAAAACTAAAGCAGGATAAGGGGACAAGGGTTGCATAGTTGGGGGTTCATTTGCGCAGTACTAGGGTGCTGCTAGGATTCAGGCTGAAACTAGGCTTCAAGGGTTCTGGAAAGCAGTGTTCCTTTGAAGGGGCCAGGCTCAGCTCTCTGCCCCCAACCCCTCTCCTCTGCAGCTCTCTCCCACTGGTTGCTAAACCTTCAGTACCTATACTCAGCCTTCCGCTGAGAACCATGAGCACTTCCGAGGCCAGGGAGCAGAGAGCTGAGGCCTCCACAGAATTTACTTTAAAGTGAAGCAAGGAGTCAGCAGTGGGGCCTGAGGGAGATGAGGTGGGTGACAAGGGAGCAGCCCTTCCCAGGGGTAGGTGTCCTGTGGGACCGTCTGTCCACAGGGACCAGGAGCTGCTGCCAAGACTGGGAGGGGACAGTCTATGAAGACGGAGGAGCCTCGAAGCTGCAGGCTGGGGCTGGCTTGTGGCAGGAGGAAGAGGGGAGAAGGAAGGGGTCGTTCCCAGGACCTGGGGAGTAGGGTGACCAAAGAGCCTATGGGGGACAAGAGTGGGCAGCAGCCATGCGCGTTTGGCCCCCCTGACAGCTCGGGTCCAGGCAGTGCCCAGCTCCCCAGTGAGCATGGACTGAGCCCAGCCCCAGATGAATCAAACAGCCAGTGTCTTTGCAGAGCCTAGATCCACTCAGGATGAAATAGCCCTCTCCCCTATTACAGAGAAAAGGCGCATGGTGGCCCCAGCTGAGATTAGCCAAGACGGTGCACGCAGTTCCTATCTACACATGGAGGTCGCTTTCAGGCAAACAGGCTTGTGAGGTGGAAAGCAGAAAGGGGCCCACAGAGACCCCCTTGCTGAATACAGACAGGCCCATCGGGAGACCCACCTCAGAATATCCACGGACCCTAACTAACCAATGGGCCACTTACTATGAAGCACAGTTACCAAAACCAGGGAGAATTCCATATATCGCCCTACTTCCTCCTTTTCTCCCTTTAAAAACATCTCCCACCCACTGCCTGGAGCAGACCACAGACCCTCCCCTCCCCTGCCCTGTTCTCAATAAACTTCACTCCCCTTGTTCTGCAGCAGGTGAATCCTTTCCCCGCCCGCGGCACCAGCTTCCATCTGAGAGTCCCCCGCATTTGGGGGCTGCCCGACCATCGGACAGACACCACATTTAGACCCCACACTAAGGACTTAACAGAATGGCACATATAATCCTCAGGCTACTCTTGTGGTAATGCCTTAAGTAATCCCATTTCTCGGTTTAACTGGGAGGAAAAAGAGGTTTGGAAGATTAATACTAAAAAAGAAAAAACAAGTCCAACTTGGAGTCAGACGGCCCCCACAACAGCAAGCCAAGACTTACAGTTTCGACTCATTCCAGGAAGGTGAGCTTTTATTTTTTATTTAAACATATATATGTTTTATTAAGTAAACCGTGCCAATGTGGAGTTCAGACTTGTGACCCTGATTTCAAGAGTCCTATGCTCCATGGACTGAGCCAGCCCGGGACCCAAGGAATGTGATCTTTTTTTTTTTTTTTTTTTTAAAGATTTTATTTATTTATTTATTTGACAGAGAGAGAGAGAGAGAGAGAGAGCGAGCAAGCCCATAAGCAGGGGGAGTGGGAGCAGGCAGAGGGAGGAGAAGCAAAATCCCTGCTGAGCAGGGAGCCCTACTCGGGGCTCGATCCCTAGACCCTGGGATAGTGACCGGGGCTGAAGGTGTGGAAGAATGTGATCTATTAAAAGTCAGTCTGGGGGCACCTGAGTGGCTCAGTGGGTTAAAGCCTCTGCCTTCAGCTCAGGTCATGATCCCAGGGTCCTGGGGTCGAGCCCCACCTTGGGCTCTCTACTCAGCAGGGAGCCTGCTTCCTCCTCTCTCTCAGCCTGCTTCTCTGCCTACTTGTGATCTCCATCTGTCAAATAAATAAATAAATAAAATCTTTAAAAAAAAAAAAAAGTCAATCTGAAATGTTCAGATCAGCCCTAGTGAAGTCATCTGCATGATCAAAACCCTGCCCACCCCTTCTCCCCAAATGGAAGCCCTGGCCTGAAACTGTCCTCACTTTCTGCAGTACTTCTTACCCCCACCCTCCTTCCTAGAAAATGCCCCATATGTACAGCTCCTCAGAGCCTCTCTCCTTGCTGGAGGAGACAGATGTTGCCCTATTCAGGAATCACTTTAAAAATCCAGTCAGATATACAGTACTTGGTTGGGTTTCCTGTTTTCACGGTAAGCTCCTGAACATCCCCCAGCTGGTTAAATAGGACTTGAACTTGGGTCTGCAGAACTACAAGCCTGGTTCTGCCACCACGACAGGGAGGGGCATCAGGGGAGCTGGTGAAGGAGGGCCCTGGAGAAGAAAAGCCCCGTGTGCGGGGATGGGAGGTGGGGGTGGGGGAGGGGTGGGGTGTGCAACCTGAACAAGCCTGTGTCTGAGCAAGGAGGCAGGGTAGGAGGGACCTGGCAGAGGAAAGGAGAGTGCCCCCTAGGGTTTGAAGCAATTTGCCCTGCCCACCTGCCATCTCACCTTTGCTCTGGCCCTGATCTGTTGTCCTTAACCAGAAACACCCCTTGTAAACTGGCCCTCATCCTAGCTGCGCCTTTGAGTGGAGATGGGTAACACAGAGCCAGTGAGACCCATCGCACCCATCCCAACCCAGGGCACAAAGCTCTGAACAAGCCGTGCTCTCTTCCAGAGGCTTCTTTTAATATGTAAATATCTGGGGAGGGAATAAGGGGGATATAATTAAACCTCTAATTTCTCAGAGTAACTAGGTTTACAATGCCTTTATTCAATCAACAAAAACTTGTTAGGGGTCTGCTGTGCTTCCCAAGTAAAGCCCGTCCTCCTGAGGGGCCTGGTTCGCTGGGGACCCACCTGCTCAGGGAACCCAGTCGTCCAGGCGGTCCTTCCGCCGCCCCGCGCCCGCCTAGACCGCAGGCGCTGAGCTCGCGCGCCCCCTCGTGGGGCCTCTCGCCACTGCGCGGTCCGGCTCGGCCCCGCGACCCGGGAGCCGTGGACAGGACAGGAGGGTCGGTCCCACCAAAGCCAGGGGAGGAGAGGGAACGATGGCCTGGCGGGGTCCTCCGGCCCTCTTGGTCCCCTAGGCTCGGTTCCACGATCCGGACGCCTCGCCCCCTCAGTCCATCCTGGACGCTGTTGGCAAAACCCCCGGCTGCCTGCAAATGGGACCCCTTTTTCCTCCTCCTTTCCTAGCCCCCAGCTTACCCTTCCTGGGTTTTCATTTCAGTTCATTTCCAGCAGAAAATGAGTGACTCAGAAACAATCCACTCTAAACCAGACTCAGAAAATTCTCTTAGTCAAAGTCCTTCAGGGTCTTCACCAATTTTTAGTAAGCCAGACTTGAAAATTGCACCCAGCTTCCAGGTCAAGGCATCAGACACAACACTTCTCTCTGCCCCACCTGGGCTCCGTTAATTCGATGAAATGCTGATGAAAGAAATCAAACAAGACCTAAATACTTGGGGAGACATACTGCACTCCCAGATTGGAAGTCTCAACATGGCAAAGATGTCAGCTCTCAACAAATTGATCTATAGGTTTATTGCAATTTCTATTAAAATCCCAGCAAGATTTTTTGCACAAGTAGACAAGCTTATTCTAAAGTTTATATAGAAATACACAACCCCTCTAGGAGTTAAAATAATCTTGAGAAAGAAAAACACAGTGAGAGGAATCACCCTAGCTGATGTTAAGGCTTAGTATATAGGTAAAGTAATCAGTACTGTGTGATATTTCCAAAAGGCTAAACATATAGGTAAAGGGAACAGAGTAGAGAACCCAAAAATAGGGTTCACCACAAAGATGTGGACTGGTTTATTACAGAAGTGCAAAATCAATTCAGTGAGGAAAGTTTGCCTTTTTGATGAATGCTGGAGCACCTAGGCATGCAGAGGCCAAGAAATGAACCTTGAGCCGGGCCACACACCCAAAGTAACTCAAAATGAATCACTTAGTTAATTGTAACATGTAAAAACTATAAAACTTGTAGGAGACATGTAGGAGATGGCCTTCAGAATCTAGGGCTGAGCCAAAAGTTCTTCACTTGGAATGAGTGACAAACTGGATTTCATCAAGACTGAAAACCTGGGGCACCTGGGTGGCTCAGTGGGTTGAAGCCTCTGCCTTTGGCTCAGGTCATGATCTCAGGGTCCAGAGATCCAGCCCCACATCAGGCTCTCTGCTCAGCGGGGAGCCTGCTTCCTCTTCTCTCTCTGCCTGCCTCTCTGCATACTTGTGATCTCTGTCAAATAAATAAATTTTTAAAAAAAAAAACTGAAAACTAGTTCAGAGAGAGACTCTTTGGAAAGGATGAAGACAAGCTACCGAGTGGGAGAAAATAGTTGCAAATCATAAATCTGACCCTCAAAGGAGCTCACTAATTCTTGGCATTCCTTCTTCATTTTCCTGTTTGAGTCTCTCTCCTCAAATCTCTGTCCCTCACCTTCAGCTGATGGCTGCCCCTGCTTCGTGTCTCACTGAGGACACCTACTCACTCGGGAGAGGGCTCCCACGTCCCCACCGCAGCAGCTGGCTCCCACAGTCTGCCTTTTTCCCTGGAGGGGACACAGAGAGGGCAGCATTTCCCTTTGGATCATAATATTCCAGGCCTCTGCCAACTCAGACACTTTCCTCTGCAATTATCCCCTCTCTCTGCCATTGTACATCAAAATTTTCTCTCTATTGGGTCCTTCCTATTAGCATACAAATATGCCATAATAACAGTAATTTTTAAAGGAAAAAAAAATACTCCCTTGACCTCATATCCCACCTCCAGACATGACCTCATTTCTCTGTCGTCTTTCTGCAGCAAAACTCAGAAGATCCATGTACAGTGGCTATCTTCACTTACTTGTTCTGCATTTATTTTTATTATGAAAAAAGGTTTTATTATAAATAAATATTCACCCAAGTGAGAGAATGGTATAATAAAATCCCATCTATCTGATAAAAGTTGCCTTGTGTCCCTCCCCCACCAAAGTCATAAGTTGAGGTTCTAACCCCCAATACTTCAGAATGTGACCATATTTGAAGAGGTGTTGTAAAGAGATAATTAAGGTAAAATGAAGTCATACGGGCGGTCCCTGATTCAGTGGGACTAGCGTCTGCAGAAGGAGAAAAGACTGGGGCACAAACACCTCAGACCAAGAGATGACCTAACCGCGTGAGAGCCGGAGGGGGGTTGTAGAAATGGGGGGAGGTAGCTTCTAGAAGCCCAGCGGAGGGGCCTCAGAAGAACCAAACCTTGATCTTGGACTTCTAGCCTCCACAGCTGTGAGAGATTAGATTTCTGTTGTTTAAGACCGAGGTATTTTGTTATGGCAACTGGAGCTGTCTAATGTAATACCCTCACCCAGATTCAATAATTATCAAAAGTTTCTCTCAGCTTAATTATTCTATCCCCGTTTTCTCAAGTATTTTATTTTATTTTTAAAAATGTTTTTTTAGGGGTACCTGGGTAGCTCAGTGGGTTGGGCCTCTGCTTTCGGCTCGGGTCATGATCTTGGGGTCCTAGGATTAAGCCCCACATCGGGCTCTCTGCTGGGGGGGAGGGAGCCTGCTTCCCGGCGGGCCCCCCCCACCTCTCTCCTACTTATGATCTCTCTTTGTCAAATAAATAAAGAAAAATCTTTAAAAAATACTTTTAAAGATTTTTCTTTATTTATTTGACAGAGAGAGAGAGAGACAGAGAGAGAGACAGCGAGAGACGGAACACAAGCAGGGGGAGAGGAAAAGGGAGAAGCAGACGCCCTGCCAAGCAGGGAGCCCGATGCGGGGCTCGATCCCAGGGATCATGACCTGAGCAGAAGGCAAACACTTAACAACTGAGCTGCCCAGGCACCCAAAAAGATTTTATTTTTAAGTAATCTCTAGACCCAACGTAGGGCTCGAATTTACAATCCCGAGATCAAGAATCACATGCTCTACGGACTGAGCCAGCGAGGTGCCCCTCTTTCTGAAGTATTTTGAAGCCAACCCCAGAGCTCATGTTATTTGGCTCCCATGTGCTTGAATGTGTGTCTGGGGGAGGAAAGCACATTTTCTTACAAAATCCCGATGGTTTTTTCACACTTAGAGCATGAGCAAGAACTACTTAGTAACAGCTCATAGTCCTTATTCATTATTGCCCAGATCGCCTTTAAATGTCTCCTCAGTCACCGGGCGGTGTGTGCAACTCTTGATCTCGGGGTTGTGGGTTGGAACCCCACCTTGGGAGTAGACATTACTTAAAGATAAAATATTTTTTAAAATAAATAAATAAATAAAGTGTCTTCAGAGCTGTTCTGTTGAATTTAAGATACACACTGGTTCATCGTGTCTTTTGTATTCCTTGTGCCTAGATTAGATATCCTTGAATCCTGCCCTTTTTCATCTCACGGACATACTGAGAAAACCCAGTCAGGTGTGCAGTACTACAGCCCACCTTCTAGATTTGTCTGCTGGCTTTCCTTTTTTTTTTTTTAAAGACTATATTATTTATTTATTTATTTATTTGTCAGAGAGAGAGAGCGCGCAAGCACAAGCGCGCAAGCACAAGCAGACAGAGTGGCAGGCAGAGGCAGAGAGGGAAGAAGGCTTCCTGCTGAGAAAGGAGCCGGATGAGGGGCTTAATCCCTTAACAATCTGAGCAGAAGGCAGCTGCTTAACCGACTGAGCCACCCAGGCTTCCCTGTCTGCTGGCTTTCTTATCCTCATATTCTTCCCGTGTATTTGCTCTTTTCTTTTTCCTTTTGTTTTCAAATATTTCAAACATAAAGAAAGCGTGCAAGAACAGTATAATAAACTTTCTTTTTCTCAAAATATCTGAATATAAGTTGTTTACCTAATGCCCCACCCCCACCCCACCCAAGAATGCTTTAGTGGGCATTTCCTACAAAGAAGGACATTCTCCTACACTCACCAGCACAATCAAGAAAGTAACACAGGGGGCGCCTGGGTGGCTCAGTGGGTTAAAACCTCTGCCTTCGGCTCAGGTCATGATCTCAGGGTCCTGGGATTGAGCCCTGTGTCAGGCTCTCTGCTTAGCAGGGAGCCTGTTTCCCACCCCCGCACCACCCGCCTGCCTCTCTGCCTACTTATGATCTCTCTGTCAAATAAATAAATAAAATCTTAAAAAAAAAAAAGAAATTAACACGGATACATCGCTGTCCCCTAATTTATACATTTCATTCAGGTTTCACTGATTGTCTCAATAGTGTCTTTTCTTTTTTTTTTTAATTTTACTTTTTTTTTTTTAAAGATTTTATTTATTTGACAGAGAGAGAGAGATCACAAGTAGGCAGAGAGGCAGGCAGAGAGAGAGAGGGGAGGAAGCAGGCTCCCCGCGGAGCAGAGAGCCCGACACAGGGCTCGATCCCAGGACCCTGAGATCATGACCTGAGACGAAGGCAGTGGCTTAACCCACTGAGCCACCCAGGCGCCCCAATATAGTGTCTTTTCTATCAGAAGGATCCAGTCCTGATTCATGTGCGCCCCTTAGTTGTCACGTCTCCTTCCATCTAGAATAGTTCCTTGACAGGACCTTGACAGTTTTGAAGGTATTAGCCCCGTTCTTTCGTACAATGTCACTTTCATTTGGTTTTGTTGGCTATTTCCTCATGATCAGATTCAGGATATAAATTCTTTGGCAGGAGTGTTTTGGAGGTGGTTCTACATCTTTGTCACGGAGTGCTGGTGGATGGTACATGATTTCAAGTTATCCCATTACTGATGATGTTAATGTCGATGAGTTAACTGAGGTGGTGAATGCCAGGTTTCTCCACTAAAAGCTATTCTTTTCCTCTTGGTAACCAATAAGTATTTTGGAGCTCTGTAATAGCCTCTTCAAACTTGCACTCACAAGTTTCAGCATCCTTTGATATTTCTTGGCTGAGTTCATCATTAGTATGAGGATTGCCAAATTTTCTAATTCCATCATTCCCTCTGCAGCTAATGGTCGGCATTCTATTGTAGGGAAGAGCTTTGTCATTGGCCCCACCCCACCTCTTTCTATCTGTATAGGGTTGTGGAATTCTACTTTATTCACTGGCTTATCCTTTGCAGTTATTATTACTAATTTGATGACCCAGGAAACCCAGAGTTGATGAGTGAGAGCTCCCATGCTGGCTTGTACATCCCTGTGACATGTTTTGAGCACTTCTTTGCTTTCTGGTACAAGATATTTCAGGTTTATCTTGTGCTTTTCCTGCTTCAGTCTTGGAATCAGCCATTTCTCCGAGGAACTCTGCTTCCTTTTAGGAGATGGTGGTATTTAGAAACCAAGATCTGGGCACTTGGTGTGCCCTTTGATTTTGGACGGTGTTGCTCCCAGGCCCTCCCAGTGGAAAGGGTTAGCAAATTTTTCTCTCTACACAAACTTTCATCTCTCTTTGTTTCCACATCTAATTCCAGTCCAACACCAGGGGATTCTTTCTAATTTTGTCCTTTTTATATTTATAACTTTTTTGCCACCAGTGAGAAACCTGAATCCCATTATCCTCAATACATTTGTTTATTTGATGAACCCTCATACGTAACCAACCTTCTATTGATTCTTCCAACACAGCTCCCCCCCATACACAGATTCCCCCATCTTTCTATTCAGGTTCTAACACCTGGCACCAGGCTGACCCCCTCCACCCCCAACCATGGATACCCATCTGGCCCAGCTGTACCTAACAGATTTTGGACTAAATTATTCAGGAAGGGAGGGAAAGAGGGAGGAAAGAGCGAAGAGGAAGGATCCGTTTTTTCTTCCACTTAATCAGGAAATAATATGAGGTCACCAGCTACTTCTCATGGTCGTGTCTCAGGCCTGCGACTCCTTGCCCCCTGTAGTATGTCACACAGCTGTTTACCCGCCTTCTGACTCTTCTACTTCACTGGCTGCCCCTTCCAGGCTGGATCTTCCTCAGCTTCATGAGCTGTAAATGCCGGAAGACTCTAGGCCCCCTGCTCAAACGTATTCTCTCTCCCCCCAGCCCTCATTTTCCAAGTTATTTCTTCCAGTCCCAAGACTTTAAAAACCATACACTGCAGACTTCCAAATTTTTATCTCAAGTCCCAATCTCTCCTCTACCTCCAGACTCAAATTTCCAAATGCCTCTTGTAACTGTATGTCTAATTAGAAATCCCAAGTTAGCATACCGCAAACCAAACTCCCAAAGCTATCTCCAGTTTTGCATCAAATCCAACAGCATATTCTGTCAGTGATACCTTCAAAATCTATCCCAAGACCAGTACTTCCAATTTCCATCTCTACCTTCCACTCCAAGTCACTGCATTTCCCTAGGAATATGTCTGCAAGTCTTCTGACCAGCCCCCTTGCTTCCTCCCTAGTTCCCAAATTCTCCACCCCTACTACCAGCCCCCCAGCCCCAGCAGCCACGGAGATCCTGCTAAAATGTGAATCCCACTTCCAGTTCCCAGGATAGAAAAGACAAAACTATTTTAGAATTTACGACTAACAGACAAAAAGCACAAAGGGCACTAGACACTAAGAAAAGAAAACAAAATAAGAGGGAAATAAGGAGAATAATTTTAAAAATTAGAGAGAAAATGACAGATGTGCAAGTCAGGCAACAGCGGTCCAACCTCACATAATCATAGTCCCCGGAGGAGAAAATCAAAGCAATGGAACGGAAAGAATTATTTGAAAAATAATTAAAGAAAACACAAGGGAAGACTTAAATCTCTATATTTATATACTGAAAGGATGAATTGACTAAAATCAGTTCATTTAGAAACATATCCTAGTATGTCTAAGCGTCAGAAGAATCTTTATGACCAGAAGAGGCAAATCCTGGGAGGAAAGAACTAGGGACAAGGGAATGGCGATGGGGTGAAGCTTGCAGACACACAAACACACAGGTGCACACTCACACAGGTGCACATGCATACCCATGCACACACACACACACCACTTTGGGTCAAACAGCAATAATTTGGGAATGGTCTCGAGTGAAGCAATGAGTGTGTGAGCTTGGGTTGTAAAACAGGGCCATGCCCCAGCCCTACCGATGGGAGGAACAGGGAGCAACCCTAGTAAGGAAAGATGAGTAACCCAGAAATCCTTCTGACTGTGAATGTCCCTCCCCGACCTCTGCCCCCACCACACTGCCCTCTCCAGTACTTAAAAACAATTGTTCTCTGCCCTTTTCTCAAGCAGGAGGTTCATACATATCTAGAAGCTTCCTGCAAACATATGAGCAAAGACATACCTGTGGACTACGGCAACAAACAGAAGAACAATACCCGAGGGAATAGTTAATAAAGCAGGAAGGAGAGAATTTTAAAAGAAATATTGAAAATATCTTTGGGGCAGACAAAAAGATAAGGCATCCATGAGAAAAAAAACAGTCTATTTTGAAAAATATTTAAAAAGATGCTGCATAAATTAAAAATATAAAGTACAAAATACATTGACGATAAATTCAGTAAATGGGAATAACAGAAGGGACTCAGCTGAAGAGCAAATTAGTGAGCTGGAAGACGGAGATGAAGAATTCTTCCAGAATGCAGTAGAAGGTATAAGGTTATACAAATCATCAGAGAAGAGATACAAGATGTGGACAGCAAATCCAGAATTCCAACACCCATTTGCTAGATATTCAGAAAAGAAAAAAAGAGATTAGAGGGAAGATGATATCTAATGGAGTATAGAGTAGAAATACAGATATAAAATTTCCCAAAACTTAAGATATTAGTCTCAGGTCAAAAGGGCTCTGTTGTAACTTTATAATCTGACACATCTTTGTATAATTTAAGAACAAGAATAAAGAGAAAAGCCTACGAAATTTCTCTGAGAAAAAAATTATTATTTATAAAAGCATATGGTCAGATTGATATTAATAAGGTTTATTAAAAATTCACAATATGGGGCCACCTGGGTGGCTCAGTGGGTTGAGCGTCCGACTCTTGGTTTCAGCTCAGGTCATGTTCTTGGGGTGGTGAGATCAAGCTCGTGTCAGGCTCCGTGCTCAGTGGGGAGTCTGCCTGAAGATCCTCCCTTTCCCTCCGCCTCTCTCCCTGTCCCTAAAGTAAAAAAAATAAATCTTTCAAAAAATTTTTTCTTTAATTAGCAATATTAATATATCAGCCAAAATATATTTCAGGTGGCAAGCATTTATGACACCTAAATAACTGAGGTTAAACAAAACAAAACAAACAAACCAAAGTTATAAACTATTTACAACTGAGCAATATGAGAGACTATATGATTTATGGGATATCGCCAAGTCATACTCAGAGGGAAAATTATAGTCTTAATACATTCGTTTGATAATAAGAAAGAGTAAAAATAAATGAACTGTGCTTTCAAATTAAGAAGCTACGGGGAGGGGCGCCTGGGTGGCTCAGTGGGTTAAGCCGCTGCCTTCGGCTCAGGTCATGATCCCAGGATCCTGGGATCGAGTCCCGCACCGGGCTCTCTGCTCGGCAGGGAGCCTGCTTCCCTCTCTCTCTCTCTCTCTGCCTGCCTCTCTGCCTGCTTGTGATGTCTCTCTGTCAAATAAATAAATAAAATCTTAAAAAAAAAAAAAAAAAAAGAAGCTACGGGGAAAAGAAGAGCAAAAGGAATACAAAGAAATGAAAAGGAATTAATAATGATAAAAAGCAAGATTTAAGGGAAGAGAAAAACAGCAGAGCCGTTGTTCAACAAAAACAAAACATGGCTCTTTAAAACCATTATTAATACAGACAAACTTCAGGCCAATGAAACATTAGCCAAGCAAAGAAAAAGGTGAAGAGCTTGAACAGGAGTAAGAGTGAATAATGGATAGATGAGTGCAGACAGAAGGGATTATTAAAATTTAAACAAACAAACAACCCCACAACTTTTTACGAATATATAAGAAAGCCTGCACAAAATAATGACAAGAATAGGCCCAAGAACAAGCAAAATACCCGAAGGGACCAATAAACAGAGACAAAACTGCAATGGTGGTCAGGTGCCAAATTCAAAAAGTACTTGATCCTGATGGTATTTGAGGAGTTCTATCGAACATTCAAATTATTGAAGAGTGCCCATCTTGTATCACAGAATGAGACAGGAGTCTCCATCTCATTTTCTTTCTTCTTCTTCTTCTTCTTTTTTTTTTTTTTGTTATTAAAGATTTTATTTATTTGACACAGAGAGAGATCACAAGCAGGCAGAGAGAAAAGGGGAAGCAGGCCCCCTGCTGAGCAGAGAGCCCAATGCAGGTTTGATCCCAGGACCTGAGATCATGACCTGACCCGAAAGCAGAAGCTTAACCCACTGAGTCACCCAGGCACACCTCAATCTCATTTTCTGAGACCACCCTGACCCTAAACAAAACCAGAGTTCCCTCCCACTTGTTAACACAGATACAAAAATACGAATCAAAGGGAGGGGAAAAATTAATCAAGATGAAATCAGAGGGGCGCCTGGGTGGCTCAGTGGGTTAAGCCACTGCCTTCGGCTCGGGTCATGGTCTCCGGGTCCTGGGATCGAGTCCCACATCAGGCTCTCTGCTCAGCAGGAAGCCTGCTTCCCTCTCTCTCTCTGCCTGCCTCTCTGTCTACTTGTGATCTCTGTCTGTCAAATAAATAAATAAATAAAAATCTTTAAAAAAAAAAAGATGAAATCAGAGATGGAGACAAATCATAGAGAAACAAACAAACTGAGGGTTGCTGGAGGGGAAAGGGATGGGGGGATGGGGGTAACTGGTGATGGACTTCAGGGAAGGTATGTGTTGTGATGAGCACTGGGTATTACCTAAGACTGATGAATCACTGACCTCTATCTCTGAAACTAATAATACGCTATTTGGTAATTAATTGAATTTAAATTTAAAATAAATAAAACTAATCACTGGGGGGAAAAAAACAAATCCGTCAATGATTAAGTAGGATTGTTCTAGAAGAATATGCAAGAAAACAGCTGAACAAAAAAAACTGAGTTCATAGGCAGGCAGATTCCATATGGGTCTTGGGTTTTCTTTGGGCGGGGGGTTCTCTTAGTTCTTTAGATGACATTGTTACTAGGAGGCCATACAGGGAGTATTGCACATCCTGGATCCAACAGCATAACAGCCACACACTCACAGAAGTACAGAAGAAAAAAGGAAGTTCAGTTTCTTGTGGACATCATGGGGGTCTCTGTAACAGTTTTGGTCTGCATTCCTGTGGATTTACTAATTATGCAACACTAACAATTTCATTATCTTAAATGTATCTATCTCTGTTGCTCAAAGCTGATACAAATCCCAGTTAAACTTCCAAGGACATTTTTCTGTGCAACTTGGCAAACGAATTCTGAACTTCTTGTGAAAAAATAACACACCCACATTCCAGGCAGTGGAAGAAAGAAGTGAGAAAGAGAAAAGTACAGTGCCTGTAGCAGCAAAGTGAACCCTCCCCCCAAAATCCCCCATAGCTGGCTGCTTGCTTCCCTGCCTCCCACCAGAGCTAGGTCTCATGGGAGCCCTGAACTGCAAAGGAGTCTGGGAAATGTAGTTCTATCTGAGTATAGCACTGCCATTAAAAAATACTCCAGATGAATTAAAGACAACTGTAGAAGGAAAATTTTTTTAAAATATTAGAATAAATGACAGAAGACCATCTTTTTTATTTTTAGTAATGAAGACATATTTAAACAAGACATAAAGTCTGCAAACCAAATCATAGGGAGATTTTTACATAAAGAAAACTTCACAAATCAAAATTAAATATTTTGGCCCCAGATATCATAAACACATTTAAAGGACAATCAACACACTGATGGCAAACTTTTTTTTCTGAGAGAGAGAACGAAAGAGAGAGAGAGAGCTCATTCGAGTCAGGGGAGGAACAAAAGGAGAGGGAGGGGGAGAATCTCAAGCAGACTCCCGACTGAGCACAGAGCCCCACAAGCACAGAGCACTCCATCCCACCATCCTGGGATCATGACCTGAGCTGATGCCAAGCGTCAGAAGCTTAACCGATAGAGCCACCCAGGCACCCTGGCAAACATTTTAAATACATAGAAATGGAACTAAAATCTAGCATTTATAGAACATCTATAAATCAATAGGAGAAAAGAAAAACTGCCCAACAGAAAAAACCCCAAAACCAAAAAACAGTAGCTACAAGTAGGCAATTCGCGAAAGAGGAAAATCTGAATGGCTGATAAACAAAAAGATGCTTAACCCCAGGATTAATCCAGGATGTGAATCAAAACTCCACAACTTTTAATCCGCAGCTTGGCATAAAAAGCCTTGTTTTAGGGGCCCCTGGGTGGCTCAGCTGGTAAGCATCTGCCTTTGACTCAGGTCGTGATCCCTGGGTTCTGGGATAGAGCCCCATCTAAGAAGGAAGCCAGCTTTCCCCTCTTCCTCTCTCTGCAGCTCCCCCTGCTTATGTGCACGCTCTCTCTCTCTCTTTGTCAAATAAATAAATAAATAAATAAAATCTTTGGGGGGAAAACAAACACCTTGTTTCACAACACCAAGTATTAGTTAGGGTGAGGGAAAGGAGTACTAACTGGTACAGCCACATTGGAGAGGGGTTTAATGGTCTGTTCAAAACAGAAAATGTGCATGTCCTATAACCTAGTCATTCTGTGTGTCAGCACTGGAAAGACACATGCATAGAAACACACGTGAGCCCTTACAAATGTGTGCAGGAACGATCTTTATGGTAATTCTGAAATAACTAAATAGTGATACAGAGCAGTGAGGGGTGGTATACTGTAGAATAGGAGATGACTCTGTAGGCAAAATGAATGAAGCAGGTTGAAATGCACCCATGTATATGGATATGCAAAATAGCAGTGAGTGAAAAAGCCAGTTGCAGATGTAGGGATTCAGAAAATGTCATCCTAAAATATGCCACTTTGGCATATTGATTATTTTGAATCAAAGGTACTTGAGAGACAGCTGGTAGAGGGACGCTCTGACCCTCCTTTCTCCTTCTGGAAGCAGGAAATCAATCCCACATGAATGGCACCTACCCTGTACCAGGAGGGCGGGAGTCCTCCTTATCACCAGAGACAGTGAACGGGCTGAGAGGGCTGGCTAAACAAACCTTGTTACTTCTGCATTACTTTATTGCCCCGAGCCCAAACGCCTTCGTCTTGTCAATTCCTCACAAATTTATTGTTTCTTTGTCTGAAAGATATAAAAATCTTCTGCTCTGATCAATTCTTTGAGTCTCATATCTTTGTGGGGCTCTGGACATACATAATTAAATTTAGTTTTGTCTTCTTCATCTCTTTCTTACAGGGGGATCTCAGCCAAGAACCTAGAAAGGTAGAGGGAAAATTATTTTTCCTTCCCTTTACAGAACATATACGATACAATTTATATATATATATTTTTGAAAACACACACCTGGGGTGCCTGGGTGGCTCAGTGGGTTAAAGCCTCTGCCTTCGGCTCAGGTCTGGATTCCAGAGTCCTGGGATCAAGCCCTGCTTGGGGGGGTGGGGTGTCTCTGCTCAGTGGGGAGCCTGCTTCCTCCTCACTCTCTCTGCCTGCCTCTTTGCCTACTTGTGATCTCTGTCAAATAAATAAATAAAATATTTAAAAAAAAGAAAATGACTTAATATTTACAATTTTAAAAAATAAATAAAATAAGAAGCACACATCTAAAACAATACCATAAATGTGTTTTTTGATCTAATAGATTTAAATATATATACATGTATTATTATTATTTTTTTTTAATCTGAAGGATCTACACCAAAATTAGTGTCTCCCTCTGGAGATGGGGAGGGGCAAAATAGTGTCGTCAATGGATACTTTAAATTTATTCTTTTATCATCTCTAAGGTGAACAGATTCATGTATTGAAACAAATTCAAGCTCCCAATTATAAAAAATAGAAATTTATATTAGAATGGTTTGTAGATTGTCCATAGGCTGTGTGCCTCATTGTGATCACTGAGAGCAGATCATACACGGTTCTCACCGCAGTAGCTTTCAGTGAAGCCATTTGCTGTCTTCACCAAAAGCTCCTCCAGGCTGCCCTTCCCGGAAGGGCCGGGCCTGTCAGACCCCAGAGTGGACAGAGCCCAGGAGCCAGGTCTCTACCCGCCTCGATGGGACCCGGCAAGCCTCTGGGTGCCTCTCGGGATCTTGCCGTCCCAAGCTGTGCTGATTTACACAGCTCACACCCATGGGTCTCAGACGGAACTCTCCGGTGTTGCCGCCGCTCCGGCAGCTGAGAAGACGCCTGGACGGTCAGGATTCGAGTTCTCTGTTCCCTGGTCTCCTGGGTTCCCATTCCTCCGTTGTCTATTCTGCCTCCAACACCCTAACACTGCCGAGGCTCTTTCTTGCGGCTGCTTCCCCAGAGAGAGCTGGGTGGGCTTGGGGGTGGCCCTGACCGCTGCAGGCAGCGAGAACCCGGCCCCCAGAAACCCCGTCTCCCCAGGACCTTTCCGGCTCTTCGTCCCAGCTGGGAGACCCGCCACCCAAGTATCACCGTCCCAATCCCATCAGCGCCTCACCCCTCCCTTATCTCCAGCTCCCGGGACTGGCCTGACACACCCAGAATGTATTTGTTGATGAAATGACGGCTCTCGTCTCTCGCTCCTCATTATCCCCACTCCTCAGTGAGGTAAACTGAGAGCAGGGGACCTTCCCTGAGTGAGAATCAGAGCTTGGAGCTGGGCGCCTCGTCCTGCCTTGTTTTCCTGCTCATTCCCTGTCTCCCCTGAAGGCTTGAGCTTGTGACCACGCAGCTAGCCTGAAGGGAATCAGGATCCCCAGGCTGTCCCCCCCCCACCCCAAACCTGGCCAATCACCTCCTCCCCACTCTGGAGCTCATCCCTGGCAGGCTTAATTAACTTCCAGAGACACTTCATAGCCCTGGGTGATGGGAGCTATAAAATTGTGAAGTCTGATTAAAAATAATAATGAGAATGCCTATTGTCGATTAGCCTGTGCCTGGTCCCTCAACGAGGGTTAATTAATTAATCAGCCTCTATGCAGCCTGGGGAGGAGACAAGGGTTATCTGCACCCTTTTAGAAGTTGCGGGAAGGGGCAGTGGGAGGAAGAGCTTTGCTTGCCTCTCCTAGACCTTTCTAGGGGCTGGAGGAGAGCTCAGGCCAGCCCTCAGCATACCCCCTTTTAGGCTGCCTACTAGCTGTGTGTCTGGAGAAGGTGGCTTCCCATCCCCAGGCCTCAGTTTTCCCATCTGTAAAATTCAGAATATGGAGTAATGGCTTTCCAGAGCTTCTTCCAGCCCCAGTGTTGGGGGCGACCCAGGTGGCCAGAGGGCTGTAACTACCAACACAGCCTTAGGATGCAAGGCAGGGGTGGGGTCTTTAGGGAAAGGAGGTCCAACCCCTTACCCCTGCCCAGGTTCCCACTCTGCAGTAAGACCCTTGCTTGTTAACTTCTCTGACCCTGGATGCCTTCATTTTTGTTTAATTATGGTAAAAATGTACATTACATAAATTTTAACATCTTAACTGCTTTTGTGTGTTCAGAACAGCTATATTAAGGACATTCACATTGTTGGGCCATCCATCTCCGAATATTTTCAATTTGCAAACCTGACACCGTGTGCCCATGAAACAATAGCCCCCCCGCCCCCACCCCCAACCCCTCTCCCTGGCAACCACCATTCTATTCTTCTGTCTCTGTGAATTTGACTAGTCTAAGTATCTCACTGTGAGTGGACCCATTCGGTGTGTTTGTCCTTTTGTGACTGACTGACTTCACTTAGCATAATGTCCTTGGCTCATCCTTGTTGTAACTGACCTTGGCTTTGACTTTGGAATTTTTTCCCCATCTTCTAGGATTCCAGCCTGGTGTGGGCGGGAGTGGGGTTGGTGGGGACAGGTGTGGGGGTGGAGACCAGCTGTGAGACTCCTCCTTGCGCAGGAAGATTCTGGATAAAAGGGCACAGCCTCTGGGCATGTCAGTTTTACTCACTGGTAAATATTGTAAAACATTTTACATTAAAATAAACACGAATATATTACAAGACAGAATGTAAAACGCACATAAATTTTTCACTCAAAACTGGTACTTGAATTCTGTGTTTGTGTCGTTTTTCTCCAATCTTGGACCCTGAGGGGATATGATGGGAAGCTGGGGCCTGGCCTGAAATCTGCTCTGCTTTGGCTTGAAGCGCCTGCCCGGGGCTGCCTGGGAGAGGCCTGTGCCTTGGAGCTCTGCCACACCACAGAAACCTGAGGGATCTAGAGGGTTCTACCGCTGCCCATTAGCACGCACCTTCCGAGCCAAGGGACCTGCGGCTGGGGACCAGCTGTCTTGGATTCGAGTGTCCCCGGGACCTGGCATCTCTGGTGGAGGCAGACAGGAGGGAGGAGGTAGAGGGAGGCTAGCTTTGGGCCTCTGGCTCTTCGTCCTCCCCGGCCCCGCCCACAATCAAGAGTAGTGCTCCCCGGCCCCGCCCACAATCAAGAGTAGTGCTCCCCGGCCCCGCCCACAATCAGAAGTTGTCAGAGGCAGTAGCGGCTCGCTGAGGGGGGCAGGCGGGGAGCCGAGGGCCTCCTAGGGGCCCCTGGGAAGCCGCAGGAACCCCTTACCCGCAGGTTCTGCCGCGGCCCGAGTGCCTCACAGTGAATTCGGCTTGAGAGATGAGAGCCGGAAGTTGCCCATTTAATTTAATTTATTTCAATTTAATTTTAATTTAAGCTATTGCGCATTTGCTCCCCCAGCTCTCCTTTTTCACTCCCGAGGTTGCTAAATGATTGCAGCTCGTGAAGAAAGGGAAGATGGAAAATGGCCAGAGAGTCCAGAGGAGCCCAACCCCATGCCCCAGACACCGGAGGCTTTGAGGCCCAGAGATAGAGGGCTTCTGAGTGCCAGGAGGCTGGCTCTGTGTGCTTGCTCGTGGGAATTACCCTCACTGAAACTCAGTTCTCCAACTGCAAAAGGCGGTGCTAATAATCATGCTTAAAGGTTTCACAGGTGTATGGACCTCAAAAAAATTAAGTAAGTCCCAAGAGGTTACCAGAAAGATGGGACTTAAAACGTAGGAATGTTGGAAAGACGATTCTTTTTGGATTATGAGCCAACTGTCTTGGAGGTCGGAAACCTGGATTTGTCTGGCTTGGGGACCAGCCTTCCCTTTGTTCTGAAATGAACTCTTCGTTTGCGTGGGGTGAGACAAGGACCTGCCCCCTGTTTGGTGGGCAGACACCTGCTGACCGAGAGGCCCGAGCCCCCCACCCCTGACACCGTGAGCGCCCCCATCCCTGCCCCTGGCCAACCTGTATGCTTTCCCTAAAGGTTGGTGGAGCCCCTTTGAGAACTGACAGCCACCTGGGTGAGGAAGCCAAAAAGGGGGCCCAGGCCTGGGAGGGGTGGCTGGGCCCCGCTGGGATCCTTCTCACTGCTTCCCCTCTGTCTCTCCAGGGCCCTGGTCTTAACTCCCTTCAGAATCATTTCAGGAGCAGCTTCCGGCCCCATCTGGCCCCATCGCTCTGGCCTCTCATTTCCTCTGGCTTCTCATTTGCTCTCAATTCTTTGTGTCTGTCTTTACCTCAGTCTGTTTAGTGTGCCTCAGGGGTCCTTCTCGTCCCTACTCCCTATCCAGGCCCCTGCCCCAAGACACTCCAGGTGATTCTGCTGAGCGCCACACAGAGAAAATGGCTTCCTGGCCAAACTCGCTGCCTTGCTTTGTCTCAATCTTCCCAACGCTGGGCTAAAAATTTCTGAGGGCTCCCAGGGTTTACTGAGGAGCAGAGGGAGCCTAAGAGAGGGGTTATGGAGTCCCAGGACGGCTCAGTCGGGTAAGCGTCCAACTTTTGTTTCAGCTCAGGTCAGGATCTTTGGTCGGGGGATGGAGGCCACATGGGTTTTTGTGTTCAGCCGGGAGTCTGCTATGAGATTCTTTCTCCCCCTCTCCTTCCCTCTGCCCTTCCCCCCACTTTCTGTCAAATAAATAAATCTTTTTTTTTTTTTTAAGATTTTATTTATTTGGGAGCACCTGGGTGTCTCAGTCGTTAGGCATCTGCCTTCAGCTCAGGTCATGGTCCCAGGGTCCTTGGATGGAGCCCCGCGTCGGGCTCCCTGCTCAGAGGGAAATCTGCTTCTCTGTTTCCCACTCCCCCTGCTTGTGCTCCCTCTCTGGCTGTCTCTCTCTCTGTGTCAAATAAATGGATGAAATCTTTTAAAAAAAAAAAAAAGATCTTATTTATTGATGAAAGAGAGAGAGAGCACTCAGAAAAGGGCAGAGGGAGAAGCAGATCCCCTGCTGAGCGGGGGGTGCCGGACGTGGGGCTCCACGCCAGAACTCCAAGATCATGACCTGAGTCGAAGGCAGACACATGACTGTCTGAACCACCCAGGTGGGCCAAAGAAATAAATCTTTAAAAGGGGGAGTGGTTATAGTCATGGCCAGGTCCACATCTGACCTCACCTCTCACTTGCTGTGTGACCTTGGGCAAGTTACTCAACCCTTCTGAGCTTCAGCTTCCTCATCTGCAAAATGGGGTGTAATGGGTAAATGAGTAGATGCCTAGGAAGCATTCAGAGCAAGGCTTAGCACACAGCGAAGGCTGAGTGTTTGCTGTTATTAATGCTGGCCTTAGCTGCTGGTTGTAGAGGGTACAGGTGGGACAGTGAGGGGGGGCGGGGGGCATAGATCTTTTCTTCCCCTGGAGAGGGCTATGTGCCTGGAATTCTTTCTAGAAGAGGAAACATTAACATCTGTCTCCTCCCGTAGGCCCCCCTTCCCCTGCATTTCCACAACCTTCTTTTTCATTGCTGTGACCCAGCCAGGGAAAGGAAGGGGGTGGTCTCCTGCTCTCCCACATGGGGAAGTGACCTGCGGTGTGTCAGCCAGGGAGCTCAGGCCCTATGCTCCCCAACATTCTTCCAGCCTGTCTTTTTTTTTTTTTTTTTTTTTTTTTTTTTTGAGAGTGAGAGAGTGCCTGAGCATGTCTGAGATGGGGGAGGGGCAGAGGGGGAGAGAGAATCTGAAACAAGCCCCATGCCCTGTTCCGAGCCCA
Organism: Mustela erminea; assembly: GCF_009829155.1. Lineage (NCBI taxonomy): Eukaryota > Metazoa > Chordata > Mammalia > Carnivora > Mustelidae > Mustela > Mustela erminea. Next base: position 23,490,108 of record NC_045624.1, read on the forward strand.
AGGCCGGGCTCCATCTCACCACCCTGAAATCATGACCTGAGCCGAAATCAAGAGTTGGATGTTTAACTGCCTGAGTCCCCCAGGCCCCCTTCCAGCTCATCTTTCTGCCGATGTCCCATCTCATGCTGTGGCCGTGGTGGGAGTCACGATTCCAGGGAGTGCTGTTCACAGCAGCTGCGGCTCCTGAAGTCAGTCATCTGATGTCTACATACAGGACTTGGGTCCTCCCCCTGCTCTTATTTCTGGCTTTGGGGTCCCTAGGAGACCTGACAAATGGCAGCCCAGAAGAGAGGGGTCTCTCTGCCTGGGGATCATCTCCAGCCCAGCCCAGAAAGAGCTGGAGAGGCCAACTCTTCCTCCTGGAAGAGTGGGCGAGGGGACAGCTGCTGTGACAATGAGACAGTCCTAGCTTTCTGCACGGGTTGGGCACTGGGGAGGGGTAGCTGTAAGCCTGGGGTGCCCAAGATGCCTCTGTCTGTCCCCATCTCCATTTATTCAAGCCCTTGCTATCCTTCCAGCCCCTCTCAGGTGTTCCCTGGAAGGTTCCAGCATCCCTTCCTCATGCGATCTTCTGCTAGGTGGCTTTGAGAGTCCTGTTGGTACATGACACTGGGACATGCTCAGATATTTCCCCTGTCCCCAAATGTAGAAACTGTGCTGCATCGGACTCTGAATCTCTACTGTTCCTGCTTCCTGGGACTGCGACTTTCTGCTGAGGTGACCAACACATAGGTGACATGGAGACCTCCAGCCTCTTGCCCATCTCCAGGAGCTGGGGGTGCCGATAGTGGGTCTCCATGACTCACGAGAGCCGGGAAGATGAAGTCATCACTATCCGTGCCACACACCCCCCTCGCCCCCTTGCTTTGTCAAGCCCTGTCTTTCAAGCTGTGACTCTCTCTGCACCCCAAGCCAGGAGCGGGCTCCATGCTCAACTCTTCTGCGGGAAGACAGGGCACGGACTGCTGCCAGCCCCTTGCGAAGCATCAAAGTTCAGGAGAAACCATGGAAAACGGCAGAGGAAAATTGCCTCCCTCCTGTGGAGCGCCTCTTGACAGACAGTGCCTGCTGTGAGGACCAGGGCAGGGAGCGGGCGAGCCGGACTGGGGAAGGAGGGGTTCATGACGATCAATCACGATTAGTCATAATCATTAACAGCTGACGCTGGCGGAGCCCTTGCTGTGTGCCAGGCACCCGGCTGGTCGTTGTCTCTCACATTCCTCACGGCAACCCCACAAGGCAGAGCCTTTTGTTGTCATCCCTGTTTTAGAGATGAGGAAAATGAGTCACTCGTCCGCAGACAAAAGCATGGGAGCAAGAGGCAGAACCAGGACTTGAAGCTGGGTGGTCGGACTCCGTCACCACATTCAGAGCATCCTCACCCCGCGCCCACCATCCGCTCTCAGCCCGCACCCCACCTGTGGAAGAGCTCTCCGCCAGCGCTGCACGCTCAGTCCCAACCCCTCCATGCTCTCGGGCCCTATCTGTCCCAGTCAGCTCTTGGCCCAGTCGTGCTGTGTAACAAACCACCTGAGAAAACCTGGGTGGTTTGTTGCAAAAAAACCCATTTATATCAGGGGTCTGCAGGTCAGCTGCAGCTTGGCTGCATTTATTAGACGCCTTCTGTGTGCCAGGCAGTCTTCTCAGTCAGACCCTCAGGATCCAGGCCAGCCCGCAGGGGACACTCACAAGACGGTAACTGTGATGGGGAATGTAGACACTGTGATAGGAGTTGTCCAACATGCCTAAGGACACAGAGGGAGTGACAGTTTCTCTTTGGGATGAACTGAGGATAAAGGGTACCACATGAACTGGGCTTTGATAGGAACTTGGAGCCCCTGGCTGGCTAGGTCAGCAGAGCGCATGACTCTCCATCTCAGGGTCATGAGTTTGAGCCCCACATTGGGCAGAGAACCTACTTAAAAAAAATTAGTAGGAATTCAAGAGATAGCAAAAGTGGAGGAGAGTGTTCTAGAAAGTGGGAATTGCCTTCAGCAAAGGCAGAGAGAAATGAAGAGAGGGGTGTCTGACTTGCTGAGCAACCATGGGGGTCAGGTCAAGCAGTCTGGGCAGCCGTTGACATTTTTGAAGCTGGAGAAGGGACTTAAGGGGGAACGGGGTGCAAGGCAGGGAGATGGATCAAGGCCTTGGGCCATTCTCCAGGTAAGATTGTGGGGAAGCCAGAGCACGAAAGGCCAGACCTCACGGTGGGCAGGGGTGTGCATGACCCTGAGGCGGGAAGGGACAGAAGTGCGAGGAAAAGGCAACATTGGCAATATTTCTGTGGGGCTCCCAATATCACTGTGTTTCAAAAGTGGCATCACTGAACTGTGTGTTTCAGCCACAGCAACATGACTGAGTTAAATCTGCGTCCCACCTCCTAGCCCCAGGGGGTGCTCTGCAGGATCCCCACTCACCCGATTCCTCACTAAAATGTTCATTCTTTGTTTCAGGATTTTAAAAAAAAACCAGCAACCCGGGACACCTGGATGGCTCAGTGGGTTAAAGCCTCTGCCTTCGGCTCAGGTCATGATCCCAGGACCCAGGGATTGAGCCCCGCATCCGGCTCTCTGCTTAGCAGGGAGCCTGCTTTCCCCTCTCTCTCTGCCTGCCTCTCTGCCTACTTGTGATCTCTGTCTGTCAAATAAATAAAAAAAATCTTTGGGGGAAAAAAAAAAAAAACCTTACAAACTAGTAATAAAGGAAATTAAAAAAACAAAAACAAAAACAAAACACAGCAACCCTTCATTCTTTAGAGACACACTTAGAGACATTCTTAGAGACAGCACTAGAGGCTCCCAGAGGAGCCGGCAGCCCAGGTGGCCCGCTGGGGTCTGCTCTTTTTGGGTCGCAGTGTTCAAAGGGAACCAGAGAGGCAAGGCTTCTGCAGGTCCTTCCCCACCAAGTGCTGACACATGGAGCCTGGGGGCTTTATCCTGGGCTCCTTAGGGGCCCAGCTCCAACACCTTGCTCAGAAAGTGTCCTTCGCCAGTGGCAGCTGGATGCTCAGAACTGACAGGGAGCCCCCTGCCCTTCCCCTTCTCATCCCTTTGCCTGTGCTGCCCCCCACCTCAGGCACCCCAGCCAGGGCAGCTGTGCTGCAGACAGGCACCTGCCCCGACAGGAGGATCCCAAGTCACTAGGGAAAGGAGGGTGCGTGGCAGCCGGGAGAGGCTGCTTATTTTTAGCCCACTTACTGGCTGGGGCTTTGCAGACCAAGATGTGGCTCCTGCTCCTCGCTGATGCTGTTATTTCTCTCCACCAGGCCTGGGGATTGCTTTCTTTCCCAGGCAGTCACCTCAGCATGGCCCACTGCAGCGGCAGGCCCTGAGCAGGTGTCTGTGTGTTTGTTATTTTTGATTGCCCGCCTTATGGCGCATGAAACCACCACGGGGGACGTGGGCTCTGCGCCGCCCTCATCTTCCCAGGGCACAGCAGAGGGTGGCAGCAGGGTGGGGCCGGCAGGGGGGGGTCTTGGCTCAGGGGTGCTCCCACACTGCTCTTGGCCTCTGGCTCCAGACAGGGCACTGGGAAAGGCGGACATCGGGAAGCAAGAGGAAGGGGTCAGGTGGGACCGCCCCTGTCCCCACCGTGCCCTGGCTGGTGCTGCTGTAGGCCCTGCCCTTCACACCCAGGGAGAGCAGAGGTGGCTCGGGGCCTCAGTTTCCCTTTTCCATCAAATCAGCAGGGCCAGGCTCTCCCTAAGGGAAAGCTCTAGAGGAGCACTCCTTCCGTCTTCTCATCCGGGGTGGCCCCTGGTCCTTGGCTTGGTCTGGCACAGCTCTGACCTCTCCTCTCTGAGTGCAGAACCCAGAATACAATCAGAGGAGCTCCGACCACTTAGGCACATGGATGCTATTGAACTTCAGGCACCGGAAAACAGCGGATGTGGGGAGGGGCTTTCTGTGAACTTCCCTCCACTGCCTGAAGACACGCCCTCCAAAAGGCACTCCCTTGTCACCCATCTCCTTTCTGGGGCTTTCATCGGGGCAGACTGCCTCCTGTAGCAGGAAGGGACCCGGGCAGTGCCACCACACCCACTCACACTTCATCACAAACTAGCAAGCTCCCTCTTGTCCTGGAACAACCCCTTTGTCTTTCCTAAAAATCCTCTATCCTCCCCTAAGGGGCCAACACCCCCCCCCCCCCCCCACGGCTTCCCTTCCCCTTGGCAGATGGTATTTAATCCTGATTTCTAAGGCAGGGAGTGACTTAGTTTCCCCTGGGTCTCTCTCATGTTGCACGAGGTGTACATGTTCATAGACTCCTGTTCATTCTCAGCTCAGGGCCTCAGCTAAGAACCTGGAGGGACAGAGGGAGAGCGACATTTCCTCTCCCGCAGTGTCTTCTTTACACGGCCTTCTGCCTCTCCTTTCCCCTGCAAGACGTGAGGCACTGTCCCAGGTCATCCTGAGAGCCTTCCGTAATTCAAATCCAAATCCAATTATATCTGCAAAGACCCATTTCTTTCTTTTTCTTTCTTTCTTTCTTTCTTCTTCTTCTTCTTCTATTTTTTTTTTTTTTAGACTTTATTTATTTATTTGACAGAGAGAGATCACAAGCAGGCAGAGCAGGCAGAGAGAGAGGCGGAAGCAGGTTCCCTGCCAAGCAGAGAGCCCAATGCAGGGCTAGATCCCAGAACCCTGGGATCATGACCTGAGGCGAAGGCAGTGGCTTTAACCCACCGAGCCACCCAGGCGCCCCCAAAGACCCATTTCTAAATAAGGTCATATTCACAGGCACCAGGCATCAGGACTTGGACATATCCTGGGGGGGGGGGTGTCACTCTTCAATCCACTACAGCCAGACACTGGTGGAGATGCTGCTCGGTTCTGTTCCCTGGCTGTAGGTCGACAGGTCAGAGGGCACGAGGCTCCTGAGAGCCGCTGTGTGGCGAAGAGCGGCTCTGTTTTGAGCTGCTCCCAGTCCCCGGGCAGACGAGAAGCTCGGCTAACGTCTGAGCCCCGAGCACAGAGTAAAGGCTTACAGCAAGCCCCTCTTCTCCCCCGAGCGGGTAAAGCCAGGAAAATAAAGGACGAAACAGGCAGAAAGGGGATTAAATCAAAGATATCTGAGCCTTCCGGGATGGGTGGCCCCCTGGGCAGAGAAGAGACGGAATAAACAAAAGGGGACACGTGGGAGGCCTCCAGGCCGAACCTCGCGGAGGTGTGAGCCGCACCCGCCCTGCCCCTATCCCGGGGAGGAGCCAGAGGTCAAGTTGTCCCTGACGCCTCAGGACCCCCCCCCCCCGCCCACCCCCCAAGCTCCTGGAGAAACTCAGGCTTGTCTTCCCCTGCCCTGCTTTCCTGTGGGATGCTTTTCAAACCCAGGGACCCTCCCCGGAGAGCCCAGGCCCCCGCCGGCTCTCGCGCCCCGCCCACCTGGAGCAGCTGCCCCGGGCCGAGCCCTCCAGACACTTGTTCTCCCTCCTCGATCAAAATCTGTCGGCCGGGGCTCATCTTCCCTCAGGCCAGTTTTCTCGGCTGTGCGGACGACGGGGAGCTAATCCTGTAAACAAACTCACACCAACGTGGGAGTTACTGACCGAGCCTCGGAGCCTCGGTGATGACTGCTAACAGCCAAATGGGCTGGTGGGAGGGGGCGCTGCTCGCATTTCAGCGGACGGGAGGCTTTACGTGGAAGCGAGGAATCCCTAAAGCTGGCTTTGTCCGTCCGGGACAGGCCGGGCGGGGAGGCTCGGGTTTGCGCTGAGCACTTCCCCCGCGCTACGGTCACATCCCGCGGTTGCCGCGGCGGTCCGGCCGCCACCCACGGCTGGAGCAGCTCCCCGCCCTGAGTGGTCAGGCCAGTGGCCTTCGGGGACCCCCCCACCACCCCAGAACAGGTCTCGGTGGACCAGCATCTGGTCTCATAATCACGCCTCGGGATCTATGTATTACTGTTTCCTCCTATTTTAAAGAGGAAGCAGCCGAGTAGCAGGCCAAGGTCACACAGCAGAGCTGCTTTGAATCTGTGAAGGCTTCTCTCTCCTTGGGGCCTTGTTTATTTATACCGCCCCCTTCGCCCCCCCCCCCAAGATTTTATTTATGAGAGAGAGAATGAGCGCAGGGGAGTGGTGGGGAGCAGCAGGCAGAGGGAGAAGCAGGCTCTCCATGCAGAGCAGGGAGCCCCATGTGGGACCCCAGGATCGGGACCTGAGCCCAAGGCAGATGCTTCACTGACTGAGACCCCCAAGAGGCCCTGTGTGAAAGTATTTTTAATCTTATTTGAGTGCTTCAGAATTATGGATCTCATTCTTTCTTTTCTTTCTTTTTTTTTTTTTTTTTTTTAGATTTTATTTATTTATTTGACACAGAGAGAGAGATCACAAGTAGGCAGAGAAGCAAGCAGGGGGCGGGTAGCAGGCTCCCTGCTGAGCAGAGAGCCCAATGCGGGGCTCGAACCCAGAACCCCAGGACCCTGGGATCATGACCTGAGCCAAAGGCAGAGGCTTAACCCACTGAGCCACCCAGGTGCCCCTCTCGTTCTCTTCCTCCTCAGCTTTGCTCTGAAGACTCTGCGCTTCTGTGAAAAGTGACTTCCCTGCTGTGACCGAGTGTGGGAACCTGCTGTGGGGCCTCACAGACCAGGAAGTCTCCCTCCCTAGGGACGGGGGTTGGGGGGTGTGCTCCTCTGCCCTCTTTGGTCACCAGGTCGGTCTGGGTGTGAGGATGTCTTTGGGGCGCACGCCAGAAACGCAGGACCGAGGGTAGGCAGAGCCCGCATTTGCCGCGGGCCTGCCGCCTCACTCTGCAGAATGGCCGCTTGGGTCTACACCCCATGTACACTACTGTGTGAATTCTTTTCTACCACGTCACACAGGTCCCCTGGTGAAGAAACTGCACCGTGTCAGACAGGACTGCCCAGGCTTACGCTGAGTATAGGTTCTGGTGAAGTAAAAATGAGGAGAGCAGTGCCGGGGGCGGGGTGGGGGGGTGTCTCTGTCAGTTAGGCCTCCGACTCTTGGTTTGGGCTCCGGTCCTGGTCTCAGGGTCCTGGGCTCAAGCCCCACATTGGGCTCCCTTGCTTCGCCCAGAAGTTCTCTCTCCCTCTCCCTCTGCCCCTCCCCCTGCTCTTATGCTCTCTCTCTCTAAATAAATAAATAAATGAATATCTTTAAAAATGTGAGAAGAGGACACTACGGAGTTTCACTGTATAGAAATATTAATCATAGCCATTGACACACTGTTACATTTTTGCCACATCATCTGACTGTCCAATAATTAGCACTGCCTGCCGTCGGAATGTCTCTGTTTGCATACCAGATCCACTCTCCACTTGCTCTCTGCCCTGAGGCTAACCCGGCTGGGCCCCATCAGCCAGCGCCCTTGATCTCTGGCTTCTGGTTGGGGGTGGCCTATGGGCGGCCCTGGCAAGAGGCGAGGATGTGGGGGGAGAGTGAAGCAGGGTTTTCCCCAGGCTCTTACCTCCCATCAACTCCTGACTCATTCCCTTAGCCCTTCCTTTCTTGTTCGTCTTTTCAGGTGATGGTGGGTCCAGTCACCTGTCGGCCTTCTTCGTCCCGCCGCTGCCCCTGCCCTTCGTCCTCCGGGCCTTGGGGTGGGAAGGGCTCCTCTCTCTCGCCAGCCCTGGGATCCTGTAGTATTTCTAGTTGACTTCCCTAAACTCCACCCATAATCTTCATGCCTTGCCTTTTTTGAACAGAGTGTGTTACCTGCTTCCTGCTGGGCCCCTGGCGGATGATACAGTGCTTGGTATTTTAAAAGAATACGCAAAATGTTGGGTTAGACTAGGTAATAGCAAAGGACAAGGGCCACAGTCTTCATTGAGGACAGCTAACATATGCCCGCCTCCGTGCCCCACTGGAGGTGCTGTATGGGCTGGGGCCTACCCTCTAGAACATGCTCATCTTCCTGGCTTCCCAGCTCACTCTCGCCTTCCCAAAAGAGGCCGCAGTCTCGGGGCCATGCTCCACCCCACCCTACCCAAAGCTCCTCTGCACCCCTTTGTCTTCCTGGACTTACCTGCCGTTGGTAAATCATTTTCTTGCCTACAGCGCGACTGTCTCCAGATTGCAAGCTCTCCAAGCCAGGCACGGGGTCCCAAGTTTCTAGGTTCCCAGCACAGCGCCTGGCTGGCAGTGGACCTTCAGTACCTATGGAGCGCTTGCTGGCCGTGGGCGTGGGGGATGGTTCCTTGAAGCCCTGGGATCCATTCTGGCCCAATTCAGGCAGTGGCCCACTACCCTGTTCCAGGCCCCTGGCCTGTCCCATCTTTAGGAAGATTCAATGACAGGAGCTGGAAGATGTGACTGGGAGACAGGAGGACCAGAGGGCTGACATTTTTAATTGCATAATGATTTCCTCAGCACTGGTGGTGCTGGGGAAGATGAGGCCTGCTGCCTTCAGGATGGATGGTGTGGGGATGGGTGAGTTATATTTTCCCAGATAAAAGCACCAATTGCCTATAAACTCTGATTCTGCCTGATGTAAAAGCCACTTTATTGCACATCCAGAAATTACTACCCGTATAAAGGCACATTATTGTGATGTAAAAATAGATTTTATATAATTTTTTCATGCCACCACCTTGTAATTCCTCATTTCCAAGCACCCTGAGATTGCACTGAGGTTTATTTTTCTCTTTTAATTGTTTGCCATGGCATGCCAATTTATGATGAGATATTTTCCCTGAGATCAGAGCAGGGCCCAGGCATAAATAACAGCCATCACCTCATGGCAGGCGGGGTTCTGGGGTACCCCAAATGCCATCAAACAACATTAGGCTCCAAGTGATGCCGCAATTCAGAGTGGGATGGCGTATGGTTTCATAAGAATTTGAAGCCCTCCAGAAGGCAGGAAAGGGGAGGCGCTCCACCCCTCCCACCTGACCAGAGGGAGGGTGCAGATATCCCCCCACCCCGCTCCCCTGCCTGCCAGAATGCAGCCCAGGGAAACCTGCTCTGGGCTGGGCTATGTTTAAGCCCCACTGGCAAGACCCAGGCAGCTCAGAATTCCTCTCCATCACCCCACCCCCCATCCCACCCGCCCATCCTCCACCTCCTCCACCTCCAGGCACAAAGCTCCCCCTGCAGAACTTTGACACCCCCCAACCCCACCCCACGCATTGAGTTCGTGGCCTGGGTTCCTCCTCGGGTGCTTTATTTGGAAGATGAGAGACTGCCCTGTCCTGCAGAAAAACCTGTGTTTCCTTCTGCCCACCGCCCCCCTCCCTGCAATCTCTGAGACTGCCCCTCTGTGCCAGCGATAGCTGCGGGGGATCCGCCCAGCCTGTCCTTACACGCCAGGGCAGAGGAGGTCACTTCCCTGTCCCTACAGCTGCGATGCTGGGTGCTGGGGGGGCAGCTTCTCTCACACCCCTCCCTAGAGGGACCCTAGGCAGCCATTCACTCCCTCCTGGCCTGGACCTGGGGCCTCCTTTCCAGCTCCTGAGTCCCAGGGTTGCACTGTCTGCCATCCAAAAGCTATAGACAGCATCTCCCCAAGGGCAGCTGGCGGGGGCGGCAACTCGTTGCTTGCGGCGCTTCTCCCCAGGCAGAATTGCACAGGTCTGGCGATGAATGAATGAATGAGTGCACGTTTAGATGGGTGGTGGCTCTTAAACTTTGTTGCGCATCACATTCCCCTGCTGGGGCCCATACAGCGTTCAGTAGGTCTGAGATGGGGCCAGAGAGTTTGCATCTTTAACAAGTTCCCAAATGATGCTGATGCTGCTGATTCGGAACCGTATTTTTAGAACCGCTCCGATTATTTGTGTCTCTGTTACCCTGATGAGTGGGAGGGATTATTGACAGTAGGGAGTCGGGAAATTGGGTGCCTGCATCACCGTTCTTGGGACAGGAGTGGAGAATGGGGGGGGTGAAGGGGGAAGGGAAGAGAGGGAGCGCAAGGACAATTTTAGAAAGTGCCCAGTGACCTCAGGGCAAGGGGTCGGAAGAGGACCCAGGAAGCGGTGGGTTTCTCTGGGGCTGGGGTCGAGGGCCCTCTGGCTGCCCCAGAAAGCGCCGGCTCCTCGCGCCCGGCCGGCTGCTGCCTGGCTCCGAGCGGCCGCCGCCTCTCTCGGTCGCTCGGGTCGAGCCCCAATGCGCGCGGCCCGCATGCAGGCCGCGCCCGGCGGGGAGGCTCGAGGCCGCCGCAGCCCCCGCTCCCCTGACCCGAGGGGAGCCCCGGGGCGTCGGCGAGGCCCAAACGTCCAGGCGGGCCTAGCGTGCCCCGCGTCACCCCCCCGCCCGCCCGCCGAGCCCCGGCGGGGGGGGCGGGCGGAGAAGAACCAGCTACCTTCTTCGGCGGGAGACCTGGGAAGCGGGGAGGACGCGGCGGGCCGTGGGTGCAGATGCAGGGAGCCAGACCCCGGGCCCCCCACCCTGCCCGGCTCCTAGCTAGTCCTGCAACCCTGGCCAAGTCGCTTCCTCTCCTCGTTTCTGTATCTGTAAGATGGGGGGACGGTGGTTTCCCGCTCTGAGGCTCTAGGGAATTGTGCTGTAGAGGACACGGAGGAGCTCCTGCAAAACCAGCCCAGTGACCCATCCCCTAACCTTCGCTCGCAAGCCAGCAGCGGGTGTCCTCGGAAGAACCGCCATGAATGGACTCCCTTCTTGGCTGCTAACCACAGCAGGGCGCGGACGGGCCGCCCTCAGGGGCCTCCCGCAGCCCACCTCCAAGTCCGGTCTCGCGACCGCCTCGTCTTGTCCTCTAGGGGGCGCTGGTTCTCGAGTATCGTTGTGGTCGCGGGAGTTTGGGAGTCCCACCTCGGTCTGCGACCTCGGACCAGGGTACGACCTTGGACCACGGGAACGTGGCTGTGGGAAGCAGGCATGTGATGTGCTTGGCACAGAGCCTGGCACAAGGGAGCACGGCCATGTTTAAGGCCATTTGGATAAGGAGAGCCTGACTAGCCCTAAACTTTGCCAGGTGCTGCCCCGCCCATTTCAGCACAGTGAACCTGGATTTAGAAATTTTGAAAAAGAACCCCAGAAATCATCAACCCGGAGCAGGAGGGCTTAGGATTTCTCTTTTTCCAACAGGTAAAGGCTGGCCATAGGTTCCCAGGCTGACCTGTTCTGATGGAAAGGTAAGGGGTGGGTGGGGTGGGAGGGACATGAAATTCTGGGCTCTCCAGCCTTGCTCCCCATTTTTTCTCTGGGTCTGGTTCCATGCAATGCCGCCTGCCTGGGCTGAGCTGCACTTTAGTCATTCATTCATTCATTCATTCATTCATTGATAAATCACTTACTGAATACATCCTACTGATAAATACTGTGCCAGGGATAGGGATAGGGATACATAACACCTGGCCTGTCTTCTGGAGATAAAATGGGGGGCAAAAAGCCCTTCTCTCACAGGGCTACCCATTAGCACTTAGCCCAGTGCACAGAAATGGTTAGCTGCTACTGACACTATGATCCTAATGGGAGCTTGTAGTCTTGAGACCCTACACTCCATCAGGTGGGTCAGCCGTTCTCTCCTAGAGGAGAGCACTAGCCAGCCAACCCGGAGAGCCGAGTCAGGATCTGGTCCTTTCTCGCTGATTTCTGTCTCTGTATAGCATGAATTGTCTTTTCTCATGGTCTCCAAACTCAAGCCTTAGTCTACCTCCTAGAACCTCTCTGGCATCCGGACAAACTTTACCTCCCTCCCCGTGGTAGGCTCCGGAAAAAGGAGTGTGGAGACCTTGTTCATACTGCCTGAACACCCTCGGGGAGCTTGTTAGAGATGCAGACTCAGCCTTGCCCCCCCACCTACCGGATCTGAACCTACATTTTAAGGAGACTCCCAGATGAGTTATACGCCTGTTCAAGTCTGAGAAGCACTCTTCCAGGGCCTGCTAGAATCAAAGTCCTACCTTCAGCAGAGGAAAACGGAGGGCTGCTCTTCAGGAAATGCCCCCAGCCCAAGGGGCTCAGATACTTCCTGGGTCAGGGCCTCAACTCTTCCTGCTGTTGGAGAACCCCTTGTCTCTGCCTTTAGGCGCCTCTCCCTTCCCAAGTAAATAAGTCCTGCTAAAGTTGATTGGATTCAAATACGTATAGATGATGGCCACTGACAGGGCAAAGGGCTTGACGCTCTCAATTGTGGGTCTTCCAGGCCCAGGGCAGAGTAGGTGCTGAGCTCATATGTTTATTAAACCGCAATCTATTCTTTGCAGTTGGAACACAGATCAGTAATCGGGTAAGAACCGACTAGGTGGGGCCCCGACTGCTTCGAGGAGTCTAGTCCTCTCTTCAAGCAGAAGCCGATGCCTGTTGTCAGGGCTGTGACGGAAGTGACTGCTGCTTGGATAGGTCGGAACCCCCTTCCCACAAAGCAGCAGAAGCAAATATAGGGGACACACAGGACGATCCCTCTTTCCCATTCTCTTGGGAGACATCAGTCATTGATTACAGCTGACTTTCTGGCATGACCTCGGAATCCTTCTCTCCATAGCGCCCCAGGGACTATCCATCAAACTCATGGCACTACTGGAGATCTTTGCTTCAGGTTTTCCCCTGGGAACCACCCTCTCCAGATCAGGCAAGAGGAGGCAGGAGGCCAGGCCTGTTCCAAGCGATGCTTGCTGTTCCCTCCCTCCCGCTGAAGCCCCCCCTGAGTGGGTGTGCTGTTGCCCCTTGGGGACTGTCCCCCCCAGATGAAGCCCAGCCCCAGACCACATAGGTCCCTTGTCCACATAGGCCTCTCTCCCTAGGGGGCTAGAAGACCACATAAGTGGCCAGTATGGTGGGTCTCCAGGAGGCTTTCGATGCTCTCATGCCCTTTACGGCTCTGGATTGGGCACTGACCTGTTAGCCTGTCAAATGGGAAGGCCCCCAACAGTCATGCACTGTGGTGTCCTGGAGCATTCCCCTCTGACCCCAGGGTTTTGGTGGACCCGAGGGGAATCTAGCAAGAACGCACACTCAGATGTTCTCATGTCCTCCCAGACACCGTGCCAGCACTGGGGTTCCTGCCTTGGGTCAGGGGACGTGACAGCCATAGCACCCCGGTCCCCTAGTGCGGCCCCTGCAGCTGACCCCACTCTCCATCCCCACCACACCCCCCAGCTGTGCCAGCGTACTCGCCCATGTCAGAAGAAAAAGGCATCATTTCCTGCTGCTCACGAACCCAGGTGAGGTCTGCAGAAAGGAGTCCGGGTGGGGCTCTCAGCTGGTTGTTGCCCTCCCCACACACAATGTCCCCCTCAGGACGGGCAGGCACCCTCACCAGGCCACGGTCAGGCCTCTGCTGTGTTTACTCTTGTGTCTTCAGCAGATCACAGGGGCTCAGGACACATGAGCAGACTAAGCTGCTAGCCCCCAGGGTCCGTGACCGCCACCCCCACCACCCTGCAGCCGGAGCCAGTGCGAGCCCCTCCCTGGAGACACACGGGGATTCGCCTCTGGGACCTCAGCTCCCGGCCTCCGCTCCAACACCCCGATTCCCATCTCTTCTGAACTGCACAGCATTCCCACGACGGGATGTGGCCTCTAGGCCTCTGGGTTTTTGTAGCATCGTCCCTAGTTCTTTCACCAGAACGGGGGCTCTCCCGACTCCCCACTGAGTGTGGGATGCTCCCTGTCCCCCCACCACCCTGAGCTGTGGTGGCCGCTCCCGACCACCGGCTGGGCACTGGACCCCAACGGCTGCCTTACATGCCCCTCACTGAGTTCTGGGGTTGCCAGGAAAGGTTAGGTCTTGACCCTCAAATTAGGGTTGAGGAAACAGCCTCAGAGGCTAACAGCTTGCTTGCGGGGCACCCCACGAGACTGAGGCAAGCGAGGGCAGCCTGACCGCCCTCAGAGCCGCATCCTCACTGAGCTGTGCGGACTCCTTGGCGCGAATCTCATCTCCACATTCTCTCCCAGCATCAATGCAGCTTAATAATGACTGATCTGGGTGCCCTCTCTCTAGCGAGGCTCAGTGAGAGATTCTCTGAGTCCTGAACTTGGAGCGGGGCGCTGAGGGGGCGGGGGGGCTGCAGTGGCCAGGAGGAGGCCTGCTGAGCCACCTGCCCCATCCATGCCACAGCCCCCTGTGAAGCCTCTGAGGCCCAGATGATGCTGTCCATGGCCAGCTGTGCATGCAAACAGGAACACGTTCCGAAGTCCAACACAGGGACCACGGAGGTGAACTGCGGCTCTGGCTTCTGCTTGTGCACAGACAACTGGGAAGGTGAAATGCTCAGGCCACAGCCTCTGCCCCTGGGCCACACTCCCCTATCCCGAAGCAGCACCTGGGCGGCTGCGGAAAAGCGCCTGACCTGCCCGAGAGTTGAGGGGGAGCTGCGTCCTTGGTTGGGGCAGCCGCATCACTCCTTTGGGTTGGGGCCGCCTGCTCACTGAACCACATCCATGTTACCCACTCTCAGGGCTCAGCAACTGGGCCCAGGGCTTAGAATGACCCTATTGAGCTGGGATGATGGATCTGTGCTGCCAGGGAGTCAGCAGCTAACACCCTCAGGCCGCAGGGACGGGGACTGTGGCCTCCTGCTGGCCTTGTCCAAGGTCCTGAGGTGGCCAGGACCAAGCTGGGAGACCCTCATCCTGCCTGGCATGCGTTCCAGTCCCAGGTTTCGATGCTCCCACAAAGGTCCCTAGAGACTGTGACACCCTCATTTTCCCAGGACTGTTTTTGGAAAAAATGTCTTTTGAAAGACCCTGGCACCAAGAACAGTCAAAATTAGGGTGACCTAGTTCTGTCATTACTTTCGGCGGGGGTGGGGGGGGTAGGAGCTTGCTGGGCCACTGATGTTTTAGTTCGATCTGAGTGGTTGCAGAAGGGTTTGGGTTTATGAACACCTACAAGCTGGATACTTAGGATTTGTGTACCTTAAAGTGACACATCAACTTGAGAAGTGATCTGGGAGCCCTGAAGCGTCTTATGCAGGCCTTCCCCATCCACACTGGCTGCTTTTCCCCAAAGGGCAGTGGAACTCCAGCTGGTCAGCAGCCAGAGCTGGCAACGCCAGGCCTGAGCTCCAGTCCTTAGCTGTGCAGTGCCTGTGACACTGGAGCCCAGACGGGCCGGCAGAGGGCTTTGCTCTGTGTTCCCCCTCAATCAGACCCGTTCTTCTGCCGGCAAAACCTGTTGAGCCACCTTGTCCTTGAAAAACCTTCCACAACTTTCCTTGGTAGACTGAAGTGCTCCTATTTGAGGTTTCTCTAACCCTAACTCCTAGGAAAAAATGTTTCTCTTTGAGTTCCCATACTACCTTATGAGTGATGTAATCAACATGTATTGATCTACCTCCCAGACCTAGAACATCCCTAGAAAATTACATTCCCTCACATCCTTCCTTAACCCATCTGGAGAGGACCACTATTCAGATTTTGGTGTTTATCATCCTTCTGCTTTTCGGTTTCGTATTTTAGTACATATTTCAAAGGTGTCCATGTGTCCCAGTTTGCTCAAAAAAGTGCCAGTTTATGATTGTGGCCCAAATATAAGGCTTTAAATGTCCCTTTACACTCTCAAACACATCCCAAAAGTTAAATGATCATTCAATAGATACATATGTGGGAGTGTTATTATTTGGTTTTGAACTTGGGAATAATGGCGCATATGATATGAAGTCATCTGAGATGTGCTTGTTTCTAAGATTTATCTGTGTTACTCCGTGCGGCCACACTTTCCTTGAGTAATACTCCCTTGTGTGGATACACCTTGCGGTGTCTGTGGTGCTCAGTTTTGTGTGAGTAGGAACTCAACTCCGGGGACCTTTCTTGCTGGAAGGGGCAGTTCTCACATGTGCACATAGCCCTTGGCTGCAGAATCAGAAGGAGACTGCTGGATCCTGGGGCATGCACTGTGTCAGCTTGACAAGCCACCGCATTTGGACATTTGGACCTAAACCTGTTACCAGTTAACTGGGTTTTCCTATCACCGGTATCTGCAGTCCTCAGTAGGCTGTGGGCCCAAGGATATGAGGGCTGATTGCTCTGTCTCAGCACTTAGAACAGTGCCTGGAGCTAGGAGGGAGGTGCTCAGGAAATGCTAAGTGCCAGACTGCCCTGGGGCTATGGGCTCGGGCAGATCCATTCCTACTGAGAAAACAACTTGAGACGTTGCTGTCGGCGCAGCAGTATTCTGCACGTGCCAGGCCCTACAACGGCTCCGAAGGGAGCAAGGCTGAGTGTTCTGCTTGCTGGAGGGGTCGCCTCCCTGGGAAGGGAACCCTGGCTCCCTTCCACTGAACCAGGTCCTCAGTGCGTCCCTTAAGTCCCTAGGGGCCACGCCCACCGAGACGGGCACCCACCACGGTGAAAGCCATGATGCAGAGAACATAGGCCAGGGACCGGTTTTCTATTCTTGGCTCAGCCATAAATAAGCTGGATGACCTTGGACAAGTCACTTTGTCTCCCTCCTTACCAGATAAAATGAGTTTGGACAGTGACAGCTAATTCTTGAACGAGAACTCATCAGGCTCACCAGGGAAGCTTATTTAACATGCAGAGTCCCAGGCCCTGGACCATAGGAATTGAGGGAGCGGTTCTGGAAAGGGAAGTGATACGTGCAGATTTACCTGAAAATGAACAAAAAATTGGAAATGCTCACCGATGGTGAAAAAATTGGTACACAAGGGGTTCTAATAAGCACTGCCAACCCTCAGCTGTTCCCTACAGGCAAACACTTTTCATCATCTGTTCTAGATTTTCTGGTTACCATTATTGCTAAACAACAGGCCAGTTCTTGTTTTATCAACTTCGCGAACATTACCCGTTGTCCTCCCACTGTGACAGAAGGCTCAGTCACACCCCCAGCCCCACTCCCAGCGGGGACCTGGCCCTTTCTGGCAGCTGCATTTTAACAAGCTCCTCGGGTGATTCTGAGCCAGCTGGTCTGTCTACTGGCCACACTTAGAGAAGCACTGGCCGAGGGAGGCTTCTGGGTAGACGCTGAAGTTCTCTCAGGGCATCTCTTACACTCCTGGTTGGTCTGCCTGGCTTCTAGAACTTGCTGACAGACCCTTTCCCCATCTCCAGGAGCTTGGAAAGGCTGGGCATGGAAGGCATGTGGGCAACCGCATTCTTCCCTGTTTGTAGTGGGCGGAACTGCCCTGCCCTGTTGTCTTGCTACCCCGTCAGATCAAGCATCACCTCCTGTCCCCCAGTTGCATAATTAGAAGGAGCAGATTTCGCCTGTGGGGACTGGCAGAGCTCGTGCTCTAGCAGACTGCTGAGCGTCTGACTTCTTCATGAGCAAGAAGGCGTGGATTCCGACAACAGTCCGTACAGAAACAAGGCGCGCAGCAAAACTAAGCTACCAAGGACACAGCCCAGACAATGCCAAGCAGGAGGGGGCAGGCACGCAAGGGCTTACCTGGCCATGCTCCACCTATGTAAAACTTAAAACCAGGCAAAACTGAAAACCAAAACAACCACAAATAAAACAGACAAGACCCATCTACTGGGATAAAGATCAACAGAGGGAGCAAGCGTGAGGGGCTGGTGATGTTCTCATTTTTGATTTGTGTGTGTACACGGGTAAGTTCACGTTGTAAACACCTGAGCTGCGTCCTTGTAATTTGTGTGCTCTTCCGAATGTTACTTCCTTACAAGTGTTCCCAATCAAAAGAGCAGGAAGAAACACCAAGCGGCTCTCTTCCCCTCTGCCCTCCACGATGGGCCCAGGCAGGCAGGGGAAGCCGGAGATGGGGCTGGCACCTGCGTGGCTCAGCCTGGGGCCTGGGTGGGGGAGGGCGGTTCGCTGCGCGTGGTTCAGAGCTCCAGCCTGGAGCCCCACAGAGCAGAGCAGCCTGCTGGGTCAAGGAAGTAGCTGGAAATGAGGTCCAAGCATATTCCCTGGGAATGATGACAAGTTACTAGCCAACCAAGACTCATATGCCATCTTCCCCACCTGCTAGCAGCCAAGCTGTCCAGGGGGAGGGTGGCGGATGGGCCCCCAGCCCGCCTCCCCAGGCTGCGAGCCAACCCAGTGTAAATATTATTATACTCCTACGCATCTGAAGGACGTTAATTATTAAAACACATGCCACCCAGGGTAGTGCACTGTAATTAGGTTCAAATTAAATTAGCATCCTCTTGTAATTAGGACATCAATAACCACTCTTGAGGCACCAGTTCCCTAGCCCCTCCCCGATGCTTCCCAACATTGGACTAATGCAAGAAAAGGGGTCCACTGACTCTCCATGGGATGCAGAAATAATCAAAACCATAAATAAAGCAGAGGTAGTTGCACAAACCCTTCTTTCCACCTCCCAGCTCCCACCACCCTCCACCTTCCCTACTGGTCCTGTTCACTGGCAAAGAAGGCAGACAAGGGTTACCAGGGAGGGTCTTGGGTGGTGATAGTTTCCCTGGTGTCTCGCCCAAACTCTGGGCTCTGATGCATCAGCCCTCAGAGACTGGGAAACTTCCAGAGCCCGTTCAGAGCACAGCAATGCTGCTTTCCTGCCACCTGTTAGCTTGTGACTCTGCCCTCCTCTGTGACACCTTCCCAGTCACTGGGCAGGGGCCTTAGCCCCTGGTCCTGGTGCACTGGCCACTGCTGTGGCTCCTTCTGGAGCTTTCAGCATCTGCTGGTGGCTCCAACTTGGCCTGCACGCCCCCAGAGCCTACAGAGACAGCCTTAGCACCTATTGGACTCAGTGCTGCCTGGGTCTTAAACCGTGCTTGGGGGCTACATGGATGGATGGATAACAGGTGCTCAATAGGCTTTGGGATTCAACTGGAAAGGGGGATGGGGGAATATGTCTCGTAACTCTGGTGGGGGTAGGAACTCTGGACAGGTTTTTGGTGCCACTGACTGAAGAGCTGGTATTGACTGGACTCAGCTATGTACAAAAGGCAAAGCCTTCAATGCACCCGTGCGTGGAGTGCTCCCAAAACTCGGCCCCGTGCGCACCTGGCTCTCGGCACAACAGTCCCAGCCCCGCCCACACAGAGCCTAGGAACCCAACAGACATGATGAGGGACGAACTGAGAGGCAGTGGCAGTGGCACCCTCCAGCCCAGCAATGGTCTGGCCTGGGTTGAAACCAGCCTGGGAAGAGAAAGAAAAGAAGTAGGAAGGTGCGGGCATCATTTCAACTGGAGAACCACGGAGGGCTTATCCTTGGGCACAGACGTAACCAAGGCAACCGTGGAGACAGTGAGCCAATTCCAGACCCTTTTGTGAGAGAGCAGGCTGGCATCTTGCCCCCTGCCCCTTGTACTCACGGGAAGTACACGCCAACCCACCTCTTGACCCCACCAGGAGGCAGAGAAACCAGTAAGGCGATCATTCTCTTCACGACTAGCCTCCACCATGCATGACCAGAAAACGTGAGCACCCGGGGCGTGGCCTTGTGAGGGGCATGGGGCGGTGGGGCAAACAGCTTCTCCAGGAGTGAGACAGAAGGGGTCCTTCACATGCCTGCTGACCTCTTGGGTCCCATTAGGGGCTGTACGAAGTCATGGGAAACACAGTTTACTACTGGACCATAAAGGGTCTGATTCGAGGACCATAAGCTCTCGGTCTGGCTAACCCAGAGGGATTCTCAGGCAGGTAGAAATGGGAGTCCTTGAGAGGAAGGGAGCATATGGATTTCTGGAGATTCCACTGCCCCAGTCCCTTCTCCCCTCAGCTAGCTGGAGTACACCCTGAGTTCAGAAAGTACATATCCTTTCCCCAAAGACAGGTTCTGGGTAGAACCCCATGTGAACCCTGGGCCTCAACAAGTGGATAGAAGAGCAGAATTCCCAGGAACCAGAATATTCTGGGGCCCAGGACCTTTGGTTTAGGGAGGAGAGCTGGCCAACCAGGCCCCACCACCTCCCTTGACTTTCCCCAAGGTCAATGGGACCAATCTTCATGGCAGCTTGGAGTGCCACCCCAGATTGGAAATGGGGGGCCAAATGTGGGGCCACCAGGAAGAGGTGCCATGTTTCACAGGAATATGTGCCTAGAATGGGCAGGGCTGCTCAGGTAAGGCTGTGGGGCTTAGAACAGGCAGATCCCCCCGACAATGGGCTGACCTCTCCGTCGCACACCTACCTCCTCTCCCTGGCACTCCCCCAGCTGCACAACAGCTTCCTCACTGCGCACCACAATGGCTGCTCGAGCTTCCCGCCTCCATCTGGGGCTAGGAGCGGCCTGGGCTTTCTGAGCTTGGTGGCCAGCTCTACCTTGAGGACCTGGGGGATACCTCATTAAGTCAGACAGCACAAGAGCTAACCTGGAGAGAGAGGGTCTCCTTGGCGAGCAGTCGTGACCCCCTTGGACGCACCCTTGCCCCCACCGTGTTCTCCGACTCCATTTGCCAATGAACACATACTTCAGGAGCCGGGCAGACACCGAGGCCCCTGCTCTTAACCCACGCTGTACCAGCTTCTCTGGTGGTAGTCTTCACTCCAGCCACAGCAGGACAGGGAAAGTTCCCTCCGGCCCCCTGCTGGGGCTCCAGCAGAACTTGGCCAAGGACAGGATCGGCAAAAATCCGTAGGGGCCTGGTGAGACCGAGCCCAGCCTCCCACTTGTGGCCAATCCTGGGCACTGCTTGCCGAGCTGCTCGAAATCTCCCAGGTCCTTGAGGGTGGCCATGTGCAATGGGGTCTGGACTGACTGATGAGTTCAGAGGGAAGATCTCCAGGCTTCTGCCTGACGGCCACGCCACCATCACACCTCCCAGGCCCCTAGGGCTGAGGCCAGGCGTGCAGACGACTGTGCTGATGGTCACTCAAGTGCCCCAGTCTCCTCCTGCTGGGGCTGTCGAGATCCCACATGCTGGACTCCACCATGACCAAACAGGGCTGCAGACAGCAGGTACTATTTTATTGGGCCTCGAAAGCTTTAAATACAGAAGTGGGGAGGGCTGGCAGGGGGCAGATGTAGACACGCTGGCATCTGAGAGCGGACGCATCAGAGGAATCACATAATCAACAGCTGGACAGAGCTGGGAAGGAAGGCAGTCTGGGATAGATGTGGGGAGGCAGTTGGCAGCTGGCCTTAGGGGGTCAGGATCACGCCCTACATTAGGACAAAGTCTTTCATGTTTCTTCCTGATATGAGGGCAACTTAAAAAAAAAACCAAATAAAAATATAAAATCAGCTGGAAGAGACTGTGGACAGCAGTTCCCGTCATCTCAGAAGACAGTGGCCTGCCCCCTGAAAGCCTTGGGCTCCCCCACTCCACCTCTAGCCCAGATGCCACCCCACAAGACATTTTCATACACGGAAGCAAAGCTGGACCCAATCTACACCCCCGATCTGGGGTCTGGAGCTGAAGACACCCTCCCTGCAGAGGAGGAGGTACCGGTGTGAGCGGGGCTGGGGGCCAGGCCCGCTTCCCTCCTTAGCGGCTGTAGCCAAACTCATCAGCGTCATCGGCCCGGAAGTCTCCATAGCGCCACAGGTTCAGCTGTGAGAAGGGAGAGAATGACCGTGAGGGAGATGGGACCCGCTGGAACCCCGGGACTAAGCCCTCATTTTAAGCTTCCCCTGGAATCCTTGAGGTACAAACTCACCCTGGCACTCTTGGCTGACTCCTGGGCATTCAGGTACTCTGTGATCTGGAGGGACCAGGGAAGAATGGGAAGTCACAAAGAGGGCATTTGCAACTGAGCAGCTGGAATGACCCCAGAGACTGCTGGGGCTGGTTTGCATCTCTCCCTTGCTCAGCGGACTGCCAGCTCCCCCAGAGTAAAATCCCAAGTGCATTGTCACACGGTCCTCTCTGGGGTTCCTTGCTTCTTTGTGCTGGCTGTTCCATCCGCCTGAACTGCTCTCCCTTCAGGTTCACCTGGCTACCCCAATCATCCCTCCCCCACACTCTGGATTCCCTTGATTTCTATGTTCTCTTTTTCTGTTGCATTTTTTTTTTTTTAAAGATTTATTTATTTGACAGAGAGATACCGCAAGTAGGCAGAGAGGCAGTCAGAAACAGGGGGGTAGCAGCTGGCTCCCCGCTGAGCAGAGAGCCTGATGTGGGGCTCAATCCCAGGACCCTGAGATCATGACCTGAGGCTTAACCCACTGAGTCACACAGGCACCACCATTGCATTTATCTCGTATCAGTCAACTTCACTGATTTAGTATATATGTTTTTGTCAACTCTTGCTTGAACATAAGCTCCATAGGGCAGAAATGCTGTCTCTTGTTCATGGAGATACATAGGCCCTCAATACATGCTTGCTGAAAGAATGAATCAATGAATGAATGAACACCTGTAGGGTGTTTATCTCAGATACCAGGCAAAGGAATGTTCTAGACACTACAGACATTACGGGCAGCTTAACAGGGGAGAGAGTGAGATCTTAAGCTTCCACAGGGAAATTGAGGCTAGCTCCCAGGGCAAACTCAAGACACTGAGGGTCTCCACTGAGAAGACTAGGGGTGTCATGCTTCTCCTGTCCAGAGGAGACACAGCAGCAGTTCACACTGGGATCTTGTTCCAAATGAACAAGGATGGTGGCCTTGTACAACCCGCGCCACAGACCCACAGACCATGAAAGAGAGAGGCCTGCATAAAGACGAAGTGACAGGCACCGTGGAGCGAGAATGGGGCTTTCAGCTGGTGTGCTCCTCCTTCCTCTCAGAGGGTGCGTGGGGAGCAGCTCGGTGCCAGTGCCGTGCTGGCACAGGCTTCCCACCAGCCCGTCCTGAGGGCGAGAAGACAGTGCAGGCGGTCCCCAGCTGTCGGCTGTGGGCCCCTCGCAGTCCAGCCTGTGAAGCAGTGAAGCCTGTGGTGCCCTCCTTGTCTCATGATGGGGAGATTCAGGCCCGGCCCGGCTCCATGCCCTGGGGGCTTTTCAGACAGGCTGGAGGGCTAGAGGGGCAATCCTTTAGGCCCCTTGTCCTAGTTGAGTCTGGCTCCAGGTGGCACTGCGTGCTAGCAGCTGGCTCCCGGCTTGGGACTTTTACGTTAGAGAGAAGGAAGTGATAGAATGAGGCAGAGGCAGCCGCAGGCTGGGGCCCTCCCCAGGCCACCCCTGGGCAGGCTTTCCAGCCTGCCACTTGGGGACACCCGCAAAGGGACACTTCCCACTCTAGCTGATAGCTGCATTCTCAGTCAAGCCTGTGGCCAATTAATTTGGGATGTAATTAGCTTTTTTTTAAAACCCCAACAAACCCAAATCCATTATCTTTCCCCAGCAGGAGCAGCAGGATTGAGGTTTCCCTGCTCTTTCACTGGCTCTTGGTGCAGCCCTGGCACCCTCTGTGATGGCAGGTGGAGAGATGCTAGGAGCCGGCCCTTACATTACGTACCACTTTCTGGAACTGCTTCTCCTTGCGCACTTCCACCATGACGAGTCCCTCCTTCACCAAGCCCAGCCCCACGTCCCCCTTGGAATCAGCAAACTGCAGGGTGACGTGGGGACAGCCAGCGCTCAGGTGTTCCACATTGAGCAGGCACTGAGTGTTCTGGATATCCCGCACCACACTGTCCACGGCATCTGTTCGAGCATCCTCCTGGAGCACAGACACAGGCAGGTTAGTGGGAGAGCGAAGTGTGAGCTTTAAAGACAGCCACGTGAGCCCCGGGTCCTGTTCATGGACCTCCAAGCACGTATCCAGCAGGCACCAGCATCTCATTTCCTGCTCAAATCCTAACGAGTAAGGAAACAGCCTCTGGACAGGAAATGCCCCCTCTCCCTGTCCTGTCCTCTCTTCCCGCCAAGCCTATCTACATATATCCCATCCTTGTCACCCACCTGCCTCGTGTCTCTGTGAAAAAGCGGCTTTTGTCCATCCAAAACTCACCACCCACTCACTGCCTGGTCCCAATCGCACCCCTACCTCTGCAGGACTGTGCCTCAGCACCATGAACCCTCACAGTTCCCACTCGTGCATGCACTGTCCTCTCAGGCTCTGTCCATGTTCATGTCTCCCTATGCTTAGAGACTGCCCTTGACCTATCTTGTCACCCTCTTCTCCTGCTGTCTCTCTTCTGCCCTTCAGATTTCATGAAAAGACGGAACATTTTAGGGCACGGATTCCTACCCCACTGTGCCCCTTAGTCCCCTGCGTCTGGCAGCAGCCCCACATGGACTGTCCGGACTGCTCGCTCTGAGCTCCATGGACCTCAGCTGGCGCCCAAGCCGAGGGGACCAACCAAGCCTTAAGCCTGACCTCCCTGGGGAGCTGGACACTGCAGACTGGGCTCCCCGCTCTGGGAAACTGGGTGGCTCTGCAACCCCGAGCCCACGTTCTCCTCTCTGGACACACATTCTGCTCAGGTTCTTCTTTGGATCAGAGAAGGCCAGCACTGGCGAAGGTTCCCTCTCCTCCACATCCTGTCTTCCACACACTCACCCTGTGTGCGTCCACCTTCTAGCTACACGTCCGTGATTCGAGGTCTTCTCTCTTTCCAAGCAACACTATCAAGCCGCCTGGGGCTCCCACAGCCCCTGATCTGCTCCTTTTCATCCTAGCATCTTGGCCAACAGCATCATAGCCACATGTAAGAAACCCAGTCACCTTCGGTTTAGCATTCCCTGCTCCCCACCCCAAATGGCACTAAGGCCGGGCCCCTCTGATGTGGCCCTGGTTTGACTGTCACTGTCTCTAGCCTGGACTTCCAAGTGCCACGGTTTCCTAGGACTCCAATCAGTCTCCGACGATGGCCCCTGAAAGAACTTGCAGAACCAGAGCTGCCCATGTCAACTCTGCTGAAAACCCTGCCCCACCCCCAGGCCCCGACATCTCTTTCCATTCTCCTCTCGTGCCACTGCCCACAAGGTCCTGGACTCCCAACTGTGTGGACGAGTCTCTGCCCAAAGCCCCTGGGCCCACTGGGCCCATCCGTCTAAAGAACCAGTTCAGACGCTCCAACGCCGCCACCTCTGTGCATCTTCCCTCAGCTTCCCCCGTCACTCCCATCTCACTGACAGGCCACTTGTCACTGCTTCCAACTTCTGGCATCAGTGGCTGAATGGAGGGAGGTAGACAGGGAAGATGGGAGAGAGGGAGGGAAGGAGGGATGGGGGAGGGAGAGAGAGGGGGAGGTGTGCAGACTCACGTCTTGGGGCACCTGGATGAAGGCAAAGGCATACTCTGTGGCTTGAGCAGGCAGCACACGAGTGCTGAAGGCAGGTGGCAGGGTCCCCAGGCGGGTGGACGGCAGGATCTCTCTCTGCAGAGGACAGGTCAGGCCGGCAGCATTACACACTCAACGCCCCATTGTTCTCACAGGAACGACTCCTGTGGCTGGACCTCTGGAATTCGAACTTGGGCCCCCCCCACGACTCGCTCCTGCTTAGCCCTGGTTGGTGACGCCCAAGGCTGGCGCGCTGGCCCCGCAGCAGGTGGGGAGGCAGACAGCCGAGGCTCATACCTTCTCAGCCTGAGCCTGGGCTTGGCACACCTGGGTGCTCTACTAAATAATCAGCTTGGTCCCTGGTCTCCAACCATGACTTCCATTTCTCTCCAGTGCCTTCCCTCTGCAACATGGCTTCCTGGAATGCTTCTCCCACAGGCTAGGGGGTGCTCTGCTGGGAAGGCACACCGAGACAAGGGTCCTGACAGTCCCTCAATGTGGCAGGACCCCTTCTGTGTATTTCCTGGTAGCAAGTTGGGAGCAGGGCCCCCAACTCTGGGCTTTGGCTCATCAACCCTCAGTGCCAGTCATTGTGGAAAGTGGACAACCTTCATCACACCACAGGAGTGGCGTGGTTCCAAACTACAACTTCCTCTCCTGCTTGCTGCTTTGCCCACAGGGAACCTTCCAGAATTGTTAACAGATTCCCAGGCCCAGCCCGAGGGAGCTTTTCTCAAGGGTGCCAGTCACTTTGCCCCATTGTGACTTCCCAGCAAGCCTTGGTTGGGGGACCAGCGCACAGGCACCTGGTCCAGCACGACCAGGAGCCGCGGGGACTTGAGGGTCTCCATGGGCCTGCTCTTCACAGAAGCTGGGCAGAAGACGAGGAATGGTGGGTGTGGCTGGGCACTCATCCTTGGGGCCTGGAAGGGAGACTTCTCGGAGTCCAGTGGCCTATTACACCAACAGCAGAGCTGCCTACATGCTCACCATTCTGTCAACTGAGGGGTCAGGGCTTGTGGGGACTTGCTCTAGGGGACTACTGTGCAGCCCCCCGGGGCCCCTTGTTTGCCTAGTCCTCCACCTCCCGGTCCCCCACACTCACGTTGCCGTAGTCAATGTAGAAGACGTGTACTTTGGCGGGAGACTCGACTTTTTCCACTCGGGCGCGGTACCTGCAACGGCAGCGCGGGCAGAGCTCAACGGACAGCCCTGCCGAGTCTGGCCACCCCGGAGCCTTAGCAACAGCAGGGCAGGGGCACGATACCGCCAGGCCTGGGACTCAGGGTGAAGAGCCATGGGTGTCATGGAGGGCAGTTCTCAGACTCCACGAAGGCCCAGGCTCGGGGCGCTGCGGCCACCCCCTAATGGAATCAGAGCATAGCTAGGAGCAGAGGGAGGGAGAAGGGAGCATGTGGAGCAGATTAATGTGTCCTTGGGGCATAAAGCAACAAGACTAATGACTAGATTGATGTCTGCTGTTTAAAGCCAGCACACTAAACAGCAGCTGTAATTAGCCGGCGGATCTGTCTGGGAGGCCGCGGCAGGGAACACATCCAAGTCACTTCGTCACCCAGGGAAGGCCGTGGGCCCTACTCTTCTTGGTTGATGAGACGTAGTGACCTTCTTGCAACGTGTGAGTGCCCCTGCTCATGTCCCAGACAGCTGGGGTGGAGGGTTGGGTGGCGGGTCTGGGCTCACTGAGAACCAGTCTCCGCCCTCCCCACCCTATGTGACATCATTTTCCCTGTGTGGGGCGAGGGCTGTGTCGGAGAGTCTCAGCCCGCCACAGCTCTCCCACCAGAGCTCCCCAGGAATGAGGAGAGACACCGCTTGTAATACTCCAGGCTGCCTGGGCTGCGGGCAATGAAGAGGGCAATATGGGAGAACCGCCAAGGTCAAGCACCACTGCCCATGGAAACCAGGTTGCTAAGGCAAATGCCTCAAGTCTACCGGGTAGCTCTGCAGGCCTGTGTCCTGAGCACAGACCGGCTATTGCTGCTGCTTAAGACTCTCTGGTCCGCTCGGGTCCCAGTGGCTTACCACTCTCCATCTACAAACTTGGCAATGCAGAACTCTCCCCGGCGGGGCGCGTAGGAACCTTCAACAGGAGGATGGCTGGCAATGTCATTTCGCATGTTCTCCATCAGCTTCTCCAGCTGGGTGCCTGCCGGGGAGGAAGAGGGAGTGAGCCCTGGGTTGGGGAGCAGGCAGGACATGGTGCTGTGTAGGGCTGGTATGCCGTGTTCCATAGGGAAGTCCCCTGTGGTCTCTGCTCAAGAGGGTCACGCTGTCCTCAAAAGTGGGAGGAGGACTTGCTGACACTTTGGGCTTCAGAAGCACATAGTCTTCCTTCCAACCTCAGCTCTCCAATCCACTGGCCAGGCCCATGGAAGCCGCTGGAAATGTTCCTGGGCTCCACTTGAGGTGGGTGAAGTGCGGGGATGGAGAGCAGGGCCCGTGAGCCTCGGCCATGGTGGGCACGGGCCATCTTACACCTGCTCCTGCAAGCACCAGCCTGGCCTGGGCCACAGAAGTGATGGCTGACAACAGCCACTCTCCGCCAGTGTCCCCCGGGGGCAAACGTGGAGAGGTAGGAGGGGCCACATACAACCCTGCTCAAGGAAAGGGCCTCAGACTCTGAGCCATGGAAGATGAGGAGCAGCTCAGGGAGCAGGACCCGATCTCAGTATATTTAGCTTGGCCACTCTGACCTTGCTCACCACGTGAAGTATGTGCAAAAGCAAACTTTGCTACTGCCAGGCTGGGGTTCCAACCACGCCCCCCAGCTCAGTGGCTGCTTTGGTTGGGCAGGGAGAGAGGCTCCTTCTCTGCTGCTTGTCAGCTGGTGATCACCAGGCTTGGCAACACCCTGGGTCCTCTCGGGTTCCCTGCCTTGCTCCTTTCTGCTGTGTCCCCGTCCCCACTCCACTAGGCATCAGTCCCCAGTAACTTCCCTTTTCCCTCCAGGTTGGCCCCGATTCTAGCTCTGCATCAGGCCTGTTGGGGCCCCTTTGCTCTCTGTGGTAAGGGTAACTGGATTCCTGTGGGGCGGGTATGGGGTTCTCCTTTCCACCTCCGGGGCCCAAAGCCACACTGTAACAGGTGCCTAGCACATGCTGGCTGTCGGTACGCTTGTCACAGCTGGCCTTGTAAGCTCCTTGTCTGGCTTATGTTTCTGCCACTATGCTGTGAGCTCCTTCAGGGTATAGCCCATCGTGTACTTGGTCCTGTTCGCTCTTACAAGGCCTAGCAATTGCCTGACGCATGGAGGGTGCTTAAGAATTCAACTGGATTTGGGGCACCTGGGGGGCCCAGTTGGTTAAGTGGCTGCCTTCGGCTCCGGTAACGATCCCGGGGTCCTAGTGCTGAGCCCCACATGGGCTCCCTGCTCAGAAAGGAGTCTGCTTCTCCCTCTCCTGCCACCCCTACCCCCTGCCTGTACCCTTGTTCTTTGTCAAATAAAATCTTATTAAAAAAAAAAAAAAAGAATTTAGCGGTATTGGAGATGCACTCTGTGTGGCCCATGTGCACAAGGATGTGCCCACTCCTGGGCCTCTGCAGGGGCCACTGTCCCAGCATTCAGGGACCTTCGTTTCAGTACAGGGACTTTTAGGAAGCAGCTGCCCTTCCCCTCTCCAGCAGTAAACCCTCTACATAGACAAATTCTTCCTATACTTGGTCTATTTTTATTTATTTATTTATTTATTGCTCCAAGGCAACAGAAGCAGACTTTGCCTCCTGCAAACAGGTCCTTGCACTGAGCCTGGCTGGTCATTTACAGCTAATGGCAATGCTTTCATCATTTCATTAGCTCCTTCCTGAAGGCAGGCTTTAATTAAGAGAAGAGACACAGGGTAAGAGGATGTCCCCCAAGAGAGGATGAAAGGTTTCTGAAGAGGGAGGCTGTAGATGCTGAAGTTTATTTTCATGGATTTTATGGAACCAACTGAGGTCAGGTTTTCTCTGAGGCCCACTGCGGCCCTCCAGGTAGTGGGAC
Source organism: Mustela erminea (assembly GCF_009829155.1). Classification (NCBI taxonomy): domain Eukaryota; kingdom Metazoa; phylum Chordata; class Mammalia; order Carnivora; family Mustelidae; genus Mustela; species Mustela erminea. The sequence goes on from NC_045624.1 coordinate 23,519,037, forward strand.
ATGGGCCTCACTCCCTTCTCCAGTTTTCCAAGAATATGCGGTTGTTCCTTTGGTTCCTTTTCTCCCAATTTTCCGCCTTGGCCACTACTTGCTGCAGTGCCCCGGCTCCCCACAGCTGCCAAATAGAGCCAGGCAGGAACAGGGCAGGCACAGGAAGCCTCTGAGATTACCTCAAGTCCTCCAACCCTCAAGTTCTCTCTCCTGAAGACTTCAGGGCCCTGTTCTTAACCAAGGTGGGTCCGAGCCCTGCAGGATCCAGGGGCCAGGTAAGAGCCTGCCGGGGAGCCGTCGTACACTGGGCAGGGTTTTCTCTGAGTTCCCTGTTCCCTGAGCTTCCTGAGGTCCCTTCTTTCTGGCTCCTGGGTTCAGAATCAGCTCTCCCTCCTGCCTGGACAAGCATGAAGGACCCCTTTCTTTGTCACACCACCCAGACCCGGGGGCTGGGCCACTTCTCAGCAGGACTGCAGCTGACCTCAAGGGAACCGAATGCTGAAGGCTCATCAGTCCATCTCTAACCCTCCTCAGCTCTCTCCCCTTCCAAGCAGAGCCAGCCCAGAGCTTGGGAAGGTTGGTTTTTCTTGGTGACCTGACATGGCCACAGACCAGCTGCCTGGGAAATGTCATTAGAGGGAAGTGGCTGAGACGAGGCTGATGAACTGGAGGGGTTCGGGGGGTGGGGCACAGGGGGCTGGGCGAGCCACAGCCTGCCTCCCACGGGGCTGCCTTGAGGGCCAGGGACATCTTCAGGCCCCTCTGCCTTGCAAGGATCTGGCTCCTTGGACCCAGAGGCAGCTTGAAGAGCTTTTTCCTCTGCCCTCAAGTAAAATGGTTCCCTGTACAGGGAGTCAAGGAGAGGAGGGACAGAAGGGTAGAGAGAGCGAAGGGAGTGGACGTGGGAAGTTGAGCCGGAAGGGCCACAGGGCCCCCCTGCCAGAGTGGCCTCTATCACCCTCTGTCCTCCAGAAGCCTGAGGTGTCTGCTGAGGTGACCCAGGCCGCCGTGCACAGGACTTGAGGGCAGGAGCAAGGAGGAGGACGGAGACAGAGGGTCCTTCAGAAAGACTGCCCGGGGATCACTTCCCCTAGAGCGGAAGACTGTTTCCATGGCAACTGGCTACCACTCGGGGCTATGGTAACCTCTAGAGAAGGAGAAACCCCAGAGAAAAAAGCCCAGGCTCCTCTCCTCTCCTGCTGCCTTCCCAAGGAAGCTGAGGGGGAGGAGGGTTAAGTGATGCTTGGTTTGTGCTTCCTGACCATAGGAGACAATCTGTTCCCTGCTTCCTGACAGACTCCAAGGGCTACACATCCCAATGCCTCGCCCAGCCAGGGGTGTCTGAGAGCAGAACAGTTCTCCAAGGATCTCAGAGTACCACCCAGACAAGATGGGTCACCTCACTGGCCTACAGAGGCCCTACTGAGCCTTGTCCACTCCACGGCAGGAAATGCCCCAGGGCCCAGAGCTGCAGCAGGGCTCGGGGAGGGGTGGCAGCTACAGGGTCTTGGGGAGAGGCCCCTGGGAGCGGATTGTGGGGGTTGGGGGGGCCTGCGCCCTGCCCTCCCGCTGAACTGAGGGGGTTCTGGAGGCAGGCTGGGTCAGCCTACTCACCAGTCTCCACATCCTGCACGTAGAAGTGCAGGTCATCGGTGATCTCGGTCACGAACACCGGTTTGTAGCTAGCCGAGCGTTCCTCCTCCAGCACGGGCGCCACCTCCTCCACGGGCTGCTCCTCGTAGTGGGCCCAGACCTGCAAAGGCGGGGGTTAGGAAGCAAAGCCAAATAGGACAACGGGGAAAGGGGCTTTGGGCACGTGGAGTCACCCCTGCGGTGAGTGAATGTGGAGGTCCCTGCAGGACACTCACATCACACCAAGCTGCCCTCGAACTCTCCTACTCTCGGTGGGTTAGGACAGTGCTCTAAAGTTCTGGTGAGTCAGGTCTCAGATTCGGGCAGGGAGCAAAAGCAACTGGGGAGCTTATTAGAAATGCTGGTACCTGGGTCTCAATACAGGCCTACCACGTTAGAATCTGTCGTGACTGCACTTAGAAGTAAAGCAAACCAGAGCAGGCTCCTGGGCAATCTCACACGGAGTGTGAGAACCGTGGAGTCCCCACCTCCCTCCCCCGACACCACTCTGCAGGGGTCACTCTGAACTCTCCAGGTCCTAGCACTGTCCAGGGCCTTCGTGCCCCTGAGACTCTCCACGCGACAGCCCTGGGCCGTGGAGGGGAGGGCTTGTCACTGTTCCAGAATGCCTCCTCTCAGCAACTTCTCCGCCTTCATCTCAAGCAGGTTGCTCTGACCCTAGTGCAGAAGCTGGGCCACTCCCCTCCGTCCTCACTGCTCCCCTCCGCCTTCCCTGCTCCCCACTTTCCCTGGCTCTGCCTGTCAGGGCCGCAGCAGCTCCAAAGCTGATTCAATGTGACAGCCTGTCAAGACCAATCCTGCGGCCAGGAGATTATCCTGGTAGTGACGCCTGTCAGAGCAGCAGAGGGTCGGGGGCTGCCCCGCTGAGCACTGAGAAGAGGGTGAGGGACAGGACCACCCACAGGATCCCACAGGCACACAAGAACAGGGGATGATAAAAGTATTAGACAAAACTTACATGCGTCCTAGGTGCCAGGTGCCATCCTAAACATTCTAAGTAGTAATTCACTGAATCCTCACAACAACCCTTTGACTAGGTATTAAGGTTACCCTGTTTTACAGACGAGAACAGGAGGCACCCAGGCTTGCTAGAAGCAGTGGAACCAGGGGCTGAACCCAGGTGTCTGGGTGCTAGAGATCTTCTAGAGGGCATTCTGGCACTGACTGGGCCTCCAGAAACAGAGGGCAGCACCGAGCAGTGGGAAAAGCTGTGGGTGGGAGCTGTGGGCTCCTGTCCTTTAATCTGCTTTTTCACTTTAGTCCAGCCATGTGCCTCCTGTATCTCCTTTTCTTCCCTTGCAAGATAAGCCAGTCTGACGCCATGATCATTCAGCTGATCCACAGCTCCCCGGATGCCATGTGGAAGCAGCCGAAGGGCAGGAATGTTAGATTTGCTGAACCTCCTTGGGTCACAATTGCAAAGGCCATGCTCCTGCCTTTACTGTGGTATAAGCATTATTCCGCTAGAAGGTGAGGCTAGGGCCCTGAGAACTGGAATGAGCAACAGGGGCTGAGCCCTGGGGAGGCCACCAGGGAGTGGCTGAGGGGGATGGGGGAGACTCATCCGGGTGCAAACCTTTGCCAGCCACACACACAGCAATGCCCCTGCCTTCTGCCTTCTGGGGCTGGGCTCTGACCCACACAGCTCCTGCCCATGCTCACCTACTCCCCACACAGGCCCCGCCACAGCTACTTCCCTCCCCAGCAGCAGCCAGACACCTCTGCTTTCCACATGCCCGTGCCTGGTTGCCCCAGGAAAGGAGTTAGTCAGATCAGAGACTCCTGGCTGAAGGGGGTCTCCAGCTTTCAGACTTCCCGGTGAAAGGGCCTCTCCAATTGGAGGCCATCGCGCAGACTGCTGCGGGCACTCCGGGGGATAAGGGACAGCAGCAGTGACTTCTGTTCCAAGGCCTACATCCGGCTGAGGTGGACTTTCTCCTTGGGACCGCTAGGAAGTTCCCCAGGGCAGTGACTCCTCAGTCAGTGACTCCCAGGGTGGGAAGCTCACTGCGGCTGAGACACAAGACTGCCAGCACTGCCTTAGAGGAGCAGAAGCCAAGTGCACCCCCAACCCCCACCATGGTCAACCCCCCCAAAACTTCCCCACCCACTTGGCTCCTCTGGCTCCTGGCCTTCCTGGTACCCAGGCAGCCCAGGAGAGAGGGGAGGGGTGCTCTGCGCTTGCTCCAGAGTGGGGGCTGGGTCTGGGAGCCATTCTGGGCTCCAGCCTAACTCCGTCCTGCCTCCCTCCTTGGAGGGGAAGGAGGCTCCTCAGCAGTGTTGATGAATTGGGAACAGACTGACAGGGTGAGAGCAGAAACTGCTAATGACTCGTCAAGTGAAGGCGCCTTGGGCGACAGCATCAGGTTTCCTCCTGGGGGAAGGGTGGAGCTCCTCCTCTGCAGGCAGGCGGCAGGAGGGGACCAGCAAGCTTGAGGTCAAGGATGGTACAAACAAAAGCCCCCTGGGAGGCCCCCCCAGGCCTCCAGCTCCCACCAGGAGGGTCCTGTGACAGGGTCCTAGAGCTCCCTGGGTGCTGGGAGGGGCACAGTAGGGGCACCCTGCTGGCTCCCAAGGTGAGAAGACACCAGAAGCATGAGGCAGAGAGCTGCTCCTCAGATAAAGGAACTCCATTTCTAAGAGAGGGCTGGCTTGGCCCCTCAAATAGGAGAGCACTGCAGGTTTCCCTCAGGAGGTGGAGGTGACCATCTATTCCCCGGGGACTTGGCTCCCAGCGGCCTAGGCATGCTGGTAAATGCAGCCTGGCTAGGTGGCTTTTGGTGGCAATGAGTCAGTCAGCAGAGAGGCTGCCCACCCTTGGAACAAGGGCATCTTTTGCCCATATTGGTTATTTTGCCCTTCTGCAGAACCGGGGCAGGGAGGGGACAGATGCACTGGCTGGCACCTGCGAGATGGTTGCCACTTCCCCACAGCCATGCCCAGCCCTCTCTCAGCTCAGATCCCCGACAAGGAGCTTGTTTTGGGGAGTTACCAGGGGGATGCTGCTCATCCTGGGCCCACGAGGTGAAGACAAGGCAAACCCAAAGACCCCTTCCAGGGAGAACAGTGATTCAGTGCCTGAGGGCTCTCCCTGCAGGCTCTGGGCAGATGGAGGAGCTGGGGAAAGATCTGCACAGCCAAGATGCCGAGCCGAGGACGGGACTCTGGAGCTGAGAATGCTCTCGGCCTTTGGTGGAGCCAAGCCTGAGCAGAGCCTCAGCAGCAGGGCCCAGGGACGCTGGTAGAGCCACCCAAGAGGGACCTGCTTTGCTCTGGGACCACCTCCGGGCCGTGTTAGTGTAGAAAGGACTTTCCCAGCCAGCTCCTCTGATTTGCGGTAGGTCTGTATTCAGGCTGGGGCCAGACGGCACTGTGTCCTCTATAAACCTTCCGGGGCTCTGGCTACAGACCCGGGTGGGGAATGGGCAAGGGCAGCAGCTCCCTCATCTGCTCCATTGCTGGTCTCTCGTGCCAGTTCTCGCCCTACTTGGGTCCCCTCGACACTGTGGGGCCAGGTTAGGAGCACAGGCTGTCTCTTCTCCTGTTATCACCCATCCTTGGCCCTCCCTCTTTCCTATACTTCCTCCCCAGCAAGCCCCAGGATGATCCTCCTGGCAGGAGATGAGCTATATGGACTGAGGCTCTCTCTAGTGACTAGAGGCTTTCCTTTCTAAATCCTCTGGAGCCTTGGGAGGCTCCAAGGGTGGGGCTGGCAGGGGGCCAGGGCGGTGAAGGCCTTCAGGCTAGCGGTGGGGAAGGCAAGTTCAATAAAAGGTAATCAATGGCCAATGTAGCCCCGTGCAGGGCCCTGCGGGGACAGAAGGGAGGCTGGGGAGGGAGAGCAGTCCTGATGCCTGCCCTCTGTGGCTCCGGTCTCTGTCAGTTAGAGCCACCCAGTATTCCTGGAAGAGGAAGGGATAACCCAGCTAATGCCCTGTAGAGGAAGGGGAGGGCCCAACCAGCATCTCTTCATGAGGAGAGGAGTCTGCAGGGCACAGGAAAGAATGAGGCCCAGCAGGGAGGCAGCCAAGTTCCCAAAGCTAAGAAACTAGCATGGCTCGCTTCCCCTCAGATGGACCCGCTCACGGATGCGCACACACACAATCTCATTTCCCGAAGACTTCCGCATGGTCTCCAAAAGCTCTCAGTATTACCTCTCCTAGTTAGCTCACACATACCACCACGATCTCTTAACCCCACACGTGCCTGTCTCCAACAGCGAAGATAGCTCTCCTAGGGTCGCAAGCGAGGCAAGGTTGGAAATCCTGGGGACACCTCAAAATGCAGTTTGCTGTCCTCCAGCTGGCTACCAAATTCTCTGGGTCCATCCAATTCTGAGGGGTGCCACAGGGCTCCACACATGCTGCTCCTGGGAACCAGCCCCTCACCAGAAGAGGCAAGCCACACTAGGTTCTGCCAGGATCATTGAAGAGGATGGGGTGTGCGGGAGAGGGACCCAGGAGGCCGGCGGGGCCTCACCCTGAGAGTAGCGCACTGCATTTTAACTGGACTGGAATAAAAACACGCAGCCTGTGTAAGTAAGTAATTACTGATGATTACTCCTCACCACCATCATGAGGACCCAGTGGAATGATGACTTGGGCTCTTTCAGACAAATCTAGTAAATAGTGACGCCCAGTGTAACACCCAGCAAGGCACCCATCCCTCCCCCTCAGGTCAGATTGTCCTCTCTGTCTTCTCCTGGGTCCCTCCTGGGCCTCAAATCTCAGAGAGCAGAGCCTGGGGGCAAAGACACTTTCAGAGTCTGAGCCTCAGGGGCCAATTACCTCCCAGCTGCTAATTCTTCAGCAAGGTTCAGCCCTTTCCACACCAAGGCCCCAGTACCACGTGGGCACCTTCCCCTGCAGCAGGCAGAGGACATGGGGGTGGCAGCCTTAAGTTCAATTGTCACCAAGAGGAAATCTAAGAGGAAGCTTCTCTGCAGTAGGAGCTCAGGTTGCCCGCTCCCTGTCACTGTATGAAGATGGGGTTTAATGTGAGCAGCCCTGAGACAAGGGGGAAGCCTCCTGAGAGGCCTCCTGCGGGCCTAGTCCTCTAAGGCATGAATAGCCCCTTTCAACCAATCCCAAGCTTTTTGGGTCACCTCTCTCTAGAGTTCTTCTACTCCCATTAGGGTTGGTCACCTGCCTTCACCCCCAGGGGATGGGAAGAAAAGAGATACAGGCGGGCATCCCTGGGCCTGGTTCCTGAGGGAATGCCATTGGGAAGAGGCTAAGGGAGGAGGTGGCTGCTCTGGGTTGGAAGAGAATGAGGAACCACGGGGCCCTGAAGCCCCCGACTCCTTTTGGCAGGTGTCTGGGCCTGGCTCTGGGAGGCGAGCTGCAAGCCAGATGGCTGCCCCATGGGGAAGGAAACGTTTGTTCCTGGAACAAATTTATGGCTCAGCACGGCTGTCCCATGAAATCCTCCTCGAGCCCAGAGAAGCCCTGACAAATTGGTGGCCAGCTGATTTATCCCCATTATTAGGGCCAGGCTGTAAGTCAGTGGTGACAGGCTGAGTCGGGGGGTGCGGAGCCCTGCTCCCACCACCAAACCACTGGGTTCCTTAATCGTCCATTTGTTTCCAAAAGCTGCTTTCCAACCCACCCCCCCTGTCTTTTCAATGCACTGTCTGCAGAGACTGATGGGCTATAAATCTGTTGTCCTAACAGTTTTATGAATCTCCTGGGACAGCTTCCGAAATGGGCCTCCCTGCAGGCCCTTGTGAAGGCAAGTCAGAGTGGGCTGTGGGTTTCCCGGTCACTCTGAGGGCACCGAAGGAGGGCTGGGGCTGGTGAAGGGACAACTCCCCAGTCTCCTGCTTACCAGAGGCTCCCTACATCGTTCCTCTCATGGCTGCAAGGTCACCTTCCAGACGTGGCTCTGCTCCACCAGAGCAGGCCAACAGTTGAGGGGACACCTAAGCTGGCAGCCTTTCCCTTGGTCACGTGTGGCTCCCGATGTGGGGTCTGAGATCAACACCCACCAGGTTGCCTCAGGTGGGGGATGACGAAACCGCTCTGTTCCCCATGTGGGGGCTGTGGTGTTTTGGCAGAGGAAGGGGAGAAGAAGCCCCAAGCTCCGGGATGGCCCCTGCCTCCTCCACAGCCAGGCCCAATTCCACACCAGTACCTTCTCTTTCTTCTGCTTGGCGGTCTCCTCGGCAGACAGCAGGGGCTTGTAGTAGGCGCTGCGCTCTGCCGTGAAGTGGACCTTGGACAGCGCGTGCTCCACCAGCAAGACGGACAGGTTGGCGCCGTCAACATGCAACCAGCCAATGAAGTTGCCAGCCTTGTCCATGCTCTCCACCTCCACCTCTACCTGGGGAACAGAGAAAGGGGGAGAGTCAGCCTGCAGGGGGAGGGGCTCAGGAGGGACCAAGAGCAGGAGCTTGTTGGAGCTGTGGCACTGCTGATCTTCTTAGAACGCTTGGCCTCACTTCTGTAAGCGGGATCTAGGCTCTCTATCCTCTCACAGCCCAGAATTATCCTTACGGAAATATCCCTGACTGAGCGACTTCAAAACTCAGCTACTAGGGTACAATCGGCATCCCTCGGCTTGAGCGAGGGAATTGCATCAGCCGTGGGCATGTGTGAGCGCAGCCTGGGGGTCAGGAGTGAGAGAAGCAGCAGACCAGAGCTGCCCCCGGAACGTCTGACTCTTCTTCAGCGCCCACACACCCAACCCAGCTCTTCTAGCATGAAAGGCAGGCCCCAGGAGCAAGGCAATCCCCAGGAAGAGGGGCACGTAGCTGAGGCAATTACGGCTCAACAAAGGTACTACAAGTGGCTGGATGAAAGCCAGGTGAAGAGAGGAGGGGAGGGGGCAGGTGGGTGGAAGGGTGTGAGCAGGGAGTGCACAAGTGGGCGGTTAAGGGGTGATGCCAGCAGGAGGCTGCCCCTGAAAGGGAGCAAGGGGAAGGGTGACCTCACAGCCATAAGCCCAGGCCTTGGGGCCGTGGGCTGGGGTTGACCTCAGAACCCTTGGGGACCCCTGTGGGGCTCAAGAGCTTCTGAGCTTTCTCCACAGAGCGCCTTCCTGAGACACAGGACCCCAGACACAGTCCTGACTCTGCTCCCCCAAGAGGGCGGCCTTGATGCCACAGCCCTTAGGGTGGCTGATCTGTTCCCACCCCATGAAGGCAATGGCCCAGGTAAATTTCTTCTTTGATTCTCTCCTAATCTCCTCTTTTCTCTGCGAAAGGGGCTTGTAAAAGCCTTTGCTGCCAAATATGAAAAACTTGTATTAATTTAAACAGCTTCAAGCTCGATTAAGCAATAAAATGAATGTCTAAATACCTGGGAATTCTCTGAAGCCTTGGGCTGGAGCCTGTGGCAGCAGCCCAGGCCAGAGGGTTAGAGAGGCAAGTGGGGAGTCATGTGGGTGACAGGACACCCTTTAAGTAGACAGAGGTGGCTTGGCCATGTGGAGAGAAGGCTGTAGGGAGAAAAAGAAGGGGCAGGACCAGGGAGGCAAGGCCCCGGCCTCTCCCTATCCTTGAACACCCTCTTCTACACCCTACTTAATTAAGGCTTACAGTTAACCTTTGAGTGGAAATGCAAGTTCAACACTGCCAGAGTATGAGTGTGACCCAGAAGCAGACAGGAAGAGTTTATTAGAGCTAGATAACAAAGATACTCTATTCCAAGTTGACTCTGTAGGTGGGTACATAGGCCCCTGTGCCTGGACCTCTTATCTTTCACCATGTTAGCAGCCAAGTGTCCTTTCCTGAAACTGACGGCTGCCCTGCTTGGGCACAAGACCTCCCTCCAGTTCCGAGAAGCCTGTGGCGGGCCAAGTGGTTGTGACAAAAAGCTTGATGGCCACCTGTATCATTCCTCTTGGGGCCGGACTGCTAGGATGGAGGCAAAAACCTCAGAGTTGGGTTGATGAAGCACCCGGGGAGTCTAATGATGCTCACTCTGGAAGGTGCCCACACTTAGATCTCACCCCACCAAGCAAACCCCACTACCCACACCTCCCCTTGGAGGCTACCAACCACATGCCGGCCTCCCAAGGGCTCATACTAGTGGGAGACTCTGGTGACTAGTAGCCATGCCTGGGGTCAGCGCTGTCAACTCTCTTGGCAGATGAGCATGGCCTTCACACTTACCCAGCCTCTCCCTGCCTATAATCGATATGCTAACTTGGGCTTGACAGGTCCCTGCACCCAGCCAGCAGCTGAGGAAAAGAAGTCTCTAGCCTTGGGCACTGCCCTCCTGCTGAATCCATCTGGGGTTAGAAAGGGAGATAAAGCTGTAGCCTAGGGATTTCCGCTTTCCCTTTTATTATGGCTGCTGCAAATATTGCAATTTCTCAAAGGCACTCAGGGAAAGGTGGGCTGGGCTCAGCGAAAGGATGGGGCTACTTCGGAGTCTCTTGGCTTGTGACCTCTCTAGCCAAGCCCTGTGGTGTGTCTATCCTTCTGGGTACACAGAATTCAATGTGAAGACCAAAGTCTTAACCCTTCTCTAGTTCTGGGAGAGCTTCATGGTCAGCAAGCAGAGGGTTAAGCATGGTGCTCCCAGGCTGGTATATGTTCATCACGGTTCTCTTAGATTGACGGCTGGGGATTTGTGCCTTGACAGTAACATTTTGTGGGCCAATGTCTGTGTATGCTCTATTTCTCTGATCAACTTTAAGACTTGTGTTCTTAATATTTTCTCCTCCCTCTTTTTTTTTTTTAACAGATTATTTATTTGAGAGGGGGAGAGAGAGAGAGAGAGAGAGAAAATGTGTGTGTGTGTGTGTGTGTGTGTCTGTGTGTGAATGGGGGTGGGGCAGAGTGAGAGGGAGAGAGAATCCTCAAGCAGACTCCCCACAGAGCGGAAGCCTGACTTGATCCCATTAACCCACTGAGACACCCAGACATTGATATTTTCTCTTAACTGAAAAAAATACATATAAACACATACTCCTATAGAGATACAGATACAGTTGATTCTTGTTATTTGTGATAGTCTATAAAGTTACCATGAACACTGAACCAGTGCTCCCAGGGGAAACACAGGATCAGGTTCCTGCAAGACTCTGGTCACGATTTACCAATACATAACCTTCTTCTATGCACGTTTTTGCTTAAAGACACCTTATTTAATATATACTGATGATCTGTTACCATTGAACTAACAGCCAACAGCACTAGAACTCACGCCCGAATGAAGCTTCTCTAACATGTGTATTTTCTCCCTAAGGCCCACTGCAGCCTTCCTATACTTCGGAGCACCAAACAGCACTTCGACACTCTGCCGGGGGGCCATTTTAAACTGCACACAGGAAAAAGCACACATCAGAAAAAGGGGGAAACGCGGCACTACAGAGACGATGGACAAGACACCTGTTGCCGGGATGAGAGCCGAAACAAGAAGGGGAGCACCGCCGTCTGCGACCTCGGCTGGGAGCACGCTCTCCTGGACACTCAAAGTGTTCGCCGCTTGGATGACCAAACACTCCGAGTACTGATCTGGGGCTACAAGTACATTTCAGTAAGTAAAGTAAGTGAACTTGCAAATATGGAATTGTATATCATGAGGACTGACTAGACAGAGACCCACGGAAAGCTCTTTCCTACCAGTTTGCCTCAAACTGAAGACAGGAGTGAGGAGAGGCTCCTTCTGGTCAGACACAGGAAACCTCTTCTGGGTTCCTTCTGCCTATTGTCAGTATTAATGAGACCCACTGCTCACTGAGTGTTGTGTAAACTGCAGAGTCCCGCTCCTCAGCAGCACAGAGTGTTTCAGGGAGAGATGTGGACGCAACAGCTTCCCTTGGGAGGCCTCCAACGACGGCAGGGGACACCAGGGAGCTCACACCTTGGCTGACTATCAGGGACTGCCCCAATGTCTGATTTGTGTGTGGGCCTTTGGTGTGTGCACGTGTGAGCTGATGTGGCCTTGAGGGCACCACAGAATGTGTGCACACGTGGACACAAGCAGTGTCAGTGGGGAACCAATGGGAACCTCTTCTCTTCCTTCCCCTCCTCGATGTTCACACTGACGCTAAGGCCTAGGAAAGCAGGGCTGAGGGGAGGAGAAGGCCTCCTGAGAGTCTACGATGGGGACCACAGCATTTTGCTGGGGGAGCAGCTGGGGGAGCATGAAACAGCAGGCAGCCTAGATGCCTTGAGGTCAGGCCCGCTGCCGCCTCCTAGTACCTCTTCACTGCGCACCCCTGCGGGTCTGGCCAGCTGCCAGCACCTCTTGCCCTCTGCCTGAGGCCGACAGAGTGGGTGGGGATTCTGAGGTGTGAACTAGGCCCTATGAGCTGAGCTCTTCCAGCTTCAACACCACCCTTCTGTGAAGGCTTCCCTAATCCACCCATGTGAATCCCTCTGACACCTGTGGGCTACCCCACACTTCAACACTGAGGGGACAGCATATAGCACAGAAGTTCTGAGCGCAGACTATGGAGCTAGACTGCATCGGTTTAAATCCATCTACTAACTGCAGGACCTTCGCCAAGTCACTTATCTTTTCTGTGTCTCTGCTGTAAGACTGGGATTGCAATATTGCCTATCTCAAAGGGTTTGTTCCGATTAAAATGAGCTAATATAAAGATACTAAGTACTTACAAGAGTACTGGATGCATTAATGTTTCATCATTGTCATCGACTTTTTACTTTGTAGTAGGAGAAGCGGTTATTTCACTTCCAAATGTCTTTAATTGTCCAGCTAGACTGTCAGCAACAAGGGGAACAAAGCTTGTTGTATACTCTGAATCTTCCCCAGAGCTGGGTGTACCGACTGGGCAGGGAGGTGGCAGGAAGACCATGGGTCTTGGAGTTAGACAGACCTGGGTTCAAATCCTAGCTCTGGCTGTGAATTTTTGGGAAGAGATGACTTCTTTTCTCTCCTAGCCAGTTTTCTTCTCCATAGAATGAGAAGCGGGTCCTATGTACTAAAAGAAGTAACACAATCTGCTTTCTCTTCCCTTCATCTACTACTGGCCAGCAGGAGCCCTGCTCAGGCTGAGCCCCGTCCCCTTAGCTCTCCCCCACCATCCAGCAAAGCTTTGGGCTTCTTAAACCCTGGTAGCCTCATGCAAAATACAAAATGGAGGGAAGACAAGTGGAAAGAGCTAATGTGTGACTGTCCTCAAACCCAGCTGCACAAGCAGATGCCTTTCCTGCTCAGTGGTGGTGGTGGTGGTGGGGGTCTTTCTCCACCACAGGACCAAAGTTGGGGGGAGTGCAGCCCAGCCAGCCGTGGTCGGAGAGGAGCCAGACACACTGGACTTGGCCTGTCGGGGGTCTGGGGCGGCCAGCAGGCCCTGCCGCCTCGCAGTGGGACACGTCCTCCTGCTTCCAAGCACATTAATGTGCCACTAATGAAATTGTTCTGGCTTATTTACCAAATTAATACAAACGGCACAGGCTGTTAATTTGCATGTCTCCTAATTACTGAGGAAGAGCTCCCATGCCCAGGCAACACACACCTCAGTGCCCACCCAGACGGGCTGCGGTCTCAGCCTTCCCGGTTGTGGGTGGGTGAGGAAGGGGAAAAGGGAAAGGAGGAACGGGGAGAAGCGGAGCACCCCAGCTTGCTCTCTGTGGCTGGGAACGCATGAGGGAGGGAAGGTGTAGTGGCCATGAATCCGTTTCCCTGCCTGTGGTCCTTTCCTTAGTGGCTGGAGTGCCTTGGCCCCCCCGAAATATACTCGGTCCCTGTCCTGCTCCCCTCCATGAATTCTCCTTCTTTCCCTTGTCTGGATTCTATCTGACTTCTTAACTTAGGGATTGCTTCAGTCAGGCAGGTGGTGGGGTCTGAGTCCTCCTCTCTCAGCAGTGTGGCACATTCTGGGCCTGGGGGACACTGCGGGGCCGGAACAGTGCAGGGGGTCACAGGAAGGGATGTGGAAGTCAGGCAGGGGGTGAGGGCCTTACAGATACTACTCCTCTCCCTCAACTTGTTCTGGCCCTTCCCGGCCAATGGGCCTCAGATTCTGAAATCTTATGTAAAGTGTGTGTGTGAAGGAGAGAGAGGTGAGGAGAGAGAGAGAGGGAGGAGGGAGCGAGGGAGGAGGGAGAGAGAGGGAGGGGGAGGAAAGGGGGAGAGAGAGAGATCAGTGAAAAGGTCACCACAAAACCACAGAGGAAATTCTGCCGGCCCTGGGGGTTCATTTAGCTGCCCTACCTCTCCTGATCCAGGAACCAGATTGGATGCCTGCTCTTTCCAAGCCTGGGACAAAGCTGGAAAGACAAAGGTCCTCCTGCAGCCTTCTTTGGGTCTTGGAGAGAGGCGGGCCAGGGGAGGGAGAAGGCAAGCTTGACTAAGGCAGCTCGTTGCTGCCCCGCCCCCCCCACCCAACCAACACTCAGGACAAAGAAACTTTGAAATGTGGAACAGAGCGGAACACATGGCAGGGGGCTGCAGGCTCTGGGAAGTGACTGAGGGCAGCCTTAGGAGGTGCAGCGCAAGAGGGGATTTACTGGCAATGGGGGAGGGCAGGAGAGCCTACCCATATGTACCCACCTTCCCTTTTTCTGTGTGTCAAGAGGAGGGAGAACAGGTTCTCTCTCCACCAAGCGCCCTGCCCCAGCTCTGGGCACAGGGCCCGAGGCAGCACAGGAAACACTGCGTGAAGCCAGCCTCTGAGATTGGGAGGCTTTGGGATGCCCCGGGAAAACAGCCCAGAGGATGCTCCCTCCTGCTGGGGAGGCGCCCCCTCAGGCAGGACAGGTGAAACCGGGCAAGCTGGAGTGGTGGCACAGGTCACCCCTGCCCCCTGCCCCCAGGCACCTGGAAATGAAGACTTCCGGTGCTGGGGAAGGGAGTGGTGGGGGAACAGTCCGCCAGTTCCTCCAGCAGGTGGGGAGCAGACTGCTCTAGGCTACCTTTGGGGAGGCGACCTCGGGGGCCTTAATGACAGGCAGAAGCTTCTATCCTTTCCACTTGCTTTCTGGCCACAGGCCCGCTTGAAATACCCCCAGAGCCATCAGCAACATGGGGCAGAAGCTTGGAACTGGGAACAACAGGAAAGCCTAGATGGGAAAAAGCCGCTGAGGAGCAAAGAAAAAGCCAATAAAAAGCGGTAGACTGGAGCTATGATCTGGGCTGGGGATGGGGGGGTGGGTTACATCCCCTCCAGGCTCAGTTTCTTCATATGCAGATGAGAGCAGAACCGGGGTTTTAAGTCCTTCAAGCTCTGAAGTAGCTGAGGTTAGAGCTGGGGCTGGTGGTGTGGACTGAGGAGAGAGGGGGCTATGGGTAACACGGGAGAAGGGCAAGCCGGGAGGCCCCCATGAAAACCCTCCAGCCCTGTGGCAAACTCGCAGAGGAGCTCAAAGGCACTCTAGCCCCTGCCTCCCCTGGGCACCCCACTGGAGCTCTCTGCCAAAATGTGAGCCATGATCCAGGGCAACTGGACTACCACTGGGACCCCTTGCTGCTACACAGAGGCAGCCGTGTCGTCACGGAGCTGGGCTCACCACTGGAAGGTGCTGCCACAGCCAGAGCTGTGAACTCGAAGAGACACCTCCCCAGAATATAGTAGCAGCTTAACACAGCCACCGTGTCCCATGCACTCGCAGGCACGCGCAGACACACCAGCGTCTCTCAGAGACGATGAACAGGAACGTGATGCAATTAATAATGTAAGGCCCCGGGAGCTGGCGAGGCAGTGGCCGTGAGATGCCTCCCAGGCCTCATTATCGGCGGCTGCCAGCGGGGAGCGGGCGGCAGAGCAAGCAGGCAGCCGTGCAGCTCTTCCCCAGGCCCCACAGCGCCTGGGCTCCTCACCCTTAGCACCTCCACACCAGATGACTCTTTCAAGCCCAGCCCACAGCGCCAACTGTTCTCCAGAAAACCTCCGCTCTGACATCCGTGCGCTGGCCCAAGCCAAAGCCCTAGGAATGCCTGGAAATTAGGCCCAGGCTGGCACGGTGGGTGGCAAGAGGGGCCGAGAAGCTCCTGGGAATGGATGGGAGGCCTGAGCCCCAAACAAGAGGGCTCAGCTAGAAGCTCTGGGTTTCTCAATCTCTCTCCTCCAATACCTCAGGGGTGTGGGGTGGGATGATGGCGTAGGAGTGCAGGGTGCAGGGCAGCTCCTGGTCCCATCTGAGGCGGAGAGGCAGCAGCCAAGGCGATCAGGCTCGTCCGAGTCTGCCGGGAAATGCAAACCTGCTGACTCCAGGCCTTTGCAAGCGGTAACACAGTTTATAAACTGACGCAATCTGTTCCTTTGGTGCAGACAATGAAGGAAGGAGATTTTCATCTTCCCAAGAAAACCCAGCGCTAAAGGCTGGAGGAGATTTAACTCTCTCTTCCCTGAGGTTCATGCAGGGAACGAAGCTGAATCAGGAGGCCCTCATTCTGCGCCCTGTCCGGGACACCATGGGTGGCACCCGTTGCCACAGGTCACCTGATCCCGAGGCAAGCTCTGGAATTCCTTCAGAGAGTGGGGCACACCTGAATGGCCCAGCCCTCCCACGCTCCCTCTAGGCTAAGTTGCCAGCCCAAAAAAGCAGGCCAGGCTGCTTTCATCAGGGGCCCCCAGACAGCATTCTTTGTCCCGGAGCTTGGCGTGGGCCATGGAGGCAGCCACAGTGGCGTTCTCCAAAGCCGAGCCAGAATATCCCGGGCTGGGCCCGAGCCCTGTGGGCACTGAGCTAGCAGCCAGAAGACAGCTGGCCTCTTATCAGGACAGATCAGTGTGTGTGTGACCTGTGGAATAAGAGCACATGGTTATCAAATGTCTGACCTGCTCTGAAAGTACCCGAATGGTGTTCCATCGGGTTAAGTTTAAGTGCCAGTTCCCCGTTTGCAAGCGCCTGTATCTCCCTGACCCTGGGGCAGGCGCACTCTGCTCTGCTGACCCCAATCGTCAGGCTTCTTTACCCGAGCTGCTGAGGGTTTCCACACCTTGCCTTCAAAATGTCCTTATGTTACCATTCATAATTACTACTTTCCTTTCCACCCTGGAGAAAAAGAAAGGAACCCGGCTCTAGATCACACCCTCTTTCGCTTCCTCGGGCACCTATTAGTCACCTGTCTTCTATCATCACTATTTCAATTCCCTTTCCTGTCGGCGTCTGCCTCTCTGCCTGAGTATCTCGCCCATCCTAGAAAACTGTGCCTTGATCTCATGTCCACCCAGCTGACGTCATTCTCCTTGCCTAGAGGATTCTGCTCACCTCCCTTTTCCTTCCCCATCCAACATGGCGGCTCACCACTGTCTACATTCCAATGTAACTACCACCTCAAAGTCACTCAGGTCCTCATAATTGTCACTTTAACAATTTCTTCTCACATTTCATTGTTTGTTACTTTTTGAATGACCTGACAGGGCTAAGAACCCCTTCTCCATCTCAAAGTTTCTTTTTTAGGCCTCTGTGGTTCCCAACCATGGTTTCTTCTCAATGCTCTTAGTTTCAGTTGTGAATTCTTACCCATCAACATCTCCCTGAGTATGGACATTCGCCAGGGGGCCACTTTTAGCCGTGTAGTGCCTGGTTTCCACCGCTTCGGAATTACGGGACACCATGACTTCTATTTCCAGTCCAGCCCTCCCTTCAGAATTCACATCCACCTGACCAGTTACAAACGGAACGCGTCCAATCGTGAGTCTACTATCTTCACTCTAAAACCTGGTCCTCCATCCGCCCGCCTTTCTTATCCCATTTGGTAGCAGGAGAAGCCTGGGGATCAGCCTCACTCCCTTACATTCACAATCAACCTCCAGGTCACGCTAATCCTACCTCAGAGATGTCTCCTGAATTCTTCCCCTCTTCTCTATCCTTACTGCCACTCCTTGGGCTCAGATCCTACCCGAGGGCAGCAGTCCCCTTCTCTGCTCTCCCTGCCACCAGCCTTGTGTCCTCCTGATGGCCCTTCCACAGTGCTATGGTGTGGCTTGTCACAGACAATGCAGCACAGTAGCTGGGCCGGGGAACCAGACCGTCTGGGGCCATGTTTTGCACAACTACTTACTAGCTGTGAGACCTCGGGTGACTGACTGAACCTCTCCAGTTACAGGTTTCTCCTCTTCGTCAAATGGACATAATAATGGTGCCTGCTTTGAAGGTTTTTATTGAAGAACAAATGAACTAACTCCAGTTAAACACTCAAGAGTTTGGTATATAGTAAATGCTCAATGACTGCTGTTATGTAACCAAAAAACCCCAAAGCTGATCACTTCTTCTGTTGCTGAAACCCCTTCCTTGTTCTCTGACAAAGTTCAAATTCCTTAGCACAGCAAGGTATAAGCTTCTTCTTCTTTTTTAAAGATTTTATTTATTTATTTGACAGACAGAGATCACAAGTGGGCAGAGAGGCAGGCAGAGAGAGGGAGAAACAGACTTCCCGCTGAGCAGAGAGCCCGATATGGGACTCGATCCCAGGATCCTGAGATCATGACTAGAGCCGAAGGCAGACGCTCAACCAACTGAGCCACCTACGCGCCCCAAGGTACAAGCTTCTTATGACTGGATTCTTACTAGTCTCACTTTCTACCATTTTGGCCCTCATTATTTTGCTCTAGTCATGCCGAACTAACTCTAGCTCTAGACATAACGCACTGTTCCAGGCCTCTGCACACACTATTCCCTGCAGCTAGGATGCTCCTCCTAATACTGTACCTGTAACTCCTACCCAGTGCATTAAGATTCTGCAGAGATGGGATTTCATTCAAACCATTTCATTATTTTCTTAGTAATGCTTTTCCCGACAGCACTTTGCTCACACCATTACTAATTACAGTTTATAATGGGCATTTATTAATGGTATCTTATTACTGCCACACGGTAGGCATTCAGTAAACAGATGATAAAAGGTCAAAGGTCCTGGCTTCTCCAGATCACTGGCAGTCAACTTAGAGAGGGAAAGTTCCTGGGACAGAGAACCGTTTTTAGGGAGATCTGGGGGGCACCAGACTGGCTGGAGAAGGCCTGTTTTGAGAACGTCTCTAAGGGGTCAGGGCTGGCCCACAGCTAGCCCCGTTGGAGCAGGTTTGCTCACAGGAGCCCAGAGGGGCAGAAACTGGCCTTGGTCAGTGCAGCCAGTCCTGATGACTCAGAGGCTCCCAGACGTCACGAGCAGAAGGGGCTGTTTCGCACTTGGCTTTGCCTGTACTGAATATAACTGGAGTGAGGACGGATTCCTCTATTTACCCAGGCATGAGCGCAGGCAGCAGCTGTGTATGCCTCCCTCTGGTCTCCTACACATCCACCACTCCTGGCCACCATCCCTGAGCAAGGAAGGGGTGAACAGCAAAAGCAAACATGAGACAGCCAGAGGAAGAGCTGTGAGGACAGGACAGGAACCTGGACCCCATTTGCTAAGTCCTCCAAGCCAAGGTGGGGCAGATGTCCCAGTTAGGCCTCAGTCACCTGAGGGAACATTGGAGCATAGGGCTGAGAAACCCTTCAGCCACAAGTCCCTTGCCAGTGTGGGCAGGTCTCAGGCCCTCAAGGAAATCTTCGAGGAAAGGCAACTGCTGCTCTGGGGCTTGGCCAGGCTCAGTCACTTCAGTGTTCTCAGAACTGGGCTGTCGCCATGGGGGCTACTCAAAAGCTGTCAGGTTGTGGCAAAGTATGTCCTATGCTGGGGGGAAAGGGGACACTGAGTTCCTTCTCATTCGCCATCTCCCGGTCTCTTAGAAATAGGAACACAGACAATAATCCCTCTAGCAGGCCGGAGAAAGGGCACCAGAGAGAAAAGGACTTGGAACAGATAAAAATCCTATTCTTGCAGCTATGGACCAGCCAGTTTACTTAATTACACTGAATATAAGAAATAGCAACCAATTTCAACACAAAAACATGGAATACCAATCCCTCCACGTTCAGATCAGCGGCATGAAGGCACAGCTGAAGGCACCAGTGTTGAGAGGGGCCGCTCTCCTCATCCGGCTAAGAAAGTCCCATCTCCTCTGGGCTCCTCTTATGAAGCCCCCTGCTCCTGTGTTCACCCGTATCCTTCCTAGAAATGCAGCTGCCTTCACCTGCCAACAGGAAGCCTGGCATGGGTCCGCTGTCCTCAGCAGGCCGTGCCCTCCAGCCCCCAGGGCAGGCCACGCGGAGGGCGGCCAGCAGCCCTGTGCTCCACATCCCTGGACGGGCCAGAGAGAGGGCCCCCTGCTCCCCTCTCGCCATGCCCATGGGCTGCTCTCTTAGGCCCAGGGGAGAGGAGGTTCGCGCCTCTTCAGGGCTTCTGTTTCATGCACTCTCCCCAACTCTATTTCAACACAGTAAGGAAAACGAAAACTCCTTTAAGGTGATCCAGTCTTCACGCTCAGCAGCGCCAGCAGGCAAGGGCTGGAGTGGGTTGACCCTGCTGTTATGCGGGCAGACCGGATCTTTGCTTGCTCTAACCTGGAGGGCCCGCGCTCTCTCTGGCCTGTATATAATACAAAGAAAAGCCTCTGGGTAAAAGCCACCCATAATAAGGCCACTATATAAATGGCCTGAGCATGTACAGCCCAGATTGGGAGATGTGCAGCACGCCAGAGGCCAGACAGCCTGGTCAGTGAGCCTGCCCTCTGTTCTCTTCTGTGGGCTGAGGCTGGTTTCCTCACTGCTCATTTCTTATTGCTAATGACAATTAAAATATGGCACTGCTCGTCCTGCTGGAGTGGAGCTCTCACATCCCAGAAGCCCCCCTAAACCCCTCCCTTTCTGCAGCTGGCCCCAGCCATCTCTGTCCAGGGAAAGGCTAGGAGCAATGGCTCCTAGCCTCCACAGCTTCTCCACACTGGGACCAGATTCCTTCTTTGTCCCCGTCTTTACCCACTTCCCAGGGCACGGGCTCCTTATGCTGTTCTGGGCCTTGTGGTTACCTCCAGAAAGAACTCAACGCCACCCGAGTGAGAGCAGAGGTAAGAGAGGACAAAGTACAAGTGGCAGGAAAGGACAATAGACAGGATGGGTTGGCAGCTCGGTTGTTGACACGACTCTCTGTCCACCCTCCTGACAGGAGTCAAGGTGCCATGAATCACAATTACTCCTCTCTCTCCCATTTCAACCAAACATCCCAAATAATATTCAGCTTAATGAGGCCCTGGAAGCTAGTGGGTAGTCTCCCAACGCTACTCTTTGCTTAGGCTGGTTTTGCCCTGTTCTCAAGAGGGAGTAGCTGGCCTGGGTTCCCCTAAATGGGGCCAGGGTGACCTCATTTGCCTTGCCCCACCTCCCAACTTGGTTGTTGGAAGCCAAATTCCCCTGATACCTGCTCTCCACTCTATGTGGGGAGTGCTACCCCCAACATAGGTGTGTTCTGCAACGGAGACAGGAAATGAAGATGCTCAGCGTCTTTGGCTAAGAGACTGGAAGTCACAATTAAGCCTTTAAAGACAATTCCTTTGATTTTGGAGGAAGCACAGTGAGCCTGAGCCTTGCCTGAGCCTTGCTGCCTGCTTAAGGCTCCTCTGATAGAAGACGGCTCAGTGGCAGCAAATGCTGTCGTGCGGCTTCTCCCATGGGAAACTTTCTGCCAGTGTCCTTGCAAAGAAGCTTTGAGACTCCTAACCCCACCCTGACGCTCAGTGTAAACATCACTTAAGCAATTTGATTTTTTAAAAAAAATATTTATTTGAGAGAGAGAGAGGGTGAGAGAGAGAGAGCGAATGCACATGCATGTGCGGTGACGAGGGGGCAGAGGGAGAGAATCAGAAAATCTCAAGCAGACTCCCCACTGCACCTGAGTCTGATGAATCTGATGCCAGGATCGGTCCCAATACCCTGAGCTCAGGCCCTGGGCTGAAGTTAAGAGTTGGACACGCGACCGACAGAGCCATGCAGAGGTCCCTGATTTCTTTGAACGCTATTTGAGGACGCCTGAGCTGCTGCCTGGAGTCAGTGGGTAGGTCAGAAGCAACACAAGAAAAGGGGGACCCAGCACCATCCTCTATCTTAGGCAGGTGCTCACAGGGATGCTGCAGGGAGGATGGAAAGAACCAGAAGTGCTGTGAGGACAGACTCAGCACCATGCACCTTCTCAAAGTATACCATGCGCCCCTTCTTGCCAACCTCACTTCCTCTACCCCCCAGCCACCGGCACGCTGATCTGCTTGCTCAGTGAGCTGCCAGACCCCGCATCTCAGCTCTAAAAGCCAGATGCCCCTTAGCCCCTGAGCTGCCAACGGAGGCACAGACGTGCAGAGCACACTCAGGGAGATGTCGGGTCATTTACCAGTAAGGGAATGCTAAGGCAACCCCCCCTTTCAGGAAGTTTCTGCCCAGGAGTCCTGAGAGGTGTGTGTGTGAAGTTGTTTGCAAGGGGCAACTCCCCCACACCATTTTGGCCTTCTGGGAAGCCCTCCCCGACAACCCCATCTTTAGTGCTTATGTTATGTCCTGAATCAACTAGACTGTTCTTGTTAATCCATTAGCTTTTACGTTAATGCCCTCCAAATGAGGCTGTTGCCGGTTTCTTTTGAACCCACTCTTAGTCCCCACATTTTTTAGGCCCAAGCATCAGGATTCTAGGCAGTGCTAGAAGGTGCTTGCTGGAGGGGGCTCCTGGGCGAGACTGTGCTTGTTGGGGTTCTCTTTTGTTTCTGGGCATTTCCTTCTACACGGCTATATTCCTGGTTGCTGCCCAGAGCTTCCCTAACAAAGACGGCTTCCAAGTCCAGGCAAGCAGCAGAAAATGCAGGTAACGGTTATGATAGAGTACAATGTACCCTGAAAAGGGAGATCACTGTGATTCGGTCTTGCATCTCTGCAAAGATACAGCAGGGCTGGAGAAGCACCAGGGATGCCCAGTTGAGCTGATTAAAGAGATGGGAACATCCAGAAATGATTGGGATCCTTCAAAATGGAAAGACAAACACTGAAGGAGCTGAAATGTATAAAAATCATTAAGGACGTGTAACAAGACCTAGGACTTACTGTAATCAACCAACCAAGAAATAGCTATTTAGCATCTACTAAGTAAAGAAGCACTGCATCAGGCATTGCAATAGATGCAAATGGGCAAAACAAAACAAAACAAAAAAACCCTTCTGTCTTCAAAAAGCTTAACACTGGGGCGCCTGGGTGGCTCAGTGGGTTAAGCCTCTGCCTTTGGTTTGCGTCATGGTCTCAGGGTCCCGATGAGAGCCCAGATCGGGCCCTCTGCTCAGCAGGGAGCCTGCTTCCCATGCACCCCCACCCCGCCTCCTTGTGACCTCCCTCTCTGTCAAATAAATGAATAAATTCTTAAAAAAAAAAGCTTAAGATTAAGTTGAGAAGACATGATGAAGCCACATTTGTCGCTAGTGATAAAATGCCACGTAAAACACAGGACCACGGACTGGTAGTATAGACGGCAGGTGCTGGAGGGGTTCATGGGAGACCGCCGACCCTGAGGGCTAGACAGTCCAGGGAGGGGCTGGCTGGGACACCACAGGTGGGGCCGAGCAAACACGCTCTAGCATATGGAACGACTTGGGTCATGCTTTAGAAAGAAGCTTGTGAGGGCACCTGGGTGGCTCAGTGGGTTAAGCCTCTGCCTTCAGCTCAGGTCATGATCTCAGGGTCCTGGGATGGAGTCCCACATCGGCTCTCTGCTCAGCAGGGAGCCTGCTTCCTCCTCCTCTCTCTCTCTGCCTGCTGCTCTGCCCACTTGTGATCTCTCTCTGTCAAATAAATAAAATCTTTAAAAAAAAAAAAAAAAAAAAGAAAGAAAGAAAGAAAGACCCGCGTGACTGGTAGGGTCAAAGCAGGCATGAGGTAGAATTTTAGGATAAAAAGGGAGGCCAAGGTCAGTGGAGTTGCAAGTCGAGACTGAGGGAGGTAGGGGGTGACAGAGAAAGCAGAGGCCAGGAAGACTTGTGTGTGGCTCAGAAGAAGTCAGGAGGGTGACCCTGAGGGACAGGGTGATGGGACAGTTCAGAGCCCAGACCCATCCTCTATCCCTCCCTTTTTTCTTTGGGGGGCATAAGCAGGAGAGAGGGGGCAGGGAGAGGGAGAGGGAAAGCATCCCAGGCAGACTGCACTGAGCGTGGAGCCCACTGCAGGTCTCGATCACAGGACTTCGAGACTATGCCCCAAGCCGAAATGAAGAGTCACATACTCAACTGCTGAGCCACCCAGGCGCCCCAGCCCCTTCTTAATATAGATCTGGGACAGATGGATCAGGGGGTGGGTTCCGTATATTCTGAGGAAGGCAGGAAGGATGCCCGGAAGTCCTGTTACAGTGACAGTGGCTGGGAGGCAGGAATGAGAATGAACAGAAAGGCACAGCATAGCTTGTTCATGGATCATGCTGACAGGAGTGAGAATGCAAACGGGAGGAGACAAGGGACTCAAAAGAGGAGAAAAGCCTTTACCAGGCTTGGTCTGTTAGCATGAGTTTCACTTGTTCCCTGCATAACAGATGGGCTAGGCTTTTTGTGCCTGGTCCTACCTTCATCTGCCTGCCTCAGTTCCGACACTTCCTTCTGATCTGGGGGGCCGCATCCATCAGTAGACTGCACGATGGTTACCAGGGAGAACTCTGGAGCCAGACTAACTGGTTTCAGATTTGGCCTCTGCTGTTTAGTAACCTGGGTGAGTTCTTAAGTCTACGGTTCGATTTCAAACTTTAACACGGCAGCAATAAAACTAACTACCCCCCTAAGAAAAATGTGAGGTTTCCATGAGTTGTTATACATGAAACTCTCAGAACAATGGCTGGCATGTCATAAGCACTCAATATCCTGCCGGCGCTTCTTACCAGGTTCAGTGTTGACCGGGAGAGCAGAAATGTATGGGGAGCGCGCCTAGGTCACAGACTGACCAAACTCTGCTTGGCCTTTGGCCAATGTACAGTCCGGTTTGCCTGGGCCTAGCCTTGGCAGCGCACAAGGCCTATGCGAATTCTAGAACCACCAGGGCGCCTTCCTTCGAGAGGGAGGGGTCCGAACTGGAGGAGCTGAGCCCTACTCTGGTGCCCTGGAAGATGCCACCTGACCAGCCTGGCCTGAGCTCTGGCAGCTGCCCTGTTCGGCTGAACAACAGAGCTTCCATACCAAGAGGGAAATGTGGATTTGCTTCTCTAGTCTCATGTCCTACCACTCCTCACCCCCTTACACCAACGATGTGGACTCGCGGACTCAGGAAGACAGAGCTAGGTGCTCCCTGAACAGGTACTGAAATGTCAAGTCACGATCCAGATTTTCCTTCTTAGCATCCCTTTAGCCCAGGTGTCGGTGTGGCCAGGTGAAGACTGTCCTCACTGGGCACATAGCTGAGATTTAGCTGAAATTTTTGATGGGACTTCTGAGAGCATTTGACACCAGGGGTTTTCCCCTTTCTTCTGGTGTCCTGACTGGAGGGCTGGTGTGAGTGGGTGGAGCTCCAAGGGCACCCTGGACCACGAGGATGGAATTCATGTGTGCTGAGAGCTATGCAGAAGGATGAAGAGACTTCTATCTCTGTTGACACCGAGAATCACTGTACTGGATCAGGACTGTCTATCTCTGGACTTTTTTCATGAGAAAAAAGTAAACTTTATTTTTTATTTTTTAACTTTTGAAAAAGATTTATTGGACAGAGAAAGAGCATAAGTGGGGGGAGGAGCAGAGGGAGAGGGAGAAGCAGGCTCCTCACTGAGCAGGGAGTGTGACATGGGGCTCGATTCCAGGACCCCGTGATCATGACCTGAGCCGAAGGCAGACGTTTAACCACTAAGCCACCCAGGTGCTCCGAGGAAGAAGCAAACTTTAATCTTGCTTAAGCAATTGATGTTTCTGAACTATATTAGCAATTGAATGTAATTTCTAACTGATGAATTAGTGTCTCTCCCTGCAAAGCACGTCCTTCTACCCTTGGTCTGGCTGATGCCTACTCATGCTTAAAAACTTGGCCTAAGCACTATTGCCTCTAGGAAGCCTTCTTTCCCGCCCTCCTTGTTGTGCTCCAAGGGAATTCTGGGAGTCCCAGAGCAAGTATCACTCTGTGCTCTAGTTCTTGATGAGCTCTTGAGCCTGCCAGCCAATGCCTTGATGGCAGAAAATATCGTCACAAAATACTACATTTTGGTGGTCCTAACTCCTAGTGTGGCACCTGACACACAGTTGAAGGTCAGTATGTGTTTATTAAATGAACTGAATGAAAAGAAAACCCACATGCCCATCACTGGCACTTATCCACTGATTTGTCTTCACTTTAAAGCATGTTTGATCCAAACAACATGAAAAGAAGATAATTTCAGAGAAACATGGCCTTTCTTTTATCACCGGTCCCGACACAGTCCCTGGCACACAGTATCTGGGGCAGAGGCCCACTCTGAGGACCCACGGAGCTATGGCTATCCCCTAATAGTTACTGCCCTGAACACGAGCTCTGTCAGACAGCCATGCTAGGAATGGGGTGGATCACGGACGCTCCGGGCAAGAAGGTTCTGTGGTTCCCACTTCCACATCTGAAAGGAAGACCAGCAGCTCTTCACTATAGGGAAGGGGGAAGGGAATTAACATTTACTGAGTACCTGCTATGTACCACATAATGAATGAGGTTCTCTGACAGACATGCACTGTAGCCTTTTTGTGATGGGGTTGTTTTTAGTCTCAGTTTACTGATAAGCTCAGAGAGGCTGAAGATCTTATCTAAGCTCATTTGGTAAGTAGAGGAGACAGAATTTGAACACAGTCCTGCCTAATGGTGGAGCCTGGCTCTTGTCACCACACCTGGGCAGAACAACTTGCTAACTACCAGGAAAATCACACTCCTAGGTGTCTTAAGAGTTTTCTGAAGCTCTCACCCAGGGAATGGGAGGCCCTTAGGGGCTGGGAGTGGGGGACAAAGGAATGCCGACCAAGGCCAGGAAGTGGACCTGTGGAAAGTCATTGGTCTTCCTGCTGGCCCTGGCCACTCTCCTTGTGGACCAAGAGGTGATATGTGTCAGTATAAAGGAAGAAAGCCATCAAGAAAGCCTTGATTCCCCTCCGCACAGATTAGCCTGAGCTCGTTTTCCCAATGATCCCACACTGAGTACTCCAGTTAGCAGAGTTCTGGGCTCATTACCCTCTGGGACTCGTTGCAGCTACTCTCCCTTGGCTGCTCAGCATGAGCCCGGCCCTGGGAACTCATTGTCACCTCCTGGTCTGCCTGGGAGAGCCGCAGGCTGCAAGCCCTCCCCTCAGGCCCGCATCGGGAGGTGGTCAGGAAGGGCCATGCCCTCGTCATGAGGTCAGTAGGTTGCAGTGCGAATGCCACAGAGGGGCTCCTGTAGATCCCTGTGGTGGCAACACCTGCCACACTGTGCTGATAAGGACAAGTGACACTGCGATCCACAGATGTGTCCGGGGAAGCCCCGGGGGTCAAAGTGAAGGTGAACAGGTGAGCCAAACCCAGCACACACGCTGCTTCCCAGCCCCAACCAGATCTGCCTTTCTAATCCTTTGACCAAAACAAAAATCCTTTCCGCTGCCCCACTGAAAACTAAGTTTATAATTGAAAAGCCCAGAGAATTTATTGCTGTGGAGATGAGGAAATTTAAAACTCATAACCACCCTGCAAGCCAATAGATCAGGCAGATATCCATCCTATTAGGATTACTCTACACTGCAGATATCCATCATATTAAACTAAATGGTTAAGGAAAAGCCTTTCCCCACATCACAGAGATGCTGGATGGTTTTCTGCTCACCTTTCTGAGTACATTCATCAGCCCATTTTTGTTTCTTCTGTTGAAAGCGGCCTCAGAATTACAAAGTGCTGCATGGCAGCAGAAGTTTTAAATTAAGCATTCATGGGCGTAGGTGAGCTTGGGAAATGATGGTGGGTCGGGAGGCAGGCAGGCAAGATTTAGTGGCTCGTGTGTGGGGGGAAAGCTGAGGCTCATCAACAAGTCTGGATCCAGCCGGGGATGGAGGAGCCAGGGAGCCAGGGAGAAGAAAGGGCTGGGGAGGAGGAATTTAAAAGCTCTCTGGTCAAAGGGCCAGACGCACTGCGTGACAAAATGAAAATTATTGGAGACTTTGAACCACTGCTACATGCCAACCTCTGTGCAAGGCCTAAATAGCTCTGGGCAGAATGACGTATGTGTGAGGTGGGACTTGGGGAGGGTGGTCAGCCAGGTGCTTGTGCCGCCCCCTCACCTCCCTTGGGGCACTTATAGGTCCACGACTCCCCCTCCTGCAGCTAGTTCTGGGTTCCCAGGCACTTACCCCAGGCATAGGACAGCAGAGATGGTAGGTACTAAGATGGCTTGTCTTGGGGTCCCCTTAGGGCAGAAGTCCTTTCCTGCCTAGCCTGGTCTGCCTTCAGTGAAATTCCCTGTCTTGCTGTCCTGAGAGGGCTGTGGACAAGGCCCCAAGGCCAAGAGTCTGTGGAGTGCTGAACAAGGCCGCTTGTGCTCATGCTGCTGTTGCTCCCACGACTGGCCACTGCATGGGGTCACTCACTCAGCCCTGGAAAGGAGGCCTAGGGGACTGCAGATGACTTATTGCTGGCAGCCTTAATGGTGATCACTGGTGCAGAGAAGAGGGGCAGCAGCAGGCCCAGCTCTCTGGGGTGTCGCCCTCTGCACCAGTCATTCCCATTACCGTGGTTTATTTTATTTTATTGCAGAGCAGTTCCTGTGCGTGGGTAATAAAGCTGTGACTGCCGCGCTCCACACGCCTGGGGTTGGGGGAGAGCCACACTTGCTCAAGTAGGGCAGTGTGGGGCGAGGGGGCCCAAGCAGGGGACTGACTACCTCAGGCACCCCCATACCCTGAGGAGCAATGTCAGAGCGTTCTTCTGGAGTCTGAAAGGCCCTTTGAGGACCACCAGCAGCACCGGCGTCAGCAAGGGGCCACTCCGAAACTCGGGCTTCTCCCTAGTGTCCCATTCATCAGGATCCCCGCCCTCTGCTTGCTGATTTTACAACCCACCCACCCTGCAAAAACACCTCACTTTTCTTGGCTGCTGTGGTCTACCCTCCTGCTCCTAGGCTGACCTCTTTCCTTTACCATCCAGACATCCCACTTCTATCTTCTGAACAATTTTCCGTTCCAGTCTTCTAGCTAGTGGGAGAAAAATATTACCTTCCAAAGTGACTGGCCTCCTGAGACATTTCTCTTTGACACCTGCAAGTCATTCAGACCCCTGATGAGAGGGCAGGCAAAGGGGAGAGAATTAGTGGGCATGGCCACAGCCAGGGGTGGGCGACAGAGAGTTCCTCACCTAAGAGCCAGCAGCCTGGGGCAATGGGAGTGCTGGAGTGGCTAAGAGTTAGAGAGGGTCTTCGGGAAGGTTCAGGTACAGCCTTGTATGGGATAAAAGAGGCTTTAGGGAGAGCAAAGAGAAGCAGCTGGCTGGCTTCCAGCCAAGATACAGGGTGACAGAGATTCTTGCAGCCCCAAATGGTTTACAAACACAGAACCTTTGCCAACACTTGTCCCTGTCAATTTGAAAGCCTTAAAACCTCATAATTGCTGCTCTAATGAGACCTTCTAAAGAGACCCTTCTCTACCAGTTGTCTACAACACACCAGGCCATCTGGCCATGCCCTACTCAAAATAATTTTTAATCAAATGCATTTTATTTATGCTCCATTCTATACCAATCGATTTGAGAGAACCACATGTATGTGTGAGGCCTGCACTGTCCACACAGCAGCCATGAGCCCTAAACTGCAAGTCCCTAACGGGCAGAGGCTGGGATTGGTATCGGCACGGTATTTTCTTGGCTGTGATTCTCCTGCCCCAGGAGGCCCATCAGTGCAACACTGAAATCCCAGGGGAAATGATTTTCAGGGCACAAAATCGGGTGGAACGTAAGGCTGGCATACTAGACACAGCCCATCGGGCCAGGCTTTAGACAAGGAGATGGATTTCGTCTGATTTCCCTTGACGGACGAGTTGTGTTCAGCAAACAGCCCGGCACACGGCTGTCACTCTGATGCCGAGCTCTGACAGGCATCGATCAGGCTGCAGCGTGAGCATGCAGACACTCACGCAGGCCTCACCCGCACACCCAGCTTGGGAAGCAGTTCTGTCTGGGGCCAGGCTGCTGATTCTCCCCTCGCTGGACGCTGTCTGAAGGAGGCTCCACAGGAGATCGGATGGAGCCTCAATGTGCCTATTCCTGGATGGGAAGACAAGCTGTGGCAATGGAGTGAGAAAGGGGAGGAGGGCCAGATCCAGCCCTGAGAGACAGGCTGCGGGAAGAGAGCCTGTCTGGGGTACTGGGACTAGCAGAGAGGGGGACTGGGCAAAGGCTGGCATAAACAGCCAGCCATCCATGAGCCTGGACAGCAGGGGCGCTGGCTGTTCTCGCCTTGCTCCGCCCCTGCCAAGCAGCTCTCCTGTGCCCGATGCTGCCCTCGGAAAGCCCAAGGGAATTCCAGAACATGCTATCTGAACCAAAGGTCATCTATGGTCATTCCCAACACAGATGGATGTCCTCCTCACACCTCTGGGAGATGATCAGCTTCTACCAAAATATCCCATCCCAGCGAGTGCTCTGCTTTAAGAGTCCATTCTGCTTTAGAAAATCCTCTTTCGGGGCGCCTGGGTGGCTCAGTTGGTTAAGCAGCTGCCTTCGGCTCAGGTCATGATCCCAGCGTCCTGGGATCGAGTCCCACATCAGGCTCCTTGCTCGGCAGGGAGCCTGCTTCTCCCTCTGCCTCTGCCTGCCACTCCGTCTGCCTGTGCTCACTCTCTCTTTGATAAATAAATAAAATCTTAAAAAAAAAAAAAAAAAAAAGAAAATCCTCTTTCGGGGCACCTGGGTGGCTCAGTGGGTTAAGCCTCTGCCTTTAGCTCAGGTCACGATCTCAGGGTCCTGGGATGGAGCCCCACATCAGGCATTCTGCTCAGCGGTAGCCTGCTTCCCCCTGTCTCTCTGCTTCTCTGCTTACTTGTGATCTCTATTTCTGGGTCATATAAATAAAGTAAAATCTTAAAAAAAAAATCCTCTTTCAAGTTGAAACCCACCTACCTATACTTCCTCCTGTTGGTTTAAGTTTTGTAGTACGGAGCGATTTGGAACAAATCTGATCCCCTTTTCTTATTTATCCAGGAAATACAGTTCTCTGAACCCAAACTCCTCTTAGCTCCAAGGACTGCTTTGAGAATTACATGAGAAAAGACACATTTATGAGCGACTAACACGGTGCTTAGCAAGTCTACAAAAAATGCCTGTTCCCCTGCCTGCCTCGTGAAACAACCATTTATATTCACTGTCCTCTTTCCATCTTCCGTGACTCCTTGAACCTGGATCCCACATACTGTACCATCCAGTCCTTTCCCAAGAATGCTCTCTATTAAGAACTCTCTAGACATGTAAAGCTCAGAGCTGAACACAACATCCCAGATGCTGCTTAAGCAAAGCAGAATAATTGTCTCCTTCGATCTACACTATTTCTGTATTAATGCAATTTTCATCAGTCACTTCACACTGTTGTTAGTGTACACTTTGTAGTAAACAAAACCCCCTGGGGAAATTTTCAAATGAATTGCCATCAAGCTAGGTCACCTTCATCTTGTAATTGTGTAACTGATTTTTCTGAACTTAAACACAGGACTTGGCATTTGTCATAACTGGTAAATTACATTTCACGTTTTAAGTTGCAGCCCATCTCTCTTCATATTTGTAAGAAATTTTGAACCTTGATTTTCTGTTCTAAGAGAAAACAGTCTTGTTCATCTCAAATGTGATAAGCATGCTTTCTGGGCCTCTGCCCAAGTTTTAGAAAGGGCAGACAGACCCACGGGCAGAAACTTAAACTTGTCCTGGGGTTCCACGATGCCAATGTGTAAGGATCTGGTGAGTGCTTTCAAGAAGGTAAGAAGATAAACCCTAAGGTGGGAGTCCGTGGGGGAGCTCCTGAGGTAGTGCACAACCAGAGAAGGACGGGCTCTGCATTCTACCCTCTGGAAACCCAGACCCTTTTCCCTGCATATTTACTGGATGCAAGGCTTCCAGAAAAGTAAGGCTACTGCCATTTACATGAACTCGCAGATGGATATGGGGTAAGAGTCTATGTTAAAAATGAGACCAGACAGAAAAGGACTTAGAGATATCTAGGAAATGACTTCCTTCTTCCTCTGCCCAGGAGGGCTGACTTGGCTCTGTCCTCTCCCAGAGCCCCTCATCTCGGCAGCTCTGCCTATCTTCTTGGAACAATGGTTCTCTCAAGTAATTATAGAAACTCTCTGGGGAAGGCTGGCTGGGTCACAGGTAGATGGCTGTGGGAATGCAGAGTAGGATCTTGGCAGCAGCAGAGAAAGTGGATTTGCGGGCGACGTGAAAAATGGAAGAGGGATTTGGGCCCAAAGACCAGGGGAAAATGGTGTGAGGGAGGACCAAGAAAAAAAGTCTGCTAGGATCCTGAAGCCAAAGTGGACTTTCTTTATAGACTGCTCTGATGGCAGAGCCCCTGGACATCCCAAGGGCATGTAAGACTTGTTGGGGTCCAACCCCCCAGATTTTACATAGTAGTAAGGTCTTGTGTGTGGAAGGTTTGATACCAGTGATCTCCCTGATACAGCACAGTAACTGAATTGCTCAAGCCAGTGAAGGCAAAACTTACAGAAGCTTTCTTTCCTTGGTGTGGGAGTGTAGGCTCTAGGGGCAGGGGTTGTTTGGGGAAGGGGTTCAGCAGGGGAATGATTAGGTGAGGAGACTCTTCAGGACCTGCTGGGTTACACTGACTCAATCTGTCCATAAATGATATAGAAATGGAGGTAAGATCACCAGAAAACAGTGGTTTTTGCAGAAATTCTTTATCCCCATAGGGATATTCAAACAAGAATTTTCCACATGCCAAAAAGAAAAAAGAGAGAAAGAAGAGTGTAAGCTGGGTAAACATCTCCTTCTGTTAATTCCACACACACACACACACACACACACACACACACACACACGCATGCACCTGGCTCAGCCCCTTTATAAAAAGTGAATGGGACCTTGGTCCTTGAGGCCACCTGCCTGGGGCAGAGGGTGTGCCCGAGCTTAGTTCTTGCTACAGAATGCACTGCTCCCTGGGAAACCTTTCCTCTTCACATCCCCACCAGAGACCTGCTGCTCTGAGACCTTACCATTTCTCCCTTCCTCCACCTTGAGCTCTCTGGACGCTGTCTTCTCCTTACTGTACTTACTAATAATATCCTTGTTTCACAAGGAAGAGACTGAAGGTTAAAGAGGTTCAGTGCCGTCAGGTCTAAGGCCACACAGCCAGTGAGCGACAGACCGGAACTGAAAAGCGAGGCCAATTCCCAAGTCCCCAGTGCTAAGCATCCCGCCATCCTGCCGCACAGACAGGTCGTGACACGTGAAGCCCCTGAAGTCTTCCACTCTCATCCGTAAGTCAAGAGGTGGTGGGGCGGTTAGAACCACCATGGGCCCGTGAGGAGAGAGAAGGAAGAGGGGAAGTGCCGGGCCCTGTGTCAGGGTGGCACCTAACAAGAGAGCGTCCTCCTCGGGAGGCCCTGTGAGAACTGAAATGGGGCAGCTGGGGGTGGGGTGGGGTGGTGGGGTGGTGGGTGTGAGTGAGGGTGGGGGAATAAAAGCAGAGGGTAGCCAGGCCTTGTTCTTTTACCCAGAATGGAAAGAGGAAACCTTCTGGGGGTCAGGACAGAACAACAGATCAATCACCGAGCTCTGCAAAGTACTTTAGTTAAGAGACCTGGACGGAAAGGGAAGAGCGATCAATCCTGGGGGTTGAAACGATGGCTGGATTGGCTCCTCCTGTGGTAGCCAAAGAAAAGACTGGAGAGGGAGCAGATCCTCAGGGGTGAAGATCCAGGCCCCACATCTACAACCAGGAATGACTACAGGGCCAAGATCTCTGAGGTTGCTTCTAAGCTCCAAAAGGCTAAGCAATCCTGCTCGGCTTCCCCGTAGGGGTTCTCTGGGAGACTGAAAGACAGACACCCATGCGAATTGCTGGAAGGAAGTTCTGCAAACCAGAGAAAGGATTCCCCACTACAGGCAAGTGAGCAGCCCTAAGCCCGTGGGGTGCAGGCATCTCCCTGCGGAGTGATGACTCGCCTATGCAGAGAACAGATCGCTTGCAACTGGACGGCCCACATACCCTCCAAATCGCCCGAGAACCTGACACTCCCCCTCTCCTAACAACTTTCTGCTCTCCTGCGCCCAAAACAAAAATTGGTCCTGGCAGCTCCCCCCCCCAAGCCATGCGGTGGGCCAGGCCACCCCCTGAAGCAGTTTCCCGAGGCAACACCTTCCCTCCCTCCTTTCCCTCTGATGATTCCCAAGGCTGTTAACAAACAGGCTGCATGTTTCCCCAGTTCATCCCACTCTTTCCAATCAGCGCTAATTGAACCACTTAACTCAAAGACAATAACATTTGTGTTTCAAACCATTAAGGAAAGCTTCTCAGTTGAGGCATTATGCAGGTCTGCTTGGGGTGGGGGGAGGGGATAGCAGCACACACTCACAGACAAGTGTGCCCACCAGACACACTCAATGTGCAAACATGCACACGACTAACAGCTCCAGGAGAAATTCTGCAGAAGTAGTCAGCTAGGGTCAGGCTGTTTTTCTCAACAGGGTTTCCTAAATTAAAACAAACAAACACACACACACACACACACACACACACACACACACACCACTGCCGGCTCTAACTCAGGGCCTGTGCGCTTCCTAAATTAAAACAAACACACACACACACACACACCACACACACACACACACACACACACACACCCACCCACCCACCCACCCACCCACCCACCCACTGCCGGCTCTAACTCAGGGCCTGTGCGCTGATCCCTCCCCAACCAAGAGCTGCTACCTCTTGTGTTCTCTGATGTCCAGAAAAGAACAGGAAAGAAGAAAAATGCAGACCTCAGACACCACCATACTTGGCCGCTAGAACCTTTATGAGAGGAGGCAGGGGAGCAGAGAAAGAAGTGCTTCCTCTTGTACCTTTTTGGGCTTTCCTTCCCGTCTCCCCTGTCATAAGGGAAGCCTGTAAGCACCAGCATTACATAAAGGAGAGGTCCATGGGGCACAAAGGTTTGACCATACCACCAAGAACATCCTCTCTGGCAGCTTTGACAGAAACCCTAGGAGGCCCCAGAAACAAAAGAAGGCTCAGGAGTGCTGCTCTGTCCTCAGGAGCTTGGTGGAGAAAGTGAGGACAAAGGGGTGACAGTGACAAGGGAGGAGAGGGGAAGAAGAGCTGAGGAAGGGGAGAGAGGTGAGCCCATGACCCCAGATCAACTTTAACCCTGGGCTGAAGGGCATGAGACTTCAGACAATAAATGGAAAGAGCCCCTGGGTCCCATCTTAGCTCTGCCACTACTTTCTGCCAGGGAGACTTTCAGGTAAGCCACTTAAATTCTTGAGTTTGTGTTTCCTCCTGGGAAGGGAGTAGATGGGAGCTTCCTTCTAGCTCTCAAACAGCCAGATTCCAACCCCTGGCTCTGTACCTTCAGGCTCTGTTCCGTCCCCTCTCTGGCAGGTGCCTCGGCTGCCTGGACCACAGCCTGGAACTCTGGGGCAGCAGTCTGACTTCCCGGGCCTTTGCTCATCTAGTTTGCTTCCCTTTGAGCTTTGGGGCTGTGCCTAGGGAGGAGGGCCTTCTTCTGCCATGGGGTTCCAAGACCGATACCTTCCCCCTTAAAGTCCCATCGTATAACAGCAAGCCTAATCAGCTCACCTAAAGTTGCTAGATTACAGTCTGTATGCTTTCAGGGATCAGAGAGAAGAGATGCTGTTAGCAGGGAAACAGGCAAATGCTAGTCTGACCTTTAAAAAGGGGAAAAAAGATCAGAGCGAAGGAAAGGAAAAACGGTGAATTCACAAACCACAGGTAAGAAAGCTTAAAGTCTATCCTGGACCAAATCCCAGACCCAGTTGTTGAGATGTGGTCTGTGAGCTCTTAGAAAGCATTGATCTTTAAGAGATGACAGGTTCAGAAACATGAGTGAGACTAACCCTATCTTCTTTGTCAGTGGGGGTCAGTAGGCCATACAATGAGGGGGGGTCTACCATAAGCCTGCTTTCCCCAGGGAACTGAACTATTTTGTTTTGGCGGGGGTGTGAAAGGGCATAAAACGATAACCACACGTATCCCTCTCTCAGTTATTTCTCAGCTTTTCTGATGAAGTTAAGGAGAAAGTCTCAGTTTGGTGCTAATCTGTCTTTAACAAAAAGAGGGCATGGCACCCCTCAGGCTCGGGCCTTGCAGGCAAACAGGCCTTAGCCAGAATTCAGTACCACTGTTCTGTGTTCTCCACGTTTATGTTCAAGCTTTCCTCTCATCTACAGCAAGTGATACATTTCCAATTAAGGAAGTTTCCTTTAAAATAACTAATTTCAGAAAGAACACAGAGATTTAAAGCATTAGGGAAATAACAGTGTGGTGGTGCTTGGATTTGGCAACAGCCTGCAGGTGGTCTAAAAATTCCCGGAGTTTGGGAGATTCTGTTGGGAACTGAACACAGGCAGGCAAGACCAGGGCGGGAGACACTCTGGGGACCCGAGAGTTGCCCAAAGGTTGCCCACTCAACGGCCATTTCTCCTTCTCCCTACTGGCCACTGTCGATCATTTTTTCCTTGTGATAACTGCATGTGAGTCTAATGTTTTTGTTTGTTTCTTTGTTTGTGCCATGGACTTCTCTGGCAGGGAGGGAAGGAAACAGAATAATATTTTTGAATATACAAGTTAAAATGTACAGGATTGCAAAGGAAGCCAACGATGCCAAAAGTTATTAAAATATCTTTTAGAGAGGTGCCTAGGTGGCTCAGTGGGTTAAGTCTCTGCCTTTGGCTCAGGTCATGATCTCAGGGTCCTGGGATTGAGCCCCACATCGGGCTCTCTGCTCATCGGGGAGCCTGCTTACCCGCCTCTCTCTGCCTGCCTCTCTGCCTACTTGTGATCTCTGGTTATCAAATAAATAAATAAAAATTTTAAAAAAAGGATAAAAAAAATCTTTTAGAAGCCACAAAAATCAGGATATAGTAAATAAATGTGTTTCTTTATTAACACACTAAATAACAAGGTCAAACAGAGGTCTAAGAGTTGTAATTTCAAGGCAGTGATAGGAGTAAAGTATTGTGGAATTCCTGCTACTATTATAATATGATTGGAAAATAGTTCTGATTTCTTTTGGTCATAAAGTTACAGACATGCTAGTTTTACTGATTTTTTGTTACATTCCTACTCAAAGGAAATGCTAAATTGAGCTAGAATTTAATAATAAAGATATAATTTCTCCCCCATCCAAATACACGGACCCTATGAACGCCTAGTCTCAGCCAATCATTTGAGTGGAGGAGAAGAGCACACCCTTTGTTAGTCCCACATAAAGGTGATGTCTCATCTCAATCTGGATAACAAGATATAAGAAGTTAAAGGCATGTGGGGAAGGATATTTTTGTATTTAAAAAGAGAAGGCATAAAATAAACTGTGTTTTCCTGCCTATGGGGATTGGTGTGTGAGCATGCAATGCCTGGCGCTATGGCAACCATTCTGTAGCCAAGAAAGACACCTGTGGTCATGCTGAGAGAATGCCACAACAGAAAAGATGGGAAGAACCAAGGTGTCTGTTCTGATCTGGGGCCGCATCTCAGTTAAACCAACTCACCCTGGAGCTCCCCTACTTTGGGACTGACGTTTTACATAAGATCATAAATTTCCCGCTTGGATGTTCTATTACTTGCAGCATAAACCATCTATAGCCTAAACACCATGAGCCTTTTCCATGGTTACAGGTCTTTTTACAACCTCCACAACAAAACTAAATAGCCGGATCCCCTCATATTTCTGAGGCTTAGGGATTTCTCTGTATCCCAAGCCCATCTCCGTCTTTTGCCAGCCTCTCGGGCTCTTCAGGGTAGAGCAGGAGAGCGGTCTAATGGGAACTGACAAGATGGAGGCCACAGGGACTGATGACAGGAGAGCTCTTAGTAGAGGATGCCACCCAGAGCATCTGCTTAGAGCTTTCCTCTGGCTGCAGCGACAGAAAGAAGAGTCAGGGTTCATGAAGTCAGTCTAGGGAAGAGGGCGCAGCTGGTCCAGCAGAGCTATGAAGGGACAGTCAGAAAGTCTAGGTTTTCAGGTTCTTAAATGGTTCTGATCCAAATATCAGGGCATTATACCGCTCCTGTTCTTTACGAAAGTTTCTCTTCCCTCCCCCCTCCCTACCGGTGAACCTATCTGCCTCTAGTTTGCATTTTATCATTGCACCAATTCCTCAATTCATAGCCATAAATCTGATAGAAAGCTTGGAGAGGACATCAGACGGATTCTATAATCTCTGCTAATCCTGTAATCGGGAGCTAAACACAGGACACAAGTGGATTTGCAAAATAAGGATTTTGGAAACTCAAATGGCATTAGCAGGCCACAGAGACAAATGTACACAATGACCGAACGAGACCCATCAATACAGAAAAAGGCACATTGCTTCTATTCCGCATGAACCACGGGGAACAAGAAAGGACTGAGTGGGAAAAGGCTGAGGAGGTGAGTAAAGCCATCCCTTCTTGAAGGTTCTCTTAAAGCATATAGCAGGTGGGGGAAGTGAAGACAAGCCTCTCTCTTTATTTTAAATGCTTGTATTGAGTGCTGTGAAATGTGTAAGCCTGATGATTCACAGACCTGTACCCCTGGAGCAAATAATACATTATATGTTAATAAAAATAATTTAAAAATAAATAAAAAAATGTTTTATTATCTTTGTTGAGGTAAAAACAATGAGTGACTTCAGCAAGGTGAGAGCAAAGAAGGAAGAATTTTTAAAAAGAAGAATGTAGGGGCGCTTGGGCAGTTCAGTCAGTTAAATGTCTGCCTACAGCTCAGGTCATGACCCCCAGGTCCTGGGGTCGAGCCCCGCATCAGGCTCCCTGCTCCATGGAGAGTCTGCTTCTCCCTCTCCTGCTGCCTGATGCTCTGTCTACTTGTGCTCTCTGTACCTCTCTGTCAAATAAATAAATAAAAATCTTAAAAAAAAAAAAATAAAAAGCATGCTGCCTATACATGGGGCCATGCAGAAAATTCCTTGGCCACCAGCTTTCATGCTACTTGTTTCAGAATTTCTGTTACCCTGACCTGCTTGGGGAGGGGACAGGGGTGAGGACAAAGATCTCTATGAGGGAGGCAGGGCTGCGTTTGTCTACAAAGCCCATTTCTTCAGAAGCCTCCCCGTCCCTTTGTGGATGGGGCCTGAATAAATCTTTCTGTGCTACACATCAGGGTGGCAAAGCTCCTCGACCGCACCGAGCAGAGAAGTGAATAACACATAAACCACAGGGGCCGCTCACTGGCTCAAGTGTGGCTGCAGAGCACCGGGCATGGGAGCTGGGTCTGGGGGAAAACATTCCTTCAGCTGAATGGACATATTTCCCTGGGTTTTCTTCTCCTCAAAGTATCTGGATATGGTGGTACTGAGTCTGTGGGTGAGTCCCTGAATGAGGCAATGTCTGCTCCTCTTAGGGACCAAAGAATGTTCCTGGGGAGAGGCTAAATACAGGCCAGTGCAGGACACCCTGCTCTGCTAGCTTCTTGGTCCCACACACAGCCCCTCTCAGGCCCACAGCCCCTCCTAGAGGTTTCTAATGATAGCAAAGTATTTGTCGGGTGACACTGTCCTACTTAATGGACACTCCTTACAAAGTGTTGCGATGTTTAGTATGTTATTTAGGACAGACTAAAACATGGGCAACCATATTTTTTGGTCATATTTTTGTCCGAAGAGCTGGACATCAGGCCCTTGATCAAAATATTCAAGACTTGGGCGCCTGGATGGCTGAGTCTGTTAAGCGGCTGCCTTCGGCTCAGGTCATGATCCCAGGCTCCTGGGATGGAGCCCTGCATCAGGCTCTCTGCTCAGCGGGAAGCCTGCTTCTCCCACTGCCTGCTGGTACTCTTTATCTCTCTGTCAAATAAATAAATAAAATCTTAAAAAAAATATTCAAGATAGTTTGGGCAAATGACTTACAAAGGGGGTTTTAGCCCTGACAAAGGAGCCACTGAGAGAGAAAGCCAGCAGTGCTGAAAGGAGGGGACAGGGAGAACTGGAGTCCCCTCTGACATGGGCCACGTGAGACAAAATTCAGCCAGTCTCTTGGCTTTCTCCACCAAAGGTACAGCTTAACATGAAGATGTTTAGGGGGTCAGAGACTAAGACACCCCTCTCCCCTGCCCTGCTTACCAGCACTACTGTGCTCTAGCTTACATGTGAGGCTTTAGAAAAATTCAATACCTACTTAATTCTTCTTCTTCCTAGAAAACAGTATTTAATGAGAATGGGCTGGTTCACCTAAGCAAGCGAGTCAAGGTTATGTGTTTAGAAAACTCATTAATAACAAACAACATTCTTAAAGGGACAGACTCAGACCGAGACAGGAGTGGGCGGGGAGCCAACTCCTCAGGCAGCTCTGAAAGTGGGCTAAGGCTATGGGCGGTGGTGCTGAAGGCCTGAGTTCTGCCTGGCCTATCAGAGTGGGGGCGCCTCTTGGTCTCAAGGTGACAAAGAATTTTCCCCTGCAGCTGCCAGGTACCCAGGAGCAGGGGAGCTTATTCCTGTCCCTCTGCAGATATAGGAGCAAAAGACTGCTTTAAGTGGTTAGGAAACTGAAAAGACTCAGGCCAGCAGAGGGTCCGGCCCCCCGAGAGCTGGGTGGAGCAGTTGAACACAGTGCCAGACAGTCTCTGTCCTAGCTGAGGTTTCCAGAGAGAATGAGAATGTCCCCAACTGGTTGCTTGTTTGGTCTTTTCCTATTCATCTCTCCTTCACTTACTGTCTCGCGTGCATGCACGTGGCCTTCAACAGATCCCACAGACTGGCATTTGGGGGCAGACTGCCAGAAGCCATGGCAGGAGGGATGAAGCTGAAATTGCTCCATGCCCCTGGAACCCCAAGATGGCCTCCTCTCCAGGAGGGATCCCAAGGGCGCGATGCCAGATCCAAAGCACCACCAGGCTGCCAGGCCAGAGGGGCCGGCTGGGGAGGTGGGGGTGGGTAGGGCGGCTGCCCTTCTCTAGCCTGGAGACTGCTCAATTACACAAAGGATCCTTTCAGAGTTACTGGCTGGCAGGGCTCCTAAAGGACTCCCCCTCCCCCCATGGTTTGTGCACCGAATACAAATCAAGCAGCCTCACTGGGCTGCCACATAAACTGGCCCTAGTCACAAAGAGAGTGATCCAGAATGAGGGCTCCTCCCAGCCAGGCTGCCAGTGTCCAGATACGGTGATAAAAGGCTTCCAGATCCCCAGCTCGTCACCCCACAAAAGCTGGGGCTTTAGCACCCCAGCCATTTCAGTCTGCTGTCCTTCAGAGAAACAGTGTAAAGTAGACCAACGTGACAGGCTCCCCGGGAGCATACTGCTTAGCATTCCCAGCTGGAGGTGAGACAAAAACTGAGAAAGCAGGGTTCATAGCTAGGGTGGTGGTATTCTGAGGTAAAGGAGCTTATGTTTCAAGGTAGTCATGTTACCCTTGAGTATAAACAAACAGATCTATCAGTTCGGGTCAAATTCAACAGTGTGTGAGAGGCAGTAAGAGAAAGAGAGAGAATATGAATATGAGCAGACCAACTGACCAACCAACCAACCGAGGAATTCCAATTCTCTAAATTTGTTAGAGGAATGGAAGGTGCTAGCTTCTTTATTCCATGCGCATCCACCCCAAATTCCTCTAGATACAAAGGTGATTCCCACCGGAAGCATTTGCAGATAGAACTCCTGTTTAAAAACATGGATCAGAGAACAGACTGGAGGGTGGGGAGACAAAACTCCTGAAGAGGCTCATACCACAATGAGAAAGGATGCAGCAGCCTCCAGGAACCTGGGTGTCAGCCAAGCTACCCATCAGTCCTTTGATGACTCATGGGGAAGCCAGTGGTGTGAGCTCCAGGCTGGTCTCCTGGTGTTCCCAGCGTTACACTCCCCTTCACTCCGAAGGGTAAAGAGCCTGTCCCTCTGTTCAAGGATGGGGGCGGGGGGTGGCACAGGGAGGATGGTCACAACATCAACTAACAGACGAAATCCAAGCCCACATATCTGTTAGAGTCCCTCCAATTCTACCCCTGAAGCTCCTTAGATAGGATCAAATGAACCCACATTACGGGCCACAGCAACTGGAACTAGGAAAGCTCTAGCCATGGATGAAGCTAGCAGCATGAAACTGGAAACAATGCAGCAGTTGTGTGAGGCAACTTGATGGCCACACACGCTGACCCACAAAGAAACTGAACAGCAGATCAAGAAGATTGGCAGAGAAGAGGCAGTGCCCAAATGGCACTGTTCTATAAACCAAGGGGATTAGAGTGGCCTGGAGGCCACACAAGAGATTCAAGAAGAAAATGCTGGAAAGGACACAACAGGTCTCAAGCCAAACTCAACTGACTGAAACAGCGAACGTTCCAACCTGAGCATACTTCTTAAATTCAGTCAGAAATTCCCCAGCGTAAGCATAAAAAGTATGTTCTCATCTCATCCACACTTTCTAAACTAAGTTTTCCCCTGGAGCAGTGAGCTGCTCCTTAAGGGGCCCTCGAACAGTCCCGGGAGGTTAGCTCAAAGCCAAGGGACTGGGAAAAAAAAAAAAATTCTGCGACACACTCATAGTTGGGGAAAACGGAGTCGCAATATGAAGAAACATGTTCCCTCAAGGCAACAGGGAAAGGAAATCAACGACAAAGCTGGAGAGGGACCCAGGGGGCTGGGGCTCCC
Organism: Mustela erminea; assembly: GCF_009829155.1. Lineage (NCBI taxonomy): Eukaryota > Metazoa > Chordata > Mammalia > Carnivora > Mustelidae > Mustela > Mustela erminea. The sequence goes on from NC_045624.1 coordinate 23,561,220, forward strand.
AGTCAGGCTCACCGCACAGCTGTTTTTGCATCATCTCCACCTGAGTGCTTTAAATTAAGAGTTTGTTGATGGAATTGTTTGTTCTTTAGTCATGCAGAATTTGAGGACTGACAGCTAATAGAGATGAGGACCCTGGACACAGGCTCTGGGCTCCTCTCATTGCCCAGCTGGATGCCCACCGACTGTGCTATAGCACAGGCACTCAGTGGGATATTTATAGCTGCCTTTAAATTTACCCAGCTCTCCATAAAGAGAGGTAATGGGGCGCCCTTTACTGCTGCTAGTGGTGATTGTCCTAACATTCTTTAATTAGCAAAAAGCGTTGGCACAGCCACTTTCAAAGCATTTGATCTTACTGTCCTGGTGTTCCCTATTTCAGGCTCAACAGCCCCCACTCCCTTTGGAGAAAATGCACTTTAGCAAATTTGAAAATGACAGGCACATGTGTATCTGAGCACAGTCGAGTGTATCCGTGCACCCATCCTCACTCTTCTGCCCAGGCCTCACACAGCACAACTGCCAAGAATGTGTGAGTCTCTCCACCTTCACACAACTCTCACCCATGAATCTGTCACCAAGGGGTGAGGAATTCTAAAAATTGAGGACTGGGGAAACCTCAAGGTCACTAGGATCCTCCTCAATTTTCCCGACATAACAAGACCAAACCCTGGTGATTCTTCACCTATCTTTGCAAAGATTTATAGAGCAGGGCTTGGGCTGTTGATATATGGCTAGGGAGGCTTGAGCTCTTATTCACATAGGCCTGAGAATCCTTCCCTTTCCTCTGAAATAATTCACTATTATGATCAAGGTATTGGACACAAGATGGGAAGGGCCTCTGCTTTCATGGGGATGTGTAATAAATAAGCGAACAAACACATAAACAAGATCATTTCAGATAATGGTAAAATAAAACAAGAAAATAAAACCCTTAGCGTAACGTGACTGTGAGTGCTGGGACTATTTTAAGACAAGGCAGTCATGGAAAGTTTCTCCAGAGAACCTGTTCCGGAGAAGCCAACCACCTGAAAAGTAGGGGTAGAACACTCCAGGGGGAGGACAGAGCAAAGGCCCTAATAGGGAGAACAAGCTTAGAGTATCCTAAGAGAAGGAAGAAGTGCTGAAGCATAGGAAATGAGGAAGATGATAAAAATACGAGGGTTGAGGCGCAGGCAAGGCAAGGATGGCTTAGGGCCTGTGGTCCACGGTAAGCAGTTTGGTTATTATTTCCATTATGAAAGGAAGACACAGGAGCATTTTAAGCAAATCAGTAACAATATGATAGAATGTCACACAGAGCACTTGGGCGGCTGTGGAGAATACAGTGTAGAGGGCAAGAGTAAAAAGCGATGTCTTTAAGTAGGTAGATTTCTTAGTTTTGAAGAAACGTTCTGTGATCATCTAGGAACGTTTACATTAGGGGAAGCTGGGAGAAGGGTCCGCACTCTTTCTGACCTGTAAGTCAGGAAAGATTTTTTAAAGATTTTATGTATTTATTTGACAGAGAGAGATCACAAGCAGGCAGAGAGAGAGGAGGAAGCAGGCTCCCTGCTGAGCAGAGAGCCCGATGTGGGGCTCGATTCCAGGACCCCGGGATCATGACCCGAGCCAAACGCAGAGGCTTTAACCCACTGACTGAGCCACCCAGGCGCCCCAGTCAAGAAAGAGCTAAAAAAAAATATTAACTGATAAGAACAACAAAAACCACCTTCTTATTGCTAATGTAGAACTAAAACATCTAAATTAGGTATGCTACCAAAAACAGGGAAGTATGGGGAGTGAGGGGGAGAGGAAAAAAGGATTATCTCAATAATTGATTCTGGATAAATTATTTCATTTCTACACTAGTTTCCATATGAGAAAATAATAGCTGCTAAGACAGACTGCATTCTCCCTTACTTCCTTCTGGTCCAGTAATAGCACACAGTAGCTACAGTTACTAATCCTACTTCACACACAAAGAATTCGAGCCATACGCAGTATGCGAGAGGCAGAAGCAGGACTTGAACCTAGGCGTCTAACTCCGGAATACTCTCATAACCACCACTACAATGCTCACCAGCACGCGTGCAAGCACACACACACTGCGCCTCTTCCTCTCAAGCTCCAAACTGTCTTGTAAGAGTCAGTTTGGGGGAAAAACTTGTTTGGGCTTCTCCCAACCAAAAAATGAACCCATTTATACACACCTGGCAAATCTGTCCATGAAAAGGTTAACTGCAGGCAGGGAGCCCCACCTAAAGATCAATTTTACAGTGGTGATACGTGAAAAGCCATTCTACGCATAACTCCCAGTGCCACACCCATACCCGCTGGACTCTGATCTTAAGGCATCTTTTAATCTTCAACAAGCAGGATGTTCACCATTTATGTGAGACAGTTATACATGAGCCAGATTTTGTAGTAATGTCAAAAGGTACTTCTAGTATTACTGGTAAATGCTTAAATGTCCTAAGATCTTTGGGATAAAATCTAGAGGCCCGATAAAGAAAGAGTGAGCAAATTACCAAGACAAGGAATCAGGAGAAGCATAAAGTAAACAACAGGACGCACATGCCTTAAGTCTGTCTGGTCGACCTGCCCCCTCCACTTGGCTCAGATGCTCTGTCCTAACTGTGGAGCTGACCAAGGGACTCCCTCCCTTCCCCGTGGCCGCCCAGCTTACATGGCACACCTCTACTCCTCCAGCACAGGTGTGTGGGGGAGCCACACTACAGGTTGTCAGATGTACCCTTCTCTTCCTTTGCCTCTTAAGCGGCAGCTCACAGTGGTTTGGAAGGTGGGCACTAGACAGATCTGAGACTGAAACCTGGTGCAGTCACTGTCGTAAGCTGAATGAACCCACAGAAAAATACATCCACATCCTAATCCCCAGATCTGTGACTATTACCCTATTTTGAAAAAGGGTCTTTGCAGATATAATTAAGGATCCTGTGATGAGATCATCCTGGATTGCCCAGGTCAGCTCTAAATCTAATGGTAAGTATCCTTATAAGTCACAAAGCAGAGAGAGAAAGAGAGAGAGAGAATAGTAAGAGTCAACATGACCACACAGGCAGAGATCGAAGTGATGCAGCCACAAGTCAAGGAATGCGGCTGTCACCAGAAGCTGGAAGAGGCAGAGAACAGATTCTCCCCTAGGGCCCTTGGAGGGAGCATGGCCTTGCCAGATTTTGTGATTTTAGCCTCTAGAACCGTGAGATAATACATTACTGATGTTTCAAGCCACCAAATATTTGGTTATTTGTTATGACAGCCTCAAGAAACTACCACGGTCACTTACTAATTCTGTGACCCCGAGAAAGCGGCTTAAATTCATCTGCAGAATGGGGAGTCTAATGATACCCACCATATGAAAGCTGTGAGGATTACATGTGTAAGAACTCCCAAGTAAAAACCGCTGTTCACATCATTACTGTTACTGCCATATAAAAGGAGTTAAAGAGAAGGCCAGAATACAAGAGCCTGTAGTGGGCCAGTGCACCCCCAGGGGTGAACATTTCTAAGGCTTCTGGCTGGACCTCTGGTGTGTTTGAACACACAGGAGGTTGTGGCTAAAATGGGCACCAAACCGACTATTCCAAAAGAGGAGACCGTGGGGGGCATTGGGAGGTTTCTCCCTTCACTCAGGCCTGGCAGCCCACAAAGAAACTGTAAGCCCTAGGAAACTAGCCTCAGGAGAGGGAAAGGCCCTTCCCTTCTAGAGTTTTTTCTGCCATTCTTCTTAAGCATCTTGTCTCTTCTTTGCCAAGGTTTTTGCAAATTGCTCTGGATGGGACCTGCAGAGAAAGTGCTTTTTTGTCTACTTCCTTCTGACTTTCTTGAAGACCAGAGTCCTTGGGGGAAAAGAACAGTGGATTCTGAGGGCCTGTGGAAGAGTGGGTCCTTCTAGAACAATTGTGTCACCTTGACTCATTGGGCTCAAGGACTAAAATCCATTTCTTTTATGACTGTGTGCAGTAACAGCACAGCCACGGCTTTGCTAAAGGACCACAGCCAAGAAAACGAATATTTACTATTATTTTGCAATGGTGACCTTATCTACTAAAGACTTCGTGACCTGCTCACCCTACAGGGGGAGTTGCATACATGGGGGAGAGCGAGAGATGCAAACGCAAGGGGGCTCGGGTATACATGATGTGTTCACTGCCTTGGGTAAGAGGTGACCATTTCCATACAGATGGTTTCTTATACTGTTCTGTTGTTGCTAATTCACCAATCAACTGATGTCTTTCCTTCATTTGTGGAGGATAATTTCCATACAATTTTTTCTCTTCCTTCCTTCCTGTTTTCTGAAACCATTTTCTTCCTTTGCTCAAATGGAAGAATAAAAAGTACAAAAATGGAAAAGGTGCTTGAGTAGGGTTTGGTAGCCCAATGGTACTGAAAATGGGAACTAGAGATTCAGAGCATCTGTGCTCTTCTACTGATGGACCTATCATAAGGGACCCAAAAGCCTGTTGGGAGGCCAAGATAGTAGCCTGCCGAAGATTGCTCACTCCTGGCAAACCCTATGAGGCATTGTGGACATCTAGTGGCTGCTCGGGATAATGGCTCAGGGTGCCGAGCCTGATGCATGTCAGGGTGCAGAGTAGTCTACCTCTGGGCTTTACCATGAGTCCAATTACCCTGGCTGAGTGAGGTAGTCCTGGGTCCCCTTAGAGTGAGTTCCCTGGGGGTCCATTTCTTTTTCTTCTTATTAGGATTCCAAAGTCACTCAGAATGGCAGACTGGTTCTATCGAAGACCCATCTTGATCCCAGTCCAACAAAGTATAATGACAGCATCTGCATGTAAGGCCACAGAAGACAGGCATTTGGAAATATCTTCAAGCCCCAGGCTTCAGCGCTAATACACTGTCGCATGTATGCGACTGATGGATGGAGCTCAGAAATGACAGACTCTGATGTGGTCAATCATGTGGCTTTAGGCAAGTCACTATGCTTCTCTGAACTTTATTAATGACAATAATGAGAGGTCGAGTCCAGATGATCTCCAAGATACCTTTAACTTTTAACATTCTGTGATCCATCAGCCTTTTTAGTAGCTGGGAAAACAAAGTGTGATCTACTCTGCTCTGGCACTGTGATCTCTAGATTAAACTAAAGGAAGCACTCTCTTCCACTGTGTGGCTCATTTCCAAGTCTTGGCTATCATCCCAATGGATCAACCTTCTTCACATATCTATGTATCTGAGAAGAGGTGGGAACCAGGGATTATGAGAGCTGGTGGGAATATTCTAGTCTATTTCCTTCAGATGAAGAAACCAATGTTTGGGGCTGTTTTAAGATCTGTAACAGTGGCAGAAAGGAGAGTAGAACTCCGGTATCCCAACTTAAGGGCAGGTACCAAGTTGCGGACAAAAGCCTTGCCTCATCAGTGCCTGGCTTCTTCAGTTCTCTCTGGCTTTGTCACAGCAGTCTTTCTGTGTGAAATCACAAGTGATAGCATTCTCAACCCAGTGTTTCTTCCTTCTCTTCGTCTCAAAGTTGAAGCCTTCCTCTTCTCTGTTTCCAGGTTGCACCACTCCAAATCAAGGGAGCTATCAGAACCCGGGGCTGTGAAGAGCAACGGATGATGGCCAGATGACATTCAGGTCACAGGGTTAGAGGTTTCGGAGCTGCTCTTGGTTAAGAGGCTGTGGGCCCCCATGGCTCCAGAGCCGCCTCAGTCTAGCCCACAGCTTCTATGGTGCGCTCTCAGCTCAGCTGGCCTATGGAGGGCAAAGCAGCCCCGTCAAGAACTCCATGTGCTGCACTAAGCTTGGGCATATTCATGGTCATCCATCACTCACAAATATTTACTGGGAGACAACCTCATTACTAAGTACTGGTTTGACCCAAGGCAGCCCACCCTTCCATCCACCTACACAGTATGGGGCCACCACCTTTTATTAGCAGTGCCCGGAGTGAAGAGATGGGGTCTGAATTTGCCTGCACTGGCAGGAAATAGTCTGGGCAGATCCCCTCTTTCGCCTAAGGAGGTAAAGGGAGTCATATTCCAGGGTGCCATTAGTCCTTGGCCGGGGCGCCCGCTGGCATCCTACCAGCTCGATGGCAGCTGTGGAAAGGACGGGAACCATTCACCGGTGGGCTTCTGATTCTCCCGCCCAGATCCCTGTCAGGATAGGATTTACATTCCCTGGTCTGTAAACTGGTAGGGTCCTGCTTAAAGCTGATGATGTACAGATGGGGCTTTACAAGAAAGCAAAAGAAGCCACCAAAGAGCCTAGATGAAGCTTAGTATCAGGGTCTGACTCACCTCCACTTCTCTCATTCTTTCTCTTGACTAGTCACTGGGAGTAAAACAAATTGAAAGATGTATTTTCTCAGCCCTTCCTCTCCCACCCTCTGTTCTATTTCTCACATACCCTTCACTGAATTCTTTTTTTATACAGCCACCCCACCCCCACTTCTGTCATTTACTTTCTGCAACGTAAACACAACACTTCTGCTAGTGATGAAAACACTGGGTTCAGGGTTAGAGGACTGGACTGAAATGCTGGCTCTATTGTTTTGTGGATGTATGACCTTAAGCGTATTATTTGCCTGCCCAAGATCAGGAGCTCCACCTGTAAAATGGAGGCAACTATGGCAATTACTTCACTGGAGAAACAAAGATTAAACAAGGGTACAGGAAGATCTCTTTCTCTCTCCATCCAACCATCTATTCTTACTACAGTGGAGAGCAGTAGTAGATAAACATCCTAGCAAGTGACTTTTGAGGTGGATAAGTGAAACCAGAATTCTCATCGACTGGGAGCAAACTGGAGAATTACCTCCAAGCCCAAGTTTCTACACATCCGCTACCTGCCAGGGTTCAAATCTTGGTTCTGCCACTTACTGTGTAAATTTAGGCAACATATTAACTATTATAGTTGTTACTATTTTACTGCAAATTCATGATCAAAAGGTCTTGGTAATCAATGGGGAATCTAGCTTGCTTTCAGTAGATCTGTTTCTAGGAATTCAAGAATTCCCTGGCATATTTAAGGGCCTATTCCCTAAACCAGGTTACTGGGCAGCAGACAATCCTGAGATACCCGCGCGGCAGAATGCTGAGAGCTGGGAAACCCACGACCTCCTCATTCTTTGGCATTAGCCCACATGCAGGAGATGGGGGTTTACCTAAGGAGCAAGCTTGTCAAGGTGGAGGGGCGGGGCACAAGGGAGGAGAGTCTGGAGGCAGCCCCCCACCCCTTGCCCCCAAAGAAGCAATACTAAACCAATGCCATATTCTAGCGCTTTCCCAGGGCTTAGCCACAGATGGCTCCACCCCCACTAGGCAGAGAAAAGGGCAGTCTTTTTCAGGGGGAAAAGGCTGACCTAGTCCTGCTCTCCTGCACCGGTCTGTCCAATGCCCCAGAGTTTCTCTTCCCCAGAAGTGGGAGCAGGTTGTCAGCAGTTCTTCTCAGGGAGATCCAGCAACAAAGAGGAGCTAGTGAAGCACTGGGGTAGAAGCCTTTAAGACCCACCCCTCTCCATTCACCCGGCTTGGGGAGGGAAAGGGCGACTCAGGACTGCGAGGAAAAAGAGTGAGAAGTGTTGGCTGAGGCTCCGTGAGTGAACGGATTCTCCCGTGGTTTCGCGGAGTTCATCTCAATCCTTCACGCCGGCTGCTCTGCTGTCCCATGTCGTTATTGCCCGGGTTCCTCGCACTTGGTCTTTCCTTCCACCTTCTGCTCTCCTTGCAACCCTCATTAAGAAAACTATCATTTCAAAGTTAAAACCGAGGAGCGGTGAGGAAATTTGCAAGAAAAGGGGCAGGACAAAGAGGCACCCGTGCAGTAGCACGGGGCGGGCCGCGGAGCCCAGGCTCTCGGTCCTCTGGCTCCAAGCGGCCCCAGCCACCCCCGCGTCCACACCGTGCAGCTCGGAACTCCGCGTATGCTGCCCGGGCTGCGCGGCCAGGCGCCCCGTCAGCGGTCGGTGGGGGTGAGGATGACGCGGTCCGGGCGGGAGGCCGGCCAACTGCAGCAGCCCCGCCGCGCCGCCCGCTTCCCGGCCCCCTGAGCCCACCGCGTCCGGAGCCGGAGGGGGCCCGGCGCCCGGGGGCGGGGCACGGGCCGCGGTCTCTCCCGCCGCAGCCCCGCCGCTCCAGCCTATCAGCGGCCACCCGGCGGCTCCCTCGGCTGGACCAAAATAGCTGCGAACGCCTGCGACTTGCGCTCGGCCTCTCACTTGACGCTCACTCCGGCTCGCTCGCCCGCTCCGTTCCGCTCGTCTAGAGGGGGCGGGGAGGAAGCGCCGGGGAGGGGGGTGGGGGGTGGGGGAGAGAGAGGAAGGAGGAAGGAAGGGAGGAAGGAAGGAAGGAAGGGAGGGAGGGAGTCGGACGGAGGCGCGGAGCTCGGGGCTGCGCGGCGCGGCGCTGGAAGGCGCCGGCGTTAACCCCTCGAGGGCAGGCAGCGGAGGGGGAGCGGTGTTCATACATAAGAGCACTGCATCACGCTAATCTTCTCCCCAGAACAGTATGCGTCAGCAGTACATTCACGTTCTGACTGAAGGACAAAAGGATGAGAGAGCAGTCTGCGTGGCTGCTGCCTGCAACACCGCGAGCCCGGCGCGAGGAGGAGACGGTGGGCGCCGAGCGCAGGGGCCCCGCTGCTGCCGCCGCCGCCGCTAACGAGCGCGGACCATGTTCTCGGGCTCCGGAGCGTTCCCCGCAGCCGCGACCCCCGCTGCTCACGCCACCGCCGTCGCCGTCGCCGCCGCCGCCGCCGCCAGCGCTCGGGCCGCTGCAGCAGTCCGCGGGCGGCGCAGCCACTGAAGGCGCCGCGAGCCAAAGCCCGGAACTCGCTGCCTCCGCACAAAGCCAGAGCCGGCGGCGCGCCGGGGGCCCGGCTGCGGCGGGCGGCGGCGGGCGGTTGCGCGCCACCGGGGGCTGAGGCCGCCGCCGCCGCCGCCGCCGCCGGACCCGCGCCCGCCCCCGGACTCCCTGAAGGGGCCTGCGGTACGGGCGCGACCCGGCCGCCGCGCGCTCCTCCGGCCCGCGGAGCCGGTCCCCGCGCTGCCTCCACGCCGCTGACCCGCGGGGGCTGGACGAACTGCTGCTCCTCGCGCCGGCACGCGGCGGACTAGGAAACTAAGCCCGGTTTTGGTTCTTTTTAACCCTTCCGAGAAGAGGCGAGGAAAGAAGGGGGTGTGTGTCTGGGGAGGGCGAAGGAGCCTCGAACACCTCCTCTTAACTCTCGCAGCCCCGCGAGCGAACGACTGCACCAGCTGCCTCCGGTCGGGAGCCGCCGACACAAGGCGGGGGGGCAGCGCGGCAGCAGCAGCGAGCCAGCGAGCGCGGCCTGGGAGGCTTCGGGGCGCCCCTTTACCCCCGCCGGGCGGCAGCCGCGGGAGCGGGCTGGGGGCGCCGGAGGCACGCTCCGGCGATGAAGCGGCATCCCCCGCGGCTGGTGCGAGCCGGTGCCAGGGTCCAAGGACAAAGCAGGGAAGCGCTGGTGGCGCCGCTCCTCGGGCTGAGGGGGGGGCATGCACCTGCATAGCCCGCCGGGCCTTGGCTCTCTCCGGCGCGCCTCAACTCCGCCGCTCCGCCGTAGCCTGCTCGGGATTTACTAGAAGCCATTTTGTCTCCCCCACCCCTCCCCTCCCCACCCCTCCCCTCTGCCCTCCCTACCCCCTCGACTTCCCCCCTTTGTTAATTAAAACTAAGAAGTAAGAATGGCAACGACGTGGCCGGCTCCCGTGGAGAACGCTTAAGGACACCACGCCAATTCCTTCCTTCCGAGGTAGGTGACAGCGACTCACTGGGTGGGGATGGTTGCCTCGGGGGAGAGAAAGTCGCGGCGTTCCGAGGGTTTGCCTTGAGGGGAGGCTGGAGACGGGGGCCACGCTTTAGTTGGGCATGATCCCCCCCCCGCGCCCCCCGCTGGTCTGCTCCGTCTCTCTAATCGCCCCCTCCCCACCTCCTTCTCCAGATGGAAAGAGGAGCTCCTAGCTCATTTAAGCCGGGGTAGGGCTGGTTCTCCTTTCCGAGCCAAAATCCCAGGCGATGGTGAATTATGAACGTGCCACACCATGAAGCTCTTGTGGCAGGTAACTGTGCACCACACCTGGAATGCCGTCCTGCTCCCCGTAGTCTACCTCGCGGCGCAAGTGTGGATTCTGTGTGCAGCCATCGCCGCTGCCGCCTCCGCCGGGCCCCAGAACTGCCCATCCGTTTGCTCGTGCAGTAACCAGTTCAGCAAGGTGGTGTGCACCCGCCGGGGCCTCTCCGAGGTCCCTCAGGGTATCCCCTCCAACACCCGGTACCTCAACCTCATGGAAAACAACATCCAGATGATCCAGGCCGACACCTTCCGCCACCTCCACCACCTGGAGGTTCTGCAGCTGGGCAGGAACTCCATTCGGCAGATCGAGGTGGGGGCCTTCAACGGCCTGGCCAGCCTCAACACCCTGGAGCTGTTCGACAACTGGCTGACAGTCATCCCCAGTGGGGCCTTTGAGTACCTGTCCAAGCTGCGGGAGCTCTGGCTTCGCAACAACCCCATAGAAAGCATCCCCTCTTATGCCTTCAACCGGGTGCCCTCCCTCATGCGCCTGGACTTGGGGGAGCTCAAGAAGCTGGAGTATATCTCCGAGGGCGCTTTTGAGGGACTGTTCAACCTCAAGTACCTGAACTTGGGCATGTGCAACATTAAAGATATGCCCAATCTCACCCCCTTGGTGGGGCTGGAAGAGCTGGAGATGTCAGGCAACCACTTCCCTGAGATCAGGCCTGGCTCCTTCCATGGCCTAAGCTCCCTCAAGAAGCTGTGGGTCATGAACTCACAGGTCAGCCTGATTGAGCGAAATGCTTTTGATGGGCTGGCCTCGCTTGTGGAACTCAACTTGGCCCACAATAACCTCTCTTCTTTGCCCCATGACCTCTTCACCCCACTGAGGTACCTGGTGGAATTGCACCTGCACCACAATCCTTGGAACTGCGATTGTGACATTCTGTGGCTAGCCTGGTGGCTTCGGGAATACATACCCACCAATTCTACCTGCTGTGGCCGCTGTCACGCTCCCTTGCACATGCGGGGCCGCTACCTGGTGGAGGTGGACCAGGCCTCCTTCCAGTGCTCTGCCCCCTTCATCATGGATGCCCCGCGGGACCTCAACATCTCCGAGGGTCGGATGGCAGAACTTAAGTGTCGGACTCCCCCCATGTCCTCTGTGAAGTGGCTGCTGCCCAATGGGACAGTGCTCAGCCACGCCTCCCGCCACCCAAGGATCTCTGTCCTCAACGACGGCACCTTGAACTTTTCCCACGTGCTGCTCTCAGACACTGGGGTATACACATGCATGGTGACCAATGTGGCCGGTAACTCCAACGCTTCGGCCTACCTCAACGTGAGCACGGCCGAGCTCAACACCTCCAACTACAGCTTCTTCACCACTGTCACAGTGGAGACCACCGAGATCTCACCTGAGGATACAACGCGCAAGTACAAGCCTGTTCCTACTACGTCCACTGGTTATCAGCCGGCGTATACCACCTCTACCACGGTGCTGATCCAGACCACCCGTGTGCCCAAGCAGGTACCCGCGACAGACACCAATGATAAGATGCAGACCAGCCTGGATGAAGTCATGAAGACCACCAAGATCATCATTGGCTGCTTTGTGGCAGTGACTCTGCTAGCTGCCGCCATGTTGATTGTCTTCTATAAACTTCGCAAGCGGCACCAGCAGAGGAGTACAGTCACAGCCGCCCGGACAGTTGAGATTATCCAGGTGGATGAAGACATCCCAGCGGCAGCGTCTGCAGCGGCAACAGCAGCTCCATCCAGTGTATCAGGTGAGGGGGCAGTAGTGCTGCCCACAATTCATGACCATATTAACTACAACACCTACAAACCAGCACATGGGGCCCACTGGACAGAAAACAGCCTGGGGAACTCTCTGCACCCCACAGTCACCACAATCTCTGAACCTTATATAATTCAGACCCATACCAAGGACAAGGTACAGGAAACTCAAATATGACTCCCCCTCCCCCCAAAAACTTATAAAATGCAATAGAATGCACACACACACACACACACACACACACACACGAGACAGCAACTTTTGTACAGAGTGGGGAGAGACTTTTTCTTGTATATGCTTATATATTAAATCTATGGGCTGGTAAAAGAAACAGATTATATTAAAATTTAAAAACAAAAAATCAAAACAAAACTATTTTCTAACTTGTAAGTTCTATTTAAAGGGGGAGTGGGGTTCTTGGGAACGCTGTGGGGCTGAAGCCGCAAGTCAACCTGCTATGATGCCAGAAGGGATTTCTGATCTGAGGCTGAAACTGCTAAGCTAAGCTAAAACAAACATCCCTAAAGAGGTGTGGGCTGCTGAGGGGTGGGGGGCAGGCTGCCATGTTTTAGAAGATGCTTCATAGCATACAGGACTACCATTTCTATAGACACCTTTCTTAAGCTGAGAGCTGTCTTTGCAGATTTATCTTATTTTAAAAATACAAAAAAAGCACCAAGAATTTGTACTGTGCCAAAATGTTGAGAGGCAATAATTTTTTTTCTTCAGAAGCCGAGGGGAAGATAGCTCTGTAACTGTGTTTTAAACAGGAAAACCACCAAAATTCAAATGACTCCCTCGAGGGGCTCAGTCTTTCCGTCTGTCCTTGTGCACAAGTCCCCTGGGTTTGTGCACTGGGACACGCGTGTGCCCCGCCTGACAGCGCGCCTCGGGAAGGAGCAGAGAAGGAAGGGAGCTGGCGTAGCTCTCAGTCAAATGCTTTCACATTGCACCAGATTCCTGCAGATGGGTTTAACCCACTCTTTGTGGGGCATGTGTCTATTCAGGGTTTCCCTTGAGAGGGAGGAGGCCCCTAAAGGGGGTGCGGCAGCAGAGGGGGGTGGGAAGGGAGAGCAGAAGCAGAGAGAATGTATTCACAGGAGGCCATAAATTAGCATTGTGCCATGTCCACCTGTTGTTCCCGGTATCTGACAAATGATTGTAGACAATGATGGCATTTTATGATTTTTCATAAAGGTTTTGTTTGTTTTAAGGTGGAGAAGGAGGAGAGGCTGGGACTGGGGAGCTTGGGGGAGTGGAAGCTTTTCTCATGCTTGTGATTTGGTGACTATTCTAAATGCTGATTCATTAGGGATTATTACAGCTGATGTCAACTGGTCGTGGTGATGGGGTGGGGACAGAACATAAGTGGACAGAGAAAAAGGGCACAGGCTCATTTAAAGTACAGTGAAGCCTTGACAGAACAGGATGGTTCATAAAAAAGATGTGGAATCCACAGTTAAAACAAGAGTGATACACATGCACACAAGAAGCGAGTTCTGCGAGGAGTCCTGTTGAACGTAGCGCAGTGGGGGGAAGGCTTCCCTCTCCCAGGCCTACCTCAGGAGGAGGGGGAGGAGAAAGGGTGGGTGTGGGCGGTGAAGGCAGAGATCTCTGTTATTCTGGTCCATTTAATGCTGTAACTTCTTTCATTTATTATTTTAGCTTTAAAAAGAAATAAAGGGTTCAGATTTGAAAGGGGTGGGATGGGTGGGTGGGGGGGAATGCCAACAAAAGAACATTGATTGTAATGTGAGAAAAGTGTATTTTTGTATTTTAATAAATATTGTTCAATTTTTAATTCAATGTCCCCAAAGGGTTAAATTGAATAAGATCATATAGGTTCTTACCAGCATCAACCAAGTCATTTCTATTTAAAGAAAACAAGGGGAGGGGAGGGGAGGGGAGGGGAGAGGTAAGGTGGGAGGGAAGGCAATGTTCAAAATGCTAAAGCTGTCAACAATCTTTCCTTAGCTTAAATAAAAGCACCCCGATTCTAGTGCACCTTCCTCCAGCTAAGTGTGTTAGTCCCTGGCTTTGTTGGGGGTAGAACCAAATTCCTGATGCCCTGGAAAAGCAGGGGAAATGGGTCAGCCTCAGCTCCTGGGACCGGGCCAGAAGTTAAATGCCACCTCAGCAGAAGCTGCTGGTCAGGCAGCACCGGCTCTGCCCAGGGACCCTGGGGGACCTGGATTTAAGAGGTCTGCGGTAATGCTGTTTGGCTTAAGTTTCCCACAGGCAATGTTCCTTCTGTTCTCTGGGTGCCAAATAGCCAAACATGTCTTGGTGGTGGTGGTGGGTGTCTGTCTCCTGACGCTTCCCAAGTGATGACGTCCAGGGAAGCTGCATGAACCGGGACCCTGCGTCTCTTCAGCGCTTTTATACTGATGCAGGGAATCGGCACTGAGTGGGTGTGAGCTCTCTGGCACTGAGCGGGCAGAGAGGCAGGCAGCACTTTGCAGCAGTTGGCTAAGAAAGGGCCAATTCTTCATCCCCTGGGTAGAGGTATATGTAATTTCTGAGTACCGGGGTGCGTGGCAGCATGCGTGCATGGTGCACGTTTAGATACTGCCACTCACGTTTCTGGGCTCCACATAAACGTTTCCCTCAGCCTCCCCTTTGCCGCCCCACCCCCAACACAAGGAGAAAACTGCAGCAGAGTAAAGGGTGGGACTTGGCCAGGACCAGCTGGAAAGGCGAGAAAAGAGCCCTTGCCCAGTGCCACAAGGCAACTCAGGCTGTTTAGGGCAGCTTCCTGGGGACACACTCAGGGGCAAGTGTGGTGAAAGCAGCTGCTTCAGGAACAGAGGGTGTGGGGCTGATTTCCTCCCGCCCCTCCTTTTGGATAGTCTGGGATTATACAGTGGCTTTGGAATGATCAAGTGTCTGTGGCTGAACTAGAGATCTGAGGGCAGGGGTACAGAAATGGTCCCAAAACATTCCCGCGAAGAGTCGTAAAAACAAACGCATGTGTCCTGGGGGCTGAGCATATTGCCATCTTGGAATCTGAGGAAGAAGTGCTTTCTAGAAGGAACCTGAAAGGTGGGGGAGACTGAGAAAATGGCTCCTGGGAATAAGCTTCCTTAGAGCTGCAAGGGTAGCTCCCTTCCCCACTGGGTCCACTCCTCGACTTGGGCAGCGTTTCAGCTTGTAGAGCAGCAAGCCTCCAATGCCGTAACGTTGGGTATGTCCTCCTTTGTAGCAGGCACCTGGGACAGCTTTTCAGAGAGGAGTCCCATGAGTACCAATAGCTTTCATGCTGTGTTGGTGACTCATCCTCAGGCCCAGCGGCCAAGCTACAGGGTTTGTCACCTAAGAATGGGACATGGGTTGGTAGTTCTTCAGGGGAGTAGTTGTAGCAACACATTAGAGGGAAAGACTGCTGCTGCTTATACGAAGTTACAGAATTCTTTAAGGGTCATGAAATATCATTTAGTCTTTTTTACACTGTCTGGTCAAGGAAACAGCCCCAGAGAAATGGAAAGATACCTCCAACGTCGCACTGCTTTTAGTGGAAGAGGTGGGACTAAAACCCAGATCTCTGGGCTCCCGAAGCAAATGGGCCTTCCTTACTCAGGCTCTTCTGAGCCTTCAAGAACCTTTTTCTTTCCTGGCTGATACGCAGTGGAAATGGGACGACCTCCCTATAAACAATGATGTGTACTCTGCTTAGAGGTGCTCAGTCTCCTTCAGGACTGGCTCTACTGGCCTCCCAGGTCTGACCAGAATTTTGACTACAGTCGTCCCACAGCTGGCCCGAGGGCCACATGTGCTAAGGAGTTCAATTCTCAGGACTGCACAGAACAGCTTCCGATCCTGAGGTTCAACGGCAGATGGCTGCCAGAGACAGGGTGACGTAGATAAGGCAGGGTGTTCACAAAGGGAAGGGTAGCTTGGCCTTCTCCCAACCTCAGCCTTGGAAGCTTGTCTGAGTAGAGGAGTGACAGAGGTCTTAAAGCACCTATCAGAGTAAGTTCTCCATAGTGGAATGCCTTCTGCCTATTTGGCTCAACAAGGAGACCGGGGGGAGTGGGGAGAGGGGGAACGGGGTCGGGGGGGAGCTCCTTAACTCCTCTCCTCCACAATACCCGCCCCACTCGAGCTCTGTGAGTGCCATGCTGTGGCTGCTTCTCCCATCATCTCCTCTAGGCCTTTGTCACTCCTTGGTCTTATGCCGCATCATATTATCAGAGAAGGGAGAGCAGACAGGATAGTTTGTGAGGCCTGGAGACATTAGCTTTCTTGTGGCTGTTTAACAGGTATTGAGGCCAGTGGCTTGCTGGGTTCTGGGTAGAACAATGTCGTAGAGTCCCTGGTCAAACGATCCCCATTGGTGGTGGGGAAGAGGTCCAGAGTCCATGCTACTCGCGGTGGAGAGCTTTGGTTTCCTTCTGTGGAGATGGACTGTGGCTAGGAGAGGGCTAAGGGGAACTTACACAGCCCACACAGCCTAGGCGATACTACCTCAGGGGTCCAGAGCCCACAATTAAGGCCCCAACATTTTGCTGCAACAAAGCAGCAGGGGATTAAAATTAGAGAAAAAGAAAAAGAGAGAGAGAGAAAGAGAAAGAACATTTATATCCAAACATATGTCTGATATTATCTCCTCTGCTGGCACTCAGCACTCCATGCCATCGGCTAATGCAGGCACTGTTCACGCCATTTCTAAATCCTGCCTCAGCTAAACTGCAAGGCAGCTTTTGGCCCAAAAGCACCTCTCCTTGGTCTCTATCATTCAGAAAGCACCCATTACCCCTGAGGGGGTGAGAATGGTTCACGCTGTAGATTAAAGTTGTTTTCATCTTTGCTTTAAATTAAAATGAAGTAAGCTGCTTCTTGGAACAGGGATAAATGCTTCAGGGACCAGATCAGTGAAACATACATATTTGCAAAGCAACACAGCACAGTGCTTACAAGCACAGACTTTGGATCTGGTATTCCTGGGTTGAATCTCAGCTCCATCGCTTCCTACCCGTGTGACTTGGGAAAATACTCCGCTTATTCATATGTAAAATGGATATCATAGTATCTACACTTCACTGCTTCATAGGTTGTTGTGAGAACTGAAATTATATAAATAAAATCACACTCAGAATGGTAACTTAGTGTTGTATTGTTGGTAGTTATTTGATGATAAACATAAGGATATAGACCAACTGACCAGCCCTCCTCAATCACCCCCTCTATTCTAGAACCTCATCTGTTCCCAGAGAGAGAACATGCTTATGGAGCTATTCCAGAAGGGAAGGATGCTTATCAAGAAGTTAGGGACAGTGGGACAGCACTATCTCTATAAGCACAGACCCAATAGGAAAGATGGGTTGTCCTTTCTCCCCAGGAAAACAGCGCTTTGTGCTCTGCTCCCTAATCCAGCTCTTTAGCTGGCCCAAGGAACTATTTTTAGTTCTAGAATAGATTACCTTTCCTTGCAGTAAGCCGGGAAGAAAGGAAAGGTGTATTCTTAATGATGCACAAGCTGAGGGCTGGCCAGAAAACATTTATCTCAGAAACCTTGGTCCTTTACTGAGAGGATAAACTTCCTAGAGTCTTCTCCACCTCTCCCTGTTTCACGGTCAGGATACCTTATGAAGGGCAGGGGAGGGCCGAGGTACCAGGAGGGAGAAGGCAGCAGAGAGAGGAGCTACTGGGGCTTCAGAACAGAATTAGAGGGCTTGGAGAAAGTACAGACAGGAAAAGAAAAAAAAGCACCATAACCGGAGCAAGTGAGAACAGAACAGAGCTCTATGGCAGCTACACAGGCTAAGGGTCTGCAATGCAGTTAAGGAGGAAAGCCAGGGAGATTCCTGTCCTAGCTAGCAAGAGGCTGGCTGGACCCCAGATGGGGGAGGACTGTTAAGTGTGAAATTCATGGCATGGAACAGAGAAGAAATGCAGGGAGATCAACTCTCCAAGAGAAGCCTAAGAGAGAATACATTTTGATTTCCTAATGAGTGGCTAGAATTAGATTTTAGGATGATCACAGGTTTTATCCTCTGGTACATGCCAGCTCTGCTGTCAGTACTTGGGCCAAACCACCTACCCACAACAGTCCTGTTCTCTATCCTGCAGGCTGTCCCCTGCTTGGGGGAAACAAGCCAGCCCTTAGGCCTGTAATCTTATCCTGACCCTGACAGCCTCATTAAGGGGTCTGCTCTGAATCTAGTCCCTCTCTTCTCTTCACAGAAGAGGTTGGTGCAAGTCACTGTTTATCCACAAAAGGAGTATTACTCCAGAGGGAGGGTATTATATAAATTGTGTTTTCCCATAAAAATGGTGATGACTGTGAGTTCGGTGCACATGGACCCTGGCAGTGAGTCAGAGAGATTAGGCCAAGGCCTATGGGGGATATCCCTGGGAGCAACTCTCTTGTCAAAGAGTGTTAGCATTTGAGAGGGTGGTGTCTTCCTTAACTTATCCCGTGAAGATTTTTGACCCTGCAGTAGGGAACCACTGAGCTGGGAGGCTGCTCTAACGCCCAGTGTGGGGCTAGATAGAGTGAAGTAGTACTGAGGTACCTTCGTGGTCATTCATTGTGTACCCAGGAACAGTACTAGAACAATTAAGAAAGTTCTGATCACTAAATAACAGAGGAACAGTCACTGATCCACTCGCTTCTTTAATACCCATCCACCTTATAATCCCACTAATAAGTAGTGCCCTCGAGTAACTATTCTATTGGGGGTGTCCCTCCATAATCCCCATATGAGTACAATCATCTGCCACGACAGGACCTAGGACATTTTTGCAAGATCCTTCCATTCTAGAAGATTGATGACTCTTCTTCCAATAGTTCTCATGTGGTTTCCTCTTCCAGAAGAAGGCAAGTCCTTCATCTAGTCACTTAAAATTCCTTTAAGATCTCACCTCTAGTTTCCCTATGTCTGCGCTGGTACTGGTTTAGTCACTAGATAAGTCACTCTACCTGCTCAATGAGTCAGCAAGGATGACTGAGAAGAGCTTTCACACAGTAACTGTTCTCTGTGCAAAGTTTGGTTTCCGGGCCTCCGGCTACTTCTTCCTGGAGTCTTAAAGGCCCTGGTTTCTTCCCTTCACTTACCTACTCAGATTCCGCCCTGTAAATGAACCGAGTGACTTACAGGCAGCTCTCCAGAGGCAGGTCCTGGCACAGAGAGTGCAGCAGTGTTTGCAGGAATGCTCAGTGCGTCCCTCACAAAAGACCCAGAACAGGCCCTGAAATGGAGCTGAGGCCTCATATACTAACAGCCGGTTTCTGCAGCCTACCGGCTGCAGTGGTAACAAGTTCTAATCTATTACCATTGCAAGAAGACTTAATTTCTGGACTTAAAGGAAGTCGGATAATACTTTATCCTATTAGCTTTGCCTGTGTGAATTGACAATGGCTTCCTTCTGACATGACAGCATATTCTTCCAATTCATCTCTTTAAGGGGATGAATTGGGATGAATTGGGAGAGTCTGGAGTAAGAAAGGAGGGAGGGCCAAAAAAGACATCGCTAAAGGAACCAGGGAAAGAGATGAAAAATTTTTAATTAGAAACGGGGAGGGAAGCTTGGAGATACCTGGCCAGACTGAGAGATCTCAAAGCATGTTTGCATTTCATTTGGTTACTCTGGTGAGGGAAGTGACTGCACCTCCTGGGTGTACCGTATGCATGTGTGTCAGAAGGTTCTGAAGCCACAGACAAGTACAAAAACAGCAGAGTGGGGACCTGGCCTAAGCCATGCCTTTCTTGTTCCAGCCTGCTGTGCCTGCAGGGTAGCTTTCCCTTTCTTTAGCCCCCTCTGCCACCCTCCTGTCTGAAGCCCACATCTGCTCTGACCAGTGCTATCAGGCCAGCAGAGGCCACCTCCACATCATGGGTGTCTTATCAAGGCTGGTCAACCTTGGGTTGGCAAGACACTGAGGACAGAATGATGGTTTATAGCTTCAAAATTCAGGGATGTGGAGACAGAGAAGGGAATTTAATTTCCAAGTTAATTCAGAAAACTTATTTATGAGGAAAATGAAGGCCAGAGAGATGTGACTTGCTCAGGTGTCACATAGCTGGTGATGCAGAGACCAGATCTCTGGGCTTTGGGTTCTCAACCCAGCAGTACTACTGAACACCAGCAGGGCCACGGTGAATGACAAATCCAGGGGGCGCCATTTACAGAAACTACAAAGTGATTAGTGTCCCCCAGAGTTTGCAATTTGATGCAATCCCTTACAGTTTGTTTCCAGGGAGAGGAGGGAGAGAAGGGGAAGGCCTTTTACGCCAGTTATCTGTGCTTAATGCTCTGACATGGTGCCCACTCGTGACTTCATTCACACAACTAGAGCTGAGAAATGAGGCAACTTTTCCTTTCTCTTGCACCACAAATGTTCCAAGGCGTGTGAGTTTTGATGGCAGCCCAAACAGGTAATAAATTAAAAGGAGCATTTGCTGCTTTATGCCGCCTACCCCCCATTCTCCTACAAGAGCAGAGAACTACGAGGTAAAGAATGTGTATCCCTGTGCAGGGAAGGCATATAGAAGCTGTATCAGGTTAGAGGTCTGTTCAAGGTCAAGATGACCACTAGAGAAGCAGAGAAGTCTGGAGTCCTGCTTCCACGTCTCTGACCTTCCCTGGTACTGTGTAAACAAGGGGACGCTTGCAGGGAAAGCTCAGAGCCCAGGCTGACTCCAAGACCTTCCCTGAAACATGGTCTAGGAAGCTAGTAACTGTCTCCTCTTCCCAACCACCTCAACAAATCCTCTCTTGGGAAATGGAGTGGTCCTGGCTATAATTTTATCACATACATTTAATTAGAATCTGTCTCCTTCATGATGGTTTCAAGCCAAGTCCCTGCAGAAACATTCTAAAAGAACAGCCGCTTTCAACCAAGGATCTTTTAACCAAGTTAATTTAGCAGAAATTTGCCATCTTGGATGGGATAGCATTACCTCTCTTTTTGACTTCAAAGCTGGGAAGAGAAGGGAGGTGGAGAATGCAGAGAAATAAAGAGGAGGGCGGGGGCTTCCAGCAAATGAGTTTTCATCTATTAAGGAGTGGTAATTTCTGCTAGCTCCCCTAGAGACTGGTCCCCTCCAATAATGGCCTGACTCTAATGATTCCCACTCCTAAGCAACAGCCTGTGTTCTGCTGGTGTTGAGACAAACTGTGCCAGAGAAATTCCCTTTCTCTCGGAGGTGCTGCTGTTGTTACACAGGAGAGATTAGCCAGCCAGGAAGACGTGCTCTTGGTGGGGGCGAGGATAACAAGAAAGAATGCTCTTCTCCAGCGGGCACGGCACTGCTGACCTAGGATATAAAAGGCTGAGCGGGAGGCTAGAGGTTAGTGAGAAGATGAAATGGGCAGGCACTCTGACAAGAGAAAGTGAAAGCTTAGGTGCCTCCTGAGGAGTGAGGAACTCCACAGGAGACAAGCACTGGCTGGCTGGGAGGCAGGGGGAAGGCTCCGGGGTGTGGACTGTGGGTGTGGGTTGAGCTCGGACGCAGTGGACAAGAACTGATGGGCGTCTGAGATGTGGAACATGGTGATCGGTTCACTGGAATCAATTTCGGACCCTTAAATGTGGGTCTTTTCCAGGATAGAAGCATAGGAATGTGGGTCACCAATGAAATGGGGGTGACAGCTGCGACTAAGGCTGCAGTGTCCGCTGAAGGGCTGGGGTCCTCCCATTCCACCCTCTCCCTTCTACACTGAGATCAGTGTAGAAGCTCATTCTGTGGCTCTGGTTTTTGCTGAGGCTGCTGCCAGCAGGTCTTGAGTAGAGGGTGGGGAGCCCCCTTATTTTGCCCCTGGTGGCTTCCTTGTGATGGAGACGGAATGCTTCCAGAGGCTGCCTTGCCAGATGTGCCAGCAGGCAGCCCGGCCAGAGAGCCTGCAGTGCAGACAGATGCCCTGTGCCGGATTCAGGACGCTGAGACCCTTTATGGTACCGCGGCTCAGCTCTGGGGCAGGGCCAGAGCGGCAGGGTAACGCTCCTCAGCCAGATTCATCTTCCCGCAAACCTCTGCAAATATGTGGGCCATGGAGGGAGGCAAATTTAATTAAATTACTATGTCATGGGCTGCCCTTCCTAAGCAAGGGCTAAACACAGGCTCCCGCTGACGCGCAGACCCATCTGTGGACACAGAGCATGCGCTGCTTTGTGCCCGGGCCACCAGCAGCTGGATGGGGTTGGCAGTGCGCGGTGCTGGCCCCTCTGCTGCAGCCAGGCCGCGTCAACAACAATCCAGCCCCGGCCCCATCCGGCTCTGATGACCTTTTCCTTTCTACTTAAAAGATGACTGAGCGGCACTCCCCCTTCCGACATTAGTTCATTTCTCCTCAAATGCCTCTCCCGCTGACACGCAGGCCTTTCCCGTCAGGCGGCGCCCTGTGCGGAGCTGGGGAAGGAGGCCTGAAGCCACAGAGAAGTGCGATTCAGAGGAGAGCAAGGGCAGGGTTTGCTGAGCTTGGCAGGAGATGGAGGGGTCTCCCTGGTGCGTCTCCTGAGCGCTGCTTCAGCAGCCCCCCGCTGGCAAGGCCGCGTAGCACAGGGAGCTGCGTTCAGGGGCTGGAGGAGAGCTGCACAGCTGTCTTTCCCCCGTCCCTGCACGAATGCCATGGTCGATACAGAGCCTGATGGTCACACGGAGGCAAGGAAGTTCAGCAGCAACGAGAACCACTTAATATGTGGAAATCAACACACGAATGCTGCCTGTGCTGTACACATCCATCCCACAAAGCGATTCCATGTCGTTTCTGGTCTGAAAGGGAGGCCTCGCTGTTCTAGTTTACAAAGTACTACAAGGGTAAAGACTTTGCCCTGAATAGTGCTGCTGCTGATCCTCGGGCTTCCCTCTGCAGGTGAGAAATGGCCTGAGGCGGTACCAGGTGTGAAGTGGAGAGCAGGAGCCACTAAGAGCCAGCTAATGGGGTTGTCCATTTGGAAGAAAGACCCCAGAAATGTGGGGCGCCTGGGTGGCTCAGTGGGTTAATTTAAGCCTCTGCCTTCAGCTCAGGTCATGATCTCAGCGTCCTGGGATCAAGCCCTGCATCAGGCTCCCTGCTCGGACTCACTCCACCCCTACTTGTGCTCTGCCTACTTGTGATCTCTCTCTCTCTCTGTCCAATAAATAAAATTCTAAAAAAAAAAAAAAAGAAAAAAAAAGAAAGACCCCAGAAATGTGAGCTGGGGAATCTTTCCCCGCTTGTCCCCCTAGAGAACAGAGCCACTCTCATGCCTAAAATTTTAGCAAATGTAACACCTGGAGCCGGAGACAACAGGAAACATCTGGGCACTGAGCAGTTATTCTCATGCACCGTCTCAGGTCCGGGGCATCCTGGCACTGAGCAGAGCCCCCCTCTCCCCACCCCCGCTCACCCAGGTGATGTGAGCAGCGTGGGCAGCTCTGGGAGCTGAGGCAGGCTTAAAGGCAGGCAAGGCCATGGTGAGTCCAGAGCGCAGAAGATGGGGTGGGGGGGGGCAGAGCCTCCCACTCCCAATCTCCAAGCCTCTGAAGGTGCTCTTAGGGGCCTGCAGGATGGGGAAGGTGGCTCCCTGCTGGAGCTCTTCTGTCCTCCTGACCTGTGCCAAGCAGTTCCAGGGCCGTTCTCTTTGTATAATTGGGGATGAGGTTGGCAGTGGATCCACCGCAGGTTTCTGGCTACAAATCTAATGGTTACTCTGAGAGTTAAGGCAAATACTGTCAGTTTGGGTCCTTGGGACCCAACTCAAGAACCTGGACTGTGCCCATGAGTCACTCTCAGCCCAGCAGTTTTAACGGACTAGAATTTGTGGATCAAAATCAAAAGCAGGCAGGTCATTAAAGTGTCGTCAAAGAAAAAAAAATGTCAGAGGAGAAGACAATGAATCCAAAAGAGTATGTTTTCTAATTAAGAGGGAAGCAACAATCGTAGCAGAAGAGACAGCAAGGTATAATGCTAGAAGGCAGCCCAGGAGGTCAGGGCCAGTCGTGAAGAACAGGAAATTGACCAGCTTGGTGACCTTGATCATGTGGCTTCAGAGAAACAAAAAGGTTCCTTGGTACTGGACTATGCCCAAGGATCTTTGTTCCTTACACATGCCCAGTGGGACAGAAGAGAGTAGACCCCATGCCTAGGGTGTAGGAGCCATGACATCTGTAGTGGAGTAAGGTCCCCCTTAATTCTATTCCACCCAAGTGGCTCCATGCTCACTGGGACAGAGAGCACTCACCAAATGCCTGGCCTTGAACTATGGAGATAAAAGCAGGTAACTCTTCAGGTAGTCCCTGTCTTCTTTAGTCAGTGTGTTACTGGTCCTTGGGTGCCAACTGAGACATTTCATCATGATAAAGGATTAAAAATACCCTTACCCCAAAGAATAGAATACCCCAGAGACTAACAGAGCTCAGTCTCCATATTACCCTATAAAAAGGGTTGGCTCTGGGGGCTTATGTTCCTGTTTAAGCAGCCTAGGATTGGGATAGTTTCCTCTATCAAGAAAAAAGCCTTGAAATAAGGTGCATAACAGCAAAGGAAACCTCAGGATGAATCATGTGAATATTAGTACTGCTGAACCTATGGCATTCCAAAGCTGCTGGGGTCCCCAAGGTTTATAGATGACCCAGATGAGCTGGTATATTCACTGTGGGCCCTGTCCCTAACCACACAGGTGCAGGAGACTGCTGCCATAGCACTCCCTCCCCGGCGCCGGCTGTTGCTAGAGTGTATGGCTGTGGGTCTGTCTCAGAGACAGCTTGCGAGACGGGACACCCTGATTCCGGTGTCTTGTCCACAGCTCAGCAGTGAGGTGCCATAGGAAAAGGCAGAGTGAGGCTCTAGGGCTACTGCAGCCAATCTTTCTCACGTACAAGGTTACCCACGACCCCTCTCGCATTTGTTACCTGTCACTTCATTTCTCTTGCAGAGGGACAAGGGGAAGGGAAATGAATTGATTACAGTGGTGTATTACAGGGCACTACTCTTCAGCACCTTGAACTGGACTGAGGAACTGAGGAACTGAGTGGCAGTGCACTCCCTTAAATCTGCATTTAAGGGAGGAAAGGGTAAGAAGAGAAGGAAAGGTGATTTCTGGCACCTGCTCTCTCCTCTCGCTCTCAGCTCCCAGTAATACTTAGGAAGTGGAGTGGGTGGAACTGAGCATATTTGCAAAAACAGACTAGCTCTGATGCAGCCTGAAAAGTATTTTCAACACAACATGAACTCAGACCCTCCTGTACCCTTGTCCTATGTGCTTCAGATAAAATTGCTGTCATGTTTCCTAGGTTAATATGCCAGAGCAGGACCAAAGAGTGGTCTTCCTCTTGGCCACAGGTTGACCAGCGGGCAAGGGCTGGCTCAGCCCCTTCATCTGGGGGAAAGCAGGGCAGGAGAGGGATGGGAGTGGCAGACGTCGCTGGATAAGGCTGTGGCCATCTGCACTACTGTGAATCAAGGTTGGCTCAGACAGAAGGCGCGAGGGAGGAGGTGCAGCTGCTGATGGCTCAGACAGCTTGGACCTGTCCAGGCAAACAAGCCGCTCAAGTGCAAGAACAGCCAGCCAAGTAGGCAGAGCACGAATAAGGACTTAAAGCTTGAAATATCTGACAAGATATGGAGGGAGGGTAGGAAGCTGTCTGGGATTTCAACTGGTGTCTGGTCTTGCTTCTCACGGCTAAGGCAGACTCTTCTACCGAAGGACGGGATGTGATATTTGGAAGCCAATGGGCAAGCTACTGTTCGGGCTAAAATCACAGAAGTAATATTCCTCTTAAATTGCAAAGACAGTTCTGGACTATTCTCCCTCACTAATGCCCTCTAAAACAAAATCAAACCATTGTCCCCAGATCATCTCTCTCTGCGTTAGTCACCTGCCCAAGGTTAAGGACAGTGGGCCCTGTGAGAGAGTATGTGTGTGGGTGAGGGCGGGGGGCACAACCACATGGCATCATCAATCGCACAGTCTGGGAAGGGTGTCTCAGAACCAGTCAAGGAAGGTGACGTGCGGTGTGCAGGAGAGGCAAGTACATGCTCTCCTCTTCCACCTTCCAGGGCAGTGGTGGTGGGGAGGGCAAGGCCAGTGGTGGAAGGTTCAAGTGCTATTATAGCTCCTTCTAGTGAAGACTCTGAGACAATGGTTCTCGGTCCCAAGTATATGTTGCCAGCACTGGGAAGCCGTTAGAAAATACCAATGTTCAGACTCTAGATCAAATATGGCGGTATCTCTAGGGGTGGTGTTAGGATTTCAGTATTTTAAAAATGTAGCCAGGTGATTTAAGGGCAGGTTCAGGGTTAGAACCTCTGTTTTGAGTCTAGAGGGAGCAGGGAAAGACTCAGGGGTCACGCTGGTTTCTGACAAGGAGGACAGTTCTGTCACTAACAACAGAAGTGCTTCTTGTACCTGGTTCTGCTTTAGCTGAGCGAGTGTCCCTGAGGGTTCACTGAGCTCCAGGAGGAGTCCCTTCCGGGAGAGCTGGCCAAGTATCAATTGACTGACTGCCCTGGAAAAAAAACAAAGGGAAACCCTCCTACAAACATGTCACCCTCCTCAGAGCCCCAGGTGAGGAGGGGGAGGGGACAGACTGCTCAGAGGCCCATGAATATCAGAGGGGGAGGGGACAGACTGCTCAGAGGCCCATGAATATCAAAGGGGAGACACCAAGGCACAGGGAGACCACCATTTATTCCAAAGGAAAGTGGAAAGAGAACCAAATAGCGCGTTTCTCTCTAGCCATTACCAGCTAGAAACCCTTCCTCATCCCACAGGCTGCTGCTCTACAAGCTAACTCAGGCAAGGCGGGCAGAGTTCAGGCCCATAAGCCCAAATGAATGAGAAACTACTTTTTAAAATGCCAGGTTTCTGACCCTTAGCCTAGTGGCATTCCCTGCCACAGCCCTGCTTCGGCTCACTTCCTCATCTATATGCCTGTTTAGAGCAAGTACAGCGACTGGCACAGTGCCAGGGTCTGGGGAACAATGGAGATGAAAGACTTGGTTCTTGCCCTTGAGGAGTTCCTACAGTGGGGAAAACAGCAAGATGGATAGCCTAAGGGTGGCAAGAGGAGAGAGATATACTAGGCAGCAGAAAAGAGTCAGGAAAGCTTCTGTCTCCTCCCATTCGAACAGTCCAGTGAAGGCCACAAAGCCCCGAGTTTCCCATTTTAGTGACTCTGAGGCTACTTGTTCCTCTGAGCAGGCTGAGGAAGAAACAGCCCATCTGAATTCTGGATGTAGGCACCGGACAGTGGTAGGACTCATAGTGATTCAGAACCGGGGAAAGACGGATGCTCTGGGCCTTCCTACAGAGAGGCAGGGGTGACTTCTACACCTTTCTCAAGCTGGCATTTGCTCAAAGGACTGTTCTAAGTCTTCCCCAGGGAATGGGAAGGACACCCATGCACTCAGTAAATTCTACTGGTAGCAAAGCTCTGGGCTGGTGAGTGACCTCGGGCAGTTTGTAGCTTTCCCTTATGCTCCAGCTTCCCTTAGCAATACACCGACTTGCTGAAAGGTATACATCACAAAGCCCACTGAAGGAAGACGAGATATTCTGCTCATGAGTGGAGAGGTGTTAAGTCCGGGTCCCAAGCCAGGCTGTGGTATTTAAATGCAGCATGGGGGGCACCTGGGTGGCTCAGTCTATGTCTTCAGCTCAGGTCATGATCTCAGGTCCTGGGACGGAGCCCCACATCAGGCTCTCTGCTCAGCAGGGGGCCTGCTCCCCACCCCCTACCTGCCTCTCTGCCTACCTGTGATCTCTGTCAAATAAAATCTTTAAAAATATTTTTTAAAAAGTAGCATGGAAGCTTCCAGCCACAATTCCAGAGTACCCTTTAGCTGGGTTGCAGCAAGCTTCTGTTTATCCCACCTGCAGAGCAGCCACAGCAAAACAGTGCTTGGGAGCTGAGGCAGGTGCTGAGGACAGAGAAGAGCCCTGACACACTTGCACAGAGAACCGAGAGCATGTGGACTCCTGGGAAGGACAGGGAGGTGCAATTTCAGCCCCCTCTCCCCTCACTGTGGCTTCAGCAGAATCCCACTAGGTAAAGTGCTGAACATTGAGGAAGTCAGGATGCTCCTGTGTGGGTGTTACCATGCAGTGGTCTTTTCTGGCCCTGGCATGGCAAGAGAGGTCCTTATGGTGGTATGCAGGAGTGCTAGCAAGTGACAAGGCAGGTAAAGCCCAAAGCACAAAAGCTTTTGGGGCTGGGTGATACTGAGGTCACTCAGACCAGACAAAGCTGCCTCACTGTCCACTCTGAATTCTGATTCTAGGTGTCATTTGTTCTTTGTGCCCACCGCCTCAAGAGCCTACGGTCCAGATTACTTACAGGAACTTATCCTGAAAGGTCACTCTTAGGTTACACAAAGCCCCAAGTCAGAACTGATCTAGGGTGTGGGGATCCAAATTAATCTTCTAAACCACCGGTTCTCCATCTTAGCTGAACACTGGAATCCCTTGGAGAGATTCTAAGCTTTTTTAAAAACATTTTTTATTACTAAGAAAGCTTTTTGAGAAAAATTCGAAAACAATGTAACCAGAGCATAGTAAAGAACTCGCATATACTGACCATCCAGACTGAGTAATTTTCAAAACAGGTCTGCTCCAGCTAGCCCCCTTTCTCTTTGCTCATATATTTTAAGGCATGTCCCAGACATGATGTCACCCCACCTTTCTATACTTCAGTATGCATCTCTAAAAAACACAGCCATTTTCTTACATAATCACAATGCCATTATCACACTGAATACAACCAACAAACTATTCCTTGGTTATCACCTCATGCCTAGGGAACATCAAAAGCTGGTGCCTGATGAAACCAGAATCTTCGAAGGGAGACCCAGGTATGAGTATCTGTCCTAAACTCCCCACGCTCCGTGACTCCAGTGTGTAGGGTTGAGAACCACTGCTCCATCCACCCGGGATCCTGCTATTGGGGGTCTAATGTGAGCTCTGTGAATATCCTTTTGCCCCCGATCACATGGTACAAACCAAAAAGGTCTGAGAGGTCTGAAGAGTTGTCCCCAGCCGCCCAGTGTGCTCGGAGGGCCCTCAGCACCTCACACCAGGTCAGCCAGTTCTATGCCTCCTCTGCTTCCAGCTCTTCTCCCTTCTGTACATGCTGCCTCTCTGGCCTCATAGCCCAGCAAACTCAAGAGCTGCGGCACCCGGGCTCAGACAGGATTAATTTGGCCCGTGCTGAGGGCTGTGCCAAAGCTTCCTGGGCGTTGGCACTAGGGTTTGGGACTACAGCCTTCCGTTTTAACTATTTATAGTATTTCAAAACTCACTAAACAGAACACGCAGCAGATACAACCAGGCTTAAGCACTGCAGCTAAGACCGCCCTGACCAATGGCGCCCGCTCACAGCCCATCGGCTAGAGACACGGCAGTTGTGCAGAGCTGGCGGCTCCCCAGGGGCTCTGGGTGGGTGGGGACAACCCCTGGAGCAGGGATCAGTGACTGCTGGGTAGAGGGAAGCTCGCGCACAGCCAGCCGGCCAAGAGGGGTGACCCCTCTTGCCTTATGGCCCCAGTGTCCAAGCCAAGAAACCTCTTGCCTTCTTTCCACGGCTGCCTCTGAGGGTGCCTCACAGTCACTGCAAGCTGTCTAGGACTCCTCAAGGTCCACGTGAGTGCGAGGAGCACCAGAGGCGATCACGCCACCCAGTCTGGCTCTGGGCGTGTCCATGCTGTCGGCCCACTTCCCATCTTGAGCGGGTGCTAACTAGACACAGGTGGGGGTCTGGGCAGACTCAGGGAAGGGGGGCTTGAAAGGTAGGCCTGACAGCTGAAGGGGGAGACTGAGTGAGGCACAGGACCTCATGGCAACTAGGGTGTCTGTCTCTGGCTGGATCTCTCTGCTAGGTCCTCTCGGGTCTAGAGGTCATTAATCTAGCATACTCATTTTTATGTGGGAAGATGAAGCCTTGGGAAGGTTAAGTGATTTTTTTTTTATCAAGGTCACAGATTCAGTAAATAGAGGAGCCAGGACTTACACATGGGATTTTTTATTACAAGTACAGTGCGTTTTTCTACTATACTATGTCATCCCAATGAACGGATCCACTCTAAGCGTTCAGCGAGTGTTTAAAGGGCTACTGGGAAAGGTATTTTCAGTTTAGGTGCCCAAGGGACCAAGGAATGTCAGGTCAGAGTTCCCTGGATGACCCGGGAATTTAACAATCCCCTGGCTCCGCAGAATTCAAGGGTCAGACTCAGCACCTGATGAGACGTGGGGAGCCCCACAGATCTATGATCTTCATTAGCCAGAGATCCACAGCCATTCCCTTCTTTTCTGCCTGGGGGAGTGGGAAACGCCTGGTATTAGCATGACTGGGGGATGGAGAAAAGGGGGCAAGGATAAGGCCATAGCTGTCTGGTTTGATGCAGAAATTGACCTTTCTCATTTCTTGGCATTGTTATGACCCTTATGAAAGAATCTGGAAGCTTAAGTCAAAAGCATGGGAGGACTGGGTCAAACAAAGAAAAAAAAAGCATTAAATATTCAGAGGTATGGGGGAAGGTGCACACTGGTTTAGGAAGAAGAGTGCAATGCAAGCTGAACGTTTCTGGAGTGTTTACTGTAGGTGAAGACTGTCTAGAGTCCTGTGTTGTCCAATATGGTAGTCACTAGTCACGTGTGGCTATTAAAATTAAAATGTTATTAAAGATTCTGTGCCTCAGTTGCACTAACCACATTTCAAGGCTCAATATCTGTATGTGGCTAGTGGTTACCATACTGAACTATGGGGATAAAGAATACTTCCATCACTGCAGAGAGTCTGACTGGACAGGGCAGGTAGACTCTGGCTGTCCTCTCGCATTTCTTACTGGCCATAACGAGTTGTTTCTTAGCCCCTTTGGGAAAGAGTTGAACTTGGGGAAGCTAGTCCAGCAAACTTGCTAAACTTAGGAACTCAAAGAAGCTTAGAGCAACCAGGAACATGAATGCCCCAGTGTACTAGACTCTAACCCCTCTCCTCTCAGGGCCTTGTCTGCTTGTTCACAGCCATTCTGACCTTTGCATATTTTATTTCGTTTCTATTTTATGCTGTTTTAATTGATGTTTAATATAGCTTTACTCTGCGTGGTGTTCCAAGCCCCTCACTAGGGGGCCGCTCACAGGCAGAAGCACAATTAATAGCAATCCCCAGAAAATTATGCCCTGTATCGAAGTTGTCATTGTACCATATAAATGCTTATTATTACTATTGAATTCTCCAGCCCTGACACCTCCCTGTGTTTACTAGGTAGCAGATAAACCTCTGTGTTTGTGCCTTCCCTACTCTACCACACCATCAGGACTAAATATAGCCCTTGTGTGTATGTTTAGCTCCATTTAGCTGTGCTTTGGAAAAGGGGGGAAAATCAGAGTTAATAAAATTAAATTGCCAGAAAATGTGATCTGTTCCTCCCCAACCTGACAAGCCCTTGAAAGACACACAGACATCACTGCTAATGAGATGGGTAACCAGCCTCAGCTATAAGGTGGGGACAAGGCCCAGAGCCTGCTAACGCGGCATGGTTTTTGGATCTGCCTCCTCTGAGAGAACAGAGGGAGCAGGCCCAAGAGTGCAGCACGCGGGGAGCAAGGGGTGACACCTTGGGTGTGGCCTGGGAGAAAGTGACCAGAAAAGTGCCTGAGCTGGAGTCCTACCCACGGAGCCAGAGGGCAATACATTTCACTCCTGCCCTGCAACTCTCTCAGTTTGGTGGTGGTGGGAGATAGATAAAAAAGCAAACAGTGCAAGCCTCCCCACTACCCCAAAAGGAAAAACAAAGCCCCTTATTTTAAAACGGTTTAGTACCTCTTGGTTTCTTTTGGGCATTTTTGAAGCTTAGCTTTTGGCATGGAAAGATAACAGCTTTTCTATGATCACTAATCAGGAAAAGCAAATGGAAAATTCCAGGCTTGTGAGACACCTGTACTCCTCCCTTTCTGGCATGCCTTCTCAGCCTGTGTGCATTCTCTCTGCACCCCTGTCCAGTTAAGAGTCTTCTTTACGGAATGCTGAGGCTCCAGATGACTTCCTCCTCTGACTTAGCCTCATGTCCTTTTCTCACTAAAAGAATGCAATTTAGAGAATGCACATGTTCACATCTTCTGTCCACCTCTCCCACGTACGCCCCGCTCCCCTGTCTGTGCCACTGGCATTCTTCCACTATTATCTGCACTGCCAGGGCATGTGAACAGGTAGCTGTCTGGGAGGCAGGTGAGGGAGCAGGTCAGATCAATACAACGGGAATGTGGACAAGTTAGCTCTCCCATGCATGGCTACATGAGTGTGTCCCATGGAGTAACTTCCTCATGCCTCGGTTTCTCAAACACTGTGATCTGCTTTGATTAGACTGTATCAGCTCCGAGTCCCGACAGCTCTCAAATGCTCTCATTCAGTATTCTGAAGGCTGTAGACTCATGTCCTTGGAAACTGAATGGGTCATTTTACTTCTATTTATAATCCATTTTTAATTTTTGCACTCAGTGCTCTATGGAGAAATGTAGATTCTAAATTCTTCTATCCAAAGGAGAAGCTCTATTTTAGGCTGTTTGACAGGCAAATATTTCTAACTACATTGAGTTTCCCGTATTATATTTGCTTTGCTTTCTTCCGTCTTTGCCTACAAAAGTAGTTTCTGAAAAGCCATACATGCTTTCTGTGCTGAGGCATAGCAGAAATGAGGCTGCCTTGGCTGAAGGAAGAAGATGGAGCTGATCTCGGGCCCCAGTGGGGCAGGACTGTTTGCCATCTGCTGCACTAGTTGCCTCATCTCCAAATCAGGCCTGGTTTGTAGTTGCTGCAAATATTAGGAGCTGAGCCACTAGCACTTCCCACCCATGGCAAGCCTTGAACCCTTTACACTCAGGCTGCTAGGACAACCCGAAAGCAGGGGGCCACTTTCTATCTTGGGAGAAAAACATGTGCGTTATATGGAAATAGATTTTTCTTCTCCCTTCCTTTCCCTACTCTCAGCCATTTTGAATGCTTTAGACAGAAAGGGAGGAAGGCCTGTCCAACCAAGCTGAGGAAGGTGATGGAATTGTCAGAGAGTTCCCCTGCCCCATCGACACAGGCCAGAATGGTTTATTAATGATCCATGGGAAAAGAACAATCGTCCTGCTGGCAGCTTCACATGTAATTAAGCAGCTTCACAGAGAGCTGGCTGCCTTCTCCAGGTCTGGCATCTGCAGACTGCAGAGCTACCTGACACAGTGACACCGGGTTTCTAGTGAAATCTTCCTACTGGGAAAGGGGTGTCCAAAATAGTGACCTAAACCCACTGGACACTGAAGAAACATGAGTGTGATGGCAGTGCTCTTCTGGAAGCCTGGCTGTGTGTACTTGGGCTGACACAAAAGACTGTAAGCTCCCTGAGGGCAACACCGCAGTCCCGCTGGTCACCATTCTCTGCCCACACAGGTAAGTAGCTCCCTCTGCTGGGTAGAGGTCATGGCGCAGGGTAAGCTTCTGAGTGGCCCCCCAAGTACTTTCCCCTCAGTCAACACTCTCCCCACAGGAGTTTCTGGGAATTGGTTCACACTGTGCAAGGCAGCAGACTCCACCTCCCTCTGGCCCTCTGCAGCGCTGAACAGAGGACTTTGCTGGGTGCGGTGGGCAACAGTTGCTTCTGTGTCTATATGTGTTAGAGAACCAAGAGAATTCAAACTACAGTACATCAAGAGAAAAGCAGCGAAGTTAACCATGTTTCGCCTTTGTAGTCAGTGAGAACTTTCCTTTTAAGAGCTCTGGGATTCAAAGACCCCTGGTCATCGCACCAGGTGAGTGAAGCAGTAAGTACTTGGCATTCGAGATGCAGTTTTCAAAGTGAGCTCTTCAGTGCATGGCGCCGGAAATGTCCTGGGCTGTGGGTGTTCCCGTCACCTTTCCCAACGGAGAATCAGAGGGTATTTCATGAGGGGCAACAAAACAACACACAGATGCACCCGCCCTTCCTGTACTTGTTTTTAGAGTTGAGAAAGCAGTGGATAGATGCAGTCTCCATTCTCCACCCACTGGTAGCTACAGACCCCTCCTAAGCGCCCTTCCTTACCGTCTGACTCAAGCTTGACCCTCGGCACCCCACATTCCTCCAGGGTGAGCCCACGTGACTACCTGACGTCTCAGAAGGAATGACAAAAGTCTGTGTGGGCCGCAAAACCAGAGCTGGTTTACAGGTGCCACGGACTTTTCAGTCCCCACACGCAGTTTACATTCTGTGGGATCACAAAGGAAGGCTGTGCCCTTTGGGACAATGGGAGCGGAAGTGCTGGGTGAGGCGGCGATGTCCGCTCACTGAGCCATGCAGCCTCCTCCTGGGAGTACCGCCCATGTGGTGAACCCCTCAGATGAAGCCTCAGATGAAGCGGAGTTGGACAACAGGTTCCACAGTCATTTCCTTGCTCATTACCTGCAGCCGCCTTCCTCACTCAGCGCTGATTATAGGAGCCAAACCCAGCAGTTCTCTCATTCCTATTAATGCGGCCTAGACACAGGCATAACCTCTGCTGCAGCTCAGCCATGAGCAGGCAGGGAGAGGTCACTGGTGGCCTGGGAGGAGATGGATAGCTCCTGATGAATAAGTTGGTACTGCCTGCCATTTTTACTTGCCATCACTTTAATCAATAAGGGAAAAGGTGAATTGCTATTGATCTCAACACCTCTCGACGATACTGTACAAATTACAGAAACACAAGGCGGAGGGTGAAAGCATCAGAGAGGAAGGACAGATGAAAGAAGTCGGGGTAGGGTGAGAACGCGGCATCTTCCCAGGGCTGGTCTCCATGTCGCTGGGTGTGAGGCACGCTTGGGTGCCCGTGTGAATGTGTCAGGGAGAGCCCGTCCTCATGCCCGGAAGAGCTGGCCATGGAGAGTCGTCTCAGGGCCTCCCTCTGCACTTCATAGGCTTGCCAGGCATCAGGGCGTGGGAAACCATATGGCTCCCCTTGATGCCAGGCTGGAAGTCTGTATGCTGAGAGGCGCTATGGGTCCCAAGCCCTCATGAATTCTTAAAGGTGTCATACTTGAGTGGTGTCTAGCTGGGCTATCTCAACAACTCATATAATCCTGGAGGAGAAAACAAGAATCAAAAGCTTCCAGGGCAAACTCCAGCTTTGGCATACCGATCCCGAGCCTTGGGTCAACAGCCCAAAAAAGCTAGACAGAAAGCTAATAAAGTAGAACTGCCTTGTAACATACTTGATAAAGATATAACTTGGTATGTCTTGTAACATACTTGATAAAGATCATGGCTCCTGGGGCTCAAGCCTATTCTTTAAAACACCCTGGGCTGAGAGACACATCATAAAGATCAGAGGTCGAGGGTGGGTCAAAATGTGAGAGGTCTGATCTGAATCCTGGGACAAAGACTGCTCACAGACAGGCAAGATGACACATCTCGGGGTTTAGCATCACAGGTCCATCCCCTATCTCATCAACCAGGTCTAATTATTCAGATGTAGGTGAGAAAGTAAAAAACAAAGCAACCACAGGTCCCTGTCCAGGTCACACAGCGACCTCAGCCTGTGTGTGGTTATTTGCCTTCTACGTGAGTGGGAAGAACTAGGGCTCCTTGGCGCCATGCCTTAATCGCCGCCTTTTAGCTCTCTCCAGGCAGAACAGGGCCAAGTGCTCCCATTTTGCAGATGGTGAAACCAAGCAGACAGTCACATATCCAATATGAAAGAGAACCCAACCTTTAAAACCCAAGTGTGAAAAGGGCAAGAGCCCTTCAGGATGCTCTTGGCACTTTTGCTTAAATGATTCTCCAGAGACAATGACTCAGGGTGTAATTGTGAAATTCTGAAATCAGTGACAACACAGTTCGCCAGTCCCCCCACCTCCCTCCCACAGATACCTGAAGGGCCAAAACATAGAGCAAAATGAAATGCAAGTTACAAAGCTGCTGATGTGGTTAGAGTGGAAGTGCTGATATTAGAAGGAGGAAGTGGTTAAGTGCACCCTGGGTGTTTGGAAATGGCCACGTCTGCAGCCCCGTAAGCTGATGAAGGATGAGCTCTGGCTGTCTCTGCCGGGCAGAGAGAGAGAGAGTGGCCCTACACTCAGGAGGTGGGAGCATGGCTCTGAGAGGGCACAAAGATAAGAAACACTATTTAGCAAACACCAGTACCCTCCTACAAGGAATCTTCCAATTCCGAAAGTGACCCTATTCTAAAATTACCACGTGGCAAGTGGCCAGGCCAAAAATCCATATCCAATCAGTGGTAATGGACTATTTGTTGCATTTCCTCATATAGGGTTGCAGCACTGCTATAAAAATCTTGGGTCAGTAGTTTTAGATTTATTTAACCGGAGAGGTACCAGCATCCTCGCACTGCTAGCACTGGAAAAACCGGGGAAGAGAAGCAGCTTATGCAGGCTGCTGGTAGTGGTGGAGGGACCTGTTGGGTTTTACTTGCATAATCTTCCCCTTCTAGCTATACATTCAATGCCAAGACCCTCTTCTGGTACCATTAGATAGGATTCCGCTGTATCGAGAGAAGGCAAAGGGAGAAAAGGGAGGCATTATGCTAACCTGGAAGTAAAAATGGCACAGTGAAGCTGTTTTCAATTCAACTTTTTATTCCTGGCTCAGTAGATGGCCTTTGTTCTTGCTGCAGTGACTGTCCCAAAGGATTCGTCTTGGGTCCTTTTCTCGTCCCTTTCAATCCTGATTAACACCTAGATCCTTCTTTAGAGCTTGTTCCTGGTACTCCACTATGCTCCAACCCTCCCATTTAATACAGATCAGAGACACACCTATGACGATCTTAGACGGTGTGGCCATGGTAAAGTGGTATGGGGACAAAAAAGAGCAAATGCTATTCCATCAGAGGATAAGGAAGCCCAGGCCAGCTAGGATTCTGTATCCCTCATTTTCAAGTCACAGTGACACCAGGAAATGACCAAGGTCAGAAGTCCCATGTAAATGGAAAGAAAGCAGAGAGAGCCCTGAGTATTGGCAGATTGTCCTCTGAATACTTGTATGGCAGTTCAACCACATGGCAAAGATACTCAGGCCATTATTTCTCAGATGTCTATGAGGCATCTGTAGACTACGGGCTTTGGAGATGGCTGGCCTGATCTGTCCATAGTCAAGTCTAGAAGAGGCTCTGTGCACAGGTTAGGACTCTGGCATCACCTCCAGACCTTTACTTTTCCACTGAATGTGACACTGCCTAAAAAGAAGAGATTCTAAGGTGGAGGACCATGCAGAAGCAGAGGCAAAACAGACCCTGTTTTGCTAGCCCTTCTTCAGAGAAAAATGACTGGCTAACCCTTGAAGGTACTTAGACAGTCTTTTGAGAACTCAGAAGTCTAAGTGCCAAATCCACTCAACGGGCAGTAGCTCCTAGGAGCCCTGCTTGGAGAAGATTCTGAGCCCTAAACCAAAGCAATGCTGTGTGACTGGAAAGGTCTGCCGTGGGCACTAGATTGGGGAGCGGGGTAGGGAGCAAGCACCCTTGCCATCACTGGCCTAAACAGACAGGACTGGCATGTAACGAGCACTGGTGAGGA
The DNA here is from genome assembly GCF_009829155.1 of Mustela erminea. Classification (NCBI taxonomy): domain Eukaryota; kingdom Metazoa; phylum Chordata; class Mammalia; order Carnivora; family Mustelidae; genus Mustela; species Mustela erminea. The sequence continues at coordinate 23,598,465 of NC_045624.1, forward strand.
CTAACCATTGTTCTTTGTTGATTCTAATATGAATGCTGCTCCCCACACACATGCCCATGCCTAGCCTGCCTCCCTACTCTGGGTGTCATGGTTTGTCCACAGTGAAGCTCTAGTCCTAGATTTTAGCTCAACTCTGAGAGGAGAATTTTCATTCATAATAAAAATAATGACACAAGCTGTTCGCCAAGTGTTTAATACTTACTTACCAGGGCACCAGTCCTGGGAATTTTACCTAGTTACACGATCTCCACACCAACCCTAGAGAGAAGGTGCCTTTGCTGTGGGCGAGGGAGTAAAGTTAGCAGCACCGCTGTACTGTGCAACCTTAGGAGCACCATTCTACTAAATTCTATTATGCACTGAGACTGCTCGGGATTAGAGAAACTAAGGATCATGTCCAAGGTCATTTAGTAAAGGGTGAAGCTGGAACAAGAACGCAGGTCTGACTCTGCACACATTACTAACAGAGTTTTAAGTGATCAGGAGGGGGGAAAATGTTCCTAAACGTTCTGGACATGGGTCTGAGGATGAACTTACCCTTCCTGAATAAGTGACACGTGTTGTTCAGACCAGGTTAGGGTATCTGCTGTTAATTCTCAAGCCTGCTCATAATCTTATTTCATGCACCACAGCATTTCATAACAGACCACTGGTCACTTTCATTTCCAAAATCCATTTAAGTTCAGCTGACCAGAAACTGTCACAGGTGGAGTGGCAAGTGGGAAGTTCATCAATAAAGCCAGATTTGGAACACAGAGGATCTTGTCTAGTCCTTGGCAACAGACACAAGGAGTGGGCATGCTCATGGCAAGAAGAGGGCGGGGTTATGGCTGGCTCATCCACTAGAACAGTCACTACTGTGTCCTTGGAGGAGTCATATGTGAAACACCAGAATGTTCGTATTACCTGAAGAGCAAATGAAATGTACAGTCTGCATACTCATTGCTGGCAGCTCTGGCAGCCCTGCTACTGTATATTAAGGGCTGTGTTCTAAAAAGATATCAGTTGAATTATGTAATTTCAAGGAGAAGATATTAACACTCAGGCACCGGGTGTGTCTGGGAATGGTTAGGACGAACTAAAAAGGGAGCTATGATGCCTGAAGAACCCCAAACACGCCAGCATGAAAGCTCACGCTCAAATCTACATGGTGTGCTGGCCAGGGTGCTGGGGTCCTGTGTGAAGCTCTTCTGGAAACAAGAGAATGGGGCAAGTCTGCACGAGGTCATCTTAAGTGTGGAAAGTAAGTATGATCTGCCAGTAAGAAGATATGAAATAATGAACTATTTTCCAAGTTAGGCTCCCAGAAGTAAATGGACAGATTTCATAAATAAGGGATTTCATCTAAAAAAAATTTGGAGCTGCTTTTCTATTATATTATTATACTAAGGATATTAGCTTCCTTTTTTCTTTTTTCCTTTTTCTTTCTTAAAGAGAACTCTTACCAAAGCTCAAGAAGCAGTGAATATTCAGGATGACTGAAGAGGTAAGACAAACCAGGAATTATTGTTAGGGGCATCTGATTTAACTAAATTAAAATAAATGGCACCCAGCTCTCATAGCACAATCCTTACCTATGAGGAGTCCAGAACTCTCCTACCTCCTGACAGAATTTTTCCATTCGTTCTGGGTCATAGGCTCTACCTAGCTATACAGAAGGTAGACCAGGATGTGCCTGGCAATAGCCATTGTCCACAGGGATGGCTCATAAAGAAATTAAAGTCAGATAGGCAGATAATACTGAATCTCATAGGTGGCAGGAGTTCTGCTCAGCAAAGCTCTGTCTGAAGGCTCTTCATGACCTTGTGTTCATAATGATAATCTTGTGGTGAACCAATACATGTAATCTCCGATGGCAATCAGTACCCAGTTTACCCATTTCCAGGCTTCATTTTTTTTTTTTTAAGAATTTATTTATATGTCAGAGAGAGAGAGAGTGTGTGTGTGTGTGTGTGAGCACAAGCAGGGGGAGTGGCAGGCAGAGGGAGAAGCAGGCTCCCTGCTGAACAAGTCCCGACGTGGGACTTGATCCCAGAGTCCTGGGATCATGACCTGGGCCGAAGACAGATGCTTAACCGACTGAGCTGCTCAGGTGTCCCTCCACGCTTCAATTTAGACGAGGTTTAAATCAAGTATTATGGACCAATCTAGCAGAAAGACACAAGAGGAAGTCATGCTTGAGCCTTCTGCATCTTTACTCTCTGACTGATGTGGGTCAGAAGTAAAGGTGGAGAGGAAAAATCAGTCCAGGGACCCACTTCGGCATTGCAAAGGAACCTGCTTATGGAGGAAACATCTGTCAGGTCTAAGGGCTATACTTCCTACTTCCTTTTCCCTAGGAGGAACAAAGTGAACTGGCAGAGGAAACGTCAGAGTCTTTTAAGGAAGAGTTTACAGTAGTAAGGACCAATTCCTCAGGGAAAGGAAGAATCCCTCTGACGAAAAGGATTTCTTCCCTGAGTCAATTATATCCTTGAGACCTTCCCTACATGTCCCCAAGGAGGCCAAATCTCTTGTGGCCCTAAACCTTGTTTTGTCTTGTTCTGTCCCCAGTCCCAACAGCCAGGCTGGGATGTGAACACTAGTCTCGGGAGGGCAGTGAGGCCTATCAAACTTTACCAGTCAGCCTGTATGACATGATTACAGGTAATAGGATCTTGGCCAAGCCAATGAAAAATTAGGCCCTGCAGCTATTTCAGAAGAATGGATGCAATTCTATGCTTGACTGGCTATGAAAGTTCCAAGCAGAAGAATAGGGAAACAGACAACAGCCGAGCTGAGCCAGCAGCTTTGCAGAGAGGAATCCCACTGGAGCCAGCACACTACTGGCACCCATCAGCACATGCTGCTGAGCTAGCCTGGGGAAGACTACTGGTGACCGGCTGCCTGGGAGTGTAAAAGCTGAGAGGGGAGACCCAAGCAGCCCGGGGATGGGAAAAACAGGGCGACATGACAATACCCTCCGTTCTTCACTTATACCTCACCTCCTCTCATTGGGATGCCATTTTCACTTAGGGGCCGGAATGGGAATTGAGGGCCTTCCTTCCAGCTTTTAGAGATACCTGGCAAGGGCCAAGAACCCAGAAATGAAGGGGCTTTAAGTAGGGAGGTAACAGCCTAGTGTTCACAGGGGGTTTATAGCCTATCACTGAACAAGAACTGGTTGACTTGAACTTCAAAATAAACCCTTCACCTCACTTAATAGTTTGACCCACAAAAGCAAAGGGTGGGAAATATACCAGGGAGGAAAAGAGATGAGTAGCCTACTGGGAATATGATGAAGGGACATTAATGATTTCTATTTGAACACTGCAAGTTTTTCAAAACACTCATATATCATGATCTCATTACCTTTAAGAATCTTGGCTAGAAAGCTCGGGAGACCCAGGGTCCCAAAGTAAGAGTAGAGTCAGGTCTTGGTAATGTACTTTTTCAAAGAGAAGCTCCTGAGTTAGTGGCTGTGTGTCTGGCCTCAAGACTCCAGTCTTCCTCCCTGGCCCACAAATGCTGAGCTTAAAGACTTTCCCAAAGAACTACAAAGGACAACAAAAGAGCAGTCCTTTTCCCCCATCTCTAGAGTTTGGTCACAGGGAACCAAGCAGTAGATTTAATGAATGTCCATCTATTAAGTATCTCCTATACACTAGGCAAAGTACAAAGAACACAAGGACAAAAGTATGGATCCTGTCCTTGAGAAGCTTACAGTCTGGACACATAGATCCCTGTAAAATCACTGGTCAGTGCATGACAGATGTGTGCGAAGGAGGCTAAGGGGACAAAAGGAAGGGCATCTCAACCAGTCTGGGAGATCAAGAAAAACCTTTCCTGAAAAGGTGTATCCTGGAAGGATAGGTAGGAATAAGAAAGCAAAAAAGGGAGATGGTTGGTATACTGGGGGGAAGTGTGGGTTGATCTAAAGAGTGGGAGAGATGAAATGGAATGGTAAATATGGGGAACTATGAGAATAAGGTCAGTGAAATGAGCAGTGGTAAGACACGAAGTTGGAGAGGTAATCAAGGATATATGTAAACTAAGGAGATCAGACTTTATCCTAGAGGCAATGGGGAATTATGTGTTTCCAAATGGATGCACTTACTAGGTATGTCTTTTAAGAAAGATGAGAAATAGGAATATGGATATCTGTGATCAACCTGAAATGGAGCAAGACAGGTCAGAGAGGAATCATTATTAAAACAAAACAAAACAAAACAAAACAAAGAGGGCGCTTGGGTGGCTCAGTTGGTTAAGCAACTGCCTTCAGCTCAGGTCATGATCCCGGAGTTCTGGGATCAAGTTCCGCACTGGGCTCCCAGCTCTGTGGGGGTCTGCTTCTCCCTCTGACCGTCTCCCTTCTCATGCTCTCTCTCACTCAAATAAATTAATTTTAAAAATTAAAAAAAAAAAAAGAAAAGAAAAGAAAAGAAAAAAGAAAGTCCACAAAAGTCAAACCAACAGATGAAGCCGGAATCAGGCAACTGAAAAATGTAAAAACTGTGACAAGAGAATACGTATTTTGGGAAGGTGTGGCCATTGCAAATCTCTTGGATCCTTCTGGAGTCTTGTGAGTTTCCAGAATCAGACTCAGTGGTTCTATACTGGAGAGGAACCCTCAGTTTAATTGCTGGACCTTTAGGGACGTTCTTTTCAAATTAATTAGGTCCAGATATTTGAGGGTTGAAAAAGGACATAACACTGCTAAAAGAATGACCACATTCTAATAGAAATATTGGCAAAATCTGGGGAAGAGAAAGCACCTGATTTGGAGTGTGGATGTTTGGGTTTTGGTGTCTGCTCTACAACAAACTCTGTGAATAGAGGCAGGTCGCTGTGCATCTCAGCTTCCTGAACTGTGACACTGGGATAATACTTCTCATGTAGTTTTGCTTTGAGATTAAAATGAAAGATTGTATATGAAAACACTTTTACACTAGAAAATACTATATAAATGGAAAGCCTGATCACTATTAAGACAGGAGGTCCTGACCTGAGCCCCCTTCAAAGAAAATAGCCTTTAGGGAAAACAAACTGAAAGACCACTAGTGGAGGATGACCATCAAGAGTGTGTGGGGCGCTAAGAGGAAAGCTTTAGCCTCCAACAGCCCTTAACTTCCTAGAGTAAGAGGGTGGCTTAGAAAGGTGACCTTGTTGCATTCCCTTTTCCCTGGGCAGTGGCAGAGATAATCTAGAATAGGCTGTTCTTTGCAAATGACTGAAACGTTGGTAGACAGCTGGCTTGCCTTCCCAGCAGGTCATTATTCGTGGCTCAGCGAGGGTTACGGAACACGGGGACAGTCTGAGAGCAGGGGTCTCGCCAATCTTATGGACACCAGGTTGCACTCACTCTTCTGGGTTTTCCCTGTGGCTTGAACTATCCTTATTACTTTCATCCAGGAATCTAACTTTGCTACTGTTTCTCCTCCCACGTGTCTCCTGGACAGGGACGGGACCTGCATGGGCAGTTGGGAACAGGAAGGGTGAGAGCATATACCACAGCACTATGGGGAAATGTGGAGAAACAGTTTCAATAGTAAACTGCTTGGACCGTTTATCTTTCTCAGACAAGATGCGGCACACTTGGTGATAAAACCAAAAACCAAGAAACCATTTTTATTTTATTCTAAGGTTTCTTTCCCAAACATCTCCCCATAAATACACACCAGTATTCACTGCCAAGTCCATACTCCTCCGAAACGTAAATACACGTTCTTCAGACAGCAACAGTTGCTTGTGATCTTTTGTGCATCTTTGGTTTAAAAAAAAAAAAAAAAACGGGGTCGTGGGAGCAAGGGGATCCAGGGCTTTTGCCCTGCCTGCTGTGAGCTGCAGCAGGGGCTTCCCAGGGAGGCATCCCCCCTTTCGATGCCAGCAGGAGGAAGGGAAATAGGTCAGGGCAGCAGCCAGAGTTTTCAGCTTAGGCTGTCCAGCACAAGGACATTTTCCAGGCAGCAGCAAAGGGTAATTTCTGAGATCTCAAGAGGACAAAAAGGTCACTTAGAAAGGTCTTTGAAATGATCACCAAACCTCCAACATCCTACCTCCTGCCCCAGGGAAATGTATCTCTTACAGCCTCGAACTGTGAAGAGGGGTAAACTGTGGCACTGATCTCTTTTCACGCCTTAGAGCCCCTTCTCTACGAGTACATGGTTTGCTGACAGCGACCACAACGCCATGCAGGCAGCAGTGGGTCAGTGAGCGCGTGCTGGTGAGCTGGCCTTCTGGCAAGGTGTGAAGAGATCCCACGTGGACTGCTTTATTCACAGGAAGGGCCTCAAAAGGAAGAGGATGGCTTTGGATTGCCAGATCAATGTTTTAGAAAGGAATACCGAGGCGGGAAAGAGTCCGCCGGAACCACATGATAACTGGAGCTCAAAAACTGGGAGTTTGTACATTTAAGCCAGTTATCTACCCATTAGCTAACACTCACCACTACTTCTGGGAAGATGCTAGCGATGGGCACAGTTCCCCATCTGGGAAGCTACACCAGATCTTCCTGTCCTTGGCAATGCGGCACAGAACTGCCTGAAAGAGGCAGCTGTGTTGCGGGAGGGGGGCTCACAGCTCATGCCATCCAGTGGGACACAGCGCTCATATAGCTCACAATCCCAGCTACAGCAACAGACACAATGATCTCACTCTGCATGGCCCAGAAGGAACCGAGCCTCAGAGGCAGAGGACATGAGAGCAAACTGTCACTTTCAGGGATGCAAGCTATTTAAACCAACCAACACAGACTGTTGTACTTACTGTACAAGGGACAGCAAACTTCTTGTGATAAAAAGATAGATAAATAAGTATTTTAGGTTCTGCAAGCTTTATGGCCTTTGTCGTCACTATTCAACTCCACTGTTAAGAGGATGAAAGCCGTAGACTACAGTACATAAAACAATTAGTGTTAGTGTTTCACTAAAACTTTATTCATGAACACTGGCAGTGGGCTGACTTGCCCAGCCCTGTTACATCCTAACTGAGTCAGCCTGGGAAGAACTGTTGAGCTAACTGGATTTCCTTTGAGTAAAATTAAGTATGAAGTCCTTTCAGAGTTCCTTGGCTGCTTTGGCCTTCAAGGCCACAAAGAGTGAGGTAACAAGCTGGAGTCTAAATTGCTCTTTCTCTTGCCCTGGAGCAGTAAGGCCTGAACACCCAGACCCCTAACCTGGAACAGTCTTCCCAGACTCCTAGCTCAGGGAAAGGAACAAAAGACAACTGGAGTGCCTGGGTGGCTTGGTCAGTTAAGCGTCCACCTTCGGCTCAGGTCATGATCCCAGGGTCTTGGGATCGAGTCCTGCATCGGGCTCCTTGCTCAGCGGGGAGCCTGCTTCTCCCTCTGCCTCTGTCCTACCCCAACCCCGCCTGTGCTCATTCTCTCTCTCAAATAGATAAATTAAAATCTTAAATAAATAGAATAAATATCTTAAATATTATAAATAATATTTATAAATAAATAAATAAAATCTTAAAATCTTAAATAAAACCTTAAAAAAAAAAAAAAAGACAATGGGAACCAATGGTTAAGGAGAAGGACCACATAGAAAAACAAAGAAAAAGAAAAAATACAATGAAAGGTGACAGGAAAGAGAGGAAAACGGGGCTGAGTGGTGGCCAGGAAGGTCAGCAGTTCCATATTAACTGGTGACACTGTAAAACACACTGAAGGAAGGCAAGGCTATCAAGCCTCCAGATAATGGGGGCCATCCGAAATGTAAACAACAGACTTGTGAGACACTCCGGCAGCTTCCACAGGAGGCTATGGGATGGAAAGACTACACCTCTCTCTTTACCGAAACAAAGAAAAAGACAGGCAGCAATTTCTGCTCTGGCTACCCAAAGCCAAGAAAATGCACTTCATAAACAGGGAGTCAGGCTCCTGTACCCCTGCTTTGCATTTGCTCCCCAGCAGGGGAGCTGCCCTAAGGGCAGTGTCCATTATAGGCTCTCTCCCACATCACATCCTTTCCCAGTCAGCTTACTGGTTCATGTAGGTGAATCAAACCTGACGGAGGCACCACTGTGAAATCACAAAGGGGGCCCAGGACATGCTGTGAAATCACAGCATCAGTGTGCTTCTCCTTTCCTATGTGATACTCCAAGTTTCAAGTAACTGGGAAAAGTAGGCAGGGGACAGACAAATCCTCGTCAAAAGTAAGATACTAAAAAAGAAAAATTTAAAGGGGAGGGATGGGGGCACGGTCAAGGGCAATCACATCATCACAAAACCTGATTACCTGAACTAAAAGCTGATTGTCAAGGAAAAGGCACAAGGCACAAAAAAACCTGCTCAACCAGGGCCATCACAGCAGCAGCTCCACCCCAGAAGTGCCCCCCCCACCACCCCAGGGGCACAACAGAGTCGGCCGGAAGGTAAGAGGCTATGAGTCCACACTCAGGCATCCAGACAATCAGGCAGTGCTGTCTCCTAAGGGCAGGAGGCACCTCTGCATCCAGGAATGCCATTCCATCAGGCTCTTCCAGATCCCTGCTGGGGCAGAAGGAAGAAGACCAAGAGGAATGTTCTCCAGGACAATATATGGAATAATAATATAGACTGAAGTTAAGTGAATAAACCTAGAATGAAACAAAAACTGCTTGTCATTCCTACACTATTCAGAAAACAGTTTTCATATATATATATAATGAAGAGAAATGCCCAGGAGGACAGTCTAGAACCGATTCCTTTAGTAAAAACTTCCAAGTTATCCTGAGTTTAGGCCATACTCCTCTTTCCTGTGGATAAAGACCCTTCAAAGCAGTCAGGCCAGATAATCATATAAGCAGCTAAGAAAATGCAGAAAGTTTCTATATCAAGAGATCCCAGCTTTGGGCTCGGCAAGATTGCACCAAGAAAGCTAAGCATCAAATCTGAATTAGACTAAGATCTGCAAACTCACTCACATGCCAGGGGCATCCAAGAAGATGGGGAAAAATTTATCTTTTTCCACAATCAAATATCAGCAAACATACAGACAAGGGTAAGGTCAGACTAACTAAGAGAGTGAAAGAGCTTTGGGCCACTCCCTCCGTTCAGTGGTCAGTATTCTCTGACATCCTTGTGCCTTTGGGTACCATCAGCAGGCCAGAAACATGATCAGGTAGAAAAGTGGCTGGGGAAACGAGAGTTGAAAAAGAAAGGGAAAGAAACTTTGGGAAATGTGAAAACAGCAGGGGAAGACGGCAGTGAGAAACGGGAGGGCAAGAGAGAAGTGGCGTGTGGCAGGGAAGCGATGAGAATGCTGCCGCCACAGCTCTCAGGCAACCCGGGAAAGCCTTTCCTCCCTCTGTCCAGACAGCAGCTGTTGCTGCTACCTCTGGGATGTCTTTAAGTCACAGACTCCGGAGGGACTCCCCTGCTTTTTCCAACCCAGAAGTGCTCTGTAGTTCACTGAGGAAATTATAAAAAGGCCCACACTGAGGAAATTATAAAAATATCTGCCCCTTCTACCTGATGACTGCGCCCCACACCGCAACAGTTACTGAGAGACAACTGGAGTGTTTGGATTCTTAAAATACTTCTCCAGCAGGGGCTATCTTTAATTGATAAAGGTTTAAGCTACATTGTGCAGTTGCAGAATAGAGGGGTGGGAGGGGGCGCCTTGGTGGCTCAGTTGGTGAAGCAACTGCCTTCAGCTCAGGCTGTGATTTCTGGGGTCCCAGGATCACATCCCACATCAGATTCCCCGCTCAGTACGGAGTCTGCTTCTCCCTCTGACCCTCTCCCCTCTCCTGCTTTCTGTATCTCTCACTCTCAAACAAATAAATAAAATCTTAAAAAACAAAAACAAAAACAAAATAGAGGGGTAGGGGAAGTCACTTTGCATGCCAACACGGGGATTTCTTCTTCATGAACATGAACATCTCTTACCAAAACCAAAATAGGGGTCAATGTGAGACTGAAGAGATGACGAGGGGGCAAGTACTCGCATCCCCACCCCGCCGTACGGACGGCCGACAGAGCTGGTGCGATGCCCAGGAAGCTGCAGTTTGTTTTCGGGAACTGGAACCCACAGCTCCTGGACTAAGAATTCAGGACGTCTTTTGCCACACAACTTTCTTTCACGAAATGGGAAGGTAAGTGTTAAAGAAATCCCAAAGATGGCAACCAAAAGCAAATAGTACTGCTCAGCCAGCAACCAAAGAGGGGTTTTTCTGCAGGCCAGGGCAGTCTAACGCGGTATCCTGGGCTACCCTGTTCTCTTGTGCCTCTAGTACCCAATATATTCTCTGGTGATTCAAATCAAAGTGAGAGATGCCGAAGCTTATGAACATCCCAAAGCCCACACGTCTGATCTCAAAGACCTACAAAGACCCAGGAGCAAGCGAACCTCCTGGACCCCATAATCTTCTAGCTCTGTGCATATGATGATACTGCCTGAAAGCTGAAGGGACCCTATGGGTTTGATTGTAAAAGAAATGAAGACAAAGGCAGATCTAAAATCTTCAGCCTGAGCCCGGCACACTCCCCCACTGTTCCTTTTTTGTGCCCACCGAGCAGGATGAATGACTGGAACACTCCTGGAAAGAAGATGGATCCGTTGACTATGACTTGATAAAAAATTAGCAGGTAGATGGACACCACGGCCGCTGAGAAGCCTAACTCCCGCCTGTGAGAGCCAGCCCAACAGGCAGAAACAGAAATACAATTAAATTAAGTCAGAAAACCCGCTACAGAAAATGCAATTACTCAAAGATACAAATAAATGTTCAAAGAAAATTGGCCCCTGACAGGGTTAGTCAAGCTTCTAAATCCAGCTGGAGGCAGGCAGCTCGGGCTAATTCGCCAAGGAGGAGGGCTGCAAAGCTGTAAGCCCTCTGCATTAGGGTGCTGGCTAGGCGGGCTTGGCGTTCGCCACGTATCCCAGGCCGCCGACGGTGAGGGGTGATCTGGGGGTGGCTGGTCAATGATGCAGGGCTCAAGGAAGCAGGAGGTGGGCAGACCCACAACGGATGGTGGACGTGGAAGGCTGAGCACTGGAAAAAGTGACAGACTGATCTCTGACGTGGCAGAAAGACATCAGACCAAGGGAGCCCCATTTTCTCACCCCTCTTCATACAAGAAGCAACTGTAAGATGTCCCACCTCTCGCTGCAGCACCAGCTCCTTGGTGAAAAGTGTGGCTTCCTCACTGAAAGGCTCTCCCTCCTGCACCAAGCCTGGGAGGTTTCGGGCTCCTCTGGGGCATTCGATGCCTGTGTCAGGAGAGAAGGAGAATTTGTGATGAAAAGGGGCCCAGAAGGCCTAGTGCCCCTGACCCTTCCAACAGGGCAGGACTCAGAGCAGAATGCCAGCACATCCGAGATATGGTGCCCCAGAGGGAAAACCCAACACTGCCAGCGCCGCAGCAACAGACAGGGGCTCTCAGTCCCTGCACCGGACGACTACCAAGAGGACCCGGGGAGGTCCAGTAAGGAAGTGCAGGGAACACAGGCACACGCAGAGGTGGGGTGTGCCCCATCTTGTGCTCCTCACTCCTCACAGTCCGATCGTCTCACTGCCCTAACCATCACTTCTAGAAATGGCTCTCTCACCTAAATTACACTGCTCTCCCCAGCCATTCTGCCTCCTGAGAGCCATTCCGAAGGACTCTTAGATAGCTTCTCTTAACCACCCGACTTCCACGTCAAATTCACAAGTGTTAACTCAGTGTCGTTTTTCTCTTCATAAGCTTCCCCTATTGTCCTTTGGCTATCGTCTGGACAACAGTACCATCAGTTTTTCATTCAGAATGAGAAACAGGAAAAAACCAGAATACTGAGGAAGTATTAGGTGTCTGGAAGCAGACAGACCTGGATTCACATCCTAATTCTATCACTTATTTGCTCTGTGACCTTAGCCAAGTTATTGAACCACTCAAAGCCTTAGCTGTCGTATTTGTAAAACTGGTAGAACAGTTTATCTACCTCACTCGGATGCTGTGTGAACCAGGGGAGATTATGTACGTAAAATACGCAGTAGCATAATGCCTGGCATAGGGAGAGGTGTAATACGCTTTACCTCTTATTGTTTCACCATTATTATTAGTAGTATCGCGTGTAGTAATCACCTCAGTAATAACCTCAGTTGTCTCTCACTCCACACCCGGCCTGTAAGATCCCTGAGGATCCCGTTCTTCACACTTCTTTATATCTGAGGACAGTCTTTTACACAACACAGGTGCTCACTAACCAACTCAGACTGCCTTTTCTTTCTCTCTTTGATTCAGGCATTCATTTTGCAAATGTATTTATCACTAACAGTGGTCACTGGAGACAGACCATGAAATATGTCACATTCTGAGATCCAAGTTACTTGGAAGTATTTCCAAAAAATTCATACTGCAGCTGTAATTTTAATGCAAAAAGCTGAACTAGGCTAGAGACACAGTGAGAGGAAATGATCAAAGTATGGGGGAGGATACACAGAATGTCCAGGTCTCTGAAGGCTGCTGGTCCCTCCTGCCGCAGCCTAAGGCAGAACCAGGAGGTATTAGGTCTCACTTATAAGCAGCCTTAGGTGCAGGTAGAAGACATCTGGCACAGGGTGTCGGGGGAGCCTCTGGGCAAAGAGGGGCCACTGCTGCTGGTACAGAATACATATCTCTTCTAGATGCAGCCAAGTGGCTCATGTTTCTGGCCACGGCATGGATTCAAGGTCATGAAGCTCAGAGGAAAGGGAATAGTTTATACCTTGGGTTTTCAGAAGCTCAAGAACAGAGCCTTCTCTCCAAGCCTCAAGGCCTCACAAAAGGAATACAGCACATCAAACGAAGCAGCAGAGAGGGAGAACAGCAGCAGGCCAGCAACTGCACCAGGACAGCAGCCTGGGCTGGTGGCCAGGGCGATTCTCCCACCAAGGCACACGTGGGACAGCTGAAGGCCCTGCCCAAGTGTCCCATGGGCAAGAAGATCGCTAGGGCTGCCTCATTCTGGGCACTTCTGCGTCAGGCTGCATGGGAGAAGTGGAACTGTTTTTTGTAAAAGAGAACAATAAACTCAGAGCCAAAGAACCTGAGATTAACCTTGAAGGGAGAGATGGGGATAGAGTAAAACTGAATGAAAGACAGCCCATGATTTCTACAACATCAACAGCCAAAAACACTTTTTATCTGCAAACTAAGCAAGAACAGAATTGTCAGAGAGAAAAAATAAACAATTCTATTGAACTTTTTGGCCACATATCCACAGATAAAGCATTGCTGCAAAACAAGAATAACATTAAAATAAGTTTCCAGTTTGTTTCTGACCTTTAGCAGCCATTTCGGTGGGGCTGAGTTGGGTGTTGTTGGTGGGGTGGTTATGAACTGGGGATGGAGAGGAAGCTGGGACAATGGACTGGGCAGCAGGAATTGGGGGAAGGACTTAAAAAAAAAAAAAAAAAAAAAACCACACACACACAGAAGATTTCTGACATTCTCCGGTTCAGAAGATGTACCCACTCTACCCTGTATCACGATCTTGGTTTTCAGAAATCTCAAGAAATCTAGAGATCCCAGTAGCTCTCTACGAAACCTGGAAGACCACAAAGTGAGTAAATCCAGAAAGCAAGATGGCTCAACAAGCCCAGGGAGTTAAACCAATCAAGCTGAAATGGATTAAAAATGTCTTTCAGGAGAGAGACCTTTAGACCTGTGGTGACCAAAACCCAAGCACTCCATGTGGACTCAGAGGCAAAGGAGGGCCTTCCTGAGGTGGCCTTTCCACCTGCCAGCAGCTGATCCTCAGCTTTTCAAGAAGAGGAAGCACAACAGGTGGTCTCCCTGCCCCTTTCTGAGTGGAAAAAAGGAAACATGTTGACACGTATTAATTCCTGTCAGGCAGACAGGTAAAAGAAAGGAGAGGGAATAGAAGAGTTGCTTGATAACAAGAGTATTATCTCTGCTTTTATCATTTACTTCCTTTTCTTCTGGGCTGTCTCTCCTCTGTCTCCTCCAAAGTAACCCCTTTCCAGTCAAAACTGTCACATCTCAGCTCAGGTCAGACAGGGATAGGCTGAATGTTAAAAAACACATCCAGGGGCGCCTGGGTGGCTCAGTGGGTTAAGCCTCTGCCTTTGGCTCAGGTCATGATCCCAAGGGCCTGGGATCGAGTCCCGCATAGGGCTCTCTGCTCAGCAGGGAGCCTGCTTCTCCTCATCTCTCTCTCTGTCTGTCTCTCTGCCTACTTGTGATCTCTCTCTGTGTCAAATAAATAAATAAAATCTTAAAAAAAAAAATAAATAAAACTCCAGTGGGTCAAGGCCCTCAGCTTGACACTGGTGTAGACTAACTAATGGGTGAAGACAGAAGCCTGGGCGAGCCCTGCTGGCCCCCTTACAGAGTTCAAAGGCTACAGTGAGTGCTTATTTTTCAGCTTCTGGACTTGCTTTTGTGTCCAAAGGGGATCAGGGAGCAGGGCAAGAAAAACACTGTCCACTAAGAGAGGAAAGCAAACTAGTGTTAACATTCCAAAAGCCAGAAGGACAGCTGCTGCTGCTGAACACCAGGTGAAGGAAGACACAGACTGTCACAGCCCAGTCTCTGCTGCAACTTGATTTAAACAAAGACCGCACTACTGGGCTGGTGTCCCTGGTGTGCTTCTCTATTACCAATACGGAGAACAGAAGAAGAGAAGAGGAGAGGAGAGGGGAGGAGAGGCAAGAAGAGAAGAGAAGGAGAAAAGGAGAGAGGAGAAAACAAACGGGGAAAGAATTCGAGAAAACAGATCAAAGCAAAGAAAGCTGAGTTCTCAGAAAGCAAACGCCAGGCCGCAGCTCAGTGCAGACTGACAGGCAGCAATGCAGAGCTCCCCAGACTGTAAATATGAAGTCAGAGATGACTGGGGTTCCCGAAGCTCTCCCCTGCCAGGTGAGAAAGTACCCACGATTCTGGATCATGCACATTCCCACTACTAGCTGTCTTTCCTAGAATGCACAGGCACAGTAGTGTCTGCTGCTGGGGACATAATCAGCTCTGCTGGGCTTCATAGGCCACAGGTGTAGGTTAACTGCCAACCTACCCCAGACATGTACAAGTTATCCAAAACACTAAAAACAATTTTTGTTTAAAAAATAAATTACATTATGTTTATTTTTTAAACATAAATTACATTTAAAAAATCCCAAACATTCTTAACACATTTTCCTTCCCTACTGTGGAGTGTGCCAGAATGAAGAGACACTGTACCCTGTGGGGCTTGGGCTTCTCAGCGGATGTCCATGAAGGGCAGGTAAGATGCATCCTTCCCTCCTAATCCATCTGGCTCCTTGACCTCTTTAAAGCCCTAGAGACCTGTCTGCCTACAGCTAAAAACCCATTATTTTTCATGTCTTTCTTATGTTTTCTGGGAAATGATGGTTGCCCAATACGACTTACAGTAACAAAGAGGATGTGCCTGATATTGCGTGGTTCAGGAAGACAGAGTGCATCGCTAGCTATCAGCACATCATGGTGCTGGCTTCTGCTCTGCCGCGATGAAGTATGAAACCTTTATGGGCCTCACGGCCTCTGCCTATAAGATAAAGGAACTCCAAAGTCTCCCCGGAGATAAAATCCTACAGTTTTGGCTATGCCCTTTTGAGACTCCTCACCCAAAGCTTGACTCTTGGAATTCAGGGTGCCCCCTTTCAAATTTAAAATGCTGGGCTATAAAGCATTCTATTAAAGAGAAATTATACATTCAGAGACATTGGCTAACTAGGTCAATTAACACAAACACTTTGGTCAGTCAGCTTTCGAACAAGAAGTACAAATTCTTGATAATGATATGATAACGGCTGTACAGGGGATTCTGCTGATGGCTATGTGAGAGTCATGTATCGCTCTGAACATTTTACGTTGTATGTTGAATTTTATGATAATTAAGCCTCTGGGCTCAAAGTGTGTTTGGTTTTTCCTTTATTGAGAGCTAAAGGGAAGTGTGTCAAATCTGCCTTGGCTAGAAGTGACAGCTTCCCAATGGCACTTTGTCCAGCAAAGAGACCAGGCATTAACTAAAGGAAACAAAACCCTAGTGGAAACAATAACCAGTTGGAAGCATTAGTCAATGGTGCTTACTTCACATCCAGTGTGTTCACTACCGCCTTGGATGCTGCTGAGGGAAGGGTGCAGGAGGCTCATAGACGTGATCTTTGCCTTCTGCCATTTAGGATACAGCAAAATGCTGCAGTTCACTCAGCAGACTTTCCCCTCCCTCCACTTCTCTCTCTCTCTCTCTCTCTCTCTCTCTCACACACACACACACACACACACACACACACACACACACACACACACTGGTGCGCGCTCTGGGTTAGGCCCTGTGCTGGAAGCGGAGCACTCCCTGATGAAAAAGAGGTCTTTGTGCCAATAAAGCTTAATCATGTGCAAGAAAACATTCTATTCCTCTACCATTGAGTAAGGTCTGTGACTGGTGACTTAATTTACTATTAAGATTAAAGGTTGCAGAATGCTAAGAAATAACACGTGCTAAGTGGACTATGGGAAGCAGGTGCATGTGGGTCTGGGAGCTGCTTGGTAGAATGTACACAACAAGTCAATCATGGGGCTCACCATGCCAAGCCTTGCTAAGGCAACTACATTCTCTAGCCCTTAACCCTGGCCTCTGTCCTCTCCACACCACAAACTAGGGATAGCGGTCAAAGCTGAAGGTGGGGACTGACAGGGGGCCGGCCGGGGGAGAGAGGGAGAGCTGCAGCTGCACGAGACTCGAGCTGGCTGATCTCTAGTCAGTCTGGCAGAGGGCAAAGAGCTTTGTCCAAATAGAAATGGGAGGTAACGGGCGAGCCAAAAAGATTCTCTTTCTGGAATATGAACATAGCATTGTGCAAAACATAAGCCCATTAGGAGCCACAAGAAGGAGGCAGTAAGCAAAGGGGACCAAGTGGCATCCACACTGGAGTACTACCACCGGAGTCCCACTGGGGAGGGCCTGAAGCCACTGCAGAGCCACAGTCAGCCTCTGGGTGCCACAAGCTGGGATACTGGGCTTTACCTTGGACCCTGTCAGATTTTTCCGGTATGTTCCCAGAAATCTGCTCTCCCCTTACTGCTGCCATCAGCAAGCCTATATGACAACCTGGTATTTGCAACCCAAATAAAACTAAAATCGAATTGCTTCTTAGGCTGGGTATTGTGTCATTCAGATTTTCTTCTTCCAACATCCGATAATGCTGCCGAGCACACAGTGGCACCATAGACAGAGGTTCTCAAGAAATGTTGAGTGAGTGAGTACTGGTGAAAATACTTCTGGAAAGAAGTAAATATACAGAAAAGGAAATGGTTAATGAACTGTCAGGGTTAATGTAGACGTTATGCAAATACCAGGAGAGAGGCCGGAAGAATCCCTGACTCCTTACATCCCACTTTCCCACGGTTACATAACACTTCAAGGAAAAAAACGCAAGCACAGCTACACTCGTTTACCCTACTGGTCTTCCGCTCGGCACACTTGGCTGTGCAGCTGAAATACAGCGCGGGAGAGGTCAGTGCCGACCAGCAGTGCCGGTGAGGCTGGAGGACGGAGCATGGCAGAGATGCTCAGTTTCCATGCAACAAAGGAGGGAAACCATCCCTACTTAGAACCCCGTGTTCTGCTATAGGAAGCTGTGTGGCCACATGGAAATGCAGAAAACTGGAGCACATTTCAAGGGAGCAGTGGAAAATGACTCAGGGGCGGGGAGGCCTGCCTTTAAAGGAAAGATAAAAGGTGCTAAATCTGTACAGTTCGGCTAAGCGGTGACTAAGAGGGTGACAAGATAACAATCTGCAAATATTTGAGAGGTGTAAACACGAGAAAGGAGGGAAAATGCTTAGCTGGAGAATGCGGGGTGTAATTATTAGGGGAAAGAAAAATCTGGACAAAATATCAGAAAAACTAAGCGTGGGGATGACTACTGGGTTATAAATAAGCTTCCCAACTGAAATGAAAATGCTGTTTTTTTAACCGTAAAACTGAAATGTGGCAACTAAGCCCATCCCTCTGCTTAGGAGAAAGGAGCCCAGACCAGGGAGCTGGTATATTGTTTTCTACATTTTGGGAAAGATTTCTTGAATAATATTCAAATTTAAGTATCTCTGCTTTAAATGCTACCCCCTAAAATTTTAGCACATTTTTTGGTTGATCAAACCAGACAAAATGGCTGTCCTGGTGGGACTTCCAGAACAAACGCTAGCATTATCTGCTAGTAGGTGCCACGTCCCTGGCTGACAGCTAAAGTGGGGCTGGGTACAGAGCTGGGTAACAGCTGGGAAAGGGATGGGAGACTACACCATCTCATCTAGCAGGACAGCTTCATCCTTTGCCTTTAAGACCCTGGGTAAAAATGCTGTAAAAGTTTCCCAGATGGAAACTGTAGACACCTCTCCCTTCTTTTTAAATACACAGTCCCCTGGAGTAAACGTCAAGGACAAGGCAAGGCACAGAAAGAACACCAAAATAAGCTTCCTGTCACACTGACTGCACTCCAATGCCTCTGCCTGAGTTCCTGCTGCTGCGGCTAGCCAATTTATAATTCACAGACTCTCAGCAGAGATTTTTTAGCCCCGGATTCAATTAGTTCCATTTCTATACTTTCCCTTACCATCCTCCTCCCCCCACCACCAAAAAGCAAAACACAAGTATGTACAGAGAATAAAACACTGAAACTCTGTATGTAGCCTCAGAGAAGTAACACTTAACTATGTCCAAGTCAATTTCAAAAATTCTTTGGTATTAACAACGTTTAGACAGCTATTTCTTCCCTGAGCATTAAGAACAAAATCCAGAACAATGGCACAAAATTCAGAGGCAGACAGGCCATCTGCCTAATTTTAAGGAATGTAGTTATCACCTGAATATACATATAAAACCAAATTAACAGACCACATTGTTAGTTCTCAGAAACGTAACACAGCTCATGCACCAAAAGCTTGCTCTCTCATAAGCTTTAAATCAGAACTAATTTGGAGACCTCAAATTGCAAATGTTGTCAGTGAATCTGTGAACAATTGAGAGCTACAAATCATCCCATTAGGGCCAGCTGGTCCTATATTTCTTAAAATGGCCCCAAAAGCAAGGCAAATGGTGGACCAGTTGGTTCCTAAGAGTGAGTTCTACATGACATGAGGCCTTGACTTGGATTAAAAGGGTCAGAAATGAAACAAGAATTCTGCATGGTCTCAAATTCTTTTTTCTCTCCCTTGCTCTCTGAACTGCTGTTGTTACCTCAGGGGAGGCAGCATCTTGTGGGCCAATTTTGGAACATGTCACTGCTAAAGCTCTTTCGGGGATCAGAATAAAGGGATAAAAGAAGAATGAAGGGATCCTAATTAAAGGGATCCAGCTCCTCAGGTAGTAATTGTAGTCAGGGCATCAGAATTGAGGAAGAGCAGAGACCGAAGCTGTTTTTAGTTCATAATTCCAATTCTTAAGGGTCGACTTTTATTGAGTTGTTCTGATTTGGTAATGTTTGATGCATCTACTGAAAGACCAGAAGCTGAAATTAATTGGGAAGAGAAGCAATATGACCCAGTCTTCATGACGCGATGGGCTTCCCCTGAAGAAAGGAAGGGGGTGAAGGGAAGGCATCTACAGAAAGGAGGTACAGTAGCCCCCCCACCCCAATCCATGGCTCTACTTTCTGTGGTTTCAGTTACCCACGGTCCAGTGCAGTCCAGAAGCCCATGATCCTATTTCTGACATACTGTCAGAAGGCCAACAGTAGCCTAACGCTATGTCAGAGTGCCTACATCATTCCCCCTACTTCACGTTATCATGTAGGCATTTTATCATCTTACATCATCATGCAAAACCTGAATATAGTACAATAAGATATTTTGAGAGACCACATTCACATAACTTTTATTACAGTATATTGTTTTTTTTTTTTTTAAAGATTTTATTTATTTATTTGACAGAAATTACAAGTAGATGGAGAGGCAGGCAGAGAGAGAGAGAGGGAAGCAGGCTCCCTGCTGAGCAGAGAGCCCGATGCGGGACCCGATCCCAGGACCCTGAGATCATGACCTGAGCCGAAGGCAGCGGCTTAAACCACTGAGCCACCCAGGCGCCCTACAGTATATTGTTTTAATTGTTCAACTGTATTACTGCTATAAATATATTACAGTGCGTGATTTATAAACTAAACTTTATCATAGATGTGTACGTATAGGAAAACACACAGTACATATAGGGCTGGGTTCTTTTTTTAAAAATTTTATTCTATTTTACTTTTTTATGAACATATATTATTAGCCCCAGAGGTACAGGTCTGTGAATCGTCAGGCTTACACACTTCACAGCACTCACCATAGCGCATTATAGGGTTGGGTTCTATCTGTGGTTTTCAGGCAGCCCCTGGCGGTCTTGGAACAACTCCTCCGTGGCTAAGGAGGAAGTGCTGTACAGTGCTTGGCTTTAAACATGTGTTAAGACTCTCTGATACAAGTCATGGGCGTTACACCACTAGGACCGGGCTGCCTTCTCAGATCTCATCTCCAGCTGCTGTTAGCCTGTTGACGGTGGATCCCCACTCTACAATTATCTGAGGTAAAGTAAATGCCAGATCTATGTGTATCCCCAGTATCTCGAACACAGTTGATACTCAGTAACTGTTTTTCCTAAATGAATGCCAGAGATGTTAAGCCTAGCAGAAACAGATGCAACAAACCTGTTGTAATAATGTCCTATTCAGAACATTTGGTGAGTTCATAAGGAAATCTAGTAACTTTATTTCTAGGACTCTAAGGCGAGTGGGTGTTCAAGGCTAAACCACTGCCCACTTGTAAGGAGGAGACATGGAAGGGACGGCTTAGAGGCCTTCTGCTGAATTTCTGGCTCAAAGTCTAGCCAGGCAGTGTGCAGAACTGGCTTCACCGAACTTGATTTATCATCGGCTTTAGATACCGAAGAATCATTCCCAAAAGGGGAAAAAAATTCAGACGTAGCTGGTACAGCAGATCACAATCGGACCAGCATCAGAATAACCTTTTATAATTCTCCCCATTGCAGAGAGGATCGCAAAACAAGGACTTTTAAATGGAGGTAAAACTCTCACTGATTAACAAGATCGTTCCCTCCCCGTGGCATCCTAAGAGCACGGCCATAAACAATCCGGCCAGGCTGTCTCTGGGGGTGTCTGGGGAAGGGGGGAGCGGGTTGGGGATGGCAGGCTGTCTGCTTCCCAGTACACAGATTTGTTTTGGGTTTGCTATAAGCAGCAGCCGCAATAACACCACCAGCAGCTTGGAGAGGAATGAGACAGGCGGGCGTAGGAAAAAACTGTGCCGACCCCCAATTGCCCCTTGAGTTCCTCTTCAGTGCCCGTATCAGAACCACCACCTCATGATATGGACGTTACCTAGAAAACGAAGCCCTGGAGGTCCCAAGCAAGGGTGACAATGGTCTTTCCAAGGATGAGAAATCAACAGGGTGCAGGCTTTTCTGTAACACGGCAGCACCATGGAGACGGCGCCCGACAAGCACAGACCCCAGGTCTGAGCAACGAGGAGGAGCTGGTTTCTATGAGAACCTCAACTTCTGCTTTTTCTGACTTATTTTAAACATGTAACTTTATCTTTGAATCAAATAAAACTTAGATGTATTTTTTTTTCCCTGCTTTCATTTTTGGCACTGAAGAATTCTAATCTTGGTCTTTTAAATTCCATGTTAATAGAAAAAGAGAATATGAATATACTGTCCAGGCTGACAGAGAATAGCCAAAGGGTCAGGAGAAAGCCATAGGAAATACCCATGTGGATCCTGCAAGTAGAAGCTTCCAGAAGGTATTCTGACACCCACCTGGCAGCCAAATATGAAAGCTACTTACTTGAATAAATTTAGAGTGACTTTCCTAAACCAAGCTGTGTTGTGTTATTTGAACAAAATGCTTCTGAGATGTGTGGAGTATACTTCCAATCTATTGCCCTTCTAGAGCCTTCACTCAGAGAAAATTGTTCAGAGCTTCTCCTCAGGCAAAGTGAAATCCAAATGTCTGATCAGTACATGCGGCTAGCAGAACTGGAGCAAAAGAAACCAGCTGGTGTCAGGAACACTAAGACCCCCCCACCCCCCAACCAAGGGCAATGAATAAAACTGACAGCAGAGAATCTCTCACTAAGAGCCTTACGTTACCTTACTAACGTAACTTAGCAATAAATAAACAAAAACAAGCAAAAAGAAAGGAATTCTAAAAGGACAAAGTCAAGGTTCTTCGAGAGCACAGGCTGATCTTGACACATAAATATATTTCATCCTTGAAAAGTAGCTTGAATTCCGGGCTGTGGGCTTAATTTTTTATTTTTATTTTTTGGTTAGCATAACGTAAGGGGTCAGCAGACAACTTTCTAGAGACTAAATCTAGCCTCGGCCTACTTTTGGACAACTCATGAGCTAAGTAAGAACGGTTTTAACATTTTTGAATGGTTAAAAAAAAATTGTGACATGTGAAAATTACATGAAATTCAAATTTCAGTCTCCATAAATGCAATTTTCCTGGAACATAGCCACGCTCATTTGTTGTCTATGGCTTCCTTCATGGTACAACAGAAGAGTTGAATATTTGTGACAGAGACTATCTGGCCCAGAAAGCCTAAAACATTTACTATGTGGCCCTTTATGGAAAAAGTCTGCCAACTCCTGCTCTAAGGAAAGCTGTCTGCTGGTTAAAAGAAAACCTACCCAAGGCAGAGTTCGACTTCTCAGGACTAGAACATCAGGACAGGTGACAGCGTAAGAATATTTTAAATAATAAAAACAATACGAAAAAGAGCCTACAATCCTGTAATAGAGAAGGCAAGAGGAAAGGAAACATGGCTCAAAGGAGAGTGGCTGGGGCAGCTGACACAAATCACAGGCACATGCCCTCGACCTTCCTCTCCTGCACCTCATTTTGGCAATGTCCCTCTCTTATATGTGTGATCTTTCTTCCTCCTTTTTCCCACTTTCCTCCACTAGACTCCAATTTCCCCACCTAAAACTTACACCCCATAAGCTCTAAACTTGAAGTTTCCAGAGTTGTCACTCTTTGTTCCTGGCCACAATGGCTCCTCTCCACTCCCTGACAATATACTTGCGCTATCATACTTTCACAGAAAGCCTTCACTCCTATGATTTTGTACTCAGACTTTATCTTTCTACTGAAACTACCTAGAAAAGTAACTGCCTCACTCACCAGTTGAATAATCTCTTCTCTGTAGGAGCCCTACTGATCTCCACATGGCTCTCAGCAGCATCCTGTAGTGCAACTCTTTCCTCTCTTGGCTTCCCTTGACCGGTGTCCTAGCTCTCTGGGCTGCATGTCTTGTCCCCTGCTGTTGCCCTCCCTTATGTCCTGGACCCCTCTCTTTTTATGGTCTGCACTATCTCTGGGAAGGCTTACCCTTTTTCACATTCTCCATCACTGTGATCCTGCAGACCACAGACCATCCTCAAAGCCACAGACCCAATCTCAAATGGCTTACAGATATGTCTCCTGGGAGGTCCTGCCAATACCTGAAGCTCAGAATGTCTAAAACCAAACTGCTCTTCCTCTTCTTCCCTTGATCCCTGTTGCGGTTTCGGTACTACCGTCCAGTCTAAAGACCTCACCTCTGATTTGCCCCTAGTTGATCCGCATGACTCAGTGACTTCCACCTCTTGTCAATTCCAGGCATTTCACCTCCACAGGCTCTTGTCCAGTCCACTGAATCCTCTCACCCGTCAACGTAACTCTGCTTGTTGAGGTGCCTGTCACTTCTAGGCAAGAACCTTCTACCTGCCTGCCTTACATTTTGCCCTATATGGATTCTTCCTACACATAGTATCAGGTCAATTTTCCTGAAGCAGAATATGCTGCTCAGAACTCTGTCAGTGGCCTCCTATAGTTTACCTATTATAAAGTAAGAACTCCACAATCTGGCTCACTTCCTTGGAACCATATAAAACATCCATTACCCATTTGATAGCCCCTCAAATATGTAAAGACAGTACTTCTAGTTCCTCTTGTTCTCATGTCTTATTTTCTCCCAGCTAAACACTGCCAGGTCCGCACAAGACATGGGTTTTGATTTCCTACCCTTCTACTCATTCTCTCGCAGCCCGGATAATAAGAAGGGTATCGTCAACAGGAAATACCTTTCTAGTTGACTTCATTAAAATTCTGATGGGAAGCTGGGCCATGTGCAATGGGGACGTCCCTTCTAACATGCTGTTGTGGACAGCCTCCATCGGAGGTGAAAGGTGTTGCCTCTGTGAGACTGCCTGGGGTGGAGGGGAGGTGTGGGGAGCCTGCATCCCAGCCCTCCCGCCCTGTGAGCGGGCAGAGTCGCACTTCTACTCCAGGCAGGATGCTGCAGCGCTACAGACAGCTCCTGAGTGCAGGAGGAATCCCTGGGCTGAGGGAGAAGGGAAGCCCTCAAGGGACTGTGTGGAAGAGGCGGAGCCTGTCCTGGGGAAGGCTGCCCTGGCCTCCCTTCCAGCCCACTTCCATTCTCTGTGTCTCAGCAGAAGCCCGGGGCACTGTGGAGACCCTGGCGGTGTTGTGACAAGCAGTCTATTCATTTCCTTCTCTCATTCACTGGGCTCTGGGGGATAAAAGGGAACAGCAAATCCAAACCACTGCCTAGAATCCACTTTGCAGAATTCAGGGAAAGACTGTTCTACTGAAGTGATTATTTTCCCTGTTTGGGAGACCCAAGGGAAAGAACAGGATTTCTGCATCCTTTACTTCCCACTGATGCAACGCTGCAGAAACGACGATTTCAGTCATCACTATGGCCACTGGGACAGTGAAAGCACGGCTTGCACTTAATTGAGGCTTTTTAGCTCCTGTCACAGTGTGGCAACAGGGCACCAAAGCACCTGGATTTGAACTGTGATGCTGGATACAAAGCTTCAGTTGAAAAGCGGGAGATAAGGGAGGACAGCGAGAGAGAAAACCAGGTACTGACAGACAAGCTTCCTGATTTTTTGCAGCCGAATGAGAGATATTAACCGGTCTCATCAGGCTGCGCCTGTCTTCAAGGGAGAAGAGAGCTGCTCTAGTGTGCTGCTTATTGCACAACTGAAGGACAGCCCAAGTCCCTGGGCGAGAAGCTTGCCAAAAGTCCTGATTGTTAAGAAGGGCATGACAGGTGAGGGAGTGGCGATGGAGTATGCGAGGAGGGAGTGGGGGCTAGACATCCCGAACGCAGCGAACGCAGCTCACAGGCAGGCAGCCTGCCCTATGAAGACTCCTGGTGCCCATTGCAACCAAGGGCACCCGTGTGCCTGTCTAGTGTGTGCACACCTGGGTGTGCTCACTCGCTCAAGGAAAAAGGGCAGTGGGGGGTGGGGGGCAGCATGGGAGAAACTGCAGGGGCCACCTCTGAGGGCTGAGTTCATGGGTCTAAGCCTAGGACAGGAGACAGTGTATGTCGTAACAGGGCCCAGATCAGAAACTGCTACTTAGGAGGGGGAAGGACTGGGGCCATACCTACTGACCAGCAACGCGCATACGTACACTCACTCAGTGGGAGTGTCCCACATGGCAGAGACCAGACACAGGAATGGGTGGAGTCCTCAGCACAGCATACAGGAGAATACAGCTTCATTCCAAGGGGACAAGGACAGAGGAGCCTCCCTTTCTGCCTCATGCCCTTGACATCGCGTCCAAAGTGCTGGGCTATCTGCCAGCTCCCTTTTACCAACCTGAAAACTTCACTAGATGTTGGCATGTCTGAGCCTTCTCACTCACTCCTGTTTCCTGCTCCTCTCCACCACACCCCAGCCCACTCCCCACCGAGCCTGACCCACCCAATGTCACAAGCAGAAGTCTTTTCAACTGAGGTTCCTTGGGGAGGGGGTGCAGATGGTAGGAGAATCCCTCCCTCCTTCCACCTGCGCCCCACCTCCCACCAGCAGGGCTTGCCCCCCTCACATCTTCCTACTGTGCCCAGTGCTGGGGTCCCTGCGGCTCGTGAGGAGGACCTAAATTACAAGAAATGTGTCTGGGTGAGCATCTCTGTAGGGAATTTTGTGGACTCTGGGAAACTGTGTACTTTGT
This sequence comes from Mustela erminea, assembly GCF_009829155.1. Classification (NCBI taxonomy): domain Eukaryota; kingdom Metazoa; phylum Chordata; class Mammalia; order Carnivora; family Mustelidae; genus Mustela; species Mustela erminea. Next base: position 23,624,409 of record NC_045624.1, read on the forward strand.
GGTTGCCTGCTTTATGTAACTATATTTTTTGGTTTCCATAGTTTTTGTCATTAAAGTAACAGTAGGTCTTCTAAAAATATAAAGCAAAATGGACAGTTATGGATGCAGTTCTTTCTTTCTGGGGCCTCCCTCCAAAGTCTAGCAAGTGCCTGGATGTCCCCTGGCCCAAATGGACCCCCTGGGGTCAGGAGGCAATGAGATCTCCCTGCACAAGGAATTCTTCGGCTACAACTGTGGGTGCAGGGGGGAAAGGAGGAGGCTCTTTCCATCTCACACAGCCATCCAGGGAGGAGACACCAGCTCCTGAATGGCAAACAGGACAGTTGTCAGCAAAAAAGGGTGGGGGAGTGAGGAGGCCAATTCCACAGCATTGAAAGCAAGAGAAAAACAAAAACAGAGAAGTGTTTCATATGGAGGCTGTTTCCCCCAGTGTCACTAAGCTGGAAAATCCTACATTCTGTAATTCACCCACCCTTAGCAGACAGCTGTTTGTGCCTGGGTCGGGAGAAAAAGGTGAATCCTTTTGGAAGGGGAAGAAGGGATTTTTCCCAGCCAGCCTGGAACCACAAGGAGCTCAATCACCTAAATGATGTCACATTTTGGGCTGCCACAAAAAGCGGACTCACTTTTCTAGTAGAAAACCAACGTGCTCCCTATACAGTGGAGGAGAACACAATCAGACTGCAGCTCCGAAGTGAGCTGAGGCCGACCCCACAGAAAGAGAGCCCCATGCCCAATTCCTGTCTTCAAGGAGAACAGGGTCAAAGGAGGCTGGGAGAACCCTGAGGCACTGAACCCCCGAAGTCACCTTGTGTACACTGAGGAGAGAGCCGGCACTTACAATTAGAAAGGGCCTCAGCTTTCCTACTTCTCTGTTAGTGGCGTTCTGGCTGAGACTCTGTAATGTATTAATCTCTGTAGATGAGTGATGCGGTTTAAAATACTGCAGGGTTTGGCTGCCATTCCCTCCCCTGGGGTCTCAAAATAACTCCACACAAATCATTTCTGCTAAACACTCACTCAGGCAGCTCTTCCTTGCCAGAACACACACATCTTATGTAACCAAAAGAGCCACGTTGCTTGCTGGAAGAGGAGGGCGTTCCCAGAGAGCGGTATTGCTTATGGCCCCAGAGGCTCTGCAGAGCTGGGCTTTAAACCCATCTCTGTCCCTGGCCAAAAAGCGGGCACACAACTCAGGCTGGCTCCCGTGCCTGAGCTCCCTGACCAAGACAGCCCCCAAGGAGATGCAGGCGGTCAGATCTGTGAAGGTCAGCCAATTTGGGGCTGTATCAGAGACAAGTGCAACCTGGATGTTTAGTGACCACGTACTATGTAAAAGGCTGACCCTGGTAGATTCTGGACTGTAGTGAGGAACAGGAAGAACACGGCTCCTCTCCTTTAGGAATCCACGCAGTTCAGTGCAGATGACAGGCACTGATACAGACGAAATACAAAGCTGTAGGAGGGGCAGGAAGAGGGCGTTATACAACCCATGACCTTAGGTATCTTCCAAGCCTCCTCTCCTCCCATATCTAAGGACTCTGTGACATGGACCTTGCCTTGGCTTCTTAAGCCTTTCTCCTGGTGCTCCCCCCACCTCTCCAAGCCTCTGCTTCCAGAGCCTCTTCTCCGACCCTTCCTAAGCCTTGCAGCTTCATAGTGCTCTGTTCTTAGCTGCTTCCTCGGCAGCACATATACTAAATCCAACTCCCACACAATTAAATTCACTCCCTCTGCTTCAAATTCCACCATTAGTTGGTGACTCTTAAAGTTTTAATCTCTAATTCTGACCTTCCTACTGAATTCATTTCCATCTGCAAATATCCATAGGCAACACTCAATGTATCAAACCGGCAAATGTTCTATTATTTACTAGCTAAAAAACAGTCCTCTTTCTTCCCCCCACCCTTCATTATCAAGTAACCAACAAAATTCTATAGATGAGAACCCTCCTAGATGGTTCTCAGTTCTGCTCTTTCCTCTTCATTCCCACCCTGCAGCCGTGTCTCTTGGGAGGACAATGGCAATCACCTCCTACCCATACTTCCTGACTTGAGTTTGGATCCTCCCCAGTCTAAGTCTTCACACTGTGGTAAAACCAACTGCTTCCACATACATCCTGTAGTGAGAACGGCAAGACACCACATTTAACAACAAGATGAATCTCGCAGACAATAGGGTAAACTAATCTATGGGGAAGAAACCCAGAATACCAGTTATCTTGGAGAGAATGGCCATGAGGAAGCATGCCGGGGTGCTAGAAATATTCTATATTTTGATGGAGGTGGCGGTTATAGGACTGGGTTATATGCACATTTTTATACACATAAAAATTAACGCAGCTGTATACTTAAGATGTGTGTACTTTACTATGTAATAGTCATAACTAAATTTTTTTAAAAATGACAATGCATTACTCACCATTCATTGTTTCCTAGATCTTACCTTAGGAATTCCTACGGGGGCAGGAGGAGGAGCTGGGGTCAAAGATGGGCTTGAGGGAGAGGCTAGTGTTTGTGAATCTAATGAAACTGCATGAAATCTGTGCATACATTTATTTTCTGAAGAGAAGACCGACAGGCTTCTTCAGAATCGTATTTGCTAAGAACGGCCGTGACTCGAAGTTGTCAACAACTTAGCTCCGCAGTACAATTTAAGCAAACTTGCGGACACAGAGTCCTTCAAAGACTGGGGTATCTGACTTTCCAAACCAGCCTTTAGCCGCTGGCCCTCTCTGAGCTGACAAGACAGCCACATTAACCTGTTTTTCCACTTCTGAAAAACAATCCTTTCTCCAGGCCTTCTCTTTCCTTAACTGGGCACACTCTTTTTTTCTCTAGTCACGTCTGTGGCATTTTCTAGGAAGGAGGCCTATAGTTTTCTAAGATGTGTATAAAGGTCGAGGACCACCCCAAATAGCAAGGAAACTGAGCTACAAGGTAAGGTGACATCTAAACTCAGCTAAATTCCAGCAAAATCATCTGCCTGGCAAAGGTGGCTTGGGGCTGGGCGAAAGCTCAGTAAAGGCTGTAGAAGGAAGGAATGAGTGTGAACACTTGAATTCACTGCCCCCCATGGCCCTGTGAAAATGATCGAGTGATGACAGTGGGCACTTGGGCCTAATCAAGAAATTTAATCACAAATGAGGGAAAGAGGGGCGCCTGGGTGGCTCAGTGGGTTAAGCCTCTGCCTTTGGCTGGGGTCATGATCTCAGGGTCTTGGGATCAAGCCCGAATCCGCCTCTCTGCTCAGCAGGAAGCCTGCTTTCCCCGCTCTCTGCCTGCCTCTCTGCCTACCTGTGATCGTTCTCTCTCTGTCAAATAAATAAATAAAATCTTAAAAACAAAACAAAACAAAAAAAACCCCAAAAACAAATGAGGTAAAGATACTGAAGATCTGTTTGCTTAATATAAATCAGATGAGAAAACAAACACAAAAAGATTCAAACTAGCAAGAATCTGGGGTCAGTGTTAAAACCTAATACTGGGGGCACCTGGGTAGCTCAGTGGGTTAAGCCTCTGCCTTTAGCTGGGATCATGATCTCAGGGTCCTGGGATTGAGCCCTGCATCAGGCTCTCTGCTCATTAGAGAGCCTGCTTCCCCCCAACCCCCCGCCTCTGCCTGGCTCTCTGCCTACTTGTGATCTCTGTCTGTCAAATAAATAAATAAAAATTTTTAAAAATAAAGTAAAAAAAATAAAACCTAATACTGAAAAGGGTTAACATCTAGTGCTCTGCAGAAGATGGGGGTGGGGTGGGTGCCACAGTTTAATATAAATTCATGTATAAAGGATCTAGAACACACATGCAAACTTGGGAGAGAAACTTAAACTGCCTAGCTTTCCAGCCTAAAAGGAAAGCGAATGACGGCAAAGACACTTGGATATATCACTTACGCATTCACAGAATCACAACATTTTATAGCTGGAAAGAAACTCACAAATGCTAAGCCCCAACTCTGTATTTTTACAGACAAGGGAACAGGAAATCAGAGAAGTTAAATGAGCTATATAAGGTCACAGGCCAACTTGGTTATAAGGTACAGATAATAAGCCATAGCTTTTGATAGACACTTGTTCTTCCATTGAATCCTATCGGTTCAGGCTGAATGTACGTCATCTCACTCAGATTGCCCAGTGCCCTGGTTTAGCCTATGGAATTCTGGATTTAGAGGTCTCTCCTGAGTGGATAATCCGACAGGCTACACTGGGCTTTTAAAAAATTTACTAGGAAATACTTGACAGTATCATAGCTAGGCTTACATAAAGTTTTCTGATATATATCAAGAGAATAGAGACTGATCACAAAGAAAGTAGTGGAGCAACAACAGCCACTGTAACAATTTGAGTGTTAACTTCTGTTGTGTCAGGCACCAGACAGTAAATTAATTTACAGATTAACTAAGGCAGAGCCAGGCTGAATACCGTGTCCTTGGCCAAAGAGCTTATAAATCAAAGATCCAGAATTTGGGCCTATTTCTGTGTCTCTAGACCCACCCAAGTGTCTTCCTCAAAAAGAAATCTATCACAGAATTCCTGAAGCTGGAGTAAGTAAGACACCCCTGAGATTCTCTTTGTCTACCACTCTCATTTTATACATGAGGGAGCGGAGCCAGGATGAGACACTGAGTGTCCTCTTAAATCATTTCCTATACACCACCTTCCATGTGAGTTTGCAAGTTCTGCTTGCTTGGATATGTGTGATAGAAGACCAAGAATGAGCTCAGCTCACCCCCCTCCCTGGTTGAAGGCGCTCAGAGTGACTGACTATAGAGATGTGACACTCCACAACATTTCTCCTTCGGACACAGTGACTGCGTAGGCTGACCAACAGATCACCAACCTACTGGGTTCCTTTGGGGTCCCAGGTATCAACACTCCAGACGAAGCAACAGTCGCTGGGCAATGCAATGACAATGCAGTTACAAGGGTCCTGCGAGGGCAGAGGCAGCAGAGGATGCCGTGGGAACATGGAGTAGGGGAGGACTTGTAGAAGGATTAACTTTGGCACTCTCATCTAACTTAAAGAATGCATAACTGGCCAGGGGAACATGTACCAAGGACCACTGTGGGGGCAGTCTACTGATATTCCCAGTGCTTGAAGGGGCAGGAGGGTGCTGTGGCGCTTGGGAGGAGGCGCGAGAGCCAAATGTACCCATGTGCCCTGGCAGGTCACTCGAGTTCCGTCTGAGAAGCACAGCCCAGGTCAGGACATATGAGAACGGATCTCTAGGAAAGCACAATATCGAATCTTCCTGCCACAACTCACTTCTATGTCAGAAAAGGAACCAGCTGAGTAAAACAAAACTCACTGCTTCCTATGCATTCTTTGTCTCAACAAATTTTGTTATAATTTCATAAAATCAAAATAGATAATAACTATTCAAACACTCTGCATGTATAACTACAATGTAAACACAGCTTTTCATGTTGTCGGATTTCTTTTTAATTACAAGTAGGAACTATTTGAAGACCTCTGCAGAGAAATTCAAAGGCGGCTGAAAGAGTAAAAAGGGGCCATTTTTAGGATTCATCCACAGCTTCCATGATTTGTCAGCTTCCTACTCTTACGGAGATGGCTTTTTCCAACATTACATACATATACCAGGCAACAGGGACTGCAGGTCTGTTAACTCAGACAACTTTCAAAACTAAGAGTAGAGTGGGTTAAAGGGGGACAGAGATACTTGATTGACAGGAGGTCACAATTCATTGGCAGAAGAATAAAGAACTTGTCTCAATGGAAGATCGGAATTGAAAAGCTTAAAATATTCTTTTAAAAAAAGAAACATTGTTCTGACATCCAAAGAGGACAAATCAAATTGGTCTCCTCCCTCAGTCTCCGAAAAGGAGAGGGAGGAAATGGTGGAGGATTAAGTGCCAGTTCCATCCTTAATTAAGCTGTGTGACCTTGGCCAAGAAACACCTTTTCTGAGTCTCCATGTTTTCACTTGTTACACGGTGACAACCGCCCTCCCAACCTCACAGCACTGTAATAAAGACAAAGAATGTGGAAATACTCTAGAGGATACGTATTATTACACAAACTGATACTGCTAGAGGATAATCGTCTGGATAAATACTAGCATATTTAACCATGACCCAAACCACTGCTTAAAAACGGCCACATTGGTGATTAGAGATTAGATAACCCCAAAGACACCTGTTGGCCCTCTTGGAAATATTTTTAGGAAATTTAGTTAATGCAGAGTAAACCAGACCTAATATAAAAGGATACCACGAAAAAACTTAGTATAGATAAATGTAATTTGAGCATACTTGCCATTCTAGTGAGCATGGCAGGAGTAAGGACCAGCCAGGAGGGTAGGGTGCACAGGAAGAGAGGGCCTGCATCTCCTAGATGCCAGGACTTGTTTCTGACTGAGGTTTGTGAAGCATGAAGAACAGACAACAGCTGGGAATTCAGGAAGAGAGTAAATCAAGCTGCTGTTATTCATGCTCCCGGAAAGCTACAGCACAGATAGCAACAAGTGATAGTTACATGAAAACAGAAATTACCTTCCTTACTGATTTTTTCCATTGTGATTTCAGCAAAAATTTTTTCATCACTCCCGTGCCTGCCACTATCTTGTGCACGATACATCAGGGCACCACAGCAGCAAGCTTTCTGGATGCCACTGTCAGTACACATTGGTCCAGCTGAAAAAGATACTGTCGGCCCCTGAACCAGGAGAAGTTTTCAGTGTTCCCTCGGTTTCTACCTTTCGCCTTCTCCATTGCTGGTACTAAACAACAGATCTCTCCGCACGACATCCTCTGGGAGCACTCGGAAAACTGTGGGAATGGTCTACCGACGTGCTCAGTGTTCCTGATGAAAGAGGGTGCCATGGTGTTTCTGAGGGGAAGCTAAGATGCTCAACACTCTGCAATTCATGGGAAGTCCAGACAAGGGGGAACTAGTCCACCCAAGATGCCACCATGGCCCCCCCGGTGAGAAATATGCAACCACAGTCTTCCTTCCCAGTACTCCCTCACTTGCTGTCAATACTCCTTCCAAGATGACGACTGGCTGTACCCTATTCATGCTCTGCATTTCACAGTTTCAAACCCAGCTGCCCCAATCTCCTTGTTCAGGTCAGAATGTAATGATTTTGGCCTAAGGCTGTTGAACAACTTAGAGAAAAATAGATCAAATAGAATGCAATCATCAGAATAAGATATAAAGTAATTGTTGATTTCACTGGAGGTTCTAAGAAGAAAAATATGCTTCACTCCAAAGTTTTCTAGAGACTCCAAGAGATTACAGTATCATCTGAACTGATGCTTTAAAGTAGCTTTGGCTCTGAGTTGGGAGCAATCTGTTCAAAAAAGGTGTATTAAGAAATGTGTTCTGCCAGAATGCACGCTATAGAGTTGAGAGTCCATGGGATGAAACCATGCTTTATTACAAATACATCTGTTTGTGACCATGACAATGCCATCCCGTTTCTTTGTGCCTGTTTCCTCCTCTGTATAACAAGAAGCTGAACAGTTTTCAGTACTTGCTCCATACAGGCTCTCAGAAGCTGCCTACAGGATGGGCCTGATGAACACAGTGGGCTTGATCACTGAACCCACACCAGAACCTGATGTTCCAGGGATGACATCTGCTAGCCAGAACAATGTTAAGAAATAAAACATTAAAAGCAACCAACAAACATAGGAAATCTGGGGATCCTTAAAGCCAGAAAATGCCGGAAAGGCCCATTTACTCTTTGCCAACGGGCCTGTCTACATTTGATAAAGATTACTCTTTGCCATTTGGAGAAATCTGCTTTGCAGTTTTCTTCTTCATGGTGGTGGATACTTTTTGCCAAAGAGATCTGGGACTGCAGGAGTAGAAATGCAACAACCCTTTGCACATGTCAAGAGAAATATACACATATGTACAAAGAGTCTGGTTTTGTTCAGCCTCAACTGAGATCACATACTCTTTAGCAAACACTTCTCTGTTTGATTTGCAGTTAGCTTGCTTACCCAGCACTATTTGGGTTTCAAGGCTTAATTTATTTGACTATATTCATTCCCTCTCCTCATCTTCCTTCCAGTGTAGCAATTCCAAGTAGTGAGAGAATCCATCATACTCCTTTATGTAAAAAGTACTTTGGCTTTACGTTAGAATCTCTGGAATCACTTTTTCTTTTAGATAACAATGAGAAAAAGCATAAAGAAGGCCAGTGCAGTTAATCCTACCTTTATGCTCTCTTAATTTTTAAAAGTTATGCAGAATGATCTTACTATGCTCATAGGATCAGATCCCTGCAACTCACAGGTTACGTGCTGAGAAGGCAGCTGGTCAGCTATCCGTGGTGAGGGTCGGATGCCCTGCGGTCTCCAAAGGGCAATGGTACAGCTGCAGGAGTGTGTTCAGGGTTAAATCTGTTTGTTGATTTCACCTAGCTTGATAAGATATACCCTTTTTCTTCCAAGTAGGTCTCAGCAGCCTGGCAAGGGAGCAGACACTGGCATTTGTGTTGATTTATTTTGGTTGAGAATGGACCCACAGGAAATGGTAGAGAAGCTTGTTCCAACCCAGGGAATCTTTCTGCTTTCATAAGCCCATAAAGATACTAAAAATGAAGCATCAGAACAAACAGAAGCTGATGATGTCAATAGAAGAAAATGAGGCTGATTAGAGAATTTCACGTGGCAAAAGTGGTATTTAAATTTTGGTTGTTTTGGTTTTAGGTTTTGCTTTTTTTCCTTTCTTGAAAATGAGTACTTTTTGCACGTGTTTGCTACAGTGGCAATCAAAGAATTTAATTTTATTTGCTTTGTTATCATCACAAGTTTTCTTCTATTCTCTTACTTCAGCTTGCTTTTTAAGCAGCTCAGAATGAAGATACCTGAATCTAGACCTCATCATCATGTAGCTCCATTAAACACCACTTGTAGCTAGTATATGAAAAAAAGCTGCCACTGATGGACTGTAACAAGATTATTTTAGAAGTATACTTTGGTAATACGTTAAAACTTCATGCTTTTTAATTACCTAATCCTGCAAAGTAGATAAAGTATTTATTTCTCATTATCCACAAATTCAATTAACTATCTGGATAAAATGCTGACTGTGGGAAGCCTGGAGAGAGCCCACATGTGTGAGGGTTTTACATGGTTCGAAAGGATGGGGATGCATTCAATGACTGCCTCTCGTGGCAGAAAGAAAGGAAGTCTACTCTTTATGGTTTGCGGCACCTCTGACAAGGACCTGCCTAGGCCTCCCAAGTCCATCCCAAGACCTGTCACCACTTGGGATTCCCCTGAGCTCCATCCTAGGATGTTCTTGGGCAGCTGGCGGCCTAGTATTGAGCCTCTCAGAGGTTGAGCCTTGGTTCCAATTTCACTGTAACACTGCAGCATCTGATACAATCCCTTAAAGCTCTCAGAGTCTGGCCCTAATCTCCCTCCTAAAATATAACTCAGAGAAGATATGACTAGATGGCAACCCGGTCCATTTTGCTGCACGGATCAACACAGAAGGATCATGGTGAATACAGATTTAAGTCTATTTTCTCAGCAAGTGATGCCCCTGGGGCTGAGAGCATACCTGAATGGCATAAGCCCTATAACCAGGCTGACTGGACTTCATTATGAATTCATCTTTATTTAACCTCAGCTGAGGCCTTTAAAAAAAAAAAAGTTATGATGCTCAGCCAAACTTCTGTACCCCATTCCATTTCTAGACAGATGTGATATTTTCCTTCTTCTTTTACTAGGGATCAGTGGCTCTTAATCAGGAGCTGTATCAATTCCCAAAGGGAGTTTGAAAATATGTGGGGAACATTTTTGTTTGTTGCAATGACTAGGAGTGGAGCTGCTAATGGCATTTAGTGACAAAGACCCATGCTCCTGATCTGGGCAATCCCACACAGTAAACTTTCTGTCTGTATTAGGGAAAGCCTGTGCCTCCAGTATGGCTAGGAGTCAGTGATGAGGATCCATTCTGCAAAGTTGAGAAAAACAGGGTGTCTCAGCCAGTAGCTGTGATATTGGCCCAGATACTGCCACGTGAGACTGGGAAAGGAAAGTGACAGAAGCAAAGGCACCGTTAGCCCTACCTTCTCTATCAGTCAGCTCCAGAGAGCCAATGAGCTAGAAGAGCAGGTCTATCTCTACTTCCCTCCCCACCTGATGAAAATACAGGGTAGACTGCTGGGAGAGAAGGGGTGGGGGCAGTGAGGCAGAACATGAACGGACTCTTCCACTGGTTGGCATCTGCCAAGTACTGAGGATGAAGTGAAAATCTACACTCACAGGATGCCTGGGGAGTTCAGCTGGGTAAGCCACTGCCTTCGGCTCGGGTCATGATCCTGGAGTTCCGGGATCGAGTTCCACATCAGGTTCCCAGCTCCGTGGGGAGTCTGCTTCTCCCTCTGACTTTCTCCCCTGTCATGCTCTCTCTCTCAAATACATAAATAAAATCTTAAAAAAAAAAAGAAAAAAAGAAAACCTATACTCACAACATGACCGCAAGCTCAGCTTGCACAATCTCCTCATCATGGCAGAGCACTGTGGCTATCAGTCAGAATCTGCTCATTCGACAAATATTTACCAAGCAGAGCTGCCCATGTGGGGGACACAGACCTTGTGGAGGGGCAGACGGGCCACACTTGTGGGCCACAGTAAAAACTCTAGACTTTCCTTTGAGTGAAATGGAGAGCCAGTAGGAGAATGACAAAGAGCTACCTGTGCAGGTACAACAGTGTCATCTGCCAGGGACAGCTCCAAAGCAATTCCCCAGCACTGTGAGGACCTGGCCAGCATGCTGCATGTGCCAGCTGGTGTGCATATCCCGCTCCCCCAACTGCCTTCCAGAAAAAAGGCGCAGGGCACACGGCAGCGCCTGGGGAAGCTCTGGAGGGAATCACCCCCACCTTCTCACAAGCTCGTGGGCTGCTGCTATTACAATCACTACCATTCGCGATGATGTTAAATTAGCCAATTTAACAACAACAACAACAAGCCCCACACAAATGTAGCTTCCAATGGCATATTCATTTTTATTAATTGGCTGATTTAACACTGCCTCAGATGTGCAAGAAAAGTGGCAATCCGCGAACATGCCAGCGTGCCGCCTGCCCTCTCTCCATCCCTGGCCCCTCAACTCTCACCTCCAGTCCCACTTTCTGTGTGTGCAGACACATGCCAGGCGGCTGAGAAGTCACTGCTTCCAGTCTGCCACTCAGGCCTGGTGGCTCTAGAATGTGGACCCGCAGCTTCTGCTTCCCCCTGTTGCCTTCTGCCCAGACCTGAGGGGAGCCACGCGAGGCAAGAGCTGCTGTAGGACAGGCCCACCTGCCTCGCTCCCCATGGAGCAGACACAGCTCCACAGAGAAGCAGGAGGCACCCTGCACACCTAAGACTGGATGAAATGAGATGGAACAGTCCATCTAGAAGGATGTGTTCTATTCCTCTAGTAGCTTCACGCAGAAGCTTGACTCTCTGTGAGGAAGAAACCTCAACTGTGGTCTTAGAGGACTCGGTCACTGACTTGCTTGCCAACCCCAGCACTCCAAGCGGTTTGGGGGAGTGCCCATGCTGCCTCTCAGGGCTGCCACGCATGGCTGCGCCCCACAGGTCCTGCTTAATTCCAGGGGTGCCAAGCGCACAGACAATGGGGGTTGGTTTCCTCACCTGTGGACAAGATCAAAGTTCAAATGCACTATAGGGTCAGTACACGGACTGAACCAGATAACCTACTATTTATTAAACATCTAACTAGGGGGGACTAGTAAGTGCCTACTAAAGTACGTCAGAGGAGAAGACCACTTCATCCGAAAAGCCTGTGCAGTAAGGGCCGGCGTGATTTGGTAGGGAGCAAGTTTCCACAGATGACCTGACTCTTGAATCTGGACTGGTCTTCACACAGACTCTACCCCGGCCTGTGGGTCCACACAGGTCACCACGGATCCTCATGTCCCCCCAGCCTTCCACACAGAGCCCTGTGGCAGTGAGGAAGCAGTCAACACCTGTTGACCACAGCCATTAACGGCAACCATCATCCTCACCACGCATCCTCTCGTCTGAGAATCCTGAGCAAGCCCGTCCTAGAAAATGCGCAACCTCTGCTGTATGCCAAGACTAGCAAGCACAAGCCCACCATCCTGTTGCTGTTGAAAAGGTACAGAGCAGATAGAAGAGAAGCTACAACTCTCCAAGGAACACGACGGTCAGAAACAGAATTTACGGGGTCAGATTCTCAGTCCATTTTAAATCAACACAGTGGCAGTTGTGGCATCAGAAGAACAAGACGGGGTGGGGGGGGGGGATGAGCTATAATTCATCAGAGGCAAATGCACAGCGAGATGGCCACTTAACTGGCTGCCACCTGCCCAGTGCCTCAGAAAGACTGGGCTCCACCAGGACAAGTCCCAGGCAGGCTGCCGAAACCTCCGCAGCAGAGGACACTAACTAGTGTGTTACGGCTGCCTCCAAATGCGATGCTGATGTGGTCCCAACACTGTTACCTTTCTAGTCCCATTGCTCAGAAGCGGAAGGGATGACATGGCAAGGGACCTTTGAAGAAAAACTGTACTTGGACTGACTTTTTTGGGGAGTTGGGAATAGAACTCTAGGAACATGCCTTTTAATTATTAGCAGTTTCCCTTGGCCACGGAACAATGAGTAGCAGACTGGGCAACGCTAGTTTTCTGTATGGCCTCCCATACAGCATTTCCTTTTTTAGTGAAATGGTCTCTGTTGACTCAAGACACACTCTAAACTAGGCAATGTTCTAGGTGCTAGGCAGGTTTCCCTCTGCGGTGGTAAATAAGGAGAAAAGAATCCCTGCTTTCATGGACCTTATATTTTGAGTGGAGGAAAAAGTAAACAAACAAACTGTACAGACTGATAATGAGTGACATGCAGTTAATTGAGGGAGATAGGGTGCCAGGGAGAAGACCGTAAAACATACACATGTGCACGCGCACCCACATTATCACCCTAGTGCCTGGGGCTAGGATGACGAGATGTTTGTCCTAAACTGTGGTTTGTTTCTGTCCTTGGAAATCAGCAGTAGGCCAATAATCATTGGCAGATCAGGCAACAGGTCTCAGGGCTCCGTTGAGGCTCTAGGTCTTCCACAGAATTCTTCCCGACCACCTCTCCTCACACCAACTTCCAGCCTGTAATCTCAGCCTTGCCTCACTTCTTTACTATCCTCGCCAACATGGACTTGTCACTCCTTTGGATGCCATCTGATGTCTCCTCCACAGTTCTTCTGCACACAGCGGAGGAACTGAAACAAGTGGGGTGCCTGGGCTCTGGATTTCGGGGAGCACACACAGTCTGGGAGGGAGGAAAAGGTAGCAAAGATCTGGCAGGTGACTGCCAGATGAGAAGCATGCACCGCTCCCTTCACGCAGCACACATGGACCCCAGCCCTGCTCTGGGCCAGGCACTGGGCTAAGGGCTGGGCACATGGCATACAGAAGAGATGAGCAAGGACACACAAGACATGTGCACTGAGCTTTCTCTGAGGGCATATACGTGAGCCAGACTCCTGAGGGTGAAGGGGTGATGATGGAAGGAGAGAAGGGGCCAGATGCTGACCCGAGTAAGCAAAATGTGTACAGCCTCCGAGGCTCACACAGCTCTTCTGGACACTTCAGGTACCTCTGCTCAGGAAGAGGCCTGGAGGGGATGGATGGTGGCAAAGCTCCAAAGACCAAGAGGGCTCAGATCACAGAGGGCCATAAATGCCTTTTTGGAAGACAAAGAAACTACTGAGAACCAAGCAGGGGAATGACATGAGCGGGTGCACATTTTTGAAAGGTCTCTCTGGTACGTGGAAGGTAGTCTAGGAGGCTCATGAGAACAGAAACAGGATCCCACAAGAAACTGGGATGCTATCCGGGAAGGGAGATTTGGATAAATTGATTCTATACACTAAGGATCCCTGATAATACATCCGAGAAATGGGGTGGCTCTTGGTCCTTAAAAAGCTGCATCTCGGAAGTTCATGAGGAGCCCTAAGTTTCTGCTCGACCACAAATGCCGGGGGCCAGGACCAATGACAATAAAACAACAGAACACAGTCTGTCTTCTATCCAGCTCTCTCTCCACTCAGTTTTCTGTTCTTAATCTCCTTTAAATTTACCAGTCCTGTATTTTCAGGGCAGAGACAAGTTAATCCAAGTTCCTAAGGTCCTTTGCATCAGATTCGTGGATCCAACTATGTCTCTCCTGGCTCTCAGAGCTGGCAGGGAACAGGCTGAGTACACAGCAGGGAGATAACTCACACACAAGAGAGCTGGAGATTGGACGGCAGAGGTGTAAGTGATTATTCATTTTTAACGTTTCTGACTATTTCCGCATATTTGGTAGTTACCATGCATTTCCTTAAAACAAAAAACAGAAAGAAAAATAAATCACTCAAACTTTTCTTTTAGACATGAATCTTTAAGTTTTAAAGCAAAGAGAAGGGAGAACATGCCAGGGAGCAGGTCAAAACATGACACCCTGAGGAGAATTTAATAGGAGCTGTGTTTTCCTCTCTCCTGTTCTTAAATCCTAGATCATTTTTCACCAAAGTAGCCCCTGTCAGTGTGATCATGTGCTGCCCTGACCCCGGCAGGGGTGAAGTCGGTGCCCACACTGACTGCCCCAGGGCCTGTGCGGGATGAGCTCTGGGTGTACTCGCACAGCTCGCTCTCAAGGTGAGGCGCAGCTCTGAGCTGCAGGCAGATATAGATCAGAGCCCTAACCCACAGAGATAAATGTCATAACTCCAGCCCCTGTCCATAAATACACGGCAGCAAGAACAACCTTAAACAGCCCATCGGGCCCAGAAGAGGCAGGATTTAGTGGGTTTCCTTACTTGCTCATGTGCTGAAAAGCACTTTTAGGAGGGTGTTAAATAGGCACGTTACGCAAGCTCATGGGCCCAAAATAAAGAAGGCACTCTCGTTATGTGGACGTCGCCCACACGGAGAGAGGCTGCATGTGCTCTTTCCAGCAAGAAAGAAGAGAGACTTTACAGAGCTGCTGCTCCAGAGCCAGTATCCTTCAAACCAGCACCAGCTGTGGTGGCAGGAGGGCTGGGGAGGAGATTCTCAATCAGGCAACCCCACTGCAGACACCACAGATGCTGGTTCTCGGTGAGGGGGCTGGCTACCTCTTCTCTCACCTGCCAGCCAGCTCCTCCAAGAGATTTACATTTCTTGAGCGTAACCGGTGGGCTCCTTCCTGTGCAACACCCTTTACGAGGAAGGTGGTTAACCTCTAACCACCTCCCAGCATCTGCTTCTGCTTTTAAGTCCAGGCCATTAATTTGGCTTTTCACACAAAGCTCTGCTCCTCAACAAGCAACTGGCTCTTCTCTCCAAATCAATGCAGCTCTCCAGCTCCCTAGAGAGGGATATATTAAGTATCAATCATGCGTATTATTTTACAATATAATTACTTTGGCAATTAATCCATAAGAAGTATTGCTCTCCAGATCCTAACTTCTGCCAACACAAACACAGCGCTCTTGGAGAGTGGTCACATGGATGGAGACTGAGCTTCCGGGGAAACAGAGACAGAACTGAAGACATAAGAGATTAGAGGATGAAATGAATCTCCCCAGGGTCTCACGCAATCCCTTGCTTGAAGAGTGCAGCAGAGCCACTGTTTAATCACACAGAAGAAATCCAGCAGCAATGAAGGAAAGACTGACACTCTTACTTGAGTACTAATAACAAAGGCTCCTGTTCTCAGGAGGTCCATGTGCTACATCGTGGGGGGAATCAACATACTATTTCCACAAATCAAAACCTCAGTACTGCAACGCCATACAAAAACCCACCGTCGGCTCCATGAAGGTGGGTTTTTGTCCTGTATACTGCTGTGTCCCTGGAATACAGTGTACGTTCACTAAATAGCTGTCAGAGAGAGGGAGGGAGACAGGCTCTGCCAGATTCATTCCATCGAGAGGAACTCACGCAGTTGCCCCCTGTATCTCCTTGTCTCCATCAATCACTCAATCCATCTTTGGCCACAAAACCAAGAGAACTTTTACAAGACAGTAAATTTGCGAGTCAATCCAATTTCCTAAACCTAACTGTTGTCAATTTTTACATATTGCCTCAGAATAATCTAATTAAAAATAAGGAACAACATTTACTGTTTAAATTTTCTTTTCTTTCTTTTCCCCTCTCCTTCCCTACGGTGGAGGAGGAACAGTGAAAAGGCTAAGATAAGAGGAGCAGCAGGAGAGCGCAGAGAAGGAAGTGATAATTGCCAAATTGGATAAGCAGCCTCTGAATAAATGAAAATTAACAAGACTTGCTTTCCAATAGCTTCAAATCTAAGTGAAAAGGATTCACTGATGGTAAGAGGAAAAATAATTTCATTTGATTCAAAGCATTTAAAACTTTTCCTTGATTTCCTTTACTATCCCCCAAACTATCATTGCAACAGTAAATTAAATAAAGGGCAGATTGAGAAAGTTAAGAGAGATTAAATAAGCAATCCCTGTAAAAGCACTGAACATAGGTCCTGAGACTGGTTCAGAAGCCAAGCAGAAGAAAAGTGTATTTCTAGGGGGAAGAGGGAAAGAAAAAAAAGATTAGGGGCAGGAAAAAGAAGAGTCATTGGGATAAATGAAGAGGAAATGGGACTGAACTACAAGAGATTGGAAGGGGAATCTCTGAATGAGAAGTGTGTGTGGGTGGTAAAGTTGGAGGGAGGAAAAGTTCAACCAGAGGGAAAAGAACATTCTAGCACACGGCCCTCTGCTATTATCAGCAGACCTCAGTGGTGGTGGAGGGAGGGGAAACTCTGGAGTGAGTCAATCACTTTTCTCACAGATGCTTTCTTCTAACTGTACAATCTTCTTACTTGCATTATAATCACCTGTACTAGGAAAAAAAGGTCAAGATTATATTGATAAAGATGTCTTACAGGCATCTACATAAACAAAAAATGTCCTAATTAATTACTGGCCTTAAAACACTGGGTATCTGACACTTTCAATTTTGATAAGCAACTTCAGAAAAAACCTGGATTGTTGTAGACTGTCATGTCAAAAAAAGAGTAACATGGAAAGCTAAAGCAAATGGCCATAAAATCTAACATAGCTGTTTTCCTCCGTGCCTGATGGATCTGCTCAGGAATCTCCAGAGGCTGCAAAGGCTATGGGGTCTGAAAAATACAGGAAAGCTAAGAGTTCTTAATTTTTAGCCTAGAGCTAATAGTTTCTAAGTGAAGTTTGCTTTCTCCTGTTCCCTGAGCTTGTTCCATCAATTTGCACCCTCTGTGGCTGATGCCTGCTCTTTGGAAATCAGTGATGATCTCTACTTATGTACAGTCCTGGTTCCTGGAGGCAGAATATACTCTCAGGAGAATCTTACAGATGCATGTTGGTGCCACAAATACACCTACAGAACAAAAGTCTGGGAGCATCTTGGAAATGATATCCAAGAGAAATGAAGGTCAGAGCTGCTACATGACAAACTTGTATGTAAGACTATGCATCACTTTATTGCTTCCCATTTTCCACTGAAAAATGCATGGCTCCAGAAGCAGATGAAGTTTCCACTTACTCAACACAGATTTACTGAGTGCCTACTACGTGCCGGGGGCTGTGTTAAATAAGCAGTTAAATAAGCACTGGGGGCACAATAGAGACAAGCAACACAAAGACTCAGGGAGCGTAGCATCTACTGCAGAGGACTTACATAAGAAATATAACAGAGCAGAAGGGAATAATGCGAGGGAAGGGCTCACTCTAGTCCAGGAGCCAGGAAAGTTCTCTGGGAAAAATGAGCAGCAGAGAAGTGGAGGATGAATAGAAGCTCGCTACACTTCAGTGTGGCAAATGTGGATTTTCCAAACGCAAAGCCAAGTAAGTCCAAGTAAGAATGAAAGCATCTTCTCCTAGAGAAAGTAGGGCCCCCCTCACCCCATAATACAAGAGAATACCTGAGGTTTGCTGAGGTTCCCACACTCACTACAAAGGAATGGACCAGGATGTGTGAAAGGCCCCATGATCTCGGGCATGCTCTTCAACCACTTCAGTCCCACATTTTCATCTTCCACATTTAACCATCACACTCTGTCCTAAACAAGTAAGCTTTATTCCCTGGAAAGAATTCCTTTGCAGACACAGAATCCCTCTATTTTCAGAGTGTATAACCATGTACATCTGAGATTAAACTGGCAACTACCATTGCAATTGAAGACAACGCCTGGGGACCCTTCATGGAGGGTCCCCACTCTGCCGTTCTACACAGAGGATTTGAGTACAGGAATCAAGGCAGGAATCCATTACAGCTCTAGAAGGTGAGGCCGCAAAGACAGACCAGCCTATGATGCTGTGCTGGGGGCCCATCACTTCTTAACAAGCAAGGGCTAACGTGAGCAAGAGAGGGGGAACGTAACTGTAAGACCACAGCTGCAGGTTCACAGTTGAGAGAGAAAGCTAAGCAGGGCACTGGTTCAAATACAGCACTGTCCTAAAATATCAGAAGGATGGGGCCTCCCCTGATGGCATTCCTGTGAACAGAATTCAAATCATGCATTAAGTATGGGTCAAAATGGCCACTTAGGGTTTTGCTGGTCACTGGATAAGAAGCACCTCACACGATCAATTTGCTGATCACCCAGTCACACCATTTCATCCTCACCTTTTTAAATGAGGAAAGAGAGTTTCAATATCTAGCCAGCGGGAAGCCTATACTCAGACTAGAAGGGGACTGGCTCCAAAACCTGTTCTCTTGGCCATTAAGGCTTGGTGTGTGCAATGGATATTTCAAATCTCCAGAACAGGAAGACAGCCTAGACCATTTCCATTTAAGAGTGGTATGCAAATTAGCAGCAATGACATCACCTGAAACCTTGTCACATACACCCCTGGCCCTGCTCCAGACCTACTGAACAGGTTTGCGAAGCGTATGGTACTAGAACTCACTGGGGGTGATGAGTTTTCAAGCCACAGCTGGAAATGCCAGGGAGCCATTCTGTGACTCTGAGGACACAATACAGTGCACAGCAACAAGTGGTTCAGAACCTGCCAGTTTCCAGCCCATCCTGACAATTGCAGGGCCAGGCTCCTGCTCCAAGCAGCAAATCAAGAATGTCCACGCCAGCGTGACAATCTCCTTTCAAATGCAGGGAGAGGAGGAGGAGTGAGAGGGAAGGGGAGGGAGAACTAAGCCTTCTTTATCATCTATTCAGCATAAAACCAGGCTCACCAAATAACAAGGGATTGAAAAAACAAAGTGATAGAGCAATAAACACAGCTGGCAATTAACGCTGACAAAGGCTGAGGAAGCACCTTTTCCTTCTTTAGAGAATCTAACCCACACTTCACCCTGAGGAGGGGAGGGAGCTGGAAAGAAGGGGAAGGAGCCTGGTTTGGAAGCGGAATTTCTTTCTCAGATCAAGTCCAAAACAAGGAAAGAGGACTTCTGAGCTACTTGAGTGTTTTTCTGTTTGTTTTTCTTTTTCCTTTAAACTCAAGATTCCAACACAGGCACATGCCATAGATGAAATGCTTTTTTGCCCCCGCAAAACAAAACAACAACAAAAAGAAACCCACGCAATTTTTTTGTTGCTGTTGTTCTTAAATGCTGCTGGGAGAGTGATTCAGTTTCGAATGTTAACAGCTAAGGCTGCAAACTTACTTTCTTCACTGCATAGGCGCATCTCATCTCCCTTCCAAATGTTAAGAGATTAAGATCCACCTCCTCTAAACGTGGCTCATTAAAGGCAATCTTCCTGCTAAGTACTGAACCTGAACTGCTTTGAAGCTCAATGCAAATAAAGGTCAAACTTTTTGAGCATCCTTCTTAAAGATTTAGGGAAAACAAACTTCCATAAGAGCAGGAGGTGGAAGAACTGAATGATCACTGAGAACTTACCATTCAAAGTGATTTAAGAAAGAAGCGCTTCATTTATATGCCAGCTCCATGTCATATCATCACCCCCCCATCTCTTCACATTTGCATTGTTCATGTAAAATGAGTCAGGGAATGCAAAAGTTAAGGTTCTCATAGCAACTGTTAACAATCCCACACTGTATATAAGCAGTATTGGCGATTACTAATTGGGTAGTTGCTAAAGGTGAACCCTTAATATACCTCATGTGTGAAGTGGGCGAACCAGCATTCTAACAGAATTTTAAGCTTAAGTGTTTCTCAGCTTGTGTGTTTACATCTGTAGCTTTAAAAAAAAAAACTGGGCAGGTGAAGAAGAAAAACAAATTCCAGATAAAGCCAATGCTTAGCATAACAAATCTATAATTCCACCAAGAAGAGAACTAGGAAATGTTAGACAGCTGGGCCATTAAAGGGCCCAGATCCTACATGAACACATGGGAGACACGTGAGCAAAAGGTGCATCCCAAACAAGCAGGCTGCCTCCAGAGAAGCAGGTAAGACAGTTCAACACAGCAGCAAGACTTCTCTCTGGTGCTGTCCCAGAAGTCCTCGGTACTCATCTCATTAGGGTCCTAATTGGCCTTCTTAGAACTGGATCGATGGCGCTAGCATTAGCCTTTGGCTAGCTCACATTTGAGCACAGGATACTTTAAAACTGAGGTCCGTCAACCAATTAGAGTATTTATCTGATGAACTGAGAGAAGACGCTCACTGTCTTTGAAGTTGTCATCTCCTACTTGCACAGATCACATTTATGTCAAGGTGAAAACTTTACCAACTCAATTTACTGGTCAGTGACTTGATTTCAAACACAAAATATAAGAGTAAGGGGAAGGGCTCATAACAGTATGGCTTTTTAGGGCTTGAAAGAAAGTTAGCTGCCATTTAACAGACTCCTAGGCCACAAGCTAGGACCATATCCTGGAGTTAACAATAATGGGGTAGAACCCATAAAAGTACAGGCCAATGGAAGTTAGAGAAGAGGGGGCAGACACCTGTATGAACCTTGTTACATACAGTAAGCAGTAAAGTCTGGATGAGAAACCAGGTCTTCTAATTCTTTGGCCGATGAACTTTTTATTACCCACTTTCCTTTAAAGTCTTTCAAACTCACCTTTCACCTACTTTATTCCCATATAATTAGGCTTCCTATCTCAACTCTACTAAGTCGAGTAATCTCCTGCTGCACTGAAAGGTAGCGATCCCGTTGAAGTCCCCTATAGGATCATGGAAAGCAGTGGGGGCAAAATGCTTGACTAAGATGTATAAATGCTAATAATGCCAGTCTCATTATTCTAACACTTCTTGCTGTTATAAAATCAAGGCCATTCACCAATGAATGGAAAAAAAAAAAAAAGCCCAATGATGTCGAAAGAGACACAAGTAATTAGAACAAGTACACATACCAACATAGTTTTCATTTCAGTGAAAACTCAGGAAGACCTAAGACAGGGAGTGGATGCAAAAGAGCAAATATGATAATAAGAATAAGAATGTGCAAAGAGAAAAGAGACTTTTAAAATTCTGTGCCATGAAACACAAGACAAGCGGTCAGGGTCCCTGAATAGAGGTTGTCATGCTTTTTAGCTGGCATGTTGGGAAGCATCAGCCTTGAGATTCCTTTCCGTGGTGTTCTGCAGCTTGCAGCAGCTTACAACTCACAGAAATGCAGACTTCATCAAGAAATCACGGATATCTGCAGCGCACCTTAAACATAGAACCCCAACATACTTGGAGGTAGGTATATGTGGATGAATCATTTTGCTTTAATCTGATCCATTATTTACTGAAATTTCAAAGGGAGTGAGATTATCAAGCCCCTATCGTTTCTAGGGGCAGCATGCAAAACTCAAGACAATAAGCATGCAGAGAAACGGGGCGTGCTCACTCCCAGTAGCTTCCAGACGGGGCTAGAACTACCTCACCAACTCTCTTGCCCCTGGAAGCAGCGGAGCCTCACAGGGCCCCAAAGTTGTTATAAGGGTATCTTTTGGACCACAAATATCCACTGGCCTGACACTAGGCCTGACCTTTAAACACAACACCTGAAAGCAAATGGCATAGCCAGGATGTATGGCTGCCACAGCCCACCTTCCAAATGGGGCAACATCATGTTTGTTGCCAGGGAGCAAGTAAGGTGATGACACAAACTTTTTTTTTTTTTTAAGTATATCCTGTATGGAATGGAAGAAATTATTTTACATTATTTTACAGATAGGAAGCAACCTGGCAACAATCTCCTGATTCTAAAAATACACTGACAGCAAATGAGGCAACAGGTTAATTCAATAAAGGTAAATGGAAGATCTTTGTGCTACTAATTTTTCTATAAATTTGAAACTACCAAAATTAAGTTATAGGAATTATTTTTTAAGAAATCCCAACAACTCCTGAGGCTTAAACATTGGATATCCTGGGGCACTTAATCACTGTAATCATGACATTGTGAAAGGTGCAGCAGATCGGTCCAGGGAAACTTAGCGGGCATTTCAACCAAGGAAAGCCCTTTGTTAGTCTACAAGGTTAACATTTCAACCCCAGTTTCATGTATTAGCTCTCAAAACTCTGCTACTCAAGGTAGTCAGTTCAACCTTTTCATCTTCAAATTAGAAAGGTGGGCACCTCGATGGTCAGCACATATTCTGTCCCTCTAACCTGTTCTAAGCTATGCTTAAGTATCACCAGGACTAGACTTTATTAGTAAAGCAGCTGAATAATTTATAAGGGTTGCACAGGACCCATTAGAAGTGCCAGAGCAGTAATAACTGGCTTAGGACTTTGCTTACTCAGGGCTAAAGTTTAATTTGTCTGTACATGCCCCAGCTCATAAACCCATCCCACAGGTCTGACCTGCCTGTCCCTCCACAATCCCACGGCCCAGCCATGCTCTCATCTTAGTTGTGTTCCCATCGGTGTCCTCTGGAGGGCCAAAAAACAAATTCAAATTCCAAAACAACTAAAATCTCATGCCTCCTTTATTACATTTCCTAAAGAGGGTCACGACCGACATCCCCTTAACCTTCTTTGAGTCATCCCCGAGGGATTGATTCCTGGCCAACAAGAGAAAATAGGCAGATGCAACAAAAGGAGGGAAGACTGGAGAAAGAGAAGAGGCTAAGAATAGGGGAAGAGCAAGTTCGACGTCAACTTGGGCACTGCACTCTAAATGACAGCACACACAGTAGGATCAAGAACGTGTGCACTATTTATTTAGCAAGTTAATTACCTTCTAAGCCTCAGTTTTTTCATTTGTGAAATCGGGACTGTAATGATATCCACCTAAAAGGGCTGTGGTAAGAATTAAATGAGTTAAACCACAGCATAAATATCTATTAAGTTAAACCTATTATTATTTGAGATTCAGACCTACAGTGAACCCTAGAGAAACCAAATCCACTCCCTCAACCCAGTGAAAACACCCAAGGCCCAGAGAAGCTATGTGACTTATTGAAAGCTAAGTGACTTTGGGGACAGTTCTAAGTCTTAATCCAGTTCTCTGGACAGATACCCAGTTTGGTGTTGTTTGCTATTTTAGGGCTGTTGTGGCTCTAGCACTTATTTTCTATGGG
The DNA here is from genome assembly GCF_009829155.1 of Mustela erminea. NCBI lineage: Eukaryota > Metazoa > Chordata > Mammalia > Carnivora > Mustelidae > Mustela > Mustela erminea. The sequence goes on from NC_045624.1 coordinate 23,647,838, forward strand.
AACAGAATTATTTTGCTTTCCGAATTTTAAAATAAGCCAATTGAGTGTTAGCCCAGAAACTTCAGTGTTCTTTCATTCATTCACCCAAGAACTGTCCACTGAGCGTTAACTCTGGGTCAGGTGATGTGTTAGAGGCTGTTACAGGGTTTCAGCAGCTGGAGACAGACAAGGTCCTTGCCCGCAAGTATCCTGCATTCTGGTGATGCAATGAGTCAACAAAAGAGCAAATGAATATACCAGGTAATTCCAGATAATGGCAAGTGCTACAAAGAGAAGAAAAAGTTGACACGAGCGAGTGAGTAGAAGTCGGGAAGGCGGAAGTGTCTTACAGAGGCCTCTAGTGTGGGATTTTCTGCTGTTTAATCTGCAGGAAGATGACATTCTAACGTTGGTTTCGGCATATGCATACATGAATATGCATAAGTACATGTGATAAGAAGAAATTAGATGAAGTGGCATCACCCTCTGAAATTTCACTCTGGGTCAATCGTATCAGAAATAAACACGCTAGCCATTATGACTTTATCATAATAAACTTTTTCTGGTCTTCAGTCTTACCTCCCTGGCTCTGCTAGTGCAGATAGGCAGGTGAAGACAAAAGGACACCAGAGTAATCAAAACAAAGTTTACATCACTCTCTTTTAGGTGAAGTTCATTCTCTACTCTCTGGAGGTTAGATGCTTAGACCCTGGCATCTGTGCTATGGTGCCATGAAATTCCTGCCCCCAGAACAAGTTGAGGGGATCAAAGAGCTATTATTAATGTCTCAGTTGAGGCCAACCGAGGGAGGGGATGGTGGCAGAGGCGGGCCACTCAGCCCTGTATTCAGCCGCCTTCTTCCACAAAGGGGCCATTGAGCAGGCGCCACAATGGATGGCTGAGAAGAAAGTCCGAAGGAAGGAAAGCATACAGAGCCCCTCGCACAGACTCGGTCATTCATCACCAGGCAAGTGCCAATATCTGGGAACAGCAATCTCAATTTCTGCAAATCCTCCAACCTGCAACAGCTGCTAGTGACTCTGGTGGGCGGCTTTGCTGCTTACGCGAGTTTCCAATACCAAGCCCTGGACCGGATCCAAGTCGACATTCCTTAGGTTAGAGACACTCTGGCTGCAGTGAGCAGCAACAATGGACTTCACAGCTTATAAAGCAGCTTACAAAGGGCTCCCGTGTATTTCAAAAAGCACTTCAGATAGCTGGTGAGAGAAGCGATCTTGCACAAACGCATTCAAGCAGTTTATTCCTAACCCACTTAATTCAAGGTTTCTGTCAGAAGCCGACGACATAGTAGAGGCAGGTGCCAAGAAGTGCGAGAGGGCTGGATGGCGGGGCAGCTGGGGGAATGCAGGCAGCCCCAGCCCTCCTCTCTGGAGCCCCAGCGTCGTGGGAGGGGGAGTGACTAGCAGCAATCAGCCCTTCACCTGGATAACACAAGCAATGAAGGCACAAAAGACAGGCTGTGGGATTTCTCAGCTCTTTAGTGAGCCGTCTGTCTCAACCACTTCCACCAGCATTGTTAGGCGGCATTTACAGATGCTACCGAATAACCACTCTGAATGCCCGCTAGATGCCTGCCACCGTACAACCAAATGCACCTTCACTGGACAGCGCAGGTGACTCCAGTCTCAGCACTCCCAGGCTCCAGGGATCCAGGCACTTCCCCATGCGATCTGTGTACACCTTGGTAGGCACAGCTTAGTTCATGGAGAACAGTTTCGCCAGGTAAAAGGCACAAAGACTAAAAGAAGCTAAAGACTAAGAGAAAACACTGAAGCTCAAAGGCCCATGGATCTGGAGCTGGGAGCTCACAGAAGCCACTCAGGTGCACAGCAAATAAGAAGTGTGCCAAACAGGGACAATCTCCACGGAAGAAAAGGGATACAGGGTAGGTAAGAATTCTTTGTCAGTTTCGTCTTACTCGTGACCTTTGCGAAAGAACTTCATGAGTGCTTTTGTTTTTGGAAAAGGAACTAATGTAAAACTGTGAAGGAGAATCATCCCTGAACTCTTATAGGTTTTGTGGAAGAACCCCTCACAGGACTATGGGCCCCTCACAAGGTGGCAGAGCCCATGTGGAGATCTGACGCCAATGTCTGTAGTGCTTCATGTGGGTTTCTTGGAGAACACTGAATCAAGCAGATTTCCAGGTAAGAAATTATTACAAGATGAATGAACAGAATCAAAGAAAAATATATAGAGCTGTATCAGATGTGAAGTACAATTTGACACTGGAAAAAAGTTACTAACCTCCCAGCAGTCATTCCAATAGGTAAGACCTAACTGCTAAGGGAATAAAGAGTAAATAAGACATGGCAGTGTTTACTATGAGGCCATTCTCATAGCATGAAATGGGTCAACACGAAGAGTAGGTTTAAAATGCTATTAACCCTGTAATTTCTTTTATTATTGTCTGAAATGCCATGTGGGGCAATGACACGCCTTAATGGGATCAGGTTCTAAACTAATATATCTGTACTCAGATCATAAGCCTCAAATGCAACTCCTCATGTTTTGGTTATTCCAGCAGCTAATTTGCAGAACAAGGACTAAATGAGAGAAGGTCTTTAGTGAGAAGGTGTGGGGCATGAGGAGAGAGGGTAGAAAATAAAAACTGTTTGTGTCAGTTGGAGAATTTCTGCTTGCTTGCCCAGAATGCCCGATTTCCAGTGTGACTTCCCTGGATTTTTCATGATATTTCAAAAGTCAGACTTCACCAAATGGAAGGGTTCCTGCGACAGAACTCAAGAGACCCAGAATTTCAGATCACAGAGAAACAGCACAATGACATGAATGCAGACCTATCTGCCAGAGTTCTGCCCCTAATCTGCTGTCAGAAACCATCCAAAGCACTGGCTAAGGCTAATTTGCGCACGCCTATGCCGAGTAAGGCTCCACTCCCAGGTCCATGATCCATGGCTGGGCATTTTTCGTTTGGTTCTTGTGATCAAGATGCTGAATTCACCACTGGGCAAGAGTAACAGTTCCCCCAAGAGGACTGACTGAACTTTCACTTAAGCAGCTCACCTCCCATACGGTCTCGGGCATGCCCGTATTAGAGTATGTGCTGTCCTGCAGTGCCATCTAAATGCTTCTTGTCAAAAATAAGCCCCTTGAAGGCACGCAGTTTCCCTTTCTTCCCCATGTAGGCGCCATGCAGTGACAGCTTTAACAGATACCCACTGATGAATCAACTCTAAAAAAGAGGGATGGAAGCATGAATCCAAGTAAGAACAAGTACCCTTTACCATGTCTTCTGACAAACCGGACTGTGGAGGAGAAAATTCTCTCCTTTCTAATCAAGGCACACTGCCTCCCAGGAACACAATGTAAAAGGGATAGATGGCCACTCTACGCAATATGCCTATTTTGATACAAAGGTTTGGGTTGTCATTAGCACTTCCCAATCAGAGCACTCACAAATAGGTCTAAACTTGGAACAGAATAAAAAAAAAAAAATCCCCATCAAACAATGAGAATTAAGAGTGGAAAAGAAACAGCAGTTTGCTGAAAGAGAGACGAAAATATATCAGGGCCCTAGAGGAGTTATTTCTGAATTCCCTGCACATACGACATCATTCATGAAGAAGGCAATGGTACAAATATAGCATAAATGTCGTCTGCTCTAGCTTGTAATTTAAAATGCAAATGCTAATGAGCGAACTGGTATATCAGTGGAGTTAATAACCGCATGCCTAGCACAGGGGCTGCATCCAAAACACACACAGAGAAGAGACAGACACCATGTTCCAATTTAAAAATAAAAACACCCAAATTAACCCTAGAAAAATCACTAGCAGATGTACAAGCTCAGGAAAAGGAGGCACACCAGGGCAGGGAAATGGGAACTTCTCCACCCGTTGTAGACTAAGTAGCCAATTTAAATAACTTCCTACATACAGTGAAGGTAAGCATGGGAGTTACTAGGGTTTATTCAGGACTACTATTGTAAAGCACAAGTATAATAAGGAAAAACTACAGAGAATCCACAAAGCTTAGACAAATTTTCTCCAAAGCCCACTTGGAAGCCTAGAAGCCAACCTTAAAGGGAGCCTTATGTCCAAAAATCAAAAGCCACTTATGAGAGATGCAGACCTCGTTTATTTTATCATAGGCAAAGGGTGGTTAACAAACAAACAACAAAAGCAGCAATAAAAAAACTCCCAAACTTACCAAGTCTGGATTAATGTGGTAATTTAAAAAAATGGGGAAAAGCTCTGATGAAAAAATATGACAGAGAATGCAGTTGTGTCTCAGACGCCTTCCAGATAGGAAAGGAACTTCTGTGAATTGTTTTTCCTCCTACAAGTTCTGTGCTTGGCAGCCCTACATCAGAATCTGGGACCAATCCCACAGCACTGAGTCTAACTGCAGATCCTTGGGCTTCCTCAGAGCCCCTCAGGCAGGAGGCATCAGGACATGCAACATGTGGCTACTGGTTCTATCCAGTTCCTTGAGTAGAAACCTGTGGTGCCCACTCAGGGGCGGCAGGAAGGTGTGCCAGGGCCAGCTGCCCATACTGGGCACCCAGTGTGTTCTAATTCTCATGTCAGTGCCATTCACTGAAATTTAATACAAAGGACCAGGCTTAGACTGGCACAGACAGCCCACCAGGTTGGGGAAGCCTGAGGAAAACTTTCTGAAAGGAATCCAAGGGGAGCAATGGTCTAGGGTTTGGGGGCAAAGATAGTTTTTCATGATGAGGAACTCTTTTTTTAAACCCAGTCATATCTCGGTTTGAAAGGGGGATGTGAGAGGTGGTTCCCATAGCAACCAGGATTAAGTCTTATAGGCAGTGTGCACTGTTCACCCTGGGGCTGCCCATTACCAGATTTCAAAGCATTTGCCTTTAATTTCAAATTACCATACAATTTACACTCCCTCTCCTGCATCCAGGTCCTGCCATTTTCCACTATTAGGCTGGCCAAATGGACACCCCACAGGCCAGGGGTAGTGGTAAGTAGCCCGATTCTGGATCTGCTGCTTGCCACCACTACTACTGAATGGCTGTTGATAGATGCCAACAGGCTGACAAGATGACAATGAGAGATCCACACTGAAATGGATTTTTCCAGAAAAGCCACATGATAGAATTAGAAGTGAGGTATCTGGCCACAACCAGAGACAGGCACTGGTACTGGAAACACACAATCAGAGAATAGTGATCAGATTTCTGCAAGCTTCCCATTCCCTACCTGTCATACCCACGACCTGGAAGCCCAAATAACCTTAAACAGACTCAGAAAGAATTGTCAAGTGGGAAGGGAGGAGAAGGAATAGACGAGGGCTTCCGGGGAGAAAAGCTCTGGGGTCTGACTCTTCTGTACTACTCCACTGGCTCTCACTGGCTCTGCCTGATTCCCACCAGGAGTATTTTTTCCCTCATCTCAACAAACAAAGCAAAACAAAACAAAAACAGAAAAACCCCCAAATCAAACCAAAACCAAACCCTCAAAAGCATCAAGAGTAAAAAGCAAGGAGAAGGCAGGAGTCCAAGGATTTGGGAGGAAAGGATTATTTTCATTCTGACCCATCCATCCAGATGGAATGAATGGGCCTGTCCAGTAACAGCTGAGGAGAAACCAATATCTTTCTTTTCTTGGCATAGAAAACCCAACCAAGATGGTAAGGGCTGAGCACCCCAGTCAGGAGGCTGGGCCCCACCCAACAGTCTGAAGGGCTCTGAAGGCGGCACGGCTGCCACCATGCTTCCCTTCAGCTGCAGGTCCCACTCGGGCCTTGACATCTTCCTCACCTCCAGGTCCCAGCATCATACGGAGATGAGCAGGCCCATCTGATGGAAATAATTAATCGGGAGGCAGGAGAGCAAGAATTTGTCTTTAAGAGTTTTAGCTCCAAGGTCTGTGATTGCCATTAAACCATGCTGAACAAATCTTATTTTTATTGACGTCTTTATTTATTACTCTGACTCAAAAAGACAAAACAAAACAAAACAAAACAAAATAAATGGCTCCTGAGCAGATCAAATCCCTGGCTCTGGACCATGAAATACTCCAGTACGTCCTGGGAGTCTCCTTTGATTCTTACTACTTACTATTCCTCAGGTCATGGCATTTTGAGGGCTCTTACCATCCTGGTCACTCTCCTCTAATCCTTGTGTGGTTTGCAGATTCCCTTCCCAAAAGGGTGGTCCCCAGAGAGAAGATCACACTCCAGGCCTGCCCTGTCCTGGGCTGGACCAGCACTCAACCCCACCCCTCTCCAGATGTTATACCGCTGGCTTAGAAACAAGGATGGCCTTAGCCTTTTGGACAGTTATCACAATATATACTGTTATTGTTTTATAAAAATCAGAGTTGTTTCCATTTACATGGTTTTAAAGGCATGTTTCTCTTACTCTTACCTTCTTTAAAATGTATTTTGTTTCTTCCTGTCTATACATTCTTTACCTCAATAGACACAACTACTTTGCTTAAAGCCTGGACTTTAGGTATTTCTACATTCCTAGCAGATTGTCCAGTGGAAATACATTATTAAACAGCTATGCCACTGAATGACCCACAAACATGACGAGGCTCATTCTGGGAATGATTCACAATCGAGGGATGGGAGATAATCGGGCCAGGCCTACACTTCATCCACATGATGTGACCAGGGGTGGCAGTGCAGTGCATGTGCAGAGACAGCAGCAGAAGGCAGGGCACTGCACGCTCAGCAGCCGAAGAGCAGAGATTTCCACGCCCGAACAAAGGCAGAGTGAGAGGAAAATGATTGATGAGTGCATCCATTTCTTTGAGGCTACTCTTCCTGAGAACTAATGATACCGGCTAAGTTGTTCTGCCTAGATGAATCACACCTAGCCTGCCAAAAGAAAATGTTCCCAATCTTGGATGCTCAAATGCCACCTCCCTTGTGAAGTCTTTGCCATTCCCCAATTAATTGTTCTTTCTTCTGCACTCCCATGGTATGTTGCTTATACTTTTCATAACTCCTTTTTATCTTTCCTTGTTCAAGTTTTTCTTATGGCTGTCTACACTACTCGGCTAAAAGCTACTCAGGAAAGCAGCAACTACCATATTAATTTACGTATCACCCACAATCCACCTATCAAAGACTACTTTTTCTTATGGTGGACTTGCAAAATCTTGGTCTCATTAAAAAAAGCTCCCCCAATCTGTTTATTGTGCTAATGCTTTCCTAACAACTGATCCGCCAGGACCTCCTGACATGAAGGTAATTCATAAAATTCATACAATGGTATCTTTAAAAGTGAAGACTACAGCTGCTCCAGGAAAGTCTCAGGTCAAGCTGCCCATTTCTGGTAATGGGACCCAACTGAAAGCAAGTAGGTAGTGGAGACGGAATCAAACTGGCAAGTCCCAAGAGAAAGAATACCCCACTTTACAAATACCCATTAAGTTGCAATTCAATTAAAGCATCTGAAAGGAATTCATAAGTATCAGCAGACCCTGTAATTGCTTAATTAAGGATAGAAGCCCAGCAAACACAACCACATAACTGCCTGATTCATTAGCACCTCGTGATAGCAGAATGGGATTTCTCACTTAAACATGCATTGGCTTTAATTGTGTAATTTGGTTAGGCCCTGGTAATCAATGAGAATCCACCATTCCTGGGGCCAAGAGATGGGGAGGATATTCCTGTTCACCTTCCCTCTCCTCTCTCATTAGAAGTTTTTGGGCTATTGAAACAGGCAGTTGATATTTCTATTAGGACTTGCTGGAGAAGAGGTGTTAAAATCAAAGAAGGACATGAGATACTTTCCTCAAAGGCATTTGGGTGGAAGGACACACAGCCGAACCTTTAGTTTACCCATCATGCACACAACCACCATCAAAATTTACCAAACCCTAGATACCTAGGACCTTTTTCTCTCTGCCTCCCTTGTCATAATGCAGCTCCAGTAGGGGAGTTGTAATCAAAGAGAGAAAGAGAGGAAAAAATTGGAAAAAAAAAATGCCAAAGGGCAGGCAAAGGGAAGTCTCATTTTCTAGTCTTGTTTCATATGACTAGGTAACTGGTTAATTAGAAGTCACCTGCTGTGATCTACATGGGAAACCCCTGCCAGGTGGCTGCCGCCTTCTAGGTGATTTGTACCGTGGGATCCAACCAAGATGACTGACATCCACCCCCTGCACACTCTGAACCAGCCTCAGTTCCTCATTCCCACACATACTGCTGTCCTAGCTTGAGGAGCATGGAAATGCAAATGGGGTGGGCTCAATGACTCAGCAGAAGACATCAAACAATTGATACGAGACTACTTAGATTACTTTGCACTGAAACCTCAAATTATTATTCTCTTCCAATTCAGGCAGCTGGTTCCCAGGCAAACTCGATCCCTGCCTCTGTACAGTCAACAGAACTACCTCCTGGATTATGCCCTTAGCACGCCCCAGACACCCTAGAGCCAAGATAATAATTCATAATAAGGAAATGTACTGTGAAGGTCATACCCAGCACCGGGACACACACTCCATGCCCAGCGGTGCTGTTAAATAATAATGTGAACCAAAGGCCAAGTGATACGCAAATAGGTGCACCTCAGTATCCCTTTAGACAAGAAATGAAAATGTGAAACACGTGGTATGTGAAAATAAGTGAAAAATAAAGACCAGGGGTAAACTGTTTTTGTTCTAACGGGAGGAAAAAGCATGGGGGCACACTAAATGCTAGGTGAGGAAAAAGGATTCTTTCAAATGAATGTGGGCAGCCCGGGGATCTTGGCTTCCCTGTGAGCTCAGGACACGCCCCGGCTGGCCTCTCTGGCTGAAAGAAGTCTGCACAGGAGGCCACAGCGGCAGGCAGAGGGACCGTCAACTGTCTCTGTTCTGATGCTGTAAGGTCACCTGCTCACCGACCAAACCTAAGCCAGGTGCTCAGAGGACTAAAGGGCAAGAGCTTTCAGGAGGCACTGACCTGTCAGCTACAGCTGACTTTGCCCAGCCCCACCTGCTATCCCATCTGACCAGGCAATCATTCCACATACAGGGGTGCAGGAACCGTGACAGAGAGGCCAGCTGGCTCGGGCCAAATGCCACTCCCTATCAAGCTGTGGGGCCGTCTGCCCAAAAAAGGCCACATACAAATGGAAAGTGTCCACCCCACCTTGAAGTCCAGAGGGCTCTCTGAAAGGCTGGGATTAATGAGAGCAGCACATACGGGATTGCTGAACAATTATCTTGACTTTCCCCTTGAGAATCACAGCCCAAACTCCCTCCTGGCTGCAGAGAGACATCATTTCCAGCAGAATGCCGTTTGTCCACGACGTAGAGGACACCCCACAGACACCTGCAAGCTGTGCCATGAGGGTCACTGTCCAGGTGAAACACCCCACAATGTGAATGCCATGTCTCTGTCTACACTCGCTTTCAGTGTTCGTTGTAGCTGATCTCAGGAGACCAAGAGACCCTCCTCTAAGGATACTGCCTCCATCCTGTTCTCTAGCCATTTTATTCCTACTGTCTCCTTTAGCTCATCGCTCTGCCAATCAAATCCTTACAGCCTTTCTTTGTCTCTCCTCTTCAGGATTCAGACCAGTGTTTCTCATGTTCCCCATGATACTTTCTCACTCCATCTTTTTTATATCCTTATTTGCCAAGAAGATTTTGTTGCGTTGTACATGCTGTAATTGGTATTATGAAAACAAGAGGTATACTGAAGAGCTTTTCCAACTCAATGCCATATTATGCTGCAACCTTAAGAATTAGTTACAAAAGTACTCAAGTTGCTGACATCCTTAGAATGTTACTGTGACCCCTTAGCTTTCACTTTTACGCATTCCTTTTGCATTCTGTTAGAATTTTGTGACAAGCACTCTATTTTTGATTCTGCTCTTCATTTCCCACATTTATACCCTAATCGCCTGTAATCTGCCTTTAGCTGAATCAACTCTGATGAAACTGCACTGACAAAGGTCATCTGTGACTTACTAATTTGATAAACAGTATAAAATTATTTCCTAAGTTTTTACTGACGATATTTTAGGTAAAATCTGACACTGCCAACTCCTTGGACTTCTTTCTTCTCTTGGCTTCCTGAACATTACTTGCAGGATTCTCCGCCTAATTCTCCAACCACCAATTATCTGTTCCTAAAACGTATACTTACTTTGGCGTTGCCCTTGCTGGTGGATATCCTAGTCTGCCCAGTTAAGTCTTGGGCGAGTTAGTTACCCTCCTACACTCGATGTCACCCTCTTTTCTGACCAAAAAATCCAATCATTCCCTGAATAATCAAGCCTTCCTCCTAAATGCTTTTCCAACCTCTCTTCTTCTTCACTGCCAGATTTTAGGCATCTCACCCTCTTGCTTCTGTACCTACTTTCTCTGCTTCCAGCCTCATTTATTCTAATGTTTTCACCAAAATAAACTTTAACACAAGTGTGAGCATGTCGCTCTCTTGCTCAATACCCTCAGTGACTCTGAGGGTCCACGGTACATCCTGTGTGCATTTCCAGCTTATTCCCACACCAACCCCTCACTCCTTATACTCCACCAGTACCAAATGGGGCACAGTTACCTGGACACACCACGACAGATCATACCTTTACACCTTTGTCCATGCTGTTAACATCTACTTAGAATGTTCTTCCCTATCTATCTCCTTTTCCCCTCCTGTCCCAACATTGTGAACTCCTATTTGTCCTTCAAAAGCAGCTCAGGGAACAGCTCCTCAAGGAGACAGCCCTGACTTTCCTTTAAGTAACTGATGACTCCCTCCTCTGTGTTACTTCTGTGCCTTATAAAGAAGTCTCTCACCCAGAGCCCAATACTGCAGTCTGCTTACATGTCTGTCTTCCCTCCAGAGCTTCCAGAGACCTAGGATGATGTCTTAACAGGAAGCAAAGTTCCTCCTTCTAAACTCAAAGGGAAAAGCCAGTAGCCTTCCTATCAGTGAGCTTTCCGCTCATTTAGGAGGAGGCTAGAAGAGCAACTTTGCTTGATTTATTTCCACTGAGAGGTCAAAGTCTCTATGGTAGAGCCTCAGCTACGTGCAAACACACTGCACAATATACTACTGCACATAAGAGTTATGAAGAGCTCTAGCGGGGCACCTGGGTTGTGGCTCAATGGGTTAAAGTCTCTGCCTTCGGCTCAGGTCATGATCCCAGGGTCCTGGGATCGAGCCCCAAGTCGGGCTCTCTGCTCAGCAGGGAGCCTGCTTCTCCCCCTCCCCTGCTAACTTGTGATCTCTGTCAATAAAGTCTATTTAAAAAAAAAAAAAAAAAAAGGAGCTCTAGCTATGAATTCACCAAGTCATCGTGAGGAAGAGGAAGGAAACAGATTTATGGATAATCTACTTCATGGCAGCCTTGTTCTGAACCCATTATACATCTCATTAAACCCGCACAAAAATCCTAAGAGGCAAGAAACACTTTCCAGTTAACTGACGTCTGAGCTAAGGCTTCAAGAGTAAAAAACTTCCTTAAAGTCACCTGCTTGTGCAGAGTAGAGCTGTGATTCAAACTGAGGTCTGTGTGCTCTTACAACTTCTCCCTGTCCTGTATCCTTGCCAGGTTTCTAAAGAAGTTAGAAGATGCAGAATATAACCACACATAGTATGGCAGGAGAAAAATGTAAAACCTTGTATTTTGCTTTGGTAATTTATCTTTCAGAATAGAAGTTAACTCGGGTGCTATCTTTCGAATCGCTAAGCTTAGAATAATGCCAAGTACACACAGGAACTGGGTGACCAGGCTGCGTTGTGTCTGAACCTCTGCGGGTTGGAAACTGCCCCAGTGAACACTTAAGCAACACATATTCTACTCTACATATACAGTGGGACAAGGCCTTTCTGGCAGTTGGCTGAAGTCCAGAACAGTCAAGCAAGACAAATGCTCCATGGGAAACAAAGTACAACCAGAAGGGTTCTGCAGATCTCTAGCCAGGATGGGTCTAGCTCTGAGCTGGTTCTATTCAAGTAGTTTTGAATTTAGAAGCCAGACCTTCAATGTTTTCTTTCCCCTATAGACCGGTGGCCAAGTTTTCCAGAAAGAATGATACTTTTTCTCTTGCTCACCTGGGGGATAAAGCTCCCAGAGTCCAGAGGATACTTCTGTTTTGCAGATATAGAACAAAGAACAGGTTGTTACTTTAAACTCTGTAACCACAGGAATTCACTGGTAAGAAACTTCTCTGCTCTGGAAATCTTCAGTAAAGGGCACAGATGGTATCTGTCACACACTGCCACAATGCCCCGCACTTTACTATGATGCACCAAAGTACAACCCCCCAGTACGGCATGGATTTGTTTGGCTCTTCCTTTCCGCAGCTGCCCCTGAGCTTCACGTCATACGTCTCAGTCCCCTTGGAAAGCCTGCAGAGCTGTGCAGTGTTGGTTAATTTCTTCAGAGTGTGAGAGAGCCTCAGCCAGAAGTGGTGGCCCAGCCGCAGTGGAGAACATCACGGCCATGTGTTCAGTGAGTGATTTATCTTACGTAACAGCCCATTTAGTTAGGGCCTGAGGGAGACCCTCATCCAAAGAAGAAACTATCAGGGCCTTCTAGGAAAAGGAGGCCGAGGCAATCTGGCAGGGGACAGCAAGCATGTCTTCCATTTCTCTTCCCCCATGGCAAAATCTATTCAAGAATCCCAACAGAAAAAGCGCTGAGGGAGCAGGGTCAGCAGAAAAGGCAATGTGCACGGTAAGAACACAGCGGAGTATCATGTCCTTTGTGAGAGAGTGAATGTTTGTGTGTACAGGGGTGGGGTGTGCAGTGTTGAAGTAAAATGACACTTTCTCTCAAAGACTACAGTCTCTGTGAAGTACTGACTGGAAATAAGTAACTTTATTCTCAGCCGTCGGGGAAGAAATAAAGCAGTCTGCTCCTTGAATGCATAAATGTAAATTGCTCAAAGAACACAGATCATACAGTCTTGTTGGCTTGTGAAATATCAAGCTACTAGAAAAGATAGGATGAGAGAGATGCGCATTCAGTCAGCAAAGAAAGGGTGGCTTGCCCCAGCACGTCAAGCTCAGTGCAACAGAGAAACACTACAGATGCAGAAGCCTGGGAAGGTAATGTCATAGTCTGACGTTTCACAAAGGATCTGGATCCTAATAACAGCTGAGAAGAATAAAAGAGAGACAAACCACACTGCCCAGGGAGACATAAGGGAAGGGTGTCTCAGCTCCTTGGTGGACTACCCATGACTAGCATGGCGCAGTGGTCTACCCCAAATGGGAAATACCGACTGTGAGAATTCCATCATTAGTATTTTTCTTTGGCTGGAATTCCCTTCACTCGGGCTGTGAAAACATACATGTTGTCTTTCAAGCTGCTCTACTCTAATGCCCTGTGGTTGGTAGAAATGAGGAGCAAAAGAGGGCCCAGTGCTGGGTCTGCAGTGACAGAGAGATTAAATTTAGCAATTTTGTGTTCACATCTCAATTAGACACTAAACCACCTAGACTGGTTCGAGGTCTCACTGGAGGGCATGTGACTTCCAGGCATGACCTCTGAGCTCCGGGAGGAAATTACTGGAACATGTAACACACAAGACTTACCTGCAAGCAAGAAGGTGATAAGGCAAGTTTCCTTTGGCAAATACAGCTTGAGACGAGAACCGCTGAAGACATATTCCACTACAGCTTCAGAACGACCTGCCCGTTGAAGGAAGGGCAGAAACTGCTTTGCTTTTTGGGTATCCTGGTGGATGAAAGAAAAGAATTGTTAGAAAAAAAGTCATAAAATCTAAGGAAATGATTCTCTCTCTGTACTAGGGCAAAAAGTCTGGCAAACCATAGAAAGCTTGGCACATACCTGCAGAAAAACAGATAATCCTGAAACTATGACATAGGGAAGATAGTCATGTGACTTCCACAGAAGAAACAGAGTTAATCTGAAATTTCCAGAACATTCTGTGTGCTTCCCACTGTTCTTTTACTATGCACTCCATGAATATACAAGTTAGGAAGGTGCTTTGAAATGAAAATTTCATTCCTCGTGGGTTGCAAAAAAGGGCTTCTCTTCCTTCAACAAAATCGAGGGGGAGAAGACTATATCAGCCTTTCATGGAGGTTAATTTAACCTTTAGTTTTCATTTAAAAAAAAAAAAAAAAGCTTCCCAGGCTGTGTTACATAAAGCCCCTTAACCAGTTCACCTTTAACCTTCAATGGGTTTTGTAGATTCAGAGCTCACTGTTTCTGAACATCAAGAGTGCAGTCTTCTTTGGGTGCCTACATTGCAAGCCTTGGTCTATGTGCTCTTCAAGGGTGAGCTGGGACCTGAGCAGACTGTTGTTCCTGTTCCCAGCCTGGGAAATCTCTTAACAGTAAGACATACTCAGTGGGGACCTCCATCGTGTCAGCATGAACAATTACAGAAGCAAGAAAAACACATGAAACCAAGTAGCACTTTAAAACTTTTTTCCCACATAAAACACAAAGTGCATGCCCTCTACCCTCAAGGGTAACCAGACCACGGACATTTTGAACCTCCGAGCTCTCAGCTAGAGAGCTTCAATTCCTTTCAGGAAAGGCTTCAACCTAATGAAACAGATGACAGAGTAAGCAAGCATCAAAACATCACAGTGCATGTGCTGGGCGAGTAGTCACGGCACATCCAAATTTCCGAGGTTTTCAGCTCAGCCAGCAGAACTGTAAACTCCCTCTGAGGACAGCGAGCTCTGCATACTTCCCTGACTCCTGCGACACAAGCAGTCTGCACTCTGCCAAGCGCTTCCTTTCTGACTCTGCTCCTAGCAACAGAGCTACTGTATCTAAATTAATGCACATTAGATAATGAAAATTTAACAAGCCATCAAGTATTTGAGAGCTTTCACAGCAGCCAGAGGGGCTCCTCTCATTCAGAAGCAGTGAGGTAGGCTGGGATGAAAACAGTATTTATAGTAATGAGATTCATCCTTCCCTTCAAACAGATTCTCAGAGAAAAGGAGAGACAGTCATCCATTCTCAGCGTCTCTAATGGCACACTGGTAAAAAGGTAAGGTAATAATGAGCTTTAGCGAGTTGGGAACTCCTCCGGTGAACACTTAAGCAACACATATTCTACTCTACATATACAGTGGGACAAGGCCTTCCTGGCAGTTGGCTGAAGTCCAGAACAGTCAAGCAAGACAAATGCTCCATGGGAAAGAAAGCACTACCTGATTAAAATCCTTTTGCCACACTAGTCTAAATCTGGGACATTATTCATGAGCTGAACCAGTAAGTCAACAATTATTAAATTGATTATCGGAAATCATGAGGCAACTTAATGTCTCTGAAGAGAGGGCCTTTCCCCTCAAAACTGTAGTAATCTATATTTTCCTGAAACAGACTTTTGCTCACTGTCATATGGACACAATTATCTGGAGGAAAAAAAAAAGGTGCTTACAAGAATAACAGCACACATACTCACAGGTATTAATATAAAAAGAAGGTTATAGCAGATTCTCACCCTATTTTGCTAAATGATTACTTAATTTACCAAAAGAGAGAATTTCTCAGACTGGGAACCAAGGAGAAATGGAGGCACCTTACTATCAGCCATGTAAAGAAAAAAAAAAAAGTTCCTGACTCTTCCTGAGTCTCAATCTACAATTTAATAGTCCTAATCCAGAAACAACAACATATGGGAAGATAGCAAAGAGAATATGACATGCTACTGACTATGACAAAAATTAGAAGTGAAAGCCAACCATGACAACTGAAGGCATGACGACAAATTTCAAAAGTCTACCACAACTGTCCATGTTTACCTCCAGAGGCCAAATTGCAAGATAAGACATGGAGCTCCCTCATCGTTCCAAATGCTTGAAGATGATATGCCTATGAACCACCCGCTAAGGTCAAAGATACAAAATTTTACCCAAGTTCATAGATTTTTAAGAATAAAAAAATTCTTATCAAGTCAATTAAATTGAATATAAGCACCAGAACATGTCAGCTCTTTCAAACTCTATCACAGGCAGACAATGGTGTCCGTCTTCCTTGTCATCTCAAGTGCTTCCCCTGCTTGGCATGTTCCTTTCAACACAAAAATTCTTGAAACCTTTAAAATTTGTCTCAGTGGCTCCTATGAAAAGACTGGCAAGTCAGACTGACAAGTTCCCTCAGGTGATGGAGCCGCCCATCAGTCCCTGCTACTTTAGCTATGGAATTTATTTATTTTAGGAGTTTTGATTGTTATGACCATAAAACTCACTGAATATGGTTAAACTGATTTGTCTTCCAAAGAGCCCATGCACTTCAGTCTCTGACACTCATTTCTAAGTTTCAACACTACGTAAATAAGAGAAAACTTGATGATGAGGAACAGTGTAATAGAGAGCAGTTTAGGCCCCACTGAAGAACTGAAGATGCCAGGTGCATCTTTAGGACAGTAGAGCGATCAAGTTCAAATGACAACATTAAGATGACACCTGAAATTCTCTGATAATCCTGAAGCAGCACTTAGTGAGATTTAGTGAAATCAAAGATTTCTTTATAACCTTAGAGTTCCAAAAGAAATTTTAATTAAAGATTAAAGGCCTCAGATTTAAAGAGTTAACAACACTGAGACTTGAGGCACAGAAGGCTCACTTCAAGGCAGACTATTCAGTGTCCAGTATTTCTGTCTAGAAATCTAGTTGCAGACACTCTCATCCTCAGGTTTTCTATGCTGTGACTCATGTAGGTGAGGCCTGGGCATCTACTTGCCACAGTTTTCCCCAGGACATTGGCTCAAGGCTTTGAGAATCCAAGCAGATAAATTAGCTATGGTTTTCTGCACCAATATTCCCCTCCACTGGTGTAAATAATCAAGAAGCAACTGTACTTCTGAGCAGGTAAGTCTTTTTTTGTTGCACTGCTAGTTTTCACATTACCTGTGCTCGAAAACAAACCACACATAAGTATTTTCCTGTAATCCTAGAGAAGCTAATTTAAGGTTGCATTAGCTACATTTAACTTGCTATTGTGGATGGCATCTCTTTAAGGAATGTTTCTGCCTCCTCAATGCACCTTGAAATTGAGAAAGTAATGGTGCAACAAATGTGCCTGGGGTGACTTCATTTCAAAGGATGCTAATATCTATACCTCACACTTAGTGGAACAGGGCTTGGAATGACCCCAAAGAAAGGCAGGATGATCCTTAGAGAGAGAAAAAGGTCGTAAAGGCACCTTAATTATACACTCCTACTCTGTTCTCACTTCTGGCCTGTCAGGCCAAACCTCTTCCAAATGTAGACTACATGTGTCAATGCCTATACAAAATTCCCTTCAGCAGGTAGATTGCAACCTGTCCCTACAAAGTACCACGTGTAAGTATACACATGCTGAAAATAATTTAGTAGGATGAATTACCAAGTTTGGAAGAGTGGGACAGTTGAGGGCAGAAGAGGGCAGGGGAAGGGCTGGGGAAAGGCAGAGGAAGCAGAATCCTTACATGGCACGCACAGGACCAAGGTCCACAGCATGCTACTTAGACACACGTGTCCTCTGCATCCTAGAAGAGCAGAACTTATATAAATCAAAGTTCTGTGAATTCTGGAACAAGATTTAGGCTGTCAGTTTGTACTTGATGTTAGCAAAGTTAATTCTTTGATTTTTCCACTGAAAATACCCATAGAGTAGGCATAAACATAGTTTACTGTTGAGAAGCAAACATCACAATACACAAAACAGCACAGGGAAATGGGAATCAGAGTAAACCTATTAGTTAACCATTAATCAGGATTATCACGGGCAAGTCTCAAAAGGGAACTGTTAATAATGAACCTCACTAATTAGTTTTCATCATCACAATCACTCTTTGATTAACATCATAGCAAAAAGAACTAAAAACAAACACATGCAGAGCTTATTAGGGTACCAGGGGGGTGCTCTGCCAGAAACTTGAGCACTGGGAAGAGGCCCATCACACCTGACCAGGCTGCCTGGCACTACAACCGTGTCCCCACATGGCTGGCTCCAGCGAAGCCAGAAGGTTTCTCCCCTGCCAGTGCTGACTATCCTCTCCATTGGTCGGCCTCAGGCTAGACCTCCAGAGCACCATGCTGTTTGGGTCCAACCAATTTTAATGCCGAAGTGGCAGAAGCTCTGTGTACAAAAAAACAGATACAAAGGGAAGGAAAGAGCGAAGAGATCAGAACTAATACCCAAGGACAGGCCCCAAACACACTCGCTTTTTAAGTTGTATTGTGACAACTCATCGCCATAGTTAATAGATCTTTTCAGGGCTCCTCAGACCAGGAGGATTTTTCCCACAGCTATGTGGAAGACAAATCAGAAGTACATCCTCTATCAGAAAGGCAAAAAAGTCATCCACCACTCCGCACTCTTCCTCTTTTCCACAGCCTGGGCTCTATGGCCCCCATTGACATTTGAACACACAGAACGAGGCTGTGAGTCTCTGTGAGGAACCAACTGTACAGCAAGATCTCTTAATATATAATATATAACCCAAATAATATATATGAGATATATTACATGATATATATATATATATATGTAAGATAATAAGATTAATATATGATATAAATCTCTTAATATAAATGGGACCCTGGAGGGAGACACTTGAAAATGCCCTCTAGCTCCAATATTTACCACAAAGCACTTAAAAATTTGAAACCAACCTTCCCTGGCTGGTTGTCAATGTTTCATGAAGAGGTGTGTATGAGCGAACTAGGGACGGAAACATCAGTGAGGTGCAAGTTTAACAGGAATGAAGTAAACATAGCAGAGAACCTAGAGAAAAACACTCTGACTGAAAACATTACAAGGAAACAAGAAAAAAAAAGGTGCTGAAACTAGGCCATCAATAATCTTTCATTAAGTGCTGTCTATAGTTTTACAGTTTCTCACACTATTTACTCCCTTGGCACAGAACCTCACTCAGGCCTCCAACATGTGGAAGTGTAGGAGAAACAATGTTTCGTGCTTTGGGCTCCAATCCCAAGAGCAGGAATCAAGAGGACATCTGCAGGAGCACTAGGCTGTGCGACAGCTTTGAGCTTGGGAGGCTGGTGTTCCAATCTCTGGCACCCTCAACAGAGGTTTTCTCCTCTGACTCTCCTCCTTTACCAGTTATTAGGTTAGGATGGCATGGCTAAGCAAAGCTTCCCTTCCCAAACCTTCCCAAAACTTGCAAGCTAAGGACAGACCAAAGGGCAGAAGGAGCAGCACTTCCCAAATTGGAAGAAAGCCACAGAGCATGTCAGAGCTTCATGTCCCAAATATGGAGGAGAAGAAGTTTCTCTGCAATCAGATTTGAAGAAAACTTTGCCTGTTGCTCTCAGGAGCCCTGCAAAGGACAGGTGTTTGTAATATTTGTATTTGGTCGGTCTTGTCCACCGTCTATTTTCTTCCCAATAATGATAAAAGAAGGGACTTCCAATGCTGAGATAAGAAGACACAACCTGTGTTTAGAAGAAAAATGGGCAAAGTAGCATTCCGATAGACAGTCAACAGCAGCCTGAGTAGGAAAAAGTCGGATCGCATTACACAGATAGATTAGGGAACCCCAGAATATGGCCTGGACTTCAACTGTAATCACCCCAAACTGTTAATAGCTTAAAACTCCCTCAATGGGGGTTGGATAAACCAGCTGTGGTCCTCACACAAAGGAACACTACTCCGCAGTAAAAACAATACAGGCAACAACACAGATGGCCCTCAAAGGCAGGATTCCTTTTCTAGAACACTGTGACAAAGGTTAGAGTAGAAGGTCAGAAAATGGATCAGTGGCTGCCAAGGACTGGGGGAAGGGCCAGAGGTGAACTCCAAGGGCATGGAAGAATTTTGTGGGATGATGCAATAGTTCTATTGTCCTGACTATGGTGATGATTACATGTATACACTGCTTCTCAAAATGTACCTCTGTCAAAACTGACAGAATTATATACTACAAATGATATAGTTTTATAAATTAAACCTAAATTTTTAAAAATAAAAAAAAATTGGCCTAGATAGGTAGCTTATGCAAAATTTTAATTTTTAACTTAAGAAAACCTTTTTCCTAGTCAACTAATTTGTAAGTATCTCAGAGTTACAAGTTCAAAATGAAGAACTTTTCATGCTTCAGATAAACTGCCTTATCTAACTGTTCAATGAATTAAAGTATTTTAAAAATTCAAGCAGAAAATAGTTTAGATGAGAAAAATCATGAGGTTAGAAGAGCACAGAAAAAAATCTTATTGGTTTCCCAAAAGCAGTATAAGAAAGTATTAATTCTTAGGCAATGGCTAAAGGAAAGCATGACACCATCCTCAAATTGGCTATGTAGAGGAAATATTTTGTTCAAATGAAGAAAAAAAGTACTACTAAGTACATATCCAGACTGACATTTCTTTTCTACCTTGAAATAAAATCATGTGATATGGCTTAATGGGAATAAAATAATATCCACTTCTTTATCAAATGAAAATTCTATACTAGCTCAGAGATTATTCTTTTATTGAATGACTTTCAATTTCCCAAATTTAACCAGCTGAAATTATACTGTGATAACCATTCAATTTAACCTTTAGAAATGAAGTCATTGCCTTTTAGTGGAAAAATCTGCATTTTATCATCAACAGGAAATACAATGCCCTTGGCTTATTCTACAAGACCTTTTTAGTCCTGAAACTTTAGCACAGAAAGAGCAGATGGTGGTATATGTGTGCCTCATATAAAAAGTGGAGAAGTATTTACCTAGTTAGAATAAACTATCAACTATCCAAGCTTGCTTTCTTCCTATATTCAATCCTCTTTCTCTAACTTGGATGAGGTGGGAAGCCCATCGAGGTGGTATGCCAAGTGATGTCCTTCGTCAAGTCTGCAAAACCACAAACTATCTCAAAGTTAGGACTTGTAATTTGTGAGGGCCAGAAAAGTTTCTAAAAATAAACCCTACTTTCCTTCCCTCATCCCAAACTGTCCCTTTCCCCATTTCTCCAAACTCTAACTTCCCAACAGATTATTACAATTTTTTCTTAAACCGATATTCAGTGTTAAGACTTTGCAAATTATAACCCTACATGAAATGCTCCTCTCCTTTCTCTTGCTGACTACTGGATGGTGGCCCATCAAGCCTGCTTTATAATGGATGCCCTGGGCCTTTTCTTCACATAGACCCTGGAAATTCCCTTCCCATCCTGTCCTGGGTTATGGTTACTAGAACCACAAATTCCACTTTCTTGGTTTACTTCCTTTCCATTAGAAAAAAAAAAATCCTATTCTTATTTCATGGAGAAAATGTCTTCTCTCTCTGAGGTCAGGTAGGTTAATAAGGTATTGTTTTTGTAGTTTCAGTCAGGAAAAACACTATCCATAAATACTTTGAGCCAACACATAAATTCCTTTCATAATTCATCAGCACAGTAATAAAGTATCTAGAGGAACTTCACACTGGAAGACATATCTTCCAATTATTTTCAGGTTAAATATTTCTCAAAAAAACATGTAATTTATCCAGATTGTAGACCTCTGATTTGTAATACAGAATTAAATTGATTAAAAAATAGTTAAAGGAAACATTTCTATGTTAAACTGGTAAAGATAACTACAAACAATGATAACAGAAAAAGACCATTTACATTTAAAACAACTGTGCTGTTGGGGCACCTGGGAGGCTCAGGAGGTTAAGCGTCCAACTCAGATTAAGTGTCCAAGGCTCAGGTCATGATCTCAGGGTCATGGGATCAAGCCCCACGTCAGGCTCAATGCTGAGCCTGGAGTCTGCTTCAGATCTTCTCTTCCTCTCCCTTCCGCTCACTCTCTCACTGTCTCTCATATAAATAAAATCTTTAAAACAACTGTGCTGTTCCTTTTCTAAGAATGAAATGAGGAATCTTTGTTGGAAAACCATCACAGACGTCCTGAACATTTCTGGAAAAAGGGAATGTGACAGCTTCTACGTGGTAGGTGATGACAGTGAGAATCCGAAACAAAGCAACTAACCAGTCTCCTGTTCTGGATGTCAACTACCAGGCCACGATGAAAAATAACAGGGTTGAAATACATTTTTTTCTTTCAAAGTTTAAGATCAATTTTTATCACTTCCAAAGTCTCCTCTATAGGCAAGAGGCAAAAATTTATTACAGAAGCAGAAAATGGCTTCAGAGATAATTAAAATAATATGTGCAGAGTAAAGAATTTAAAAGACAGTCTGATGAAGCACAAGTTTCATTTCATGGGCAAATCAAGAACTCAGGGGCAAGGAAATTGATGTCATGCTAAACTCTACCTCACCTGAGATAAGAACCCAACTTTAGAAAAGGATAAAGAAAAAAATCAGTAAGCAACCTGTGACATAAAATTTTTTAAAAATCAAAATAAACTTTATTATAAAAGGTTAGAGGATTAAAATAACTCCAATACCCCCTAAAATACTCTGAACATTCATTTTCACCTGGAGACATACCAATTTAGGTCCAATGAATCTTAAAGAAAGCTTTTTTTATTATGTTTAATTCATTTTCTTGAGGCTCTACATTTTAAAATATTTTATTTTACTTGAATTCAATTAATTAACATACAGTGTATTATTAATTTCAGAGGTAGAGTCCAGTTATTAATCAGTTATAAAACCCTGTTTTTAAAGAGTGAATAAAATAGATAACTAAAAAATTTGGAGGAGAAAGTTCTAGTTTTTGAGACATGGAGAAAAATGACAACTATTATGGCATAAGTTTATTATTAATTAAGAAAGAAAATGATTGGTTTTGAAGAATATATCAAACCAAAAATCTAATCATTTCACTCAATAAAGATTTATAAATGATGATGTTAAAAAAACACAAAACTATATGGTATCCTTTGGCATAAGTGTCCACATAAGGGACTATTCTAAGAAAATAATTACAGACTATGAATTAGCTAAAGAAATAAAAACGTTGTTTCTTTTTATTTTTTAATTAATTAATTAATTAATTTAAGAGAGAGAGAGAGAGAACAAGAGAGCACAACCAGGGGGAGAGGCAGAAGAAGAGGGAGAAGGAGGGAGCCCGATGTTGGGCTTGATCCCAGGACTCTGGGATCCTGACCTGAATGGAGGGCAGACGCTTAACTG
The DNA here is from genome assembly GCF_009829155.1 of Mustela erminea. Classification (NCBI taxonomy): domain Eukaryota; kingdom Metazoa; phylum Chordata; class Mammalia; order Carnivora; family Mustelidae; genus Mustela; species Mustela erminea. The sequence continues at coordinate 23,670,796 of NC_045624.1, forward strand.
ACTGAGCCACCCAGGTGCCCCTAAAATGTTGTTTCTGAAAGAAAAGAACAACTGAAATAAATATCCAAGAATAAATATCCAGAAAGCTTGGATATTCCAAAGAATAAATATCCAGAAGCTCATGAAATAAATTACAATACATCAAGAAGACAGAAGACTAGGTAGACATTAAAAGTATGGTTCAAGAAGACATTCATGTGCAAAAATATAACAGGAAAAGGCAATTAAGCATCTACCATGTGCCAGGCATTGTTCAAGGCACTGAGGGTATAGTTAAGAATTAAACAAAGTTTCTGTCCTAAAAACAGTTTATATCATTTAAAGGGGAGGGGAGGGAGGAAAAATGTAAAAAACCCCTATTTTGGTAAATAGATGTATTTTTACTGACAAAATTCTAATGGTAGCAGTAGAGATCATTTTCTTCTTTTTGGCTTACTGATTTTTTGATGCATTTAAAATAAAAAATTTTGACAGAAAATTTGTGGTACAAAAATGTGTAAGCTTTTGTTTTCAAAAGAAAATATATTAACATTCAGTGCTGATTCAGCTTGGCCCAGATAAACTCACAAATTACTCAGGTCAGAAAACTGTCTCCCCAGTTGTTTAAGAGCCAAATTCAACATTTTCTACAGTGATAATAGGCTTAAATTGTAATAAAACTACCCTTACAGAAAAGGGTAGTTAGAAATGTAGTGTTTTGGAGGTACCGAGAAATTCTAATTCTTCCTGAAGAAAAATACAGATTTAACTCTGCCTCACCTAGTGACTTTACAACTCTGGTTTAATGTAATCACATGTAGATACTGTATTGGGGATCTTGAAGTACAACCCTAAGGATCTAGCTTACCATTGGAAACCATGGACCCCAGAATGCATGAGTGATGGCAGAGAATTCAGACAGAGTTTTGATCAGCATACTCAAATGAATCTGGAGGATCTCCCATCATTGTCATATCTTTCTCTAAGAGTACACAGCTAATTATGGATGCCCTGAATTTCTTACACATTGAAAACCACACAGACACCATGATTACATACATTTATCTACTTACTATTCTTAGGAAACACTCTTAACTGTGATGGCATAGAGCCATAAGACATTGCTCCTGGGGATAATTCAGTTGGGAAAATTCGCTTTTGCTCCCTATGTTCCTTCAGTTAACAAAAACTGCTCTAAAGTCACCAGTAACTGGTTTTGCTAAATCCACTGGATAGTTCTCAGTCTTCATCCTTCTTCATCTTGAAGCAGCATGGTTAATCTTGTGTTGTAAGGCTCTCTCTTCTTAGTTACTAGGATTTCCTCTGATAGCTCGGGAAACACGTTTTTCACGTTTGTTTGGTGGGTTATACCCATCAAACAATGTATGATCTTTCTATTTTGAAGATACAGGGCTTGGCCTAGAGGCTCTTCTCTTGATATTCTCTGGGAATTTTGTATATTCATACCACATATATACCCAACATCCCTAAGTTCGTGCATGAAGCCCAGGCAACATTTTGGGGGCCCTAGATCATTTGAATGGCTCCTGGTACCTCACTTTTAACGTGTCCAGAAACTCTTAGTTTCCCCCACAATTCTACACCACCAGTATCTACCATATGGGAAAAGCAGTACCACCAAATCACCTGTTGTTTGTAGCCACTCAGAGTGCTCACGCATGACGCCTAGTTTCATCCCCCTGATGCAAGCAATGACCACATTCTACCAGTCCTGCCACCAAACTAGATCTCAAATTTATCTTCCCACATCCACTGTCACAGCCTCAGTTTCAGCTACTGTTCAGTACCCCAGTAACCAGTGTCCTAAAGCCACTCTTGCTCAAGTCTAGCTCCAGCAGCAGCCAGGATAGTGGCAGTAGGGTGGGGGAGGGGATAATACATAATTATAAAATGCTGACCTAATTAGTCTCTCCCTTGTCAATAATTTCTCATTATTCTTTGGACAGATTTCAAAAGTTCTCCTCAAGGATCACAAAGTAAATGTTTCAATCATTTGCTGTCTTAATTTCAATCACTATCTTTAATATTCCAGCAACAGTGGCCTTGCCTTTTAGATGCAAGCAACTTCCTACCTCAAGACCTTTCTGTATAGAGTTTCATTCTTTAGCCCTGAACAAGATCTTTAATGGACTCCTTCTTTAGACCTCACTTTATAATCACTTAAAAGACTTTGTCTGACCATGTGGAATAAGCTCTAACACATACGCTCACTACTAGCACAACTGTAATTATAGAAAGAATTGCAGGGGCACCTGGGTGGCTCAGTCAGTTAAGTGTCTGCCTCTGGCTCAGGTCATGATCTCTGGGTCCTGGGATTGAGTCCCCAGCCAGATCCCTGCTGGGGGGCAGGTGCAGAGCCTGTTTCTCCCTCTCCCTGTTGCACCCTTGCTTGTGCTCTCTGCCAAATAAATAAATAAAATCTTAAAAAAAAAAAAAAAAGAAAAATTGCATGTCATATCCTCAACACCCAGCATTGTGTGTGACATATAAGCAGCACTCAATAAATACTTACGGTTTGATCATTCATTCACTGACTCAACATGACAAATGCATTTAAAAAACAGGCCAGATGGCATATGCTAAATATCTAAATAGATAAAGGGGTGGCTAAAGTACTCAGAAAAGGGAGGTTTATGATATGGGACTTGAATTGGATAAAGAGTTTAGGATGATGATGGCAGTGGTAGTTACCATGCATAGAGGACTTTCTATCTGCTCAGTAGATGCTCGGCAATTTGCTAATAATCACCACCACCATGGGAACCAGGCTCGGCTGAGCTCTTGCGTCAACGGCTGTGAGTACTCCGCACATACTAAGGGATTTGATCACACCACAACCTAATGAGATAAAGGCCATTATTATTCATTTTACAGTGGAAAAATTGTGGCATGGAGGGGTTAAATAGCTCCCTCAAGGTGACAAAGTCATAAGCAGTGGAGCCAGGACCTGAGCTTGGCTCATCCGATACTGGACCCAGGCTATGGATCATGAGTCCACACTGCCACTATACTGTAGTAAATATGCACCCTTTCCACTGCATCCTTCTACAAGCCTGTCCACTTCTAGGTACCAACCAGCACAGTTAACCCTGTACCTAGCAGTCAGGGTCACATAATCTCCTGAACACAGTATCGTATTGCTTTAGGTCACCACCTGGCAAATCAAATCTAAATGAGGCTCTGTGAAGAGATACAAAAAAAGACCTCCCTTCCCTAGGAGTTTAGAAACCAGTGCGCATGTCAACTTGAGAATAGTTACCAATCAATACACCAATAAGCACAAAATCATGGTAGTAAGTGATTATGTAAATGCCCAAGAAAGGCGTAAGCAGAAGGTAGTGAGGATAGAAAGGGGAAACTGCCTGGAAGAAAGGACATGCCCTGAAGGAGGAGAAAGACATGGTCAGGAGAGGTGAAGAGAGTCCTCCAAGAAGAAGAAATGCCATTTAAGAAACACTAATTAATTACAGAGTCTACACTGAGAAACTGAAACGGGGATGGACTGAATGACATGAAAGAAAACGAATGGTTTCTCCAGTGGGTGAGGTATCTGGACATGCTGCAGTAATGTATTATCAATAGAACTCTAAATTCAAAACCTTGGTAATATCTTTTTATTCTCAGACACCCCCAAACCTGACACTGTCTTAGGAATTCTATCATTTCTTCCCGAGAACACCATTTCTTGAAGAACTGAGGCACAAAATCACTAGGTAATTTCAAGCTGACCCTATGCTCTGATTCAAGGATATTTATCTAGACATCAACACTGCAAAGAGAGTCCAAAATTCTGTACAACATATTCTGTAGGGAGTATGTTGGAAGCATGCTAAATAAAGCCTTAAAATACAAGTAAGCAGAATGTCTATGTTAGTAAAATGACTTACTTTGAGATGTTTATATAAGCAATAGCCACAGGACAAAACGAGTTCAATCTAGGGCTAAGCAGAGTTATGATGGTGAAGTGGAGAGTGAAGCCAGGGTTGGCTAGAAATATTTCAAGTTCTATCATATCATTCAGCAGCCACGAGACAGAGAAGACAACCCAAACACACACCTGAACCTGGGAATCAAAAATTTTAACAACTGCCTTCAAAATATCCTAACATTCATTTGGCTAAGCCTGTGATGGGTTCGTTTAACCAATTTGGACCCATGAAATAGAATCAAAGAACAATATCCACATGTATCCAGAGAACAGGAAAGAAAACTCAGGAGCAGGAATCAGCAATACCCAAATCTATGCTAGTGGCTGCTCCCTGTGGGAAGAGGTGTCACTTCATTTGGAAGAAGCTCCTGAACTCCCTCAATTTCCTTTCTCTTTCTGTTGGCTAAAGGAAGAAAGTAGAAAATCATTATTAGAGCTCAGGACACTTAAATGAAAGCCAGGAACCTGTTTCTAAGGGGCTCATTTGCATGCATTCCTGTGTGTGAAGCCATAGTTAAATAAGGAATCCAAAGGGAAATAGAAAAATCTGTGGCAGAAAACTTCCTGAAACAGAGTTCAGTGCAGGGACATATCAAGTCTGATTATTTTGGAAAGAAGAGGTTTTATCATCAGACGCAACAAATAACGAATGCCTGCCTTTGATCGTGCTCCACCTCTGGGCAAGTCACTTGATCAAATGTTTCTTCAGAGGTGCTGAATTGCACTGCTGGGACACACTCAGCTAATGTCAAATTGTGCCCTGTCTTCAATGTCCAATCTCTTTACCTCAATTGGCTAGGGTGCCTGAATTTTCCACAACAAAAACCTATTGGTGAACATAATGGTAGACCAAGTAAGGTACACGGCATGGAAGCAGGCAATCTGTAGATGAAAGAGACATTCACTTTACAACTTAAAAAAAAAAAAAATTACTTTCACAATGAAACGACTCTTCACATTTCTGGGTATACAGCAAGCAATCAAAGACCTTTCAAAGCACATGATTACATGATCTCTTATTGCCCAATTTATAAATTGATATTCTATTTCTCTTGTTTCTGCAATTGCTTCTCCTTTTAAAGAATAATTCCCCAAAATGGAAAAATCATGACTATTTATTTAAAGTAGCCTCCGTGCCCACTGTGGAGCCCGGCGTGGTGCTTGAACCCAACAACTCTCGAGATCAAGAGTTGGACAACTCAACCAACAGAGCCACCCCGGTACCCCCAAATTGTAACACTTTAATACAAATATAAAATGAACACAGCAAATATTTATTTTAATCCACTAATTAATGAGGCACCCAAGAAGATACTACAACTATTCAAAAGAGAATCCGAAGACCACATATATATAAGGCAACCAGATGCTGAAATGAATTGACTGAAGATGCAAAACCGTAGAGTAAAATTACAGAGTGAAAATGTAACATTTGAAATAATTTCTTTTACAGGGTGGAAATCAACCATATTGTATGTACAGGACCATATTTGTACAAGCAGGAAATCATCTGCATCATCACATCAGGCCTTCACAAGTTAAACTCTCCCTGCAGAGGTGCAAGACTGCCTGGCCACAAAGGAGCAGACCCCGACAGAATCAGATAACCCCAAGGGGTTGACCAGGCAGAACCCAGAATTCATCTGAAAGAATACCGAGTAATTTTTGTGCCTGTCCCAAAGTCTTTAACAATTTCTCCTGATACTCCCAACTAATGGAGATGAGATACTATGTCCTAAATTTAGTGCCCTATGGTGCAAAATGAAGAAACAAATAAACAAAACTTACCCTGCTAACAAAACCATGCACACAAACATAAAAGGAACAGAACTAAGTGGAAGAGTGGATTTAAATTTGTAAAAGGAGGTACCTTAAACATAACCATCACTAACTATGGTAAACACTGAAATATAATCTTGAAATAACTCCAGCATTTCTTTCCAGGTTTCACTGAGAAACTCATTCAGTCTGAGAAAGACTTCTCTCCTCTGCCCACTGAGCATAAATGCTTTCAAATTTTGTTAGAAGGAGAAGGGGATACCCCTGCAGTTCTGGGGAGTTTGAACAGAGAGCTTCAAAAACAAGAACAACTGGCCACAAAGGACTACTATGGCTGAAAGAACAATGGACAAAAAGACAGTGAAGCAATGCCCTCAACTGTCAGGGAGAGCAACTAGCTGAAACAAACTCCCCCAACACAGTCAAGGTCACCTTAATATCCAGCTCTGGAGGGGAGGAGTGGGGAAGAGAGGAAAAAGTTAAAAAGAAAAGAAGACACCCCATCCATCTTAGCAGCTAAGAAACTTCCAGAGCAGCTGCCACTTGGGAATCACAGGTACCTTGTGCCACAGGGCTGTAGTACGTGTTTCTGTGCTGCGAGAATCCAACACAAGGAACTGCATGCTGCAGTCCGCTTGAAGTTTAAGAACCTTGAGTGGGGACGGAGGAAGAAGGGAACTGAGGAGCAAGATCTTCCCCCAGATTAGCAACATCTTAAACTTTGAAATATACAGGAGCGATAAAAGAAAACAACCACAAGAACCCATCACCATTATACATCATGGCTTCCCTACAAGGGGCCACCATATTTATGGAGCACATCATGCTTGCCCTAGAGAGCAAGGTCAGCAGCCAGTGAGAGTTCCTATGGGATTTCTCCAGGGTGGCAAATGCACAGGCCAGCTGTGGGGCCAGTGGCGATGGTATGAATGGAGCTCTAGTGCTGAGCAACCTTCCAGGTCACAGAAGCCCACCACGCAGAAACCACAGGCTTTGGCCTTGTGTAATTGGTACAAAAGGGACATCAGAACTAGACTGGAGGCTAAGAAAGAGTAAGAGAGGGAAGCGCTATTAAAACAACAAAACAACAAACAAAAAATGAGCAATGGTGCCATTAAGGTACGGTGATTAGAAAGAATAGAAAGGTGGCTGAAAAAAACTACAGACTAATGAAAGAGACCATATACATACGTGGGCCAGAAGACATGGAAAAGGAAACCAATTTCACATTGACCTAACTTACAAAGCCTCTAGGTGATGGTATGGTTTTCACCCTCTTTGCACTTACAGGGCAAACCAGTTTTAACTTCCCTTTAGCCAAAAAGGATATTATTACTTAACTCTTCCAGGGAGGTCCAGTCATGGGGGAGTTAGGGAAAGAGAACTTCTGTAAAGGGGCTAGAGCCTCAAGCAAAAGGAGGATAGCTTAAATACCCCCAGGAAAAGAGGACAATACAAATACAAGAAAGCATTGGAAAATTAGGAGCTGAGGGAAAAGGTCAGGAGAAAATGCTAGAGAAAAATCCCATTTCCTTATTTATTTTTGAATATATTTATTTATTTGAGAGAGAGAGAGCATGCGGGGGTTGTGGGGGGGGGGGCAGAGAGAAAGTGTGAAGCAGAATCAGCAAGGAGCACAGAGCCTGACACGGGCTGGACCTCAGGACCCCGAGAAGATGACCTGAGCCAAAACCAAGAGTCAGATGCCTAACCAACTGTGCCACCCAGGCACCCCTATTTATTTATTTTAAAGAAACATTTCGAGCCTTTATGTCTGGTCAATTCAACAATATATACATTTTGTGATATACTAGAGCAAGAGGGACCCCAAAATTTGACCTTCTACTTCCTACCCTCAGAGCTAGTCTTTGGATCACTCCAAGCTCTGCTTTAAGGAAATTCTTAGCAATAATACTACACATGTCCAATAAAATCATCATGGAGAGGTTACGAGAAAGTTCCCATGTAATAAGAGCAAGGAACCAAAGTCCAAGTGAACACAACAGCAGTGAACAGAAAAGACGACACAGGGATTTATTGAAGGCAAGGAAGGAAAGCAAGCAGCAGCAGAATTAATAGAGGAGCTGGGGTGCCTGGGTGGCTCAGTTGGTTAAGCAGTTGCCTTCAGCTCAGGTCTTGATCCCAGGGTCCTGGGATCAAGCCCCACATCAGGATCCCTGCTCGGCGTAGAGCCTGCTTCTTCCTCTCCCTCTGTCTGCCTCTCTGCCTATTTGTGATCTCTATCTCTCTGTCAAATAAATAACTAAAATCTTAAAAAAAAACAAAAAACACCCAAAACTCAAAAAACAAACAAACAAACAAACAAAACAGAGGAGCTGCACAACTCTGTATCACGAAGTGGCAGAGATGTTCAGACAAGGGAAACTCCATCTGAGGGACCTACAGAAGCATGACTAGACAGGACAGGCTGTTGGCCCTGGCTCTGTCCTCTTGCACTGCTGGCAACAAACAAAGTCTCTAACTCCTCACGCACCAGGAAAGAAAGAACAGACACAACGGGCAATAGAGGAAGAGTAAAACAGATAGTGTGACTCACTGAGTACTACTCACGCACCAACAGAAAAGGAAGGAGTGGAGGGGGCACAGGAAGAAGTCAGCCCGTGCCGGCTGCAACCTGAGGAGTGGGCAGCTCCTCAGAACAGTAATTGATTTGTCTGATTTACCAGAACAGTAAGCCATGCACCAGCCCCATTTTATTGCCTGTTTTACATTCTATATCTGCAGGAGATCGTATTTATTACAGAACAGACTACAGCAAAAACAATAATAAACCCAAGATAAGAAACAGCCTTATATTCCACTGACACGCACATTCCAACTTTTGTTTGCCGGTGAGGGAGGGAGTGGAGACTGGATCGAGGAAAAACAAACCCCGCTAAGAATAAAAATGTGAATCTATGAAGTGAAGCAGTCACCACAGAACCATCCTCCAAATCAAATCAGATCTAGTGCCAAGTCTGTCAAAATCTTAGTTGGTTTCAAATTCATAGGAACACCCTGGCCTAAAGGGAAACCAGATGATTATAGAAAAGACAAACAATGACCAGTACTAAAAATATTCCAATCTCTTCACCTTGAAAAATCAGAAATAAAGGAAATTACTAACTTCTTCAGGATCCAAATCACCAGACTGGCAGTACTTTTTTCCTTAGTGGTTACCCTGAGAACAGATGCAGAAGATGCAGAAAAGCCAGGGTTAACAAACCCCTATTCGAAAGGCGGGGTCCACTCGGTCGGAGTTACACACAAATGCTTTATGGAAAACACTGCATTCAGCGGACACCAGTGGCAAAAATCATCTATGTTAACAAGAAAACAACAGAGAAAAGAACCACCCAAAAGTTGGGAGCTAACAACATTTCTGAAAAATCAAAACCTGTCAGAAGCTGACAATATGGGACGTGGTACCAGAGGCTTTAATGGCAGAGCCGAACACAAAGTGAAAACACATGTCGAGTAACCCATACATCCAGTCCAGTCCCGGGAAGCCAATGAATGTATATGAAAAGGCCTCCCTGTTCCACTGCCCAGAGGCTAGCCTCTCCCTCTCTTCCCAAAGCAGGTGCTATTCCTCTATCTCCTGTGCTGGGATACACTCCCTTCCTAACACAGAAGTCAGCCATGCAGGCCTTAACACTTGCTAAGGCTCCACACCAGGCCTCTTAAGGCACTCTTGACCTTTACACAGTGAAATCATCTTTGAAGAGATACGGACAATGGGAAGAGACTCAACCCTAAGAGAGGAGATACGGACAATGGGAAGAGACTCAACCCTAAATGTTGTTCTAGGCCATTAAGCCTAGAACAAATTACATCCACGACGTAAGATCTTCTATATAGCATATTTCTTGAGCGTGTTTAGGAGACCAAAGTGTGATCTCTTTTCTTTTCTTCTTATGTCTTTTCTTTTTATTCCAAGGACATATATTGGGATGACAAGAGGCATTATGCATAAATACTGGTCTACACTAAGTTATTCTGGCCACATATTGCATATCCCATCAGCTCAACAAACGCTTCCATTTATCATGACCTACACCCGAGAGGAGGAACAATGAACTGGGGAAAGGCCCAGTTAGAAAGAAAGAAAGAAAGAAAGAAAGAAAGAAAGAGACAGACTCAGAAAGTTTTATAAATCCATTATGAATGTGTGTATTTCATTGTTCTTATTGGGGGTGTTTGGTCTTCATCTGCCTGTTAAATGATTTGCCTGTCTGAACCCACACACTCACCTGTCCCCTGGACAGTAACATCGCCAGAATGCTGCAAGAAGCCAAAAAGCCATAAACGGCACAAGGGAGCCCAACACACACATACTTAACACAACAGTGTGACAGAAAGAAGCGGGGGTTAGAAGCAGGGAGACAAAGTTCTTCTATTACAGAGGGCACTTAAAAAAAAAAAAAAAAGAGAGAGCCTGAGGAGCTGAATCATGTGTGATGGAGGTAGACAAGGTCACTCTGAAATCTATTTAAATGGAACAGCTTTTTCACTTTCTCTCTCCCACTTGTTCAAGCTTTCCTTGTTTATTTATGTGATAACTGAGGGAGATTTAACTCACATGTATTTTTAAATACCAGAAGAGCAAACCAATTCTCCAAAATCAAGACAGAAAGGAGAATAAAGAAATGTATGAAAATGAGCTATAGCTGGGGAAGGAGGAGAGAAAAATAGGAAGAAAAAAATTGAAAACAAGTTTCATAAAGATCATTGCTGCAAAAAGGAATAAAAGACAACACCAAAACACATCAAGGCATAAGTGGGAGATTCAAAGACAGCAATAGAGCATTAGGAAGCGAGGTTGGTAGGTGCCAGAAGCCCAGCCCCAAGGTGAGCGGCCCTCCATTCAAAAACCTGCTGAGGTCTTCCCCTCCCTGGCAATGGGAAGTCTGAGCAAAAGCACAAACTCCACAGGCCAAAAGGCATCCCATTATCCCCAAGGTTTAATTCAGCCTCTAGAAGGCCCTGGAATGCAGACTTGACGTAAGTTTTTGGATGGGCACATCTGGCCCCAGTGTGGAGTCATCAACGTTTTATTTTCCAAAACAGTTATTTACAACTTTCTTCTACCTCCAGTTGAACAGCCAAAGACTTGCCCTTTGATTACTCCACCATCTTCGACAAAAGAATATTAAAGAAAATATTGTAGATAATTGCACAGGAGACAAACGCAGCAATGATCACATATGTCAACGATAACAGGACAAGGTAAACCAGAGGGGAATCAGGCCTATTGCCAGCAAGCCAGGAGTCCCACCTGTTAACGAGGAGCCCTAGCACATCCATCTTGGTCACCTGGGGCTCAAAGGCCATTGGCAATAGGTTTCTGGGCCTCAGAGGAATCTTAGCTACAAAGAATGTGTATCAATGTACCTCACTCATTAAACAGAGGCATGACTTTTTGACAAAAGTCCACTCAATGTAGGGAACACTAATCTGTAGACTGAAGTGATGGGTCAGAGTAAGAAAAGCTCAACAGAATCCCATTGCTTCAAATGAACACGGTACCGCTATACCTGGGCAAGGGACAGCTGGCCAGACACATTTATAATAAGCAATCACAAGGAACAATAAGCAAAGTCTCAGCTAGGCTTGGGAACACAACATAACAAGAAGATAATACACTCTAATCCGTCACTGCTGTGGGCTAGGCTGAGCTCTAGAAGCTTTTGTTTATAGAAGCATTTTCTTCTGGGTGACCAAGGCAAGCTCCTTGAATCTCCAAAAGCTAAGATTTACTAGCCCTTTCTCAGTCATCTCCCCAAGGCAATGTGGTCCCCCTTACACATGGCCTGAATCCCCTCCTTAACCATAAGTTACTATGGAGTTGAGATGGATGGTGTGTGTCCCAGGAACAGAGGATAAACTGAGGAGCCAACAAGCCTTCTCGGGGCCCGGGATCAAAACAACACCTTGGCGGCTCACTCTCCCCTTGGTTGGTTCTGTCTCTCTTTGCAGCAATTGCTGCTGCCCAACACTGTCACTTCCCCTGCCCACCTGCATGCAAGAATTTTTATCAGTTTGGTTCACTGTTACATTCTTAGTGCCTAGAGCCGTTCAGGCACAGTAAGCACTCAAATACTTGCTGAATAAATAAATAAACCTTCTTAACTGACACAGGTATTGTCTTCAGCCAAGAAATCCGAAATATACAAGGGTAAAGTCCTATGCACTCAGCTGTCATTCGGACACACCCCTTTGGGGGCTCGGAAATATTTGCACCTTCCATTCCTCTACATCCTCTGTATGTATTAGCTCACAGGGTGGGTGCATATGCCTCTCCCTCAGAGATGACCTGAGGAAAAAGAAGCCACTAATTTTTAAGGTTGTCCTAAAATCTACACTTGACCTTTCTCCATTAAGACTTACTAATCACAGTGATAACCAAACAGGGATTTAAAAAGAAGGTAATTTTTTCTTACTATGATTGGGAAGAAGTATCTCTAACTCCTTATAATGAAAGAATGGAAAAGCAGCACAGTTAACAGTTCAGGTGAAGAGACAGGAGGAGGTTTTATGCCCTAGTTTGAATTCTGCTTTCTCAGAATATAAAACAGGATCTCCATAGATGTATAAGCAGCAGCCCTAGAAAAATTCACATTCTGTGTCTGAAAACAAACGAGTTATAGAAAACACATAAGCTTAAGTCCTTTGGTGAATAAGCAGCCAAGCTCCTGGCACCTCTGAGCCACACAGCTCTATTCAGGGACACAACTCACCCCAGATATGTCTGCGACACGGTGGATAGGCACTTCCTTCTTGCTGTGCAATCCTTTGCCATTCTTAATAGCTCTGTAAAGGAAGAAGAAAAAACCTAATTAATATACAAATCACATTAGGAAGGGGTGGGAGGATGGGAAAGGGGTGAGAAGAGAGGTCGTTCAAATTGCACAAGTCACACTGTCATTACACAAGTCACACTGCACACTTCTGAGTAGCCAGTCTCTGCAGGAGCATTCGGTAGAGGGGAGAAGACAAGCCTGTTCTTCTAAGCCCAGGACTGAGTACTTGGCTGCTAGTTTCAGCTAACAGTGTGCCTGGTAATCAGAGAGAGCTCCAGAACTTGTTTCCAAATTAAAGGCATTGTTCCAGGCACAAAAGAAGAATCAGTTGGAAGAGCACACTCCTAAGAAACAGAAGTAATAATGTTTCTTTTCTGCTTTTAATCACATGAAACATTTTAAATGCAAAATATGCAGCTAGTGTTCCAATTCTAATGGAAATAAGTTCCTCCTAGGTAAAAAGATAAGTTGTCCTGAATGAAGAAACACTATTTGGAAAAGTCATTTTTAAGAGTGGAGAAAAAATTAGCAAAAACTACGTAACTGACATTAAGCTTCATTTTAAATCAGTTTCAGGTTATAGCCACAGTGGGTTTAGCAAGGGATTTGGGGGAACTCTGTCACACATCTGATCACTGGTTGGTTTGCTCCAGTCTCCCATCTTTTATCTCCTAATCCCCTGAGTGGTAGCTTCGGAAGTCGAAGGAGCACTGAAGGAGCATCAGTGCGTGTGATCACTCCCCTAACAATGAAGGACCGGAGAATACAACTGATCGGTAATTCACCAAGTCACTACACCGCAAGGTAAGACCTTCCCATGTCCCGCCACACTGCAGACCAAAGCAAGGAACATATTTGAGTTTAGAGAATGAAAAACAGAGATTCAGGGGTGTACCCACTCTCCTGTCTAGCCTTTGGAGAGTTTCTGAATTCCAGACAAAGTGTAAAGAAAATTGCCCAGACCAGGATCAGTATGTTGGACCCTCACACCTCACAGCAGTAGCCACACTTCTACCATAGCCCGCTCATGCTCTTACTTATTAATGGTCAGAAGTAGAGGCCACTACTCTGCAGGGCTTACTTTCAGGTCCTAACTTTCTAAATCAAACTCACATATACCAAATGGACTGTACCAGTGCAAAGTGGTACAGACCTCCTTCTTATATGCTTGGGATATCTCTCACTCAACTAATCTGAAACACCTTCTATTCAGCAATAATTTACTGTCTACTTTCTATTCCATGACAAGGGTAAGAAATGAAAGTACAGATGTTTAATAAGAAAAACAAAGCCAAACAGTCACTCTGATCTGCACTGCTAACTGATAAAGCAGTTCAGAATTTCTTGAATTCCCATGGTTCTTCCCGAATTCAAATCAAGGCCTTTAGCCTTAGAAATTGCAAGTGGGGGGGCGCCTGGGTGGCTCAGTGGGTTAAGCCGCTGCCTTCGGCTCAGGTCATGATCTCAGGGTCCTGAGATCGAGTCCCGCATCGGGCTCTCTGCTCGGCAGGGAGCCTGCTTCCTCCTCTCTCTCTCTGCCTGCCTCTCTGCCTACTTGTGATCTCTCTCTGTCAAATAAATAAATAAAATCTTTAAAAAAAAAAAAAAGAAGAAATTGCAAGTGGGTCAGAATTCTCCATTTACAATTTAGTCCACTGATTTATTATTCAGGGAATGTGTTAAAAATCAGAGACTAGGGCTAGTTCTCAAGGTATGCTGCTATTACCTTGGCATTTACAAACTAATGGCAGAGGATGGAAAGATGACTTATATGGAAAACCAAAGGGTGGAAGCCAGCAACAGACCTGACTCTTCTACCCTGGCCAGGCATACATCCTGTGCCACCAAAAGGCTCTCCTCATTTTGCTACCATAAACTCGAAGGAGCAGCCTTGAGAACAAGAAGCCTCTGTGAGGTGAGCAGCCCTGACTGTAACTTACCTTCCTCCAAGGCGAGGCCTGCTAAGCCTCCTGCAGGTCCTCTGGGGACATGAAATGCCTACAACCTTATCTTCTTCTAACAACAAGGACAACCAAAATAAGCGGACCTGCCCTATAAACAGATGGGTTCATGTGACAGCACTGCTGAACTTGTGGCCTTTCCTGGGACCTGGAGAGCATCTCATAAACTACAGGGAAAAAAGAACAGGCCCTGAGCAGTAAGTCAGAAAACAAAGGTTCTTGAGGCAAAAGCAGCGAGGTGATAAACTAAAATTCTGCTTTCTTTTAGTGACCCCAAAGCAGCTCTGTGCCCAGAGCAGAAATCCAAGACTTAGCCAAGATTAAGCATGCTTAAGGGAGAAAAAAATAATACCCTAAAACCAGAAAACATGAATTAAAAACCAAAATTCTTTAGAATTAAGCCTTAATAAAAATTTTTTGAGAAAAAGAAAAACTTCTTCATGCTCTACCTTGTTCCTAAAAAGGATACTTTATCAGTCATTTATTTGCATATAGGCATTAAATTTGGAAAAACCTTCAAACAATTTATCTTTTCATACTTAGGACCGATAAATTAGATCAATTTCAGACACATTCAAGAAGCAGCAAGAAAGCAGTATTTTATTATCACAATATCTAAGCAGATGAACAGTTCTCACTGTTCTTAAGAAAACAGAAAAAATTGAAAGAATAATTTATACACACTACGTAAAATAATGTCCACCTAGGAATCGCTCTAAAGGCTAAGTGGTACACCGGACCCCAGCGGCCGGGTATGAGGGCTCTCCGAGAAATTGGCTACACGGTCTAATTCAGCGTGGGTCTCCTTCCCTGTGCTGAGGTTGCTTTGGCTGTGGTTCCCAAACTGCTGCAGAAATGACCTAGGAGGCATCTCCGAAAAACCTCCCTGGGCCTGAAGCAAGGCTGATGCCACAGCAACAGCTTCTTCTCAAGAGAGTATCTGGGGGAAGTACCCAGTATAGAAATCCATGCATTTAGCTCGAAGAGGAAAGGAGCGAGCACCAAGAATGGCAGGCTTGCTGCGTTCTTTGCCAAAGGAAATAGAATATACATCTTGTTCCAGGACTCTAAGGATATGTAACATGACTGCCTACTAACTGTTGTATAAATGGTAAATAAAGTGGAGATCCAAAGTCTGCTGCTTTGTCACTACTTCTCAGTGGGGGCCCCTGCATTTTATGTAACCATGTTTCCCTGGGTTTGGGAAGCTGGGAGGCCTGGGAGGCCAGTCAGGTAGCAGTGTGCTTCCACTGACACCCGCACCACAGAGCAAATACCTGACCCCCCTCCCCACACTCCCTCCCCTCCCTGCAGGCTGCAACCACAGCTCAACATCCTTTTTCATTAGGCAAGGAATGAAACTCCTGACTTCTAAACTTCTCCTGCTGTGTCTGCTTAATAGCTGCTTTCTCACAAAAGCAGGCTAGTGCTCAGGCCAGCCAGGAGAAAGGAAGCAGTGGGGCAGAACACAGCCTGCTTCTCTCAGAAGCTTTCCGTCTCCAGGAAGCAGCTGTGTAAAGATGGCAAAGCCAAGAGGTGTCAATAATGGACCGAAATCACCACCAGACAGGAAAAGTGAGTATATGTCCACCTAAATACACAAAGGGGTAACAGGGCAGAAGAAGGATAAAAACTCAGCTTTCTACGTTACTTCTAGAAGCATCTAGAAGCCACTGTGTGGGAAAGGAATACCATTCCAATCACTGGAAAACACTTTTCTCTCTTTAAAGTTTGAAACTGTCATGTATGGAATGCTACTGTCTCCCCAATTGAAGTTAAAACATGAACTTTGCAAAGACAGGTAAGAACACTGTTTACGCGAGATTACCTCCACTGCCTCAACACCACAGGACTAGAATCTTAGCATTCTCAATGCCAAGGAATAGAGTTTGCTCTAAGGATTTAAGGTCCCTTGCTCAGGCAGTAAAACCTAAGGACCAAGCTTCTCCAAGGCACCATTAATGTACAACAGTTCATCTTGTGCCAACAAACATGCCGTAGTCTTTTTTTTAGATTTATCTTTCAATTTTTATTATTATATTTTAGGCCACGGTCTTAAATCCAATTCAGTGATGGTAAATTGTTATTCTCAATATTTACTTTTGAGCGATTACAAAGAAAGCCTAAGGCTTTATAGTTAGATCCAACCTGGCCCAATCATAGAACAGTGATCAGGAATTCTTACCCTGGGGATGTACGTGAGCTTCACACTTGGGATCCTGGGAGTTATCTATAAACTACCCTAAAATGACAGAATCACCCATGGGAATTTTGGGGGGGAATAGGAGCTTCCAACAGGGTTTCATAAGAACTACTTTCATACACTAAAGAGATCTAAAGAAAACCAAGTGATGGAAAGCACAAGTTGCATACGGGGTGAGAGGCAAGGGAGGATGTAGAGCTGAGGTCGGGAGATCCTGAATCCACAATTTCCACTTAACAATACTTTCTTGTATCTAGGAACCAAAATGTCCCTTAATTGCTTCTGTTTCATCACCTACATCCAATATTTTCTCCCTTCCTAACTGTATTCATGTGGCCTTCTGGTAACTCTACTGGGCCAGGCCCTCCCCAGTTTATTCCAAGATAACATCAGGAAGTTTTTAATTAAACTCACTCAATCCCTTTTGATACTGCACATCACGTTGATTTGACACTGCACATGGTGTTGCATGACTTCTCCATAAAAATCTGTTATTTTGTTGACCTACTTTTATACCCAAAACAAAGACCATCAGCCTGTGACATCAAGTGAAATATACAATGCTTGGTTTTCATGGGCCTCTACCATATGGTCCCAATTTATGTCCTCACATGATTTCCATATTGCTCCTTTCAATCCAACTAGGCCCACTGTCACCATGTGACCTCTGCGTAAGTTATTCATTACAGGTGCCTAGCCCGGTCCAAACTCTAGAATGAAAAGAGTCATAGTGTATCCACAGCAACAACCTCACCACAATCATATCAGTGATCATTTCAGGAATACTTAACCTGGGGTCATAGGTAGACTGCAGTTTGTATGCTGGACGTCTCTATGAACTATACTTTGAAATGATAGCAAAATCATATTCTCATATATATAATCATTTTCTTTCACCTATATGTCAGTGTTTGTGTATCATTCAGTTCAGCAGGCAATTATGAAATGTAATACACTACTTTCAAAGTTCACTACATGTTACTCTTTATTTCTTATAGGTAGACTCTTTGAGGGTTAGGATTCTGTCCTTAATATTTACTATGGTGTTTAACACAGAAGCTATGTTCACCTAAGTTCTATAACTCAGGGTCATCTGGTTCGATAATGGTATGCCAAGTAAAGTTGGGCAAAAGACGAGACAGACTAATGCGGAATGCTGAAAATACTTCCGACTGGAGACACGGGTAATGCCCAAGTGTCTGCAGCACAGGAGAGTGGGGCTTGCTGGCTCTCTTGGATGCAGTTTCATGATCTATGCTCCAGTTCTTAGGCACCTTAGGTTTTGCTATTTGGGATGGTGCAAAGCAGAGGAGCACAGAGCCTGGCCTCTGAGCAGAAGTAGACATACGTTAAGGACTAAAGGAGATGGGCAACAATAGGAATGGCAGTAAGTGGGAGCAAAGCTTTGACCACCAATGAAATAAACAACAAAACAGAACAAAGTGGCAGGATTATACGGAACTCCTACTAGACAGCACAGGATAGATGACTGAGGGGAAAGGAAAACAAAAGAAAAGGTTAAAAAACAGAATAAAGAGTAAATAACTTGCTAAACTTCTAAAGCACCTCTCATTGTGTTTCAGGTCACATTGATGAATAGAGTGTTTCAGCATGAACCAAATATAGGTATCAATGAAACACAGCAGCAATAAGCAATCCCTTCGGCCCTTCTACCGGTTCCTTGGCAGCTCGAGGAAGCAATAGGGTCCCGATGCTCAGAAAGTCAGATACAGAGCAGGCACAGGTGCACAATGGTAGGTGGGGATGCTAAGATTGTGCAGCTGGATTTTCAATGAAATCAGAATTACTGATAAGGAAGACAGAAAAGATGGAGAGTACATGGACTGGAAATGAGAAAAGTGAATCCTACGGTCAAGGGAAGGTAGGCGGACTAATGAGTCAGATAGGTATTATGAGGCAATAAAGCAAATTAACAAAGAACCCTAAGCCATCATCCCATCTAAAACTAATATAAGAAACCAAGACACATGCTATTGTGCCAGGTGTGACAACACATCTGCAGTGTTTAGGAAAGGGTGAATGTGGGGGGGAGGGCAGGACAGATTGTGAGCTCTGTGGCAGACAACTACTAGGAAAGAAGTACCCCACTGCTAGATTGATGGGAAACACAAGTAAACTTCACTGGCCCAGATTAGGACCAAAGGACTATCATTGCTGTGTAGTCTAAAGCCTTTTTGAGAGGACAAGGCCTCAAGAAAGGTGAGATCGGAAGCAATGATAGCCTCAATGACCTTGTTTTTATAATTATCCATGTTTTGAACACAAAGACAATACATGGTCATCAGAAAAAAAAAAAAAAAACCCAAAAGCAAAAACAACAACAACAAAAAACACATGCCTGGGTGGCATGGTTGGTTAAGCATCTGTCTTCGGCTCAGGTTATGATCCCAGAGTCCTGGGGTGGAGTTACATGTCGGGCTCCCTGCTCTGCAAGGAGTCTGCTTCTCTTTCTGCCCCTCCTCCTACTCGTTCTCTCAATCTCTCTCTCTCTCTCAAATAAATAAAATTTTAAAAAAAGAAGAAGAAATAGTGGTGAAACAATGATCCATGATTTTATTCCGAAGCCTCACTAACAGAATTTCTAAGCACTTATACACATACAGCCGTCCACCTATACTTTAAGAAAACTGCGGAATAGTTCTGTAGTATCTTTTTTTCTGCTAGAAATGATAATTAAATGAATGCTTCCTTATGTTATTAATTTTTACATCATTCTAATAGCTGAAGATAAATCCATCACATGGATGCAAGCTCCGTAACTTGACCAATCACTTATCGCTAGAAGTTGATGTGAACAGAATACTATTATAAATAACGCCATGAGGAATAACTTTTAAATAAACTGTTGGGTGCTTCCCTAATTACTCCTTAGGATAAATTCAGAAAAGTGGAACTGCTGTGTCATAGGGCAATGCACATTGATTCCGGTTTCCGTCTCCCTTTTCTAAGATGAACCAGCAAAATGTGCCTTGCCTCATGGACTCAGGGGATCAGGCTGTGATATTTAGGTGCTTCTTCCCTATGCATCAAGATACCTACATATATCTCCACTCTTACAACTATATTTGTAATGATTTAATTGCTCATCCAAATCCCCATGAAACCATGTGTTTGTTTTTATCCCCAATGCACCTGATGAAATATTTGTCACTGGAATATGAACAAATAAGAGAAAGTTTTAATGTATCTTTTGACTGAGTGAAAAGCAGCAGACTCACTGTTTAGAAAATGGTTTTTCCAATGTGAGCTACATTTACAGGGACCTACTAGAAAAGATTCATTGCCATTCCACTAGAGATTTACCTCTTTGAACTTGATGCAAAGGCAAGAGGAATGGGAAATAATCCTTCTCAACTTCTGTGCCCAAAGCTGGAGGGGGAGAGTCAAGGGCAGCTTAGGATAAAACAGAAGTGCATGAGAGAGTTTATAAGAAATTTAGATGCAAAGAATCCTGCAAATGAAAGAAAGCTATGAAGAGGATTTCCTCTTCACAAGCAGCTATAAAATTCTGCACATCGATGTATCAGTGATTAATTATTTGAACTACAGTCGTCCTGCGAGATTTCCAAGGATTAGAAAAAAAGTAGGATAGGGATGTCGGTAATAGAGACTCAGCTCTCCAACCCACTCAACCACCTGACATTGCAGATGAGCCAAATCAAGTAAGCACAGCAACCCTCAAGATGATTTCATATTAAATTAGCCAAGAGCTGGTGGAGGCTACTCAGAAGGAATCAAACTTAGGAGCCATGAATGACAAGTATGAGGAAGGGGAGAGAGATAAGAGTCAACGGGAAGAAGCAGCTATTCAATTGCCTTGGTGGGAAACAAGCATGGCTGTGATCACGGGGAAGGCCCTACTAGGTAGCAAAGTCAAAGAAATCCAAAGGTTCTCCGTTCCCTGGCTTGTTCTCTATTTCTTAGAACCATGATCTTAATTCCAATTATAATAAAGATTATTAATCTTCCATAAAAGCATACCTATTTCGATTCGTTTTACAGTGGTCAGGAGCTGGGCAGTGGTTCTCAAATTTTAGTGTGTATCAAAATTACTTGAAGTATGTGTTAAAAGAGATTGACATGATTCAACTCCAGGGCTTCTGATTCAGTAGGTCTCAGGTGGGGGGCAGTGGGGGGCCGGGGGGCTGTGGGTTTACATTTCTAACAAGTTCCCAAGTAACAATGACATCGCTGATTGGAGGATCATACTTTGAGAACCAATGGTTTAGGGAGTCAACTTGTAAGATGTTTAAAAGAGGCTATGGTCAAGATCAAGTGTTCTCACTTTGCTGTTACAATTCATTTTGGATTAAAATTACATTTCCAGTATGATTATCTTCAAATGTTATTTTAAAATACATCTGAAATATATTTTGAAACCAAATATTCAGGCGTTGTGTTAAGAAAGCAGTGCCTCTTAGCCAAGAGAACAGTGAGGAGGATAAACTGCTCTGTGGTATATGCAGACAAACCAGATGATCTAGAAGGCTAACTCTAGATCTGAATGAATATAACCAGAGCAGACCAACGATTACAGAAAAGATTGGGCGAGGAAGATTTATCACGAGTTCATTATTTGACCAGGACCTGTAAACCACCCATGGCTCTGTGTACAACTTAGTAGAAAAACCTAATGGGCTCCATCTATACCCCAAACCCTCACACTGGTAATCAAGATACATCTCATAGCCTGAGTTCTACTAGAAGGAATGGGAGTAGGGAGGGAAGAGGAGGATAGGATAAAGAGAGTGAGCAGATCCTCTTAATACCCTGAAGGAGAAAACTATCTGGAACCGGAGACATTATGCAGCTCTCCAGAAGTGGCCATTTGTGTTGCTTTAAATGCAGATTGATTACTGCTATTTGGATGTTGAGTGCATCATCTTTTCTGAAGAAAGGGAAAAGCTAAATTTCCCCACATTCAGCTGTATCGTCAAATCACTTCCCCACACCAGCTCTTTTAATGCATTTTCCTGTTATCACATCCACTTGCAATAGCTGATCTACCCTACTGCTCAAGAGTGAACCCCCCCTTGCCCTGCCCTACTGACATGTGCTGAATCCCATTAACAACCTCATGACCACGACACATAACTACAAACCCAAAATGTAGCGGGGTGTACACTTTCAGGGTTAAAAAGGAAAGGAAGCCGTGAGGATACTGAAGAGAAAAAACAGCCTCCTTTTTCTGTGCTGGCCTCCAACCTGTGCTGGCATGATGTGATGCAGCTGAGAGGGCAGAAGACCATTCACCCAGTGCCAGCTTTCCAGCACACTGGGGTTAAAAACCCAACAGCACCCCAGGGTTACAGAATTCTACAACTGAACAGTAAAGGAAAGAGGAAAACTTCCAATCAAAGCTGTTTTTCAAAATATTCAGTAGAACTTAGTTTTACTCAAAGAGAAATTTCACTTGAGGTCATTAGACTGAGAGTGAGAAATCTTGGTTTATTTAAAGCTGTACCATTAAACTATTGAGAAGATAAGAACAGAGGCCGGATAGAAGAGATGAATTTCAGGGAAATGCTCTCATGGGAAAATTTAATAGAAATGAGAGATGGGATAAAAAAAGATGTAAGGCAGGCAGTGTTAATAATGGAAAGGGAAAAAGGAGGAGGGGGTAAGAAAACAGGAGGAAAAGCGAAGAAATAGGGAAAAATCACAATTTCCAGAGGTACTATTAAAATTATTTAATGTCGGTCCCTCTGAGATTACATGCTTTGTAAGGCTTGAGTCTATTATCTTTTTTCTTCATTACTATTATCCCCAATGTCTGGGACCCAGGATACACTCAAGAAAATGAGAATGGAGAAAAGAAATGAATGCAAAGCCATCACATGCAAGATAAACCTGCCTTCAACAACTATTCCCAGAAGAGGAATGTCTGTTTTCTTAGAGAACCAGTTAACTCATGTAATCTATACACTGTGATAAGATATATTAGTTTTAAAATTTCAAAACACATACTCAAGTTCAAATCCCCGTTTCCTCCCTGCATAGGTATACACCGATGAAACTTGCTTTTTATTAAGACATTTAACAAATCAGAACCAATAGTCAAACCAGTAGTGCTGAGCTCTTCCATTTGAGAATCCTAAAGCCAGAGGTTTTAACTTAGCAATGGAAAGTGCTGGTGAGGAAGTCTTCACATTTGGTTCATAACCAGTACTGCAAATGACAATTAAAGATACAGAGAGGAGGGACCTTATCCAAAAGTTCTGTATTTTTTTGAAGAAACAGCTTTAAACGATTTTTTTTTTCACCTACTGAAATCTTGTGGAAAAATATCTACAAATCAGAAAAAAGTGGAGCTGCTCTGGCTACACGAAGAGTAGGAGACCAAAAGCACTTCTTTCCCAGTGGTACTGAAAGCATTTCAGTGGAAATGCAAAATACACTTACAATTCACTGCTACAAATGCAGAGAAATGGTAAGCCCACCTTGGCCCCCAACAACTATATCACCAAGAGAGAATGTTACTTCAGCTTCCCTCTTAATAATGAGTACTGATATCTGCCTAGGAAAGAGCAAGTTCTAGCCTCCCCATCAAAGCCTGTGATGGAAATGCCAGCACAGATTTCCTAGAGGTTCCAGCAGAGAGATGCCTGCCCAAATAGGTAAAAGCAAGAGACATCTGATAGGATTTTAATCAAGGACTGGTGTTTATGGGTTTGGAGATTAGAGGTACAGAGGTCAGCAAGGCAGGAGCACTAGTTGTTTGTTTTTAAAGAAAGGGGATGTTGCAAGGTTTGTTTCATGAGGAACACGCATACCTGTGGAGCCCGGAAAGACAGGGAGCCCCAGGCAGAACTGAGATGGGGAAAGACTTCTGCTTGCCTTTCAAAGATGCAGGACACTACCAGTTTTCTGAATCCCCGGTGTGCCTGGTTAGAAAGTGGATCCACACAAAAAGATAAGGGAGAGTCTGCCCTTTTCTCTTCTCATGAGATAACCCTAACCTCATTATATATGTCCAGAATGAATCTAAATTCATTTAAATCTGCTCAGACACTAGATTGTTCGATGCAATTGCTTTCCCAAAGTCAAGCTGGGGCATCAATTTCTTTTCTGACTATATACATCCTTATGTTGAAAAGACAAAATCTTAGAATTAAGAGGTGCCTTAAAGGAATCAAGCCCCAACACTGAGCTAACATAACTTCTGTGTTTTCCTGCAACAAGCCACAGATTCTAACAGTTTCTAAGAAATTTTAAAATATTACATTTTAAAATCAAGTTACTGGTAGCTTCAGGAGAATGCACACAGATGATATCCCCTGGGTCTGGATGTCCAAGGAAAACAAGGCACACGGCCAGGCTTTGATCTGGCTCCAAGCATTACCAGCTCTTCTTCAGTGCCCACAGCAAGCCCAACAAAACCCCACTTGGAAGACCTCTTAGAATGCTAAGGAAATTCATATTCTGGCCTACTTAAAATTAAACTGAAAGTGTTATGCCAAATATACAGGCTAGAGTATGAGAGAAGATACGAAAGTTCCCAATAATGACTCAGTATCTTAGAAATACCTCAGAAATATTGCAATAAAACGAAAACGGAAAATGCTGGAAAGTCTTTATGGGGATGAAAAATTAGGGTGGTGCAGGAAAGACATGATCTGTCAGACTCCCAAAGAAGTGCATATGAGGCCCCTAAAAGAGGGAACCGAGTTCAGGAGTGACAACACAAAGCGTAGGTCAGCTGCATGTAGGCCCCCCCCCCCCCCCACTAAAAACACGATATACACACACTGGAACTCTCAGAAGCCTGGGACAAAATCAAGGGCTTTTCAATGGAGCCCATGAGACAAACAAGGTGTGAGAGTACCAGCAAAATGCCAAAAAAAAAAAAAAAAAAAAAAAGACAAAACCTTATCTTGCCGGGACACAAGGTAATGAGGGAGGAGGCAGCTGATGACAGACAACTGAATCGGAAAGGAAGGCACCTACTGGGAATTAGGGGTTTATTTATCCTTCCAACAAAAAAAGATGTGCTTTCCTCTAAATATGCCAGCTCCTGGAGGTATAATGAAGGTTTCCCAAAAGGAGAAAGGCACGTGAATGAAGGGGCCTTGAAGGGTCAACACACTGATCAGAGCTGCAGAGGTGGTCGCAGCTTGCTTCTGGATGGCAGGTGGAGACACTCGGGAGTAGCAGGCGAACTTCAAACTGGGGCCCTTCCTCCCTGTCTCTCTCCTGGCTTCCCAGTGAGCGCATTACACATCACTCCTGGAGCTCTGGTCCTATGGTCTGTGCAGAGAACACAGCCCCCTGCGACGGAAGCAGTGGCCACTGAGCCCCGAGAAAGCTTGTCAACTCCTGGGCAGGCAACTGCCCTGACCCACGAAGTCAGCCGCATTAACAGGCTGCCCTTTCCCCAAAGCTTACAATGTTGCTCTAAAAGGATTAATGGCCAAGCAAAGTCACTGGAAGAGCAATGTGCACCAGTGCTGGTATCGCTAGTGATAACCAGAGGGAAAAAGTGCAGGATTCTAGAGGCCAGGGACAGAGCAAGCTGTGGGAATCAACACTCCTATGTGGAAGAGCTGAAGAAAGTGCCGGCCTCCCTACGTTACCCTCACCCACATATTATTTACCTAACGAGTTCCAGGGTGAAAGACTGATATGAATATAGCAGATGTTATTAATTTGGCCTTTGCTAATGCATTAGATACAGCACCTCAAGAAATTGTACTTGGGAAATTAATTCAAATTGGCTTGGTTCAGTACACAATCACCGAAGATTAAAAAGTAGCTGAAGGATGATAATCAAAAGATAGTTAAGTGACAGTCCATGCAGTGAGAGACTTGGGGTCAACACCAAAGCCATTCTTGGTTAGGGGTTCTATTCAGGGCCCAGGAAAGGAGTAAACAACTCGCTAATGAGATCTGCAGAGGACACTAAGCTGGGAGGTAGAGGAACCGCACCGACAGGGGCATAAAATTACAAGGCAGAGTTCAACTGGAAAAGGCAGCTGATCTAGCTAGGGGAAAACAACCCTAAACTCAAATAATATTCAACAGACAGGCAGGATAAGGGGCAGCAGAAGCATGTAAAACGATCTTTGACATGCTATAATGTGACAGAACCAAGTAAGAATGCTAAGGGAACATGAGGAGTATGTCATGGGGAATGGAGAGCTTCAAAGTGAAAGAAAGCAAACTAAAAGCAGATTGCCCCAAACAGGCGGGCTTCAAGCGAGATCAATTCCACCACTTAAAATGGGGGGAGAGTACCTTCTGAACTGAAAACATGTTTTAATGGCCACAGAACCACCATTCCCATCTGGCGGGTGTTCCAGTCTTTCTCGGATCTTCATTAGCCTTGTTGGGGGATTTTATCTAAAGAGGGTTCTGGGCTGCCATTCTGCAGCTAACAATACTGTCTAAAGGAAGACTTGCAGGTCATGCTGGCCATTTCTCCTACTTCTTTATGAGGTCTGTACTGCCCTATGACAATGCCTCACAGGCTTGGGGAAGTGGTTAATTCCTCTCTGTTTACTCAACCCACAACAGTGCAGTGACCCTGAAGCCAGTTTTTCTACCACCAGTCTGAAGGCAATGGCTCAACACAATTACCTCTAGGCTGCTCACAGCTTTAATAGACAAGCATGTTGTTACATTTATTCTGCTTAAAATGAGTGCTAAAAAGGTTGTTTTCTTCCTAAAACCTCAAAATTAAAAATTTCACTATCCTCAACACCCAAAAAGCAAATACTCTAACTAAAAACTGGGCAGAAATAACAAACATTTTTTTTCTGAAGAAGACATATACATGGCCAACAGACATACGAAAAGATGTTCAAAATCACTGATCATCAGGGAAATGTAAATCAAAACTATAATGAGATATCACTTTGCACCTGTTAGAATGGCTAAAATCAACATAAGAAACAACAGGTGTTGGTGAGAATGTAGAGAAAGAGGAACCCTCTTGCATTGTTGGTGGGAATACAAACTGGTACGATCACTCAGGAAAACAGCATGGAGGGACACCTGCTGGGTGGTTCAGTTGGTTAAGCATCTGCCCTTGGCTAAGGTCATGATCCCAGGGTCCTAGGATCAAGTTTCACATTAGGCTTCTTGCTCAGCAGGGAGCCTGTATCTCCCTCTGCCTGTGGCTCCCCCTGCTTGTGCTCACTCTTTCTCTCTCTGATAAATAAATAAATACATAAATAAAATCTTAAAAAAAAAAGGGAAAGAAAATGGTTCGGAGGTCTCCCAAAAGGTTAAAAATAGAACTACCCTATGATCTAGCAATGGCACTACTAGTATTTACCCAAAGAAAAAATACTAATTCGAAGTATTTACAACAGCATTATCTACAATAGCCAAATTATGAAAACAGCCCAAGTGTCCACTTGATGAATGGATAAAGAAATGGTGTGTATGTGTGTGTACACACACACACATACACAAACAAACACAGGAATTGTCATAAAAAAAAGAACAAAACCTGCAATTTGCAACAAAATGGATAGAGCTAGGGAGTATAATGCTAAGTGAAATAAGTCAGTCAGAGAAAGACACACACCATATGATTTCACTCATATGTGGAATTTAAGAAACAAATGAGCAAAGTTGGGGAAAAAGAGAGATGTAAACCAAGAAAAAGACCCTTTAGTCTAGAGAACAAACTGATGGTATCAGAGGGGAGGTAGACAGAGGAAACAGGTGATAGGGATAAAGGAGTGTGCTTGTTGTGATGAGCACTGAGTGATGTCTGGAAGTGCTGAATCACTATATTGTACACCTGCAACTAATATTACATTGTAAGTTACCTGTAATCTAAATAAAAAATATATTTAGAACATAATCTATAAAAAAAACCCTTCCACTACCTATGTATACCCATTAAACACAGCACATGTAGCTATTTCCAGCAGCATAAGAAAGCTTGCTGAGGTGGCTGGCTGGTTTAGTCGGTACAGCACATGACTCTTGGTCTCAGGGTCACGAGTTCAAGCCTTCCACATGGAGTGTATAGCTTACTTTAAAAAAAAAATTAAAAGATTAAAAAAAGAAGAAAGTTTGTTTTGCCTTACTTTCCAGAGCAGCTATGCAAATTATTTTCATGTCTATCAGTCACAAATATTCACTAGTGGCAGAGTGACACTGGGCCGAAAACAGGAGTCTAGATCCCATTGTACTGCTTAGTGCTCCTGTTATGCTGGGAACTTATAAAGTGTTTTTCAAGGTACCACTAGGTCACACTGAGACCACCTACAGGCTAAGCACAGACTCGCCCTCTGAATGCCGCTGAAGTGTGGTCTAATCACTATCCATTTCCTGGAGGAGCCAGATCATCAGGTGGTACTTAGTGACGTGAAGCTGCATTTCCCAATATGGGTTCTTCCAGCCAGGCTGCCTTAGTGATAATACAGACAGGGAGAGAAGGAAGAACTGAGGGAGGACTGAGAGAACACCAATTATGGATTATGTATCATATTATTTTGTGCTGGCCATTAAGGAGCCTTAAACTCTCTGCATACATGAATTAGGTTTTAGACAGGGCCTACTGGGAAAAGCCCACAAGAAAGAATCCAAAAACCTACAATAGTCTGACAGACTGATTTCTTAGCTGACATTCTATGTGACAAGTCTACAGATGCTCTATCCATCAGGATGTGACATGGTGTTAGAGGTAAGTGTCACATATCAGGGCACTGTTCTGGGCCAAAGAGCAAAAGAAGTGATCTCAATGACAAAGTCTGAAGCACAGATAACATGTGCCCAAACTCGTTCCTCCTCAAACCGCAGAGCATAACCTGGCAACTAGCAAACTTCTAGAACTAAACAAGTGGCTAAGGGCGGCGTGCGCCTCTTTCAAACAGTGGCTACATCTTGGTTGAGACCAAGCAGTCTGTTGAACTACCCTGGTCAGTTCACCAACATCTCATATTTTGCTCTTTCCTGGGAAGTCTGGGAAGTCTGGGAATCACTAAACTACAAGTACCATCCAGGGACAGACATCTCTGTGAGTAAGAGCCCACAAGGAATGTCACTGGTAAGAAAAAACACCAAGCAGTACAAACGTCCTTGGGGCAACCAGCCACAGGGATGAAGGACAGGAGTAAAATGTCACCGGGCTTCTCAAATGCTCTCCTGCCAGCTGTCAGAAGTGTGAAACAAAAACTCATTTCCTAATAAATGTTTTCATTTCCTTTGTACATGACAAAAGGTTGAGAGGTGATGAATGGGAGGGGCCAGGGAGCAGAGGGCTCTGGAGGTAAGAACTTGAGGCAAATGTCCCGTACACATAAGCAGAACTTCACTGTTAGGCCCAGGCAATGAGAGGATGGTGGTAAAAATATCTTGTACTCTCAATCTATGCTTCATATGACATCTACATGAGATCCTATCTACTGTATGCCTATTTTGCAGATTTAAACAAATGAAGGCCCAAGTGTACTCAACCAAGGTTACACAGCACATTTAAAGTGTACCCCTTTTCTTCGGATAGGGGCAAAACTGGGATAAAAGCATACTACAAGCTTTCTCAGTGTATTGCTTTCCATCACATTCTGCTCAGGGACAGGCAGGATAGTGGGCAAGGAAAAAAGCAACAATGCTGGTCTCAAGGTCTCAAGGTGATCACTGGGATGCTTCATCTCACCTGGCCTCTGCAGCAAGCAGCTCGTCATAGTGAGAGGACCGCTGATCGTCATCCTGCCGGTATCGGATCACCGTGGCTAGACCTTTGCTGACAAGGGCCTCGGCAATGTTTCTGCAACAGAAAAGACAGGTCAGTGAGCACTAGAGGTGCATATGGGGCTCAGTCAACAGAAATAATAACAGTTAGCACCTGGAGGTCTTATCGCATCCTGACACAGGGAGGGAGAAGCCAAGGATTTCAAGACCAATGAGCCGCTAAGCTAGAACCCCGAACAGGAGGTAGAATAACAAAGTCCCCTAGCTCAGCATCTTTCTGGTTACTACAGTCAGATGCTGTACCAATCCATATAGAAAAACCATCAGAAAATATCTGTAAAAAGCCCACATTATGCAGGGCTATTTACAGAATGTTATAAACAAGCCACTACCCTCAAGAAAAGTCTTCTCTGAAATATCGGGCACACAGATAAAAAACAAAACACATAAAAGCATGACCTAAATTTCTTAATATCTCCTTTCTAGCCTATACAGTAACTAGAAAAATGCCTTGCTCCCAGCTTGGCAATGTTACAAAGGTTAGTTGAACATAACAACACCCCATGCTTCTCTTCTCAGAGCTCCTGACAGCAGCTCTTCCACCCAAAAGGAGCTTCTAGAAGGTAAGGCTGTGAATGAATTTGGTGGCAGGTGCAGGTGTCTTGAGGGGTGGTGGTGGTGTTTCTATGGTGGAATAAAAATTCTTCATGAAGAAATGGCATGAGCTGGGGGAAGAACCAGGTAAAAAGTATAGAATCAGCGACGGCCAGCTTTGGAACAATGCTCCAGATAGAGTCCTTGCAGGACTACAGAAGGACTCAGATTAAAACCCTGCTTCAGGCAATTCTCAAGTGTGTCCAATCTTTTTTTCTTCCCCAGAATAAGAGGTGCCACTGTAAGTGGCCTCCATATACTCTTAACTAGAGAAGAGTACATTGGGAAGGACTCTGAGACAACAAGTAAAACCTATCTGCAAGATTCCTCCCCATGCCGGAAAGATGCCTTTGATGTGAAGCAAAATAAGCTGCAAACTGCAAAAACAAATTTTCCAAAAATGACCTGTAGCAAGCACTGGAGGACAAGAGGGAGGATACTATTGGGAAGAGGGATGGTTATGGCTTTCTTTGTGTCTGTCATGGTTACACCAAAGGCCCCACTCAAACCATCTGGTTAGCGCCCTTCAGGGAGGAGGTAGGATAAGCAATAGGCTACTGTACCATATGCTATGATTTAGTGTTGCTTAGGAATGTCAACCCTCAGCACAGTAGTGTTCTTAGAACCTCAGACCCTGGGGATGCTGGAAGCTGGACGCTGGACTAACCACTGTATGTGCATGTTTAAGCCACTGAAGGGTTCTCTTCATCAAAACCCAGGAATTTACTTTTTTAAAAGACGAAGAAAAAATTATGTGCGGGTAGAGAAAAGAGGAAAAGATGCTATGGCTGACTCTCTCTCATTATGTGCCCCTCTGCTGCCTGTTTATCTACTGCCAGCACGATATTAATATCTCCAAACCGCCACGGAATTAGCACTTCTCAAAATCCACTCCCACAAAGAGGCTGCTTTGCTGGCCTCCCCGTCTCCTGAGTCACCACAGAAGCGTGCTGGCAAATGCTGTCATGATCACAGAGTTGTGTTTGGCAGCGTGGAGAATGCCAACAGCCCCGAACCAGCAGCTGTAGGTACTGATATACGATGCGAATTTAAGGGTGTTACCAAGAAGCCCCAGGAGGGCAGGAGAGCAGCTCCACCCAGCACAGGTCAGAAAGGAGACTGGGGGACAGGGCCACCCGCCCTAGGGTGATTGGAAATGCCCAAAGAACAAAGACATATTCGTTACTGCATTTTGAACTTCTGCATGCTGACATTTTACAGTCAAAACAGGGGGTCTGGAGGAGAAAGCTGGAATGACTAGGCAGGCAAGAAAAGATTCACACAAATAAGCCTCAACATGAAAAGATAGAGAAAGCGAAGCAAAACAGCACAAACATTTAATGATCCACCCCTGTTAATACTGCTCAAATCAATTCCCAGAACTGAACTGAGTACCTACAAGGCCAGCAGAGAACCAAGGGCACAATCCCTCCCTTCTGTATCCTGTCAGCCAACAGACATTATTAGACAAAGCAGATAAGGCCTCAAATTCCCACTCCACAACCTGCCCACTACCAGCCTCCCCCTTAGCTCTCCAGAGCTTAGAGCATAAGCCATGTTCTCTTCACTTCTTACCCCTAATTACAGATTTCTCCTGGAGGAACAGTGGTGCTGGTGCTTAGTGAGCAGTGAGCAGAGTAAAACCACATGAAAAAATACCAGCTGTCATTACTGGGTGTTTACTACAAGCCAGGCATGTGAAAACAACATCACATGTATTTTCTTCTTGGTGTATATTTCCCCAGTGAGGATTCATCACACCATCTTAAAATTATTAATTGACTGTCTGTCTTCCTTTCTAAACTATGATGTCTGAGAGGGCCAGAGCTGCATCTTTCTGCACTGAAGTGCCTAGCTCAAAAGCTGACATAAAGTAGGCAGTACATATTTTCTGAATGCACTTAGTTTATTTAGGATAATTATTAAATGCAGCAAAATCATAGTACATCCCTTTAAATTTGTTTTAATACATCTTGAAAATTTTGAGATACTCTTTGGAATATCAGAAGAACACCCAATTGTTTTGGAAATATAGCCCTGGAACATTACTATCCTAAGCAACTATTAACCAAGCTTGGCCAGCATAGAATCAAGGACAAAAGCTTTCTACGTGCCTTAACAGCTTTTGTCTTTCCCCTCCCTGTTATCTAAAATTTGAATTTAAAGAGAATGAAAGGGAGAGAGAAGAAAATGGAATTAGCCCAGATCCATGTACTTGACTCATTCATTTCTTTTGGCTACTAATGAAAGGTCAGGAGATTTTTCCCTTGGCCAAAGATGGCTCCGAACCCGACAGGGGTGTATTGATCAGTTGCCCAGTGAATAAAAGAGAACATTAAATTATGTGCTATGGCATTAGGCTGCTTTAGACAAATTTATAAGTTCTGCTTTCTTGAGTGTATCAGTAATTCTACTCCAATTACACATGTCTGGCTCAAATGGATAATTCACAATCAGCATACAAAAAAGGACCTAACAGCCTTGGAAGTCTAACAGGAAATCATCTCTTGGTATCAGCTAGAAACACAAAGAATTAGTGCGGGGACTGAAATGCTTCTCCAAAACTAAGAGAAATTTAGATTCTGGTAAAAGTGAACCGTTGCCATCAGGCAGTATCAGGTATTCCTGATACAAACACCAACAGCTTGGGACTCACATACAGACCTTCTCAAAAGATCTGCGTGTAGTTGACATCTTCCCTGTCCATTTGTTACCCCAGCCAGCAGGTTACAAAAAGCTTACACTTTCCCGTTATACGATACCTCTGAAACCATGCGGTAGTATATTCTGCCAACATGGTCAACAGGTGTTCTATGCCCATACATGAGAAGAGCATCCTTAAAAAGTAGGTTTGAATTATAGTTGTTTATAACTGGTCACAATTTTGCCTGCCTTCCCCACTCCTAACCCCTACCCTAAGACTGGAATAGCAACATACTGATAGGTCAGATAACTGTCTAAGATTACCCTGATTACTTAACTGGTATTAATTTTAAAACAAACTTAAAGAAAGTTGGACATACTGTATGTAACAAAGAATAGGCCATCCTTCCTTGATCCATCTTCTAGGGAGTAACCCACCTGTTATACCCTCACCACCAAAACCTTTAGTGTGCATTTCCTATAAACCAGGATATTTTCTTAAAAATCAAAAAATAATAAGTAGAGGGGCACCTGGGTGGTCCAGTGGGTTAAAGCCTCTGCCTTCAGCTCAGGTCATGATCCCAGGGTCCTGGGATCGAGCCCCACATCGTGCTCTCTGCTCCGCAGGGAGCCTGCTTCCTCCCCCTTTCTCTGCCTGCCTCTCTGCCTACTTGTGATCTCTGCCTGTCAAATAAATAAATAAATAAAATCTTTAAAAAAAAATAATAATGAGCAGAACCATGATACCAATAAGACCACACTACTACCATCTGATCCACAAATTACTAGTTAAATTTTGCCAATTATTCCAATAGAATACTTGGGGGAAAAAAGGATCCACGTTTCCTTAGTCTAGAACAGTTCCACAGTCTTGTCTTAGGCTACTCCACGGCCTTGACGCTTCTGAGGAGTGCAGGCCAGTTACTTTGGTTTGTCTGATGTTTCTTTGTGATCAGGTGCAAGTTATGCATCTTTGGCAGGAATACCATAGAAGTGATGGATGTACTTACTGTTCACTTCGATCTCTTCATTAGGGTAGTGTCTATCAGGTTTCTCCACTGTAAAGTTACTCCTTTCCTCTTTATGACGGATAGGTATTTTCCAAGAAGACCCTTTGAATTACATGATTTTCATCCCTCAAATTCCCAAGTTATTCATTTATTTAATTGTAGCAGTATAAGGTCATGGAATGTCATTTTATTTAAAGTCATAATCCACAACAATCATTATTTGTTGTGATACTGAAATTGTTCCCAATTTGGCCAATGGGAGTCATGTCAAGCTGGTTTCTGTTTCCAGTGGACCTGCCCCCACCTGCCTCATTCCTTGAGCACTTCCTTGCTTTCTGGTATAACAACATGTTCCAGGCTTATCTTGTACGGTTTTCTGCAGCTCTGAAATTAGCCATTTATCTGAATAGCCCACATTTACATCTTTATTTCTATACATTTATTTCTATATCAATCTATAACTACTGAAAACCATGTGCAGCAGTCATGAAAATGTGCCTCTCGGATCTCTGACTGCAGGAAGTGTAATTGACTGACAGTCCCAGCTGCTGTGCTCTGAAATCCATCACTGTTTCAGCCAAGGCTATGCTTCCCACCAGCTGCTTCTTGCCGGAGCACAACAGATACTAAGACAGGCCTATTGCTGAGAGATGTGGGACTCCTCTGATGGCAACTCTGGCTTGAGGACTCCTTGTTGGCTTTGCGGTAATTCTCTTATAACTTGGGCAGCTGAGACTTTTCCAATTCAACCTCCCTTTCCTCCCACCTTTTGCAAAGGAGATTAGGACTGTACTGCAGTCTGATGGCACTCCCAGCCTCTTGCAGCTCCCTTTCCATTTTCCCACCCAAGGGTTTTCCCCAATTAATCTCTTTCATGTCTAATTCTGTCTTGGCATCAGCTTTTTAGAAAACCTGAACCAACATACCAGGAGTTCACAAAGATACCCACAATCCCACTCCAACACTATAGGGTTCATTTTCATTTTCTTCCTTTCTATATTTGTACTTTCCTTTCTGACAGAAACCTGGCTTCCACTATCCTTAATAGTTTTACTTATAGGAAAACCTTTACTATATACACACATATACTCACTCACTCACTCATACATTTTGTGACTTCCATGATTTGATCCTAACAGTAGCGCTCACTTAAAGAGAATGCATAACCTGATAAAACAGAACCTGGGTTACATGGATAAGTATTTCAAGAGTGGGCACAGAGAGTAATTCCATAACTTACACACTTGTGCCCATGCCTACACACCCCCTCTCATCCTCCATCTGACTGAGATAATAGATAACTCAATGGCTTGGGCTCAAAGAGCTTCATCTAGCTGTTTGAGCTCAACAGCTTCCACTTAGAAAACATCTACATTTTATCAGCCACTGAAGTGTCCATGGAGATTGCAAAAGCAGAATATTTTCCTCAAGGCAAACATAGACATGGACACATTCAGAATAATGCAAGCCTAAAAAGAAATGCCTCTAACTATAGTCCAGTTGAGGCAAAAGAGAGGGTTGAAAGATAATTAACAGCTTAATTCATTCACAGAATTCATAGCACCTGGATCAGAATTTCATCTCTCATATGTGCACATGCATCCCCAACACATACACTTTCCATACAATGTCTCTACAATAACTTCAAGGCCCTGTAGTCAAATTTCATAAACTAAGCACAACATGCACCCCATGGCTATTTACTATGAGAACGTTGACATGACAAGACATCAGGCATGTAGCCTGGCCCTCTGTCACCCATGACCCTCAAAGACTCCAATGTCTTAAAGCCAGAAAACTGCCTTCACATCCTTTTCACATTGGCTGTACCTCTGCCATAAAGACAGGCTTCCTCACAAGTGCAGGGATGGAGATCCCCAGCTGACAGGGTTCCAATATTGATTTCTACCGTACCAGATGGCTCATCTCACTTTTCCTCCGCTATACAGGGATGTTCTACTGTGGGGCTGAACCAGAGAAGTCACAGGGTACTGATGTCTTTCTTCGCAAAAAGGTAAGAGAAAAGCAAGGAGAGAAAGGTCACCAAAGGATGTGATAAGAAGGTAGAAAGCAGCAAGAACTAGAAAGCTATTTTCTTTAGAATATTAGGTCTACCTATACTCAAATGGTTGGCTCTCTACTCTAAATGAGCGAGCAGAAGTGGGGAAAATGATTAACAGCTAACAGACCCAAAAGCTAGGCTCCCTTTAGATCTTCTTTACAAGTTCACACTAAGACCTCTAATATCCACGCCCTTTGAGGCAGGAACCTGACAATTCCAGGCTTGAGACAGACTTGGTTTTTATAGGCTGACAAAATAGGCTATAAGGGGCAGAGAGTGAAATTCTATATGAGAGGCATCTATAGACAACGGGCAATGAACAGGTCTCTTTCATCATGTTACTGGTTTTTAGGTAGGCCTCAAACCAGGAAAAAGTCTTAGGGAGCAACAGGTAGCTTCCAGAACCCAGTATCGTGATGACTCAGAGGGTAACACATTGCCCCTCCCACCCAGTGTCTTTATCCTCCAATCTCCACTGACTGAGGTCCCATGAATCCAGAACAATAACGCCCCCCCCCCCCCACTTTTTTCTTAAAACACATTCAAGAGGCACTTCCCACACAACCAAGCGGCATATGCAGACAGGAGATTGTTTTAGAAGCATCAGTAATTAGCAACATCTGAGGTGGCACACACCATCCTTTATAGATTTACTGAATCTCTCTCCTACCATACACATTCCCTATTTTTTTCACTCCCCCTTTGAAATAATGTAATTCTAAAAATAACTAAGATGGATTTTTAAAAAATCTTTTAACCTTTAAAGGCTCCTTTTTTTTTTTTTCCCATTTAATAAGTCCTTTCACCAGTATGACCACCAAAGGATGTGAACAGTGGCTAGAGACTTTCCCAGAATTCATGACACAAACTGAAAACAAAGAAGATTCAAATGTCTTGATGTCCCTAAAAAGGCTCAGTCAGAGACTAGGGTGAAATAAGGGAGAAAAGCAATGGTTACCAAGGGCTGCATTAAGGCACCTGGAGTTTTTGGAGAGGACATCCTTGCTCCTGACACTTAGACCCACCAACTCAGCTGTAGTTATGTGGAACACAAGACACAGTGTGACCCTCAGAGAAGCATGAACCCAGAAAGTCAGACTCAAGAACGGGCAAGTATGGAATGAGACTGATCTGAACATTAGAAGCAACAAAACAAAAACAAAGAAATCCCATTCTTTTGAACAAAACTCTCCAATAGGTTTCAGTTCACATTTAATGATCATTCAGAAGATGTACAGGTTCTAAACACAACTGTTCTGTCAATGAGAGCATTTTCTAGAGACTGGAGTTGAGATAGGAAAGTCAAGAACTCTTAGAACTACAACTCTGTTTTCTCTTTTTAATTTAATGAATCCTAATCATTCTTCCTCAGCAGGAGGGGAATATGCAGGGGAAGAATGAAGCATGATGGAGACTGACTTCAATTTGAAGAACTTGAAAGGATACACCATTCGAATGAAACCAAAGGAGACCCATAAACTAGCAGACTGGCAGAAATGAAGAAAGGAAGAAAGGAGGGAAGGAGAGAAGGAGGGAAGGAAGGAGAAAGGGAAGATGGAGGGGTGAGAAAAAGAAAAAAAAATTCAATGAATAAATTTCTGCTTTGTTGACAGATTAAATCCTTGAATCCCCACAGCACACATCTATCAAAACTTCATTACTGATAACAGGCTTACTCCTGGGCACTGACAAAAGCATCTCTAGCTTCAGAGGCCATGTCCCACTGAGCAACCAAGAGTAATCTTGAGTTTAGGAAGGAAAGAAATAAAAGCAAAGATATCTAGAGACCAGGGTTTCACAAGTGGGTGATGAAGAGAAGTCACTTCATATTCAACCTGTCCAGAATAGCTCATTTTCTACTCCGAGGTGTCTCGGAGCCATATCCTACCCATTACCTTCTTCCACTCACGCCCCATGTGAGGTCACACCTACTCTTGATCTCCTGAAAGAACAACTAACAGGGAGGAAAATAAGATGGAAATATACTTGGAAGCAGCAGAATTAAACATCTAACCTGCTATATAACTCTGACTACCGGAGAGAATAGTGCTGAAAAATATGGGTCAAAGTGATTTAGAAAAGGAGGGGGAAGAAGTGTAACATCAAATAGTTATATAAAATAGTTATGCTTACTAAATAGACAATTTTATTCTGCCCCCGGGATTTCTGCAGTGCTGTAATCTTATTGCCACCTCTTACACGACAGTTTCATTTATTCAGCAATATCATAGATACAGCTTTCTAAGACAAGGATATCTGTGGTATTACGCTCTATTATGCCAGCTCCTCTGAGTCTCACTGCACTTACCAGTCATATCTGAGATAGTCAGGACAATGAGGAACACTGGATGAAGCAGGAGGGCCATATTAAATACAAGTGGCAATAAAATGATGTCCACCTTCAAATACCTGAGATTTTCCCCAATCTCCAACCCTCAAAATAAGATAGAAGAGAAATAGTGAAAAAAAAAAAAAATGTCTGTCTCATAGACAGAAACTGCATGGACTTTTCTGAATCTCCCTTATACTCTAGGACAGAACATAGAGTATGTACCCACAGTGACACTCCATCTTTTAGACAAACATGCTTCTTTCCCAGGACACAAACAGATCCTTCACAAAACAACTAAGCAATTAAACACTGGATCCAGCTTGCAGAAAGCAAACTTTCTAACAAATAGGTACTCCCAACCCAGCTGAGTTGGTCCCCTCAATGCTAAATATGCCATGCGGTTATGTCTCCAACTATTCACAGGACATGTGAATTCACATGATTCATCGCCATGTAAGACTCAGCATTTCAAAAATAAAACTCTCTTCCCCAGATTAAGTGTTTCTAAAACCTACTAAATCAGCTCAATCTCCTAAGGTCTCTAACTCTAACTGTAGGGCCATCATCCACCCAGTCACCCAGGCCTGATGTCTAATATTTCCACATAAAATTCGCTGTCAAAACTTTAACTCAAATTTCCAATGTTTCTCTCATCAATGCTTTCTTTTCTTTTTCCCCGTTGTGGCTCTCACTGCCTCTCACCTGACTACTTACAACAGCCTCCCCCTCTCTGGTTTCCTTGCAATGCCCACGGATTCTAAACACAGTCAGTCAAGGCCCCTTAAAGCACTGGCCTTGAGAGCGATCCTCAATCTCAAACCCACCACAATCAGAGAACTTTTCCAATACAGAGACAATACTAAGTTATCATATACAGAAATGATGATGGAGGGGAAAGAGAGGAGAGGGAAGGGGGGGTTTTGTGGGGGGAGGGAGAGAAGGGAGGAGGAGGAGGAGGAGAGGGTTAGGGTTAGGAGAAAGAAAATGGTTAGAGAGAAGGAGGGAAGACTGACTTTTTAAAGAACTATTCTGCGTGCTTTACATATTTATTAAATCCACTTAATGGTTACAAAATCCTGAGGAATTAGGAACGCTTATCATCCCTATTTTACAGATGAGAAACGTGAGGCACTGAAAGTTTCTAAAGGTCACCAGTGATAGTTAGAACCAAGAAAAGCTATGCAGAGACTTGGCATTTCAGTGAGAAAAAAGATCTTGCTAATCACCTAACCCAAGCCCCATGCTGTAAACATCAGATGACAGAACAATTTCTTTGATTTTCACTCAAAAGATAAATTCAGATTTAATGGCCATCTATTGTGAGTTTACTACAGGACAGGCATTTAACACATTAACCTGCTCCTGCCTGCAACGCACACAGCAGTATGTACAAACAGTAAACGATTCAGACTTACCACAAGCAATCCTGTTTCTATGTGGCAGAGCCACGATTAGAAGCCCAGTTTTTTATTCCAATTTCAGTTTTCCTTTGGCTAAGCAGTACTACAAATTATAAGGTAACAGACTATTAAAGGTATTCTGCGAAAGAGCCTCATCTGCCTCTCTAAACCTAGTCCATTAATCTCCTCTCAATTTTCTGCTCAATCTCAGCCCATTTCACTACCAAACAAGCACCTTGCACTCTCCTGCTCTCTATACTGTTGGCTGTGCTGCTCCTTTGGCACTCATCTTGTACTGCTGTATCTTATCTCCCTTTGTACATATATCTTATCTAAGTGCCAAACACCTAGTAGGCACTCAATAAATATTTATTGGCTAGCTGACTGATTTCATTCGAGTTCCCAAGGGGTTCTGTGGGCGTTGGATGAAAACAAAGTAATAACTGAGTCATGGAATTTTTGAGCAAAAAATGCCCAAAGAGATAAACCAAGCCAATAACCTCCATACACAGATGCAAACAGACCCAGAGAGAAATTGAACATGTTTAAATGGGTAGTCTAAAGAAACACAGAGAGTGACACCATTACAACGGCATCTAAGATCCTCCAGATTCTCAGCCTCTTTTCCTTTATGGTACTGCTGTCCTTTAAAAATTCTATATAACATAGGGGACACCTGGATGGCTTAGTTGGCTGAGCATCTGACTCTTGATTTTAGCTCAGGTCATAATCTCAGGGTGCTGAGATTGAGCCCTGCGTTGGGCTCCAGGCTGGGTGTGGAGCCGGCTTAAGATGAAATTGTATCTTAATATAAGAGTAACACAGTAAAACAAATGAATACGATAAAAAAGAAATGTTAAGAATAAATGTTGATCAATACGATAAAAAAGAAATGTTAAGAATAAATGCTGATCAATTCTGCTTCATCCGACAAGAGAGAAATTACACAGAGCATTTATAGTTACTCTTCAACAATGAAAGCTGCTTAATGTTTCCCACTTGCTCCAGCCCTCTGTGGCCACAGACGGCAATGATGAGCTTGTTTCCTAAGGAACTCTTGGCACAGAGCAGTGATTCAGGGCAGAGGATCTCAGTTCTTACCCCAGCTCTCCGGCGGTTTAAAACTTGTGAAGGAGCTAAGCCTGTACCAGTTTCTGTATGTATAAAATAAGGGAGTAGATCTAAATGCTCTACAAAATAGATTAGAATACGTAAGCTTGAACGTAATTTAAAAATGAACTAGCAGTTACTGATCAATAGTCATATATATTTGATAATAGCTTCATCTTTCTGCCAGTATTTTTATATAGCACTAGCTGATAATATTCAAGGCAAAGTAGATTACGTATGGTTTCAGTAAGTATACAAACACTAAGGTATATTTATATACATTTCTGGTTGTGGTTTGTAGAATATTGTGGCAGCAGGCACAATTTCTTCCAATCCTTCTACTAGGGACTATAAGAGCCCTATCCTTTCTGTGCACACCAAAAAATGGTGGAAAAGGGTGGGAGGCCAGGATTCTTGACATATTTATTTATTCTTGACAAATATTTACTTATTCTTGACAGGTATTTATTCTATTCAACTGTTTAATGTCTACTATTTGTTTAAGATATAATGCACTACCCATGGGGCACCTGGGGTTAAGCCGCTGCCTTCGGCTCGGGTCATGATCTCAGGGTCCTGGGATCGAGTCCTGCATCGGGTTCTCTGCTCAGCGGGGAGCCTGCTTCCCTCTCTCTCTCTCTCTCTGCCTGCCTCTCTGTCTTCTTGTGATCTTTCTCTGTCAAATAAATAAAATCTTAAAAAAAAAAAGGTATAATGCATTACCCAAATATTCTTAAAAAAGAGGACAGAGGGATGAGCGAATAAAAGTATGTATGTATACAGTATATTTTCTACCAAGGAAACTAAAGACCAATTTTGGATTCTTCACTGGCTGGTCCTTATACTTTGGCTAAGTATTTTTTCCAATGGCAAGAAACTGCCTTTACTCACTAGTAGAAATGTGTTCAAAGAACCGATTTAAGAGTAAAACTGGTTTAAGAGTAAAACCGACACTGAACAGGAATTTATTAGATTCCTTGAATCTCTGAGGCTCACTAGGTAGAGTAGGAGGTTTACTTC
Source organism: Mustela erminea (assembly GCF_009829155.1). NCBI lineage: Eukaryota > Metazoa > Chordata > Mammalia > Carnivora > Mustelidae > Mustela > Mustela erminea. Next base: position 23,712,370 of record NC_045624.1, read on the forward strand.
TGATCTTAATCACTGAACATAGTGAAGAAAAAAAAAATCAAAGACTCACCTTTACATTTACAGTTTGCCAACTACTATTTTGGCCTGTCAAGCTTACACTTGAGTAATATAAGTAGCAGCAACATGTCAATAAAACGATTATGAGCTGTTTCTTAAGTAGTCCTTATGAGACTATAAGATTACTGCACAGTAAATATTAACGAGAGAGGCAGACTTCATTATAGACTATAAGGAAATATCAGAAATCCTTCATTCATTATAATCAGAGAGTTTAGAGCTGAAAGGGTCTTAATGTTCTACTCCAATTCTCTCATCTTACTGACTGTAATGTCTCTGAATCTCAGATTAGCAAACTATTTAGTGACTGACTTGGATTAGAACTCAGATCTCAAGTCATAAAACAAGCACCTTTCCACCATGATGACCTGCCTCCAGTTCCATATAAAGACTGGGAAAATTATTGCTACACCCAACTCAGATGGATCTCAAAGGCATTATGCTAAATGAAAAAGGTCAACCTCAATGGATCACACACTCTAAGACTCCATTTATACAATGTTTTGAGATGATGAAATGATAGAGATGGAAAATGGATTAATGGTTGTCATGGATGTTGGGAGGGGAAAGGTGTGGTAGTAGCACAAGGGACACCCCTCTGATGACTGAATAGTTTTCTGTCTTGATAATGATGGTGGGCACAGGAATCTACACATGTGATAAATCTACACGTGACATACACGTGCTGACACACACACACACTGCACCAACGCCACATTCCTGACTTTGAAATTTTACTATAATTATATTGTTACAACTATTGGGGGGGAACCGGCTAGAAGGTACATGGGATGGACCACTGTACACTTTTGCAACTTCTGTGACTCTACAATGACTTCAAAATAAAAGTTCAAAAAGAAAAAGTCAATAGAACTTGAGCTTACTAAAAATAAAACAAAAGCACCAAAGATTCCTAACTCTATTCTCAATCAGAATAATCCTCATCCAGAATAATCCTTAAGATTAAAGTCAACAAAACTCGCTTGTATTCCTCTGCTCAAAACTCCACAATGGCTCCTATCTCATTCAGGGTAAAAGCCAAATACTTGGCGTGGCTGACAAGAATCTCTCTGGTCAGCTATCCCCCCTTCTGGCCTTACTGACCTCATCTCTCACTGCCCCCATCTTGGCTTCCCCTGCTCCGGCCATAAGGCATTCTTTTTATCTGGGCACACTTGCACTACAAGACCTTTGTCCCCCCTGTTCTCTTTGCTTTCAAACCACTTGTTCCTTCACTTCATTCAGGTCTTTGTGCCTGTCCCCTTATCAGTGGGGCCTAAGTACCTACTGACAATGTGTCTCCTTCTAACCCTGGAATACCTCTCCTCTATCCTTCCTTAGCTTTATTTTCTTTACAGCATTTGACCATCTACATAGTTCTACATATTTTGTTTATTTGTTTGCCACCATTGGAATATAAATTTCCACCTAAAAGACAGATTTCTCTCTACAGCATTCATTACTTTATGCCCAGTGCCAACAGTACCTGGTACATCGTGCAATAAAGAATTAACCTACTGAAGAGACCAGAAAGGGAAAAGAAAAAGGAAAAACAAACAACCAACCAAAACATAAACCAAAGTAGAAAAGTAAAACAAACACATTATATTCGTGTGGCCTAAGGACAAGATGCAATTTATTATTACATATAAATGAAGCTGCATTTCATTCAGATTTGCAATCATGAGACCAATTCTGACTTTAATTAGAACAAACCTGACAAAAGACATTTATCTTTTAAGTCCCATTTTTCTGTGCTATCATACCAAGGGGCCTAAAGTGAAGAACCTCTAGGGTCCCAGACAAAGCTAAAATTCTCAATGGGTCCATGTGAGGCAGAGAACATCTGCATTTCAGTTATAGGCCAGGTAAGTCTGGAAAGGAGCTACGGAAGGTATCTGAGCACTGGTTCTCTCAAAGACCCTGTAGGTGGCAAAAACTGTAGGATGCACTGGGAGTAAAAAAAAGCGAGACACATGACCTAATGCTGTAAGCGCCACGAACCTTATGGTAAGTGCAGGGTGCTGATGATGCACTGACACAGACGCCCGGTCAGGGTCCTGTTGGGGCAGGGTTCCTAAGGCAAAGCCCCTCTACGATGTGAAATGCGGACAGTTGAGTAGGAGCTATCTAGAAGCAAAGTATGTTCCAGACAGAGAGAGCAGACTGACTTCAAGAACAGTGAGTTTAAGCTGTTTTTGGTTTTTATAGAAATGATGGATGAGAGCCAGGGAATGTTAAATATAAACATGGAGAGGTAAGCAAGGGCCAGATCATGCGTTTGTATTAATCCTAATGGCTGTGGATGATTAATGAAGACTTTTAAGCAGTAGAATAACTATCAGATTTGTGTATCAGGAAGCCAATTGCAGCAATAATGTGGAAAATGGATCAGCAGGGAGTTAGGACCAGTAAGGAGATGGCACAAACCGGGCAATGAGGAGAAAAAGGCTAGAATGAACTTGATAGAGACCAGCAGATAATCAGGTATGGAGAGTGAGAGGGGAGAGAGAAAGATGACACTAGATTGGTGGAACAGAAGACTGACTAAATGGTGGCACTATCAATCAAGATGTGGGATCATTCAAGAGAAGGAATAGCTTTCTACAGGGGAGAACATGAGCTCAGTTTTAGCCATATTGTACTCTGGTATCTCAGAAGTGAGGTGCAGGCAGTATCTGGATATGCTGGTAGGGAGAGCCTGAAAGAAAGAATTGGGTTAGAGACCTAGGTCTGGAAATCAGCAACATCTACCTGAAAACCGAAGCAATGCGATGAATGAGATCACCCGTGGAGACTGAGGTGGGGTAAGAAGACGGACAAGACAAGACGGAAGCCTGGGAAGCACAAATATTTAAGGAGCACTCAAAAGCAGACTGAAGAGAAGTAAGCAGAACTATAGAAGGAAATCCTGTCAAGTATGCCACACTAAAAGAAAAGAGAAAAAGATTTTAAAAAGATGGTGTTAAGTTTTACATAGTACAGAGATCAAATATAAGCAAGGATTGAGAAGTGTCCTTAAGGGAAGCACTGGTCTCTTAGGTAAGCACAGATTCAATGATGTGGAGGGGTCAAAGCAGATGGTAAAGGAACGAAGAGCAAATGGAGACAGAATTAAAACTTCTTTTAACTCTTTTAATTAACTTGGCTGTGGAGAGAAGGCAAGAAGAAGAAAAGTAGCTACAATAAAGAGAGAAGACTGGAGAGTAATTTTCAGAAGTTAGTTAAAAAGGAAAGGGATAACTGATGGCACAAAATCCCCTGGAGACCAAAGGAGAGAATTTAGAGCAGGTATGTAGAAAAATGAATTTGGAAAGAAAGAGGCTGAAATCTTCCATGGAGAAAGGAAGGCAGGAGATAAGAAAAGAAATCAGGGGAAAGGCAAGTGTGGAGCTGCGAGAAGGTGTTTTCTAGATACGCCCGTATTTCTTCCAGAAAGCAGGAGATGAGGCTGTCTGCTGAGAATGAGGGGAGAGAAGTAGAGTAAGGGGCTTAACTGAATATGGCTGTGAAAATCTGAAATAGCTCTTGTGGTGAAGTAACTTGAAAACAGCACTTAGTGGGAATCAAGCAGCAGCGGTGTGGAGGAGGACCTGGAGCCGGGACAGATGCGGAAAGGCTGATGGAGAAGGCTCCTGAACTCACTGAGGTCTGAACCGTGGACTACATGGAGTGGAACGACAGCAAAAGGAACAGTGAAAAATCCATGAGGGAACTTGTTAGCAAATCAACAAATCTACCACCCCTTCCTAATTAAACTGCTTCTCCCAAGATCTCCAGAGTCACGAAGGCAGGATCAAACATCCTCAGTTATTTTGGCTCCTGGTGGGAACTAAAGCTGTGGATGGCTTTTCCCTGCCTTGCTCCTGACTTTTAGGCATTCCAGTCCAAAATGTCTGCTGTTTCTGGAATGATGGCGCATAATCCAATTTACCGACCCATTAAATCTCAATGACCATGCCTATTTAAAGCACATCTGGAACTATACTCTGTATGAACAGTGATCAATTCTGACAGCTGTCTGATCAACCTGGACAACTCTTCAAAATGATCTTATAGTCTAGAATCTTGGCTTCTATCCAAGCTCACTATGTCACAGGCTGGTATGAAAAGGAATAAAGTCAGTCAGTGAAGACTTACAAAAGTGGGGTCTACTCCATTGCCCAGGGTGCCTTTGAATAAGCTACACAGGTGATTCCAGGGCACACAAGTTTGAAAGCCACCACTTTAAATCAATATTAGTATTAAACATACTAGCTCTGAGATGAGAAAAGGATGCATAAATAGTAATGGAAAGCAAGTGTGTGGTAAGTTAGGAGAGATAAGCAAAGAAAAATATAGTTGATGATCATCACAATTCAGGGGATAGGTGAAGCTCTGCATTAACAAAATACTGAAGGGAAGCCATTCACAGAGAAAAAAATACCAGGATCAAGATTGACCCTTCGAGAATATGAGGGCAAAGGACTTAATTATATCTCTTAAATACATACATATCAAAGGCATGGTATGTCACTTAAAGCATAACCATTTTCCTGCTTCTCATTTCACCTCTGAAGTTCACTTCTAAAGGCTGATAATCAACAATGTTTTCAATAGCTGTGTGGCATCTTTTCTCTGAAGAAATACACAATATGCTACTGCTTTGAGCCACATTTACCTAACCTACTTCTAATCTTGATCTTCCTAAATTAACCAAATGGAGAGAAATCACCTCCGATTCTTTATAGACAGGAGTAAAGAGGTCTGGTAACTTAAAAAGGGCAATGGGCAAGAGTAAGTAAACTCCAGAGATACTCAAGAAAGCCAGCACACGTGTGGATGTCCTTAGAGGGACACACTAATGTAATCACCAGTACTATCTCTCTTTCAATGGAATTCCCGCCTGACTGCTGATCTGGGTGCAAGCTAATTTCCCCCACGGTGAATACTGCTGTTGAGATGCAGAACTTTCCACCATCTGTTACGCAGAATTAGCATAATGACAGATTATCTAATCCCTTACACTTAATTGATACAAATGGCACTCTTACAACACCAGTTCAGTCGTATCCTCATTCATGTGGTCTTATCCCCACCCTATAAAAACTGGTCCTCCCACCCTGCTGGTGATGGATCTGGTCTGGAGTTTACCCCCAATCTTGCTAAAAGTCCAGGTGCTTTACCATGAGACACTTTCCTAAAATATTTTATTCAGGAGGGGGAATACAGCTGTTACACCAGATGCATCTGAAAAGGGGCATACTGAACAAAAAGAAAATCTGTCTCCAGGAGACTGGCAAAACCACTGTGTGAGGCAGTGCCTCCTTGAATTAGATTGGGTTGAAAATTTCGAAAGGGACGGAAGTTTAGGTCAGAACTGATCTGGGGATAGTGACAAAGGGAGAAAAGCAAAAAGAAAGAAATCGGAAAATTAAATGAGTAGCAATATGATACTAACAAAAAAGACTCTGCTGTTTTACAGATTCAGGTGTTCTAGACAGACCCAGGGTAGCATTTAACAAAAAATGGGAATCAGACACCTAGAAAATCAAGGACATGTTCATAGGACCAAATAACTAGAAGAGCACCATCACTAACAAGTAGCAGGGACAGCTGCCTGTGGCACCAAACAGAGGAAGTGAACTGTCCTATCACCAGTGACCGGTAGAGACGGTTCAATTAGAAGGAAGTGAAAAGCCATCAGAAAGTACTGCAAATAATTTCCAAAACCAGCATTTCCTCAGAAAGTGAGCTTCCAGGGTCAAGAGAAAATACTACAAGAAATGGACCTGCACCTAAAGGAAAACCAGGTTTCCGGCGGGGGTTGGGGGTGGGGATGTGGGAAGATGTTCTTGTTCATTTTGAATATATAACTCTTTGGATATAAGTGAAATCATCAAGTATTTATTTAAAACATGTATTAACCTAGAGGTATTGTTTAAAACACCACATTTCAGGATCAGCTGTTCTCAAGCTACACTCTCTACAAGTGTATGCAACACACAATGTACACCACCATCACAGCCACTTTTCTTTTCTGTTAAAGATTTTATTTATTTATTTTGATAGAGAGAGCGAGAGAACACAAGCAGGCAGAGCGACAGGCAGAGGGAGAAGCAGACTCCCCCCACAAAGTGGGGAGCCCAATGGAGGGCTTGATCCCAGGACCCTAGGACCATGACCTGAGCCGAAGGCAGATGCCCAACTGACTGAGCCACCTAGGCACCCCATCACAGCCATTTTCTAAGATTGTTTTCTTTCAACTTCTTCCAAAATTTTTACACATTAACTGTTTTGAAATCTACATATAATGTTGCTATCAGAAATAGTTTCCTTACGTCACAAGTATCCATTTTCCTAACATTTGGATGGCTGGTTTTATCACTTGTTCTGTAAGTATCTATTCATTCCTCCATAGTTTGAGTCCTGAGAACTGGGGTTGCAGACTCATAGTTTGTTTTTCATTGAAGTTTTATTGGAACATAGCTATGTCCATTTGTTTGCATATTGTCTATGCCTGTTAAAGGCAGAGCCAAACAGTTGTAATAAGACCATATGGCTTTCAAAGCCAAAATATTTACTATCTGGTCCTTTACCGAAAAGGTTTGTCCACTCCTGCCTCTGAGTATTGCTTTTTAAGGAGAACTTTAATAGGTCACTTCCTAGAGCACTTGGCTGGCTTGGTCATAAAGCATGCAACTCTTCTTACCTCAGAGTTGTGAGTTCAAGCCCCACACAGAGACTGCTTAAAACAAATATATAAATAAATAGTCACTTCCTATGACTCCCAGCACTTGCAGTCAAGCAGACATACTCACCAGAATAAGTGTTACATTGTGCAAAAAAAAAATCTGGCTCATTTTTAATGATTCTACAATGTGATCTTCATGTAGCACTGACAGATTCTAGAAAGCTCACTGATGTGTTCAAAATAAACTAACTGGGGTGCCTGGGTGGCATAGTCGGTTGAGCAGATGACTCTTGGTTTCGGCTTAGGTTGTGATCTCAGTGTTGTGAGATCAAGTCCTGTGTCAGACTCCACACTCAGCCCAAAGTCTGTTATGTCTCTGTCTCCCTCTGCCCATCACCACCCACCCAGTCACTAGGCACATGTTCATTCACACACTCTAATAAAATCAGTCTTAAAAATAAATTGAAAAAATTGGGGCACCTGGGCAGCTAAGTGGGTTAAAGCCTCTGTCTTTGGCTCAGGTCATGATCCCTGGGTCCTGGGATGGAGCCCTGCGTCCGTCTCTCTGCTCTGCAGGGAGCCTGCTTCCCCCCCCCCCCGCCCTCGGCTGGATCTCTGCCTACTTGTGATCTCTGTCTGTCAAAGAAATAAATAAAATCTTTAAAAAACTAATAATAACAAATTAAAGAAATTAACTGAGGAAGCACTCAGTAATATGAGAGCATCTGTGAAAACTCAAGGTAGGAAGACTTCCTCTCTTCTGAGCACCGGTGGGCAGGGGGGCCTGCACCTGGTATTTATGTAGGGTTATTACCTCTAGCCACAAGACTCCAGAGTACATAAATGAGCCCCTCTCTTCCGAGAACACGCACAATGCTACTATTAAGAGTAAGGAAAGCCACCAACACTGTCATTTCTGCGATGGCAGCAGGCAGGCAGTACAGAGAAAAGTCACATGGAAAACGGGACTTGCTGTAGATGAATGTTACCTCATGAAGTTGTTGTAAGGAACAAAAGACTTTACTTAGGTTCTGCCTGGCAAATAGTAAGCGCTGTGTGTTTCTGATCACTCTTCTTGGTTTTCACTATACTGACACTGGCTTAGTTGCATCACTCCTCCTGGACTCAGCCCCTTGTTCGTAACATGAGGGAGGTGGACTAGACAGTCTTAAACATGTTTTCCTACTATAAAATCTATTTTACTAGAAGGAAAAAAAAAATGTTCTATGTGCAGCCATGAAGATACACGTTCTCAATGCAAGCATTTTTCAGGAACTAGCTGAAAAGGTGAGCCTGACTTCACAAGACCTGTCCAGGAGATGAAGCTATCAGAGCAGACTCCTTCTTAAAATCCAGCGAGCCTGGGAAGAGGTCACCCTGAGCTGATAAAGACATCGAGCTCACCCCTTCGGCAGCAGCGTATGGCCTGGGAGAGCAGCCATCCATCCGCAGCGCTCTCAATCACACATGCCACTGCGGAGGCGAGATTCACGGCTCCAGCGGCAACAGGCCAGTGTTATCCAATATGCATGAAATCAAAGTTTTCATCATTTCCAGTGGTCAAAGGCCAGTGAGTGATAAATCCCAGAATACAAGGATTAATGAAGGAGTCATTAAAACCCGGCATTAAATCACTCCTGTAGCCAATGCTGAGAGTGATGTCTGTAATACATTACAAGGCTGATTAGAAAGAAACAAGTTCCAATTTAGAAATGAATTACCTGATTTCTTAAAAAATTGACTGGATGGCTATCACAGCAATTTTGTTATTACAAGAGAAAGAGAGAGTGGGTAACATACAAGTTATGTCATGGGTAGGAAATGATCATCTCAAAATCGCAGGGAACAGAATCTGGGAATAAATAACTTCCTAAAGACAGTAAGATGGAAAAGGGAGTCCTGACACCGGCCAGACTTTTACTTCTTTTTAAATTCTGAGTGTGTGTGTGTGTGTGTGTGTGCGCGCGCGCCAGCACCTATGTGTATTGAAGGGAAGGCACTGTTAACACTTTATGCCCAGGAAACAAATTTAATCTAGAAAGAATAACCACATTCTGATTACAGTCTGAGAGAGGACATGAGCTGATACCAATGAACTATCTTCTCATACACAATGAGCACTGTCTTATTGTTGAACATAATCTGTCAATGTGAAAAAAGCCCTCAACATATACTCTAAAGATAAAATAGGGTGAAAAACAGGGGACTGGCTCAGGTGGGCGAGGCTCTGACCTACTTTAGTTTCCACAAGTTTCTGACTAGGAGAAACAGAGCCTCCAGAGGCTTCTGCTTTCTTGTTAAGGGTTCTGTCCTAGGGCAGCACACTAGTTAGAAAAACAAATGCCACCAAGTAGATGCTCGAGTGGAGAGAATCCTTTATAGGCAAAAACTTTCAACTGCACCCTCTCAATACGCAAAGCTCATCAGTATAGGCAAGGTCATACTTCCAATTCAAACAATCCAAACCAAAACAGGAATACTTCTTGTTCTCCACTCTCCCCCTCTCTGCTAAGCTACTGTGAGAAAAGACTGATACCCCTCCCTGAAAACAAGTCTTGAAGGATTCTCTGAGACCAGGTAACATAATGCAAATTCTTATGTGTTATAATTGGATAATATTCAAAATACTTAACATATGGCACTGGCTAGAGTTTGTCATACCTGTATATATCAGCTGAACATAAGCCTTATTTGTAAAAATAGAAAGGTATGCTAGAAAAAAGCCAGGATCATAAATGTGGCTGTATCTAGAAGGGTATCAGGATAATATAGCAAATCATTTGAGGGTAGTAGTATAGATTAAAGGCTGCCAAATAATTATGCCTCAATCATCAAAACATGCATCATTAATTTCAGATGCATCAATCTATACCCCAAAAAAGAAAACAATGAACTCTAGGGCTTCTTCAATATTTAACTATTGACTTGAATCTTTAATAAACCCCATAAATGGCAATTATTGAGTCTAACAAATAGATTATACTTGAATTTGTTTGATCCCCCACAAGTATTTAAAAGATACAGTTTGGGTTAGTTAGCAACACTGCCACCAAAAGCAAAGATACTAACAATACCTTCCACTGCCAAAGACTTCTTCTTAAGGAGAAAAATAAGAACAACAACAAAACAAACAGTTGTCAACTAGATGAAATCTATGAATTAGATAATTATAGAGAGAGGTAAAAGAATATTAGAGGTCTAAATTCGAAGCTCTTGGGGCACCTGGGTGGCTCAGTGGGTTAAGCACCTGTCTTTGGTTCAGGTTATGATCCCAGGGTCTGGGATCCCTAGGATCCCTGCTCAGCAGGGAGTCTGCTTCTCCCTCTTCTGCTCCCCATGCTTGTGCCTGTGTGCTCTGTCAAATAAATAAATAAAATAATAAAATAATAAAAAAAAATTTGAAGCTCTTTCCAATGTTGCGCCTTGTTATCTTAGGTAAACAATTTAACTTGAAGTCATGTCAGTGGTGAATGGCAGTGAGGCCACTAAGTCAACTGGCAGTGATAACTAAGAGTTAACTACTTGGAATAAAGTCTGATTCTGCAAATCCACAGACTTCCAACTAAATCTAGTGTTTATGATCAAAGTCCTGGGGAGGAAGGTCTACATAAAAGAAAAGATCCCTGGCTAGCTCTTTCACAGTCAACACGGAGAGCCCTAGGCATTTCTCAGGGCAATTGGCCTAAGTGCCACAAGACCAGGGGCAAAAGAAAGCCCTGCCATGAGAACAGAAAGTGGGAGCTGGGACACCCCGCTGCCATACTAAGGCTGGCCCCCACCACGCACACACAGCCGGCGTTAGGGGGAGGCAATAAGAAGCGCCGTGCCTTGAGGCTGGACGTGGGCAACTTCTCCTGGGGCTCTGAGTGTTGAGCCGGCAAAACAAGGAGTACTGGGACGCCTGGGTGGCTCAGTTGGTTGGACGACTGCCTTCGGCTCAGGTCATGATCCCAGAGTCTCGGGATCGAGTCCCGCATCGGGCTCCCAGCTCCATGGGGAATCTACGTCTCCCTCTGACCTTCTCCTCGCTCATGCTCTCTCTCTCTCTCTCACTGTCTCTCTCTCAGATGAATAAATAAAATCTTTAAAAAAAAAAAAAAACAAAAAACAAAAAAAACAAGGAGTACTGATGCTGTTGACAATGCATCTGCCAACGACCTGGTCAGCACCAAGCCCCTGGTGAAGAATGGCATCATGCTCACAGATGGCATACCTCCCCACACCTTGCAGATAGTGGCAGGAGTCCCACCATGCACTGCCCCTGGGCCGCAAGAAGGAGGCCTAGCCGACTCTGGAGAAGGAAGAGATTTTAAACAAAAAACAATCAAGGAAAAATAAGAAATATGATGAAAGGAAGAAGAATGCTAAAATTAGCAGTCTTCTGGAGGGACAGTTCCAGCAACTAGAACATCGCTTCAAGACCAGGCCAGTGTGGCTAACTAAGCAGGTGCTACCAGCTGGAAGGCAAGGAGCTAGAGTTCTATCTGAGGACAATCAAAGCCGGGAAAGGCAAATGAATCTTCTTCCCTTCTATCTTCTTCTATCTTCAGTCACTAATAAAGGTGTTTTTTGTTCTGGGGAGGAAACAAAATCCCAAAATCTGTAGCTGGTCTTTCTGGAAAGCCAACAGAAAAACGACCGGCTTCATTCACTGCTATGACTTCTCTAACCCCACAACACACCCCTAGCTGAAGTTCTCTTTCTTAAGCATCTGAGAATAGGTTTAAAGAAACTTTAGATTACTAAAAAGAGATACTAAAAGATTAAAGAATATTAGCAACGCTGTTTGTTTCTTTCTCCTTGAAAAAAGGCCAGATAGGGGCCTTAGGAAAAGAGGGTGGGTGAATGACTTACCAAGGTCACGCTACATGCTGGAGGCAGAGCTAGAAATAACCATTACCCTCTTAGCCCCTTCACTGCTCTACCACTCTGTCCTTATTCTAAATAAGCTGATATGACAGAAGTTAGTGGAGGTAAAAGGCTGTGTTCTGGGATCAAAACTGATCTGAGAAAAAATACATTTATAAAGTTTGTTTTATTCTTCCTATTACCTGTATCTATACTTATCCGAGAACAGAGAAGAATGTTGGTTTTGGAACTCCTGTTTTCTCTAGACTTCTTTTCAGAGTGCCTATTAATATTGGCGGCACATTAGAATCACCATTCAAAATATCAATGCCAGGCCCTATGCCAAACCAGTAAATCCAGAATCTCTAGGGGTAAAGAACAGTATTTTGAAAAGAACAAATGGGGGTTGGGGGGGTGAGCAGAGCCTGGGTGGCTCAGTCTGCCTTCAGGGCAGTCCAGATCCTGGGATGGAACCCTCAGGCTCCTTGGCTCAGCAGGAGTCTACTTCTACCCTACCCATGCTTGCCCTCCTCCCCTGCTTGTTCTCTCAAATAAATAAAATCTAATTAAAAAAAGAGAAGGAACAAATAATGGGTACCTAGATTTTCAATATGGGGTACCACTGGTTTTTTAAAACTGCCCCAGGTGATTCTGTCATATAATTTTGAAGAAAAGTACCCAGACAGAAAGGTTCAACTAATGAATTCTCTTTTTCCGAATTTCAAGAGCCCAAGAGTAACCTAACATAACTTAAGGCCCCCAGAATTATAAATTTATTAAAGAACCTGGCACTCCCCAAAGAACAAGAACCTAAGAATTGTGGGTAAGCAAAGACCAACTTCTGGAAGTGGTTCAGGAACAGCAAATTTGTTTCTATTGGTTCAATTTAGGCCACAGTGAGACAAGTGAGAGGTTGCGAGAGCAATCAGAGAGAAGATTCTTCAGAGTCATCATCTTTGTCTCTTCAGAATGGAACTGCCAGTTGCCATGAGGCATTTTCTAGGCAGCTGTGATCAGCTCCCTCCAACATTAGGCATCACTTGGGGAGGGGGAGCTCTCCGCCTCTCAGGGGAATAAGGGACAAATAAGCAAACTCGTGGACATTATGACAAAACCAGGCCTACGTACCCAGTTTATTATTAGCCTGACATTAAACACCACTTAAAAACAAAACAAAACCACCCGCCCACACAAACACACACCCCACGACAGAAAATTACATAATGGCATCTGGAATGATCTGCTCTGACAGTGAAAGTAGAGCCAGCCAAATCACAGAGGTCTAGTAAAGACCAAAATGGGCATGAGGTAGCCCTGGAAAGTCATTTTCAAGTCCTCTATAGTTTAGGCAGATGTTGAGACACATAAACAATGCTTTGTTAGGGGAAGAAGTCCAAAGTAATACTCTAGGTTCTAGAAGGTTGTCACACAGCTCTGAGAAATACCAAGTCATTATTAAGCAGAAGAGTAACTCTATGTTCGTTTAGCAAACCCAATCATTCTAGAGAAGTTAGAAGAAAATTATCTTGGCACAGGTTGCTTCTTAGGGTGGAAGCTCAAGAGAAGTTTTGTCATATGGGTCAGAAAGAAAAAAAGCGCCCAGTAAAGAATTCTACTACCTGTCCTGTTACAGTTTACAGTCCACAACCCAGTCGGCGGGCACCACAGGAACAGGAGAGCGAGGTTCTTATTCCCCAGAAGCCATTGGCAACTGGACCAAGCTCAACGTCAGTGTGGCTATGGTTCAGAATGTGTAACTGCTTTAGACTTAACTGCTTTCAGAACCTCTGTAAGTGAAAGCTCGAGAATTGAGTCTCCACTTACAGAACTAAGTCAAAACCAAACTGTCTTCTGGTGGTCAACATTTTTCTCTAAGAATTAGAAGACGAAGTACTTTTTCATGAACTGATTTGTAGCTCTAATATAATCAACAAATGAGCCCCACAAAAAGGCTAAGGATTTTGAAATTCCTTCTTCTCTCCTACTCTTTGGGGAGGGCAGGGTTATTCTGGTTCCTGGCTTTGAAACACAGTAAACCACTACAGGACCTTTGTGGTCAACCCTCACTCAATGGTCTGATCTCTCCATAGACACAGGCTGTGCTAAGTGGTAAGTGAAGGAACAGTTTCAGAGGGAGTTTTCTAAGAAAGTGGTGACAAGAATAAATGCTCTGTATAACTGCTTCTTAAAGAAAAAAAGTGATTTTGCAATCAATGCCAACATGATTGGGGTCAGGGGCTGGCAAAGAAGAGATGGTCTAACAATGATCTAACAAGTACAACAGAATTCCCCTTGCTGTTGACCTAATATGTGATGGTTTATACATCACAATTTTAACCTAATAGAAACTTACATTAAAGCAAAAGTCTGCTGAGTCACAGTTGATATGTTAAGCAGACATATCAGAAATCTAAAAGGCTCCACGTAAAACCCACACTGGGAACTTGACAGAAGACAGTCCCAAGGGACTCCTGGGTGGCTCAGTGGGTTAAAGCCTCTGCCTTTGGCTCAGGTCATGATCCCAGGGCCCTGGGATCAAGCCCCACATAGGGCTCTCTTCGAAGCAGGGAGCCTGCTTGCCTTCCTCTCTCTGCCTACTTGTGTCTCTGTCAAATAAATAAATAAAATCTTAAAAAAAAAAAAAAAAAAAAAAAAGAAGACAGTCCCAAGTTTCCTTTACCTGTTAGGAAGTGCATGCTGTTATTAAACATCTCCAAATTCTATCACACACATTGACTTCAAAGGTCCAACTATTTCCTCTCTCCAAGTTCTACCTGTTGTAAACACGTTTTTACTGTTGGCACAAAAATTCACACCACAACAGAGGGCATCACAACAGAGAGGGTGATTCAGTAAGTTCCACAAAATACAACTTCCAGTACAGCTCTTCACGTGCGCGGGCACAGAATAGCACTTTCTAAAACACTAAACGTTAGGAGCCCTCTGCCTTTTCAACCACTTCAGATATGGAGATAGGCAGGTCACTAGCCACAGCACTGGATCCAGACAGGGTGCTTCCGAGCACACCTCTCGCTTTGAAACATTCTTTTTTTTTTTTTAAAGTAGGTTCCATGCTTACTGTGAAGCCCACTGTGGAGCTTGAACACAGGATCCTGAGATCAAGATGTGAGCAGAGATCAAGAGTCGGACGCTTAACCGAGTGAGCCATCCAAATGCCCCAAGATGTTTTCAATAATTACTTTTAGTAAGGGATAAATTGTATGTGCATTAAACTTCTTGAAACATGAATACCACTTGTACCAGTATGCAAGTACTTATCAATCATTACTGTATTAACATAGTGCACTTTTAAGATTTAGAGGAGGGATGCCTGGATGGCTCAGTTGGTTCGGTGTCTGCCTTCGGCTCAGGTCATGATCCTGGGGTCCTGGGATGAAGCCCTGCATGGGGTTCTCTGCTCAATGGGGAGCCTGCTTCTCCCTCTCCCTTTGCCTGCCACTCTGCCTACCTGTGCTCTCTCTGTTAGATAAATAAATAAAATCTATAAAAAAAAAAAACAGATTTAGAGGAAAAACAGATATAAGTTAGCCATCAAGGTAATTTTTTTTTTAAAAGTTGGGTATTCATCCTTTCTTTCTTTCTTTCTTTCTTTTTTTTTAAGATTTTATTTATTTATTTGACAGAGAGAGATCACAAGTAGGCACAGAGGCAGGCAGAGAGAGAGAGAGGAGGAAGCGGGCTCTCTGCGAGCCCGATGGGGGACTTGACCCCAGGACCCTGAGATCATGACCTGAGCTGAAGGCAGAGGCTTAACCCACTGACCCACCCAGGCACCCTTCATCATGGCAATTTTTAAGAAGGTGAGAGAAGAGATAAATCCAACTGAAGGGCCTGGCATGGAACAATAAAGATGGACTACTAAAGGGGTGCATGGCGGCTGAGTTGGGTGAGTGTCTGACTCTGAATTTCAGATCAGGTCATGATCTTGGGGTCCTGGGGTTGGCCCCACATCAAGCTCCATGCTCTATGGGGAGTCTGCTTGTCTCCCTTTCCCTCTGCCCCTCCGCTACCTCTCTTTCTATTATAAATAAATAAATCTTTTTAAAAAATGGACTACTACAAAATCTAAGCCATAATCCAATGAGGAATTTTATTTTGTTTTTTAATTAACCTATGGGCAACTACTATGTACCAGGCATTTCTTGTATTTTATTTAAGCTAATACTTAGAACATTCTGTGAGGCAGCAGTTTACCAATGGATTAGCTTAGCCAGGAAAAGTGTGAAGCCAGGAAGAGTGTGAAGACTAAGAAGAGGATGAAATGTAAAAACATTCAATAAAAAGTCCTTAAAATTAAAAAAAAAAAGAAGAAGAAGAAGTTTGAGTGGGGGAAAAAAAAAAAGCCAGAAGTGTGTGAAAGAGGATAAAGAAAAGAAAGAACAAGGGAAGGCTGACTGACTTAGTCAGTGAAGCATGCGATTCTTGATCTAGGGGTCATGAGTTCAAGCCCCATGCTGGGTACAGAGATTATTCAAATTAATAATAAATGAACTTTAAAAAGAGAGAGAAAGGACAGAAGTCACTAAATATGACATTACATCAATGGTGACCAGTCAAGTTCAGAGGCTTGGAGCTGATGTGAGAACTTGACTGTTAGGTCTTAGTAAATATGCTGAACATTTAAATGCCTTAGTACATTTAATTCTTACAACCACTCAATGATGTAATTTATATCTAAATTACATACGAAAAAACTAAGGCTCAAGATTGCACAGCTGTTTGGGAGCAGGGCTGCAGTTTTACTTCACATCTGTTCATCTGTTCATCTCTAAGCCAACAACAACTTGCCTTAGACTTCATGTCAACACTAGGCCAAGAAGTCAATTTTCCTGTTCCCAGATTCAAATCTCAAGAAATAACTAGCACTCAAAAGGAATACCCCCCACATAAAAGCTATTACACTAGCATGATTAAACAATGGATAATTTCCCTTTATTTCCTAAATTTTTGAAAACATTACAGTTTTTTGTGGTTTTATTTATTTTATTTATATATTTTTATGATGTTCAGTTAGCCAACATATAGCAAATCATTAGTTTTTGATGTAGTGTTCAATGAGTGCATATATAATTTTTTATTACTTAGGGAAAAAAAAATCAACAATTCACTCAGTATGAACTGGAGCAAATCCCCTATATAAGGCAGCATCACGACTGGGAGATAGCAGAATCTACAAAAACTCCATTCCTATTTACCTTATCACTTTGTACTATGCTGGCCATGAGAACTGTAAAGAGAAAGGTGCAGAGACATGGCATATAAAAGACACAGAATTTTTGCTTATTGGTAACCATGTCAAATGTGCCATCTCCTTATCACACCAATTGCATTATCCAAAAGAATAAAGAAAGAATGCTTGAGGGAGGTCAGAATGGCAGACTGAGAACTTATGTCCACATGACATCCTTTATAAGGTCCCACTGAAATGACAGAAAAGACAGATATGGACAAGAATAGAGCCCTAATGGTGCTACAAAACAAGAAAGTATGTTACCAGCATATCAGAAAGTTTGCACAAATTCTGAAAGACAGAAAGCAGATGGGATCTGATTGGTGGAGTATTGGCAGTGCCTCAAGGGCCTTTATTGACAAAATACAAAGCACCACAGCGAGGAGGCTTTGGGAACAACATTTAAGCAATTAATCAGAACCTACATTCAAAACAGCTAGATGAGCCAGCCTCTTTCCTGCCCCTATGATTCCCCACAAAGTTATTAAGAGCAGAGTGTTCTGACCCTTGGCAAATACCCAAGAAATAATCTCCCAGCAAGCATAGGCATTTCTTCTATCACATACCATTTGTGTTCCTGAACAGTTCACATTCTATAAAACCACCCGAAACCCCCAAAACAAACAGGGCTTGAGAAGAATAACTGAATTATGTGTAGACTACTTAAACTCTATGGAACTTTCTAGCCCAAACTTTTCTAGCAAAAACAACCTCAATAAAAACAGGGGTACAGTTAAACTTCTACTGGCAGAGAAGCCGTAAATCATAGGGCTCCCATGCTTTCTCTTCCTTCTAGGGGGGCTTAGTTTCTACTAGAGACAATTTTAATCAAAATATAAAATCCAACTCCGGCTGTAGTCTTCTTCATTAATCCACTGTTTAAATACTGGAGAAAGTGTCTTCACAGCTTTTCAACTACCCTAGCAGGGTGCTACTGAGGTTAACCAAGCAGAAAGCAGAAGGACACTTAGGTAGTCATAACTTACACTAAAGGAAATTGCTGTGGTAGATTTCTCAACTTCACATTCTGAGATTTTTCTAAGTCTCTCTATTGCGAAAGTTCTCCCTTTAATTGGGAGAAGGCTTACTTAAGGATTCAATATTTTAAAGTATCTGGGAATATCGTTTCTAAACCAACATGACTTCAACATTATGTCAGTGAGATTCTCCAGATTACCAAGGTCATGTATAGGACATTTCATGATTTTAGAACAGAGGGTAGGTGATTTAACCAGGGAAGGACCTTAGAGGGAGGCGCTGTAAGAAACACAGAGGCACAGCATTTTAGACCGAGTCACATAATCACATCACATCCCCTTCTCACTCCACCCCAATGACAGTGACAGTTTTAGTGGGGTCTGAAATTTGCCTTCTTCCTCCGTGTTTCAGGCACCCCACAAAGAAGGCTTCCCTGATACTCTCTGCTTCTCTATGCCCTGTCATGGCAGAGACATCTTGGGGAGGCAGGCATACACAACCGCATAGGAATGGAACACCATCCACCCGCAACCTGGTCCTTCTTTCATGTATATAAATCAAGGTTCCCCAAATATCTGAGGATTTATGAAAGAAAAGAAACAAAATAAACAGAACATGGGGGATAATTGAGTGGAAGAGGGTTTTTAAATTTTAAATACTATTTCTCAGACAGAGGAAGTATTATATTTGTGGAGTAGGAACAGGATGCTATTAAAACACTTGAACAAAAAATTTATGTATGAGTGCTGAAATAAAAAGCAATTAAAATGGGCTAGATTGGGAGAATCACCTCTGTGAATTTCACAGCAGAAGAAATCATTTCATTTCAGAACTACCAATACACTCCTAAAGCTTAACACAGAGCTTAGTACACACCAGGCATTTTATGACTACTTGATAAATGAACTAATGAGTAAGTGAATGAATGAGATGAGTGAATAAGAGAGTGAGAATGAATGAAAATGACTCAATAAGCATGGCTGGCCGGTGAAGCAAGCTGAAAAATAAAGTTGAAGACAGCTCCTTTATGTGGAACAAAAATGCAAAGGCAGTCTTTTAAAAAAAAAAAAAAAAAAAGGAAGAAAATTTAGAGATTCAAAGCATAAGGTACAATACCAACAGAATTTCTAGAGTCAGAGGCAAAAGTGAAAGACAGTAATTCAAGAACTAATAGAAAAAAAAAATTACAAGATGAGTGTACAGCCCATTGAGTACGCAGCAAAAAAGGACACACCTAGAAATATTTTAATAAATTTTCAGAAAACCAAAGATAAACATAAAATTGTAAAATCTTCCAGAGTCAGAAAAAATAAAAATTGTTAAAAAATAGAAATGTAAGGGAATGGAGATCGAATTCTCATAAACACTAGTGAAGCAATATAACAACAGGCCTTCACTGTTCTTGGGAAAATAATTTTGAATCTAGAATTTCATAGAGAAACTAACAATCAAGATTACAGGCAAAATGAAGACATTTTCAGACATGCAGAAATTCAGAAGCTTTACAACCCACACATGTAAAATCCAGGTTCTTCACCAAATCTAAAGGAAATACCACAAAAAGACTGAACTGAGATATAAGTGGCAGGTGCAAATGAAGAAGTACAAAATGGGGGCACCCGGGTGGTTTAGTTGGTTAAGCATCTGACTGAGTTCAAGCCCCAAGTTGAGCTCCACACTCAGCGTGGAGCCTACTTAAAAAACAACGAAAAAAGAAGTACAAAATGGAGGAAGAGACAGACATACACACATAGAGAAAACCACACAAAGGGAATTAATTTAACATTTCTCTGGGGATAAAACAACATAGAATTTCTGTTTCTGTAAGGTCTTCTTACTCCACCATACTAGGTCCAACAGTAACTTAGAATTGCTATGGTATGGGGGTGGAGGGTAAAATTTTGGGTTAAACTTACAAGCAAAGCTTAGAAGACAATTACACTGACAGAGGAGTAATGTAATAAATCTTGAAACAGAAGAAAAACTTTTTATTACTTTGAGAGCAAAAGAGAGTTTGTGCAGGGGTAGGGGGTACAGAGGGAGGGAGAGAATCTCAAGCTGACTCCCAGCTGAGTGTGGAACCAGATGGCTGGGTGGGCTCAATCTCATGACCCTGAGATCATGACCTGGGCTGAAATCGAAAGTTGGACACTTAACCAACTGAGCCACCCAGGTGCTCTGGAAGAAAAACTTTAAAAAGGAAGAAGTGTGAAAAAGGGAGCATTCTAACTTTCTAATCTTTCAGAGAGGGAAATACTCGATAAAGTTATTCAGAAACAATAAACTGAACTTTGTAAAGTTCACTAATGGTAAAACTTAATATAACAAAATTGGGGGTTAAAGGAAGGAATACTGAAAACATTCAAAAATATTCATCTTTCGGGGCACCTGGGTGGCTCAGTGGGTTAAAGCCTCTGCCTTCAGCTCAGGTCATGATCCCAGGGTCCTAGGATCGAGCCCCGCATCGGGCTCTCTGCTCAGCAGGGAGCCTTCTCCCACCCCCCATCTCTACCTGCCTCTGCCTACTTGTGATCTCTCTCTCTCTCTGTCAAATAAATAAATAAAATCTTAAAAAATATATATATATTCATCTTTCATATAAGGAAGCTAAAAGAAATAAATCATAGTTAAACATTTTTAATTAGTAAAATTAATTTATAAAGCTGTAAGGATAACTGTCCAAAAATTAAAAAGCAGACACGGCTGAGAAGTGAGCATCTATGTTTCCATGGGAGCATCTGCGGGAGGCAATGGTCCAGTCAGTGACATAAATAATGTCTCCGTACTTCCTCAGATGCTAAAAGAGCATCTTCAGGATGCTGTAGGCAGCTCTAAGTAGGAACACTAGGTCCAGAAAATTGGGTTTCAAGAGGCCACTTTCTTCCTATGTTTAGCTTGGAAGTGAGATACTAGTATGTTTTAAAATTTAAAAACTTGAGAGACAGGAGGTTTGGCCTGATTGTGAAAGCCTTAAAGCTACAGAAAAACACTCAAGCCAGAAAAACTAAAGATTGTAGGGCACTTATTCCTACTGTGGCAGAGAAAAATCAAATGAGGATTCAAAAAGGATTATTCTAGAAGAAGGACTAGACCTGACTTCAAGCTTCAGTCACTTTTAGAAGACTTTAGGAAAGAAGTATTCCTGTAAACTGGAACTAAAGAAAAAGAAAAAAGAAGCAGAAGTCTCATTCCTTGCAAGTGTGATTGTCTGGTTTACATAAATATAATACAAGACAAGCTCTATCTATGAAGAATCCAAAGAGACACAAAGTTTAAAAGGATGGCTTTGAGGCTACTGGATGATTGTCATTAGAACAAAGAGGTAATGAAGATGTCCCAAGTCCAAAAGATCTTTGACAATACCTCTGGGAACAAGGCCCCATACTAGTGTGGGCATCAAGGCAGCAGACAGCAAAAGGGCAAGGCAGAAAAGCAGTAGAGGGAAACACGGTTTTAAAAAGAATGTTAAGGGGGAAAAAAATCCACCCCCCAAAACAGGACATTGTACAAAAACAGGCATTTTCTAATTGTTCCTGTCCTACAGTTTCATCTCTATGCCATTTCTTCCCCAGAACAGGTCATGTCAATGGTCTCCTACCATTGTGAAATACTTCACATGAGAAACACTGGGAAAATATCTTAAGTGATACTGTATCTGCTGGATCTGTTAGAATTTTCCAGGGCTGGAATGGCGCTAAGTGTGAATGTGAGTATGTGAGGTTTAACCCTCAAGTTGTATTTTTTAGGTGCCTCCTTATAAATGTGAGCAAATTTTCACACCTTTCTTTAAAAAGGTGACATGCAGAAAGAGTGAGCAACCAGTTAATACATTATAATATGGGTTTGCCAAATTGGAGCTCCAAGTAATTGGGAAGTCCAGCACAAGAAAAGGTCACCCCAGAAAAATCTCACTCTTCAAGAAGGCTCTGACAATAAAGAAAGAACGAGATTTTAATCACTGAAGCTAATTACATAGAAGACTAAATCACAAGAAGAGTTATTTAAGTGTCTTAAATACAATAAAAAGTAATTAACAGAAAGCGCCATCTTGACAGCTTCATGTCACAAACCAAGCCTAAAAGGCTCAGCTAATTCCCAGCCCGGGAGCCAGAGAATGAGAAACAACTCTAAGTTTGATCTTTTTATTTTTTTATTTAAACTGTTTTGATTAACAGATAACAACTCTTGCCAACTCTACAGTGAAGTTAATCAAGAAAAAAATTTTAATCTATTAGAAGGATGATGAATCTCGTTTTCATTGATTCTCTAGAGGGCAAGAGATAGGAACAGAAGACTGTCACACAAGAGGTGCCTCACAGAGATCCTGTGACTCAACTCCCTCCCCTACACACCAAAAAGAAAAACAGAGGGACTAGACTGAACCCTAAACGAGGGCAGAGCGAATTCACACACTTTGACATGTGAAATACACCAAAAAATCTGCTCTGAAATAACTGCAAGAGACTCCACCTCATCCGCCTCCCCTACCTGGTTAGCCTGTGATCAGCAGCTCCAGAGAAGCTTTCGTGCAGCCAGAGGAGCCTAGCTTATCTCAACAACAGGAAAGCCTCTAGATGCTGTAACAGCCTGTATTTTGGTATACAAGCCTACAGAGGATGATAGGCATAATTTGTATCAGATGACTTCTTAATTCTACATTTAACATCCTGTCCTTGGCAAGGATGTCCCAATAACCAAGCAAAAAGGGAAAACTATCTAATACAATTTCTCCAGTACTGATTACATAATAATAAAATCAGGGATCAATAGAAACAACTGTCCCAGTATTCCCTGTTATGCTTCACAAAAGGATGCAATATAATAAACAAATAATTCAAAAACCTACTGAAACTCCAACCATATGTTGAATACTGAGACTACAACAGGGAATATAAGTGACAAAAATCCCTATCTTTAGGGAGCTTATGGTCCAGTGAGAGTTTGTCTCAAAAGTACATAAATCTCAGTTATTTCTCCTGAAGGCAGCCTAGCAGTTGCTTCACACAGTTTAGTAAAAACAACTCTGTGAAGAAACTCATCATGCTTCCCAGGCACCTTGCTAGGCTGGTCTAATCAAGGGGACAATTTAGGTATCTGGAATAATCGATATCCTGGTAAATACTTTGGTAAATCATACCAAAATAATATTCCTTATAATCCAGTTATAACAACTGAGAGGTAGAAAGAGGTCAAGGTTACCACCTCTGACATAAACCTGAAGTACAGATAGTCTATGCTGTCAGTTAAGACCCATCAACTTGTGTTAACCAACCAAACTGAAAAAATGATTGATACCTTCTTATGAAGGCTTGAGAACCTGACCAAAACCTTGGCTGCACAGAGAGCCACCTAACCTCTGCAGAAAGGATTGCTAGTCTGAAGAAGTAATCTCCATTAAAGCCAAGATCAACACAGTAGAAAACTCAAGGTTTCATGGCATGGAGCATGCCCACAACACTCTACTATGGAATTCTTAAATGAACTGTTTCAAACTGTCCTATAAAAAGAAAAATCTCTGTAACACACTCAGATTATGCAAATTTTAAATAGTGTGCATTTACTTTAAGAGTAGACCTCAGTGGTAACTAAATGAAATAACCTACTCTAGTGGATTGTCAAACATAGGTGGAAACATCTTGCAAAAATAAAGATGTGGATTTTTAGGGTCCTGACACTTGTTTTTTACTAGTGAATTAGATAGCAGGAGCAGTCATTTACTGACAGGACTCCTTGTTTGAGATAGTTAAAATTTTAATATATAGGAACACTAACTTCCCAGCTCTCCATGATAGAGTAGCATGCATCTAGCTCCTGAGAAGTACTGCAAAATAATCATTCGTGCAATTTACACAGACAGAAAAATGACCAAAATATGTCCTAATCCCTCCCTTGTCAAAAATATTAACTGATTTGTCAAGATTCTGCTTCTAATAAAGCGTGTCACTTGTGATGGTGTTAAGGTAGTGACAACAAAAGCCTGTATTGAGTTCCTCTGCACAAAGTCTGACTGTTGTGTGAACAGTAAGGTTTATATAAATACAGGAGTGCTAACAGTGACCAAAAATAGTTATTGCCGAAGTGTGACAGTGCGAATGAACAGGAAAGGTTCTTCTTTGGTACGAGAGCTTCTGGAAGGTAAATTAGCTGCTAGAGCCTCTCTTTCCTTTCAGAGGCACACAGCAGCTTAAAGGGGTTTCTCGTAATGCGCTCCATTGTACTTTCAGTAAGACAATCCCTGTTTTGATGGGAAACCTATTCTTTTCTTCCCCTCCACTATGCCCCCTTAAAAGAGAAGAAAAATACCAGTTTGGTAACAAATAGCATTTAAGATTGTTAACTAGAAATGGAAACAATGATCATGCTGGTATATTTTACACAGAGTAAGAACTGCTACTGGGGACTGACTGACTGTTTTAATATTCATTGTGGTAGCATGGCCCAGCGGGCTGCAGGCTTCCTCCTTCCCCTGTCAGATACCTCCCTTGAAAGACTGTTCATCAACCAAGTTCCCAAGGGACTCTGGAATAGAACAGGATATAGCTAGTATAAAAGAGAAAGGCCCCATCATCTATTGACAACATACATCCATACAAAGAAAATGTCCAACGAACCCTTCTCCCCCTGCCCCCCCTTTTTTTCGTATGTGTGTGTCTGTCTGTCCATAATTCAACTTCCTAAATTAACGTGCAGATAATTCTTCTACCTAATGTTGGATGGTACCTAGGGCCTGACAATAAATGGCATTATTAATAGTAATAATGCATGCTACGTAGTGCCAAGCACACAGAGCCCAATAAATCTTAAACAATAATGAAAGAATATGATTAGCTAATGAATGATTATAAAATGCTTTGCAAATATAAAGTGCTACACAGACATAATAATTAAGAGGCACTGTGTTAGGAGCAACAGAAAGCAAATCAGGGAGAAAGAAAGGAGAGACGTGACTGAGGACAACTTGCAGCTCTGGCTGAGTCCCTACTGGCCAGAACACTCACATTCCTCCAATGGTGACAGTGGCACATGTCCGCTCTGAAAAGGCAGGCACCGTCTCCGTGGCTGGGCTGGCCGGTCTAATGTAGTCCACAGTCACATTGACCTGCAAATAAAGAATCACGGGAGTTAAGGTTGAGATTTTGCAACACAGCTCACTAGCAGCTATATGTGCCTGCCCAGTTGTGAAAGATCACCTCACCCATTTGGATTTTCTGCGCCAAACATTTTAAAAAACAAAAGCCGAAAGACAGCTGAACCCAGGACTGGGAAAAAATATCTGCAAATGTCTTATCTGACAGAGGACTGTTCACCAAAATATGCAAAGAAATCTTAAAATTCAACAGTAAGAAAATGAACAACTGATTTAAAAATGGGCTGAAGACCTGGACATCTCACCAAAGAAGGCCTTCAGAGGGTGATGATGTTCTCCATCGTGTAGCACTGGTGAAAGAGAAATTACAAAACTACGGCGCTACAACTATGCTGGGGTGGTCCACGTCTAAACGTGGACAACAAACGCTGGCGTGGGTGTGCGGCAGCAAGGACTCTCATTCATTGTTAGTGTGAATGCAGAACAGTGCAGCTACTTTCAAAGCCAGTTTCGTGGTTTCTTATAAAACTGAACATATTTTACCATACACGCCTCGGTATTTATCCAAATGAGCAAAACTTATGTCTATACAAAAACCTGGATAAGCATGTTTACAGCATCTTTACTCAAAACTGCTGAAATCTGGAAGCAACTAAGTTGTCCTTCAGCAGAGGAACATACAAACACACTGTGGTACATCCAGACAACGGAGTATTATTCAGCACCAGAAAGAAATGAGGGGGCACCTGGGTGGCTCAGTCGCTAGACGTCTGCCATCGCCTCAGGTCATGATCCCAGGGTTCAGGGATAGAGCCCTGCATCAGGCTCCCTGCTCAGTGGGAAGTCTGCTTCTCCCTCTCCCACTCCCCCTGCTTGTGTTCCCTGTCTCGCTGTCGTATAAATAAATAAACTCTTTTAAAAATTTTTTTAAAAAAAGAAGAAATGAGCTCTCATGCCATAAAAAGACTTAGAGGAACCTTAAACGCCTATTGCTAAGAGAAAGAAGCCAACCTGAAAAAAAGGGACATATTGTATGGTTCCAATTATGTGACATTCTGGAAGAGGCAAAATTATAAAGAATGAGAACAGCAGTTGCTGGGGGTCAGGGGAAAGAGAGATGGATGAACAGGAAAAGCACAGGGGATTTTTAGGGCAGTGAAACTATTCTGTTATTAGACAATAATGATGGACACATGCCATTACACATTTCTCAAAACTCAGAGAACACAGAACACTGAGAGTGAACCCATTTAACTATGGACTTTAAGTGGTGATCTATCAACGTAGGTTCATCAATTATAACAAATGTACCATCCTGGTAGGGGCTGGTGACAGTGGGGGAGGCTGTGCTTGTGAGGAATGAGGGCATAAATGCGAACTCTCCACTTTCTGTTCGATTTTGCTATGAACCTAAAACTGCTCTAAAAATTTAAAAGACTGATACCAAAAGAGAAAGACAAATGGCCGGACATTTAAGGTCCCACGGATATTACACTTGACAGAAAAGAGGTTGGCAATATTCCTGTAGGACTCCTAGATAACATTATGTAGAGCAGTTCTTTAACCTTTTCAGACTCCTTTGAAGATCTGTTTTTTAAAAATATGAAATGCCTCTACAGGAAAACTGCATGTTATTTCAGTCTACCGTAACTTTTCCAGAACCAAGTTAAGAAACATTAAGGAAAACAAACAAGATGACAGTCACAAGGATGCTCGGGACTGGTATCACTGTACATAAATAAAATGACACAGCTAACCACATCCAGTGCCAGTATAGTTGAAGGTAGGAAGTTTGGAGAAAAGTAACGACTGAATGGGCCAGAAAAACTTTAAATTTCAAATGAAGAAAGGATAGGTGTACAAATAGGTTAGGAAGCTAGGAACCTAAAATGAGAAAGCTGTCGAATCCTAATATACAATATAAGGAGATGGGCATACCGAACAATGAGCTTTCTTTATGAAAACATTTAAGAAGGAACAAGTATGTAGTATCCATTAATAAACATGCAGTGTCTGTTTCACAGAATTAAGGTATGTGGCTCGTTTTGGCCATGGCCAAGGCTTACATATCTGCATGGAAGAAAATACACTAGATCAAGCATCCTGAAGCCATCCTCATAGTCAAAGTCTAGAACCTCATTTTCTAAACATGTCTTTAGTTCCCACTGATCAGCTTAAAGACAGCATATTGAAAAGACATCAAGTTCAGCCACAGTGCTGGTGAGCACGATTAAAATCCTTTCAAACTGTTCCTCAAAAACTCATTTTAAAAATGAATACAAAAATTTTGAAAAGGACAGCTGCCTCAAATTTTGGACTGTCAGATCACTCATTTGAACACTCCATCTAATCACGATTTAAAAGCAACAGGGAGCCCTATCACAGAGAAAGCCAGTTAAGGACTGAAGGTAAGGTAAATTATGAGAAGTACTGACAGAATACAAGACAGACAAGAAGAAAATATACAGAAGACCCTTAAAGTCAAATATATTCACTGAAATTGTTGCTAGGTCTCATCGACTTGTCTAAAGCTAAGGAGATGGGTACCTTTGAGGGATATGATCAGACTAGGAGAAGGGATGAAATTTAACAACTAGGCCCTCCTTCAGTAAGGTTTTAATAGTTTCCCTGTATGCAGGGAAACAGTTTAATAGTTTATTAGTTTAATAGTTCCCCTGTATGCAGCCAGAGTTAATACAGGCCAAAGACAGAG
The DNA here is from genome assembly GCF_009829155.1 of Mustela erminea. Taxonomy (NCBI): domain Eukaryota; kingdom Metazoa; phylum Chordata; class Mammalia; order Carnivora; family Mustelidae; genus Mustela; species Mustela erminea. Next base: position 23,739,977 of record NC_045624.1, read on the forward strand.
CAAGGAAATAGAGGGGCTACAAACAGAAGTACAGCTGACTCAAATTCCTAGGAGAGGAAAAGCTTGTCCCCAAGTTACCTGCAGTGACACATCCTGGAACTCTACACCCTGGCAAGGCCCTACAACTAACTTATAGAAGCAAGAAGAGAGACAGGAGAGCACATGGAAATCTGTTTAACTCATGGCAAAATCACACAGGAAACTAGCAGTGTACAGGAGCTAAACCTCAAGGGTGCCCACACCATGGAATGTAAAGGAATTTAGGGTTAAGTTTAAAAAGGGCATAGCCACAGAATATGGTGGACTGGGGGCATTTGGTGTGAAGCCAAAAATTATATGGAACTGAGGAAAGAGGTCCACATATCTGTGCTCTCACCTGATCCAGCTCAAACCCACAGTTCTACTCCAATGGAAACATTCTTCCTTGCTTAAAAATAAACTATGAATCTCAAGGTTACCTTGCACCTGCTAATACCAAGCCTCTACCTCAGCAGACAGGAGAGTAGGATAGTAGCTCTTCAGTGCAAATACACTGCACAGAGTAACATTAGCTCTTACACAGACAGCATTAGTTCATCCAGAAGACCAAGTGAGTAATGGTGGCGATGATGATGGTAGTGGTGGTGGGAGGGTAATGGTAATTAACAAAAATGAATACATGACCATCCTCCAGTTCAGAAGGCGAAGACACCCTATTCCAAAACTGATTTTCAGGAAAATAAGTGGGAAGACCAAACAAACAAAACTTCAATTTTCACTAACCTAAAGAATCAGTTACATTCATCTCCCAGTTAATTTCTTCCATTATCTAGGAAAATAACTGAAAGTAAGAGATTAAAAAAGAGCTCTCTGGGGAGGGAACATTATTAAAGTAAATTTCAAATACAAATGAGGCCCTGAGAACAGCTCACAGCCAAGACACACACCTGCAAGCAGCCACGACAAACCAAGAATTAAAGTCACTGTATAATTAGCATTTATGTCCCTCTCCTGTGGATTCTGAGATCTGTTTCTCTACCTTGCAGCCATCTCTAGATACTCATCACTGACTTGTCAATCACTTAAAAAAGAGCCACAATTTAAACAGTTTCAATTAAAACTGTAAATCTTAGCAAGGTCTTTGAATAATTGATAACTAGTTTTGTGCTTATGGGTTACCTACATACAGAATGGCAGGAATTAAAAAGTAGCAGTTGATGCAGATAGGTTCCTCGCTTATCATGGAAATGTTTAGTACACAAGTATTTTACATGTATATAACACAAAGACAGGGCCTGATCTCTGATCTCTCTTTACAGCAATGACCCCAAGGAGCCCTGGACTCTTGCTTGGTTCCACTTGTCATTCTCTCACAGAAGAGTCACATCCCATCTTTGGGTCTCACTTTTTCACCTGGAAAATTTAGAGCACTAGACTAGAATTTTACAGTATCACTTAGCTCTCGAATTCCAAGACAGCCAGATATGGCGTATTATATGGCATTTTCTTAAGCCTCTGTAATTCCTACCTTACATTTACAATATACTGGAACACACAGATTGTAAATTCCAGGAAAAGGCAGGTCATGCCTTTTACTAACACTGTCGTCACAGGGCCTGTACAGGAGTAGCAGGGTATACTGTAAATACCTGTTGCATGTAACCAGGAGCCCTTTCAGACATAAAATCCTAAAAGACACCTTTGAAATGAGAAGGATCAATTTTGAGAACTACTTTGTCAAGCTGTTGACCTTTCCACTGTTCTATATGACAAAAATGTATTTATTTAAAAGAGAGGGGAGAGTAGTATTTTGAAATCATGATAAAATTTTAATCACAGCCATTCCTGTAATAGGTTGAACAAGCAAAATACATGTAATTTCCTATATTATTTGTTTCTCAAACACATTTTTCAGAGAAAAAAAAAAGGGTAGAGGGCAATGTAATTTGATCTATCCTTGGTCCACTAGATTGTAGAGTATTCCTTTCAAGGACCTTGCAGAGAAATGAAGATGAAAACGTAAGACCAAATTTCTATCAAATCTCTTATAAAGCATGGAAGCAATTTAGTTCAACAGAATAGCTTTAGGCCACACCTAAAGAACTGTGAGCATCTATGGATGGATATTCTTCATCCAACTGATCTCTCAAAAAGCAAAACTACCAAAGAACTTCATAGACTTTATGGTAGTGATGATAATGAAATGACAAAATGACAAAATCTGAACTGTGTATAAAGGACAAGGAAGGGAGGAAAAAACAACTGCATATCCACAATATTTCCAGGTCACAGCCTGAGTTTAGTATTAATATAACTAGGGCTGTTATGAAAGGCTATTTTGCATAAGCATCATATAATCCCACCCACTATTCCACATGGCCAATCATAAATTCACTAGGAGCTGTAATAAATACCCTGCCTCTGGAAATCAGCTTTTAAATGATCCATCACTCTCATGACAGAATTTCCAGGTAGTTATGAAAAGCTTCTGTGTACCCCAGAAAAGACAACATCGCCGTCTGGGCAAGTCCAGCTAATGCACCCAGAAGACAAAAGTAAGTAGAACAAACTATTTTACACAGCTTAAATAAGAGCATGGACTCAAGCCCACCAGGCTGCAAGGTTTAGTTCCCAGCAATTCTACGTAAGAGCTGTGTGAGCTTTGATAAGTTACCTAACTCCTCTGTGCTTCAGTTTAACATGGACAACTCTGCTCATCTCACAGTTGTAGGAAGAAATGCATTAATACACACAAGGCATTTAGAACAGAGCCAGACTCAGAGTAAGCTCTATGTGTCAATTATATTTAGATAAACATGCACTGATTTTCTTAGAGAGCCGGGCACAAAGTTAGTACTAAATAAGTGTATGTGAGATAAATAAGTACACGAATACATACATATATGCAAAAATAAGATGCATGTTGACTTAAATCATTAGACTACTGAAATCATTAGGTAGAAAGACTCAATTAAATACACTTTTCTCCTTAAGGAGCCACAGCAAACAAGAATATGTACTTCATACATATTCATCCCAACTTAGAGATAAGTGGGGCTTATTTTAAAGAATGATACACTATTTAGTATTTATTTATACTTTTTCTAGATTAATTTTGTAGGTACCAGTTATTGAAGATTTTATTTACCAAAGATAATTAAAGCAGAGTGTGGGAATAATCTCAATTAATAGGTTAACTAAAGATACTTCAAGAGGATACTCCTTGCCTTACTAAATCAGGAAGACAATGAACAAAGAGACCAAGTCTCCACTTATCTGGACAAAACAGAACCTTCCAGAATACTCCTCAATATTTATGTATGCTTAATCTTTCTTCTCTGCTAAAAAGCACCTTACGTATTAATTTAAAAATATATACATCGCATATTTTTACATTTTCAAACAAATCTTAATTACCCATTCACCTAGATACAGGATGAGCTTCAAAACAGCTGCTGAGGAGGGGCCGCTTGGTCCTGCTTCTGGGCATGTGCTAATCTTACCTCCTAGCCAAGCCAGCTACTCAGATACAAGCCTCGTGGAGCCACTCAACCCCCACAACAGGACATCACATGTACCTCTCCCTAGACAGCATGGGGTCACAGGAAGACCATGAGTCACAAATGAGAGCAACATACGACATTCGTATTTTCTAGTAGCAACATTGAAAAGGGAAAAACAGATGAAATTATTTTTAGTCTTTCCTATTTAACTAAAAATGTCAACAAATAACCAACATGAGAAAGATACTAAGATTATTTTTCCTTTGATACAAAGTCACTGAAATCGGTGTGCTTGCTGTGGGTCTAGCATGTCTCCATCCAGACCGCACACCTTTTAAGTGCTTGGGAGCCACCTGCTGCTCTCGTCACCATCTGAGACTGTGCACACCCAGACTCTTCCTTCAGGCACAAGAGTCTTGGCATCATCCTCTCTTATAGGAGCCTACCTATTGTGATTCTAACTTTCTCCATTTCTTCCTGGGAGTCATCTCTCTTATAGGAGCCTACCTATTGTGATTCTAACTTTCTCCATTTCTTCCTGGGAGCTTCTGCTATCTTCTCTTAAGAATTCCCTGTAAACACTCTGAAACCAAATAGGAACAAACATCTTATGAAAAACCAGGTATGAAAAATAAAAAAGTTTATCCTTCATTATCTTAAAAAAAAAAAAATCTGGGGATGCCTGGGTGGCTCAGTGAGTTAAGCCTCTGCCTTTAGCTCAGGTCATGATCTCAGAGTCCTGGGATCAAGCCCTGCATCAGGCTCTCTGCTTAGCGGGTAGCCTGCTTCCCCCTCTCTCTCTGCCTGCCTCTCTGCCTACTTGTGATCTCTCTCTCTCTCCCTCTGTCAAATAAATAAATAAAAATCTTAAAAAAAAAAAAAAAAGTTACTGGACTTGACCAGAAAGCTTTGGAATTTTCAATTCCTAAAAACAATTTTGGATGAGACATTTAAATTTGTACAAAGGGAAAAAAAATTCCTTTAATTTATGACTATCACTGTAAAATATATTCTGTTCTGTATTTGATGAAGATACTTTTCAATCACTTCTATCATTCCAATGGCCAAGTTTTATTTATTCTTGATTTGCTGGCATAATTCTAGAATTCTTTATCTTAGGAGTTGGAATTTATTCTACTGGATGGATGGTGACTAGAAACTCAGGTTAAGGAAATACATACTTTCGTAGTGATGATGAATACTTCTGCTGAGTATTGATTGTTATTATTAGAAAGAAATCGAGCAATTGGTGGATGTGAACTATTTATTTTTATAACCACAATCAAAAATCTGAAATTTATGTTTCATTAGGATATCACTGAGCTCAGATCTGTCTTAAAACAATTTTTACAGAATGCCAAACCGGGGAACGTAAGCAATTTTACAGATAATGGACAAAAAATTATACACCTACACTGCAAAGATAAGGAAACAAACGAATCCTACCTTCTTACTTCTCCAATCCAGCCTTGGTGTACTGTGTAACAACCCCCCCCCCAACTTTGAAATCACTGTAATTAGGTGCTAAGGCTGGTTGTTTATTCACATATATTTATGTTGCTCTCACCCATCTATAATCACCCTTCCCAACTCCCCCAGAGTCAGAACTATTCTGAGCATATTCTAGTTGCATCAATGGAATGTTAACCTATGGTGCTTACAAACCTCTATAAGCGCAAAGGCAAGGAGCATTTTTATTTGATGTATTTCTGACAAAATGAACTCCTTACCCCCACCACCTTGCTGGATGGGCAGATGCTTTTATCTGTTTTGAGAGGAAAGGTAGAAATCCAGCTTAACACAGGGCCTGTGGAGATGCTGAGAGTCTCTACTAACATTAAGCATTCGTTTAAGTGGACATCACTGCTTCCTGATAAACATTCAGTTTGGTAAATATTTAATTAAAAGCATACACAGGCATGAGATCCACAAATACATGTGAAACATTTTATATAAGGACCCATTAGAGACTGGCAAAGATTGCTAGAAGCAGTGACTTGATGGTCTCCAAATATTCCTTAGTTGATGTATGAGGTAAATAATGGCACATATACAGTTTCGAAAACACAGCTCTGACAACTGAAAATATTTCAAGTGAATCTGATAAGGATCACAGAAAAACAGAGACCACTATATGAAAATAACTGCATAGTTGCCAATATTTTCATTAATCCTCTAGAATCTTCAGTCCTTACAAGCATGCAAATATATATAAAAAGTATAATCTGTGTTTGCATGAATGCTCCATCATCTTATTCATTACCATAACATGGTGTGACTCATCCCAATACCTAATTATAATAGTGAGGCCCCACAAGTAATACTGGAAACTGCCCCTTGTGTCTCCCATATGGTCCTTCTTACTCCTCATCAGAGCTGCCATCTCCCACTGCTTTCCTCCAGAGGATGGAAGTTGCGCGAGGGTCTTTTTTTCTCCCCTATACAAGTGTCAGTCACAGGCATCTGTGTCCAAAATTTCCAAGGTCAGCAGCAGTCAGGGGAAATTAAATCATTTCATCCAGAACTCTCCCTGGAGGAGTTCCAGCCACACAAGCAGCACAAATACACAGAGATCCTTATGTCTTTGTGTAGAATACACACAATGTCACTCAGTCTTTAAAACAGCAGTCATAAAATGGAGAGGCTCAGGGTTATGAAGAAAGAGGATTTGCTTAATGGCATCTGAGAAGAAGAATTACTGGGGGAAAGGGGGATATTATTAAGACATGGATAAAAACAAAAATTATATTTTCTTTGCAGAAAATGTCTATGAAGAAAATGTCTCCTCTTACCAAAAGGCCAAACAGGGGAACTTAAGCAATAAAGTGGGGGCTAACGTATTCACCTTGTCAAGAGTTCCAATAAATCCTTATTGCTCTGGGGGCCAGGTGTTGCTTGGGTGAGCAAAGCCAGTAGAGAAAAGCCATCCTGCATTCACTACAGTTCAAAGCACACCCTTTTCTCCAGCATGCCCATGAGCTGGCATTTAGAAGTCACTCAGACAAAGGGAATACATATTCAGGTAAATTAACTAAAGGGGTGAACTGGACTAAAAGAAGTGTATCATCATGATCTCTAAGGAGAATTAGGAAGGAACATATAATAATTCTTAAGGAATGTCTGCCAATGGCACAAAGAAAAATAGCCAAAGGATATAGCTCTTCTGTACTTATACAAAATATTCTTGGTTTTGATGCAAAGAAAAGATTGCAAGACAAACAGATGTTAACATCATAGGTCTTTCTTCCTTTAGATAGATCACCCTCTCCCTGTATTTCACAGAGAAGACAGAGGCCTACTAAATGAAACGAAGTTCCTTGATCAAAGGCACAGCGTGCACACAGCAATAACACCTAAGGTCAATGCCTGAAACTATACACAGAGCCTGATCAAAGACCATCCTGCATTTCATCTGTGTGTCCACCTCCAAATCCAGGTCTTTTGACTTGTATGCAGCCACTGTTTAAAAGAATCAAAACAACCCCCCCCCCAAAAAAAAAACAAAAAGCAAAACAACAAAAAAACAGTTTATATGCATACAGTCAACTCCCCACCCCACAAATACGTATTTGGAAACCAGGTGAACATAGAAATGGATGGTAACCCTATGTGAAATGTATTACTTACATACCTAACAGCCTAAATTCATGCAACTGAGCTCTAGGCAGCTATATGGAGAAGTCTGCTCTGAGACTCCTGGTTCCCCAGTCTCCACTGCTAACCCTTCAGACACAGGAAGCAGAAAAATTGCTCAGACTCTTCCAAAATAAATAAATAAATAAATAAATAAATAACAGGACTACCATAAGAACCAGCAATTCTACTTCTGGGTATCTTCAATTGAAGGAGCACCTGGGTGGTGCAGTCAGTTAAGGGTCTGACTCTTGGTTTGGGCTCAGGTGGTGATCTTGGGGTCGTGGGATGACTCCCCACTCAGCGTGAGGTCTGCTTAAGTTTCTCTTCCTGCCTCTTCCTCTGCCCCTCCCACCCCACTCCGCACACACACACTTCTTCTCTCTCTCTGTAAAAAATAAATACATCATTTAAAAAAAAAAAAAGGGACAGAAAGCAGGGCCTCAGAGATATTTGTAACCCTTGTTCACAGCAGCATTACTCACAATAACCAAAAAGTGGAAGCAACCAAAATGTTCACTGATGGATAAATGGATAAACAAAAAGTGGCGTATGTCGTATATACACGCAATAGGATACCATGGCCTTAAAAAGGAAGGACACTGACACATGCTATTACTTGGATGAACCTCAAGGACATTATACTAAGTGAAATAAGCAAAAAGAAATACTGCATGAGTCCATTTACATAGGGTATCTAGAGTAGTCAAACTCAAAGAAATAAAGCAGAATGGAGGCTGCTGGGGGCTAGAGAGAGGAGGGAATGGGGAAATGCTGTTATATGGGTAAACCGCTTCAGTTGTGCAAGATGGAAGAGTTCTGGAGTTTAGTAGTGCTGAGTTATGCAATCACATGGTACACTTAAAAATGGTTGTGATCATACATTTTTGTGATGGGCATTTTACCACAACTAAATACATCTTTTTTGTTTGGTTTTTTGCTTAGGATTTTCTACCCATGCACATTCCATTAGGCAGTAACCTAGCAGCAGCAGCCAGGTAAAGGTCAGACAACTCTTATCTCATACCTAGCCAACTCCAGAATCTCAAGAGGAGGATACTCCCATCACATTCCCAGAAAACAGATGTTTACCCAAAGGCAATAATAATGACAAGTTATGTCCAATAACCCACTGAAATAAAGGAGCTGTCTCGGGCGGTCGTGGAGGACAAATTATTCCACCCTTCTCAGGATATGAAATACCTTTATGTATTTTTCTGCTTTCTAAACAGAAGAGTGAATTCAAGCTACATGTCTAGGTACCACAAGTCTAACTAAATGTTGCCTGCTTCACCATTTCTCAGCAGCAGTCATAGAGTAAGATAGATTAATCTACAGCTCATTGACTTCCTATAAATTTGTCAAATAATTTTGGATGTGTTGGTTGTGCTTGGACACATTTCCTCCAGGAGGAATAGACCTCTCTTAGAGATATGAAAGTGTAGATTTAGATTTGGGGGGAAATTTCATTGCGTCCCACCATAATTTTTCCATCCCCCACCTGATTCTCCAGTGGAATCTAATCACTACTGCCCATGCTTTTATCTAATAAGCCTTCAACTTTCATGTGCTTCTCTAAGCACTATTTTCCCACTGTTGGCAGAAATTGGTAAAATATCTTTGGAGGTCAAATTGACACTGTACCAACACTTACTATGTAGATGTCCTTTGACCCAGCAATTTCACTTTAAGGAATTTAGTCTATAGAAACAAAGATGTATGTGAAAGGACTCTGTCCTTTGCATTCATGGTAGTTTAGCACAAAAGCATAATTACAAGTTGTGATCTATCTCTCATAGCAGCCCACGAGTTCCAAGTTGGTAGTGGTCATGGCTCTTTTTTTCCACCACTGTATTACCAGCACTTCTCAGTAAACATTCCATGGCTGTTGAAAACAAGGGAGATCTATGCACTCTGTTTTGGAAACATGGCCAAGTAAAAAAGCAAATGTGTAATGGTACATATAATACAATCCTATTTGGGGAAATTCAGGACACAGAAAGATAATCCAGAGGAACATACCTAACAAACTGTAGGAATATACCTACAATTACAGGGTACTTTCAGTTCTTTTTACGCCGTGAATTTCCAAGATTAAAATTTGTAAGTTACATTTCGAAGAAGAAAAATAAGATTAAAGTTAAGGGAAAAAATGGATAGTTGCAATAAAAATATAAAGAAGAGAACATGCACCTTTATTCAGAGCAACAACAAACTAGCCTGTTCAAACCAGACACTTCAATGCTGAATATATATTTACATCACACTAGTTCCCAGGCTGTGGCCAGTGTCACCATTTGGTAGTGTCTGCCAACCAATAAGAATTATGCAGGGCAGGCTAAACACTGTTAGAAGGACACAATCATGAGGGCTTCCGGGTGCCCAGTGGTGTACTGTTTCCATGGCAGGTGGGCATCACTATCTGCAAATGAACTGCCAATCTCACTGTGAGCTGATAATGATGCTGCTGCCACCACCTGCCTGCCATATGTTTTCTCTACCTGTCACGTAACAAGGAACTGCATTTTGGCATGCTGGTCACTGACAAGTCCGACACTACTGGTCTACGTTTGTTACACCTAGCTGCAGCCCTTCAGGTAGCTGAGGAACAGTGGATGAAAGATACAAAATATTACTCTACTGACCATTCACTAAGCCCCAGTATTTTGCAGCAGGCTAACCTGGGGTTCTTTCTTTATTCTAAGTCCAACAGTTCATAGTGTCTGAAGGGCTGTGCCCCATCCCCAGTTCACACCCTGATCCTGTACCCCACTGGTAGAGTGGACAAGGAGGACAGGTTTCCCACTGCAACAAACGGACTTCATTCTGTCTCCCTAAATCATCACAGAATAGTCAATAAAACCTGATGTCAATCCATGGGGTTTCCTTTTTTAGTATAATGTACTGTACAGATCAGCAAAGGCTGTGACATCATGAGCCAAGAACTGGGGGTAATGGACCAATGTCTCATAGCAGCAAATAATCTCAAGATAATCAAATACGGTAAAATATGTTTGGTGTGCCAATAAACTGCCACCAGTCACTGCCCTACTATACCTCTAACTCATACATTCCAGTCTGTATCTAACAGAGAACCTCAAAATATAAAGCTTGCTAGCTATACCTAGGCAACAATCTAATAACTAGTTTCCAAAAAGGAGAGCCAGAGATTTTCAAAACCAAGTTTGGATAACACACAGTGAACATACAAATGGAATCAGTCACACTTTAACCAAGTGTCTTGCATTCCCATTAAAAATGGGAACTTAAAGGTGATTATCCAATAGCACTTTCATGAATTATCAAGTCACTGTGCAAGTATGTATTTCCCTTAATGAGGGGATTCCTCATACATTTCAAGGGCTGCCCCTACTATCCATTACTTAACTCAATGGGTAAAATGTCAACCAGCAATAGCATCAAGAAACAAATACCAAGTGCTTCTCATCATTCATTCAGCAGCCATTCCACCAACAGAGAGATGTGCCATTTCATCTCTGAGATAAAATTTACATAAAATTCACCAGTGTAACCATTTTATTTTATTTTTAAGATTTTATTTATTTATTTGACAGAGGGAGATCACAAGTAGGCAGAGAGACAGGCAGAGAGAGAGGGGAAAGCAGGCTCCCCGCTGAGCAGAGAGCCAAGATGTGGAGCTTGATCCCAGGACCCTGAGATTATGACCTGAGCCGAAGGCAGAGGCTTAACTCACTGAGCCACCCAGGCACCCCCAGTGTAACCATTTTAAAGTATACCAGTTCAGTGGGTTTTAGTATATTCACAACTCTGTAAACCATCACCATTATCTAATTCCAGAACACTTTCATCACCCAAAAAGAAATCCTCTAGACATTAAGTAGTCACTCCTTGTTCCCTCCTTCCCCCAGCTCCTGGGGAACGTTAATCTACTATCTCCTTGTGTCTGTCTATTCTGGACATTTCACATAAATGGAAACATAGAGGAAGCGGTTCCTTTTGCATATTCTCTCACATGGTATAATGCTTTTAACGTCCATCCAGCCAGGTTGTTCCAAAGATCAGTACTCGATGTCCTTTTATGGCAGAGTATGTGTACTTACGTGTGTATACCATATTTCATCTATGAAGATACACTTTTTTTTTTTAAGATTTTATTTATTTGACAGAGAGAGAGAGATCACAAGCAGGCAGAGAGGCAGGCAGAGGGGAAGAGAAAAGCAGGCTCCCTGCTGAGCAGAAAGCCCGATATGGGGCTCGATCCCGGGACCCTGAGATCATGACCTGAGCCAAAGGCAGAGGCTTAACCCACTGAGCCACCCAGGTGCCCCTGAAGATACACTTTTGAGACTGCAGCCATAATAAGATAAAGTACATGGAGAACCACTTTAATAAGATCTTTTTCTAGTAACAATAATCTTGCTTTTTGTAATACCATGAAGTGCCTTGAGAATCAGCTGAGAGAGCAACTGATGGCATATGCAGAAGATTTACCATTAACCAACACAGGGAAGCCCTCTGAATCAAATCATATAAGATAATGATTTTAATTCCCTCATCTACCCAGTTCAGAGAACCTCAGCCAAATCCATCTTTTTAAAAAAGCCACTCTTTGGTAAGAAGGAAGAATTATTTTGGTGCCTAAGTCTCAGGGGGTGCGCTCCCTGAGTCATCAACCAATCAAGCAGCTACTTCACAGGAGCACAAGCTTCCTCACAACAGGTCCTTTGGTTAGGACAAACCGTACAGCACCACTGTTTAGACACAGTATGTTTACATACAGTATCTGTGGGTTTACATACAGAGTCTATGTAAAGATTCTTCCCAAAATTACAATCCCTATAGGCTTCTACCCTCTCACCAGCTATGTGTGCTTCTAGTTTTCTCGCACACACAACCCACTTAAAATGAACTGGACTACATTTCAGGATTCAAGGACTCCTCCATCATTACTTGGCCTGTTCGACTACATCCTTGGCACACACGGCAATGCAGCTCTCCCTCATGTGTCATATATGGTAAATTCTATGTGAGTCTTTTCCTACCAGCTGCCCTATACCTCTCCTGCCTCCACCTCTAAGAGTCCACAATGGAAAAACTAATGAGAAATTCTTCCACAGCACAGTAGTGTAGGAATAAACAGAAAGACCCAATGAACCCTTCTCCTTGTGCCACTAAAGAAAAATCTCTCTCTCTCTCTTCTCATGAGATGTCATCTCATCAACAAGACAGTTGGTTTACTCATCAGGTATTTTTGAGTTATAAAGTAATCTGTTCATTAAAAGACCAGCCTAACAAGACAGTGATGATATTTAAAATATTCTGTCAAATACAGAATTACCACACAAGTTTAGACAATTTCATGGGAAATAAGAACAAAGTCAAAACTTCTAGCAGCTCCTGAGACAACTACCAAGATGACACTAGAAAATCAGCAACTGAGGTTTACTGCAATAAGAATTTCTTACAACCACTGGCCACAATCTTCGTGCAAACTACCTAAAGGAGAGACTTCTCAATCTCAAAAGAATCATCTAAAGCCCAATCATTTAAAGAGTACCTTCCAGAACAACCACTAGGTATAAGAAATAGAAATCAAACTTACTATGTTAGAAAAATATCAAGCAAAACTGCTACAGGTATATGTACATACATACACACATACACACAAGAAATCAAATAGCAACTAAATAAATATATTAAAGAACAACACTGAAATTTCAGGTTAATTAAGTGCTGAAACAGAAAAGATGGGTCCATAGTAAGATCCTTATTTTCACTGTAAAAGATAAACCAATACATAGATATGTTTAGTTTAAATAAACTGATGGGGGCACCTGGGTGGCTCAGTGGGTTAGGCCTCTGCTTTTGGCTTGGGTCATGATCTCAGGGTCCTGGGATCGAGTCCCGCATTGGGCTCTCTGCTCGACGGGGAACCTGCTTCCCCCCCTCCCTATCTGCCTCTCTGCCTACTTGTGATCTCTCTCTCTCCCTCTGTCAAATAATTAAATAAAATTTAAAAATAAATAAATAAATAAATGAACTGATGTGTTTATAAATATAATGTACAAAAGAAATGGTTATAACTGACAGAAGGTTATAAATTGAAATGCTTTATCATATCTAATAAAGTGAGTATTCTTAGTGACTGATATCTGCTAAAATTCCTACAAGTAAACATCAAGATAACCATAATTTAGCAAAGAAATCAGTAAAATATTCAATGATAAGTATGGGTTCAAAAGTCTAAAAAAGTCCCTTAATTAATAAGAGAGTAGGCATGTTTGAGATACTTTGATCTGGAGCAAACAGGGAGAACAGAGGTGAATTAACTGGTATTGATCTAATAGGCAACTCCCAAGTATAACACATTTTTAATAATTCCACAATTTATTAGTAGTCGATCAATATCTGTAAGCAAGAGCCCCACCCCTTTCTTCATTTTTGCTTCTCTTGAACACTGGGGGAATACTTTTTTTAGCTGCTTGGAAGCAGCTGGGCTGTGGAGCAGAAGGAAGACACAGTAACATCAACAACAGTTACTCACACAAGTTAAATAATATGTCCCCAAAATATGCAATAGTGGCCTTCTGCAATGCAAAATGGCAAAGTCATACAATCTGGAATTAGGCTAGCTTAGAAAGAGTAGAAATAGAAAATATATCTGTATAGTAAGTTACTTTAAAAAATGATTAAGATTTATATTATATAAAGATTTCATTTTTTAAATTCCAACTCTGCATTAGTTGATTGAGCTTTTAAGGGATAAAGTAAAAGGAATGCCATTTAAAATCAGAATGAAAGGGACCACAGTTATCCCATAAAGCAAACACATGCCACTACAAGAGAAAGCAGATTCAGTGGAGTTATATAAATTCTCCAAATTTAAACAGCAATTCAGTGAAAGAGTTACAACTATATCCTAAATATCAGAGCAAATAAAATCTGAGAGTACAAGAACAGTAATCCACAGTAAAATGAAGCCATTTCAGTAAATTAAGTCTGTTATATGCCTAGAGAGAATTACAGTCTAGGAGGGTTAGCCCAAAAAACTTCCAAGTCTGAGTCATTTCAGAAGCTAATCTTAAAATAAATGGATGATACAAAGTAAGTGGCTAAAGGGTAGTTTATGAGATGGTTCAGACCGAGACCTCCAGCTTCTGTTATTAACTGTGGTTCCTCCAAAACTACTCGGCTTACAGCTATCCCCACTAATCTACAATACAAGCAAATAAAAAATAAAATTACAAGGACTATTTTGTTGTTACATTGTTTTTAAATACTGAAGAGGACAATAGAAAGTTTAAAAATTAAGCATTAGGGACACCTGTGTGGCTCAATCAGATAAGCATCTGCCTTTGGCTCAGGTCATAATCCCAGGGTTCTGGGATCGAGTCCTGCATTGGGCTCCTTGTTCAGCAGGGAGCCTGCTTCTCCCTCTGCCTGCTGCTCCCCCTGCTTGTGCCCTCTCTTCTTTCTCTCTCTCTAACAAATAAATATAAATAAAATCTTTTAAAGAAGTTAAGCATTGGAACCAGGCTAAAAGAAATGTAAGGAAAAAAAGAAATAAAATTCAAGTTTGCCATTAGACAATTAAAATCTCAGGAAACACAAAGCTGACTGAATGAGATGAAATGCACACAACTAAAGGGGGAGAAACTAGCACACTTCTTAAATGACCAAATCCTATCTTTAAAAAGTACTCAATACCATCAATTAAAAGACATGGGATGACTCTTCTAAACTTTAGATCCTCTCAGGTATAAAAGTCAGTGATTTTGTATGCTCAGGGAATTGATTTGATTCTGTTATACAGTATACCCTGTTTACTAAAACATAAAACCGCCCTGTCATAGGTCTAAAAACTCAAGATGATTCAATTGGTGTAATTAAATGACAGTCATTGAAATTACTACATTAAAAGGTCATTGAAGGGCAACCCTCTTGAGTCCCCTCTCCACCTCAGGAGCTTTGACTATCACTTTTGCTATTGCTCAGTAAACCTTGCTTTGCTGCCCACCAAATTAATTAATTAATTAATTAAAATAATGAAAAATTATAATTTAAAAAGATCATTTAAGGATGTGAGGGAGCTGTTCAGGTTACACAGTAAATTGAAAAAAATATGGTCAAATAGATTGATTCCAGCAGAAACATATAGAAGTTTTTAAAAATCCCAAAATGTTTACAGTAATTTAAAATACTTTTATTTTTCCTTTATACTTTCCAAACTTATAATGAACGTACACTGAATTTATAGCCAGGAAAAAAAGTAACTAAAGAAGAAAAGCAAGAGATCATCATAGTTAAGGTAGAATTAAAGTAATTATAGGTAACATAATAATAACAATAATAATAATGTAACATTAGTGACATTCCTGAAAAACAGTAAGCTGCATATCACTGGTAACAGGGGAGACTATACTCTCTGGCTGCATGTAGGTCATTGTGAGGCTTGTAATCAA